>NC_091059.1:143137033-143762033 GCF_000393655.2 Nicotiana sylvestris | reverse complement strand
TAGTGTTGTCATAGCTTCATGAAGGGGCGAAGCTATGTTGATTCAAGGGTGGCCAACTGAACACCCTTCGCCGAAAAATTATACTACCTACAAGGTAAAATATTATTTGTTATTGATTAAAATAGACTTTGAACACCCTTGCATAACCCACTGGCAAAGAGTGTTCAAACTCTGAACACCTGAATTTTCTATCTTCGCCACCGGCTTGATTGCCTACTTTCTCAAAGAGCTTTTCTATTGATTGCTTCAAATCCCTTTACAATCAAATGACACAATTTCCATGACGAATGGATTGATTTTTTTTTATATTTTTTATTTTCCTCCTATCCCACTCGAGATAAATTTGTGGTCGCACAACTTATGGTAATTTGTCATTAAAGTTATCTATCTTATTTTCCTCTCAAAAGTCATCTTAGCAAGATTTTGTATTTTTCGGTGATAATTATTGACATGACAGGCTCAATTTTAGGAGAAAAGATTTACAAACACTTAGTATATACCAGCGCTCTTTCTCCTTTCTGCAAGGTATTCAAGTTGCTTCTTTCTTGGGCTGCAGATCTACCAATTTGTCCAAGTACTCAGGTAGCTAATCTGTCATAAATATTTTGGCATTAATGAAGCTGTCTCCTGTTCTGAGAATGAAGCCTAGCCCAAAAATTAAGACCACTATATCTCTTAAAGTACTAAAACACCCCCAACAAGTTGAGGCGAATCTAGGGATGTATCGTTCAGTGATTTTAATTGAACATTTTGCTTTCGACTGGAACTATATATGCATACAACAACAAAAAAATTAAATAATTTAATGTTTATCCGGTACTCACTGACTCTAGATCATAGATTCACCTTTGCGGCTGCAAGTGTGTTAATTTTATGTTTCTGGTACATTTTTTAAGGAGCTGAGACTTATCATTTTTTGAAGAAATGAGAATTATCACCTCAGACAACCGACAGATAAAAAAAATCATTTACAGTAAATCAGAGAAATTATAACATCTATACTAAAAGAAAATTCAAATGACTAAGGCATTTTTCTAAAAAGGGTGAGAATACAAGTCCAACGAAGGCGTTGCCTTGTCCTTTAAACCTTTCTGGCCCAACCTAGCAATCTTCAAATCAAATTTATTACAAGTGCGTGCTTTTGTTGATTTCCATTAGAACTGTTTATTGCAGAACTCCTTTACTCGTAATATCGAGAAACTTATGTTCAGATGTCAAGTAGAACAGGTGTCTTTTTATACTTTCCGTCAGACTGATTTGTGTTTGGACGTAAAATACAAGTCGAAGAAGCCTATCATTTCCTTTGTACAAAATGATGTTTTCATGCCAATATGCATTGAGGATTGAAATATAAGATATTACTACAAACAAACTAGTATACAGGAGAAACATGTAATCAATCATATACAAGAAGGCCAAGCATTACTACATACTAAATACAATTACTTATCTTCTGCCGTAAAATCTGGTTCAGCTGGTTTCTGAAGCAAAATGGGTGATATCCTGTCTGCCATCCTTGCTTTCTTTGAAGTATTGCGCCGCAAAGCACGAAGTGCATTAGCAGCAAATCGCGATGCATAGATAGTAGCACCCAAACTTGGCGAGCTACCACTTCCCCTCGCTAATGCATCTTGCAATCTGCTTTCTTCTTCGCGAAGAGACTCCTCTAGCTTCTTCCTACAATGACGGCGCCATGCTGCTTGTATGAAGCAGGCCGCCCAGGTTCTCCATTGCTGCGAGTAAAACCTAAAAGTATGGCGGAGTTGCTTGCTATGAAGTCTTCGAAACTGAGAGGCTACAAACTTCAAATCATCGGCCACTAGAGCAAATGCTTCAACTTCTGAGAGCGCTTGGACAGTTCGGGTTGAAATTGGGAGGTTATTTGATAGATGAGGATCCAGAGCCCAAGTAAGAAGCTCTTCTCCACAAAAATCACCAGCTTTTAGATAATCAGAGTTAAAAAAGCCTGTCCTCCCTCCATTAGTGGTTACGGTCAATAGTTTGCCCCGCATTATAAAAAGCATCTCATCAACTGGATCACCTTCACGCACAATGAAGCTGTTCTCCGTGTAGAGGACTGGCCTGAGACGGTCACATAGTGCATCCAGGAGTTGCTCATCCATTTTTTCAAACATTGGAACCTTCAAATATTCATATATTTATCAAAATCGAATACTACTATTTAGCAGATTAATACGAATAGTTCGAATTTAAAAAAAACTTTTAATCTAACTAGTATCATAAAGCAAGGTCATTTAGGTGCGATGACATACATACAAAAAAAAATTATTGAGTTGCAAAGCAGGAATAACAGAACTTACCCTCATCAGCAAAGCCAAACAAAGATGGCGCTTTATATCTCTTCTGAGGTCTTTGGGCAGGTTGTGGATCAGATTCTCTTCATCAACACCCCTAGTTTCTTGCCACTTGTATTGCTCATAGCGCCTGATTCGCTCCCTGAGGTGCTCGGGGAGTAAGCGGTGAGACATCCACTGCTCTGCATCTCGTCTTTTCACCCTCATCTCCTCTAGTCTTATTGTTGTCGACTGCAGATATGTCTGTCACACCACAAGTACTTCAGTTAAATAGGGCCAAGTGAGCACTGGCAATTATGACCACTGAAGTCAAAACAACATCCTATTATTTACCCTGTCTGTAAAGCCCTACCACCCCTGTCTATTAGATGCAACTGACTTCACAACGAAGCTGTTACAAAAGAACATTTTGGATATAGAAGCCCCACAAAACATTTACACAACCTCTAAAAGTTGTTTTAACCACATAAGGCACATCAACAATAATCCTAAGTTGACAATCTAATGGATATAATGAGAATTCTATAATAAACATGTCGCAGCTATATTGGAAAACAATTACTTTGGCGTGTCTTTTAGTGTAGACAACAATTTTTGAATTGCCTGAACTTTGAAATAGACCGGAAAGTGAATCTACCTGCATATTTCCAATGAGAAAGGAAAATAGCACCAAGCCAGCAATGGAAATGAAAACCGCAAAGCATATTTCCCAGACATAGGTACTTGTTTGTAGGTTTTGACCGAGGGAACTGCAACATCAAGGAGTAAAGTATCAGTTTGAATGAATAAGAGAAGCTAGTATGAAACTGACAAAGACAAGGTCGTTGTTTATTAATAGATCTCCATCCTAAGTGCCAATCTTTGGGATTAAATCTAGTTCTTAAAGATCCTTTCAACCTCATTGTATTCAAAAGAAGATGCTTTCACTAAAATAAATTCCCCACATTTCGATTTCACAGATGCTATAAAATAACTTGTTACAACAAAAAAAGAAAAATTTATGGCCGGACTTTATGGACAGATTGAGATATATCTCGCATGACAAGTATCCATCTCCTACCCTCCCCCTCACCTGGGCATATCAATTTTAGAGATCGATACATTCTTTTGAAAAGGGACAACCCCAATGTTCTAGCATCATGGGAAGTGCACTATGCTAAGCCGCAGATCACAAATATAAGCCACAAGCTATGAAAAAGAGTCTCTTACTCTTCCTGCCTCAGTTTACAATACATGGTTAGAGAACAGCGATATAATACATATGTATGAGGTTAGACAGAGTGATAGGTACAAAAATATCAACAGCAAACATGCAGTTGAATATGCAAAACTCAAGCAAATATAGCAAGCATACCTCAAGTTCTGCAGACCCCACCAGAAACAATAAAAGAACTTCTGCGGAAAATCCATTGATTCCACAACACCAGACTGGAGGGCGTCAAGGAATATCCCAAAATCAAAAACCGTTGCGTTTGGTGTCTCTATAGGACATGAACTATTTAGCAATGTTTTAAATCCAGTATGATCATCATCACAGTACAATGAAGCATGATGACACGCAGATGAATTTCCACATGCTCGTTGCCAACAAGTAGATTCACGTTCTATAGAAAACAGGTACCAAAACGCTCCAAGTACCTAAAGGCAGAGAATAACTTGTTATCAATGTTTCAGCAATGATAGTGTACGGATAATGGACTATAAGATTATGACTTACCTACCTGCTATATTATTGAATATCTGTAGTAATCATATGTTTACATGTCAGTGAAAACTTAAGATGAGTGAAAATCCACATATTTTATTCCTATACCACCAATTGGGACCAAAAATAAAATCAAGGCTTAAAAAGACACCTTTTAATACAACCATCCCACTTTTTTTTCATAACGGTTATGTCTTGGCCAGCTTGCGCGCACCTAAACTATTCCACCGGGTACCTACTACCTCCCACTAGCAAAGGTACAGTAAATTTGCTCACCAAGACAAATGGAAAGAAATCACACGGTAACATTTTGACTATGTTGGATTTGAACCCTAGTCCCTAAAGTTTGCACCCACTTCTTTGACCACAGGTCAGACCTTAGGTGCAATCCCAAAAGTAATTTTTTAACACATTAAAAAACTATCTGAGTGCATAGTATGATAGCCTTTTATAACCAAGCTTACTAGTTATCACAAACTTACATGACTGGCAAGCATATAAAGAAAGAGATTGAACGCAGCTCCAGCCCATGCTGTTTCGGTGAGTATGCCGGAAGTTCTAGTGACTTCCTTATATAAAGGATAAACTCGAAGGAGCCTCGGAATATATTGGAAGAAGACAACAAATTTCAGCAAATTCTTCGTGTTCAAAGATCTAGCACCCCGCAATCTAGGAATTACAACTAAAATTACAACCTGAAAAGACAGAAAAACGACACGAGTTAAAACAATAAATCTAGAATTTGTATTTGCATAGAAATTAGATAGCATGATTATGGTTAGCAACCTAGTTGCTGTACAATCTCTTCAGAGCTGAGAGTCTAGCTTAACAACATACTAAAAAATCCTTAATATCATGAAGCGCATGAAAAAACAGAAGTTTAGAAAATAATTTAATGCCAAAAAAGTCTGCATATCATGAAAATCTACATTCTCCATGATAGACAGATACATTGTTTGAAGCAGCATAAATCTTGCACACAGACCAACCATGTGCTATCCAATAAATAAGAATAGTTTTTAAATCAACACTTCAATAATATTTTTAAAAGAAAGACCAAAGGTGCTGAAGAAGGCAATGACAAACAAAGCAAGAAGGTTGAGTGAGCCTAAATAGACCGACATTGAGGACATGACCTTCCAATTAAGCAATGTATCGCCATGACTAATGGTCAATCAGGACAGCAGATATTGTTGATTAAGCAACACAGTTTGTTGTACTAGATTTTTGAGACTGACCATCAATAGTACAGGCCTTCTATGCTACACCTTAAGTTGATATTATCAACCAAAAAAAAAAGGAATAAGAGAAGTCACTCTAACCTGTGGTAGAGGAAGAACTGCAAGAATATCTATAAAGAAGTAAGAGGACAAGTATCTCTTTGCTATTTCCCAAGCATCTTCGACCAAAACTCCTCTTCCAAATACACGTGACGAAGGGGCGATGAAACCAGTACGAAATTGAAGCACAATATGGAGAAGGTAAAAGATATCAGTGATGGAACGCAAAACACTAGCTGTGACCTCCATTTTTCTATCCAAATGCAGGCATTTGTTGTCGTTATCAATCACTGGAATGTAAAAAAACAAAGGATCCAAGGAGACTGCAATCACACAGGATAACACAAATATTTTGTTCCACTTCTGAAGAAAAGGTCCTTGAGGATCAAGCATCTTTTTTTCTGATCCCAAACTTTTGGCCAGAAGGCAACTTAAACAAGAATTTAAGGCTTGTAGTATGCTTTTGATCCTTGTAGAACCACATTCCAGGACTTTGTGTAATTCATTAGAGATCATTCCAACTTTGCGCCAACGTGCTCTATCATTATATGGAAAATTCCCATCTGAGCTTCTCTCTGAGTTCCAATCCTGAAACCTGCATGGCAATCAATTAAAGTGCAGAAACAAGCTTAGAGTTTTCCCGGAAACAGCCTCTCTACCCTTCCCAGACCCTACTAATGGGATTCTACTGGGCTGATGTTGTTGTTGTAAACAAGCTTAGAGTCAGACATCACAGCAAATTGATCCACGATTAATAGTACCTCATTACAAGAAATAATGAAATGATGCATGATTAATTCGCAGCAAGCAGGTTAAAGTTTGTGTTACATGGTTAAATGTATCAAAATAAAGTCATCCCACATAAAACCAAAATAGTGGTCGGATACCCGGCTTCTTTTTTTTCCTTACAATTCCACAATTAGTTTGCTTTCCAGTCCCTCTAACCTGTTCATTTGTTCGATTTTCTCCTCTATGTCAAATGCTTAACAAGTGAGACTAGTTCAATACGCTTCAGCATATAAAATAAGTTAATACACAAAATGGTTTGCCCAGGTTCATAGCAACTGACCTCACAAACTTCTCTTGCCGGTGATTCATAACTCAAGGCAACGCATCAAACTGTTCAAAGAGGCAGTCAACTTCCAAAATCCTTCGAGGGACGACAGGTTTCTTCATAAAACTGCCTTGAGTAATACAACCAGGACCCTACATACCGTTCCCCGAAAATGTTATTACACAAGTTTATGGGATATTATGTTGATTCTCTCATATTATAACAGTAAAACAAGAAACCCAGCTATAGATTTCCTCCGAAAATGGATGACTGAAATACTTTTGAGATGTTGTCACATGCAAACATTTCGCCATAAAAATCATAAAATTTAGAATAGGAACTGAACTTGCTTAGTAAGTTATAACACGGTCGTGTCATGAGAGAGGACTGAGGAGGATGCCACATAGCTCAAAAGGAAATGTTTACACATAACATAACTAGAGCAATATAACAGTAACCTAAATTGAGCTCGAGTTCAAAGTCATTGAACTTCCAACAAGGTCAACTAATCTAATTGAAGACATCTGTAAGGCAATTTCTTTACTTCTCAATGTTAATGCCAGATAATTCAACAGGGAATGTTTACATGTAAAATCATTATTATAAATTGTAATAAAACAATAGAAAAAGAAAGAGCGCCCCCCCCCCCCCCCACAAAAAAAAAAGTCACTGAAATAATGTTCAAAATGAACTCTACCATCAAGAAATTACTAGAATGATCAAAGTCTATACACAAGCTAACTACTTTGACCATAACAACCAATAATTTCCAATCACAAGGCAATAAACACTGAAGTTAAAAAAATTAAAAATTGGCCAAATTTCAACCATCCAAATGAAACACCTACTAAATTCAACTACAAAGATATTAAGAAGGAAAAAAATGAAATGATTAAAAATCCAAGCAAGAGAACTGAGACATACCAAAATCAAATGTTCCGAAGAAAACTATGACGCCACTCTGTAATAACAAGAAACAACTAAGCTTTCAGAGATGAAGCCGATAGAGGACGAAGAGGAAGACGATTATTGACTAAAAGGAAGTTTCGCGGAGATTTCTTAGGGTTGATTTTGAAAATTTTCTAAAAGATAGTATTATGAAGCAACTTGTCTTATTTGGTTTTTATACTCTCGGAAAGGACATATAGAGAAACCAACTAGTATATATCGCCCCAATTGGGTCCTATAGTATTTTATTTTCTCGTGTTCCACTCCTGGATTTTCGAACCGGTGTCATCTGTTTCCGGTTCCTCGTTATAACGGTGCTTATTTTCGAAACTAACGGCGACGGCGCGCTTGCTTGTGTTTTTTTTTCTTCTTCTTCTTAATTTTCTTGTTTGTGTTGGTTCAATTATTATTCGTTTTGTTGTTTACGATACTGAAATTAATTTCATCTCTTTCTTTAAGCGAAGTATATAAAAGACAATGACGAGTCTTTTTGCAGTGCTTAGCGTAAAAAAATTCGTCATGTTAATAGATGAGGATGACAGTTTTTGTATACAAATAATCTGCATATATTTGCTTCAATAGCAAACAATTTAGTAAGCGTTTGTCTAATCGTACCAAATATTATCACACGTCCCAGAGCAGATTTATAAACGTTACAATATAATGTAACATAAAGTTCAAAATAATTAGATCAGCTGGACCACTTGTTTTATGTCTATTTTGTAGTAGCATAATTTTTCGGACTTTTAACGCACTTGTCGGGCTAAAAAATATACTATATGTATGCTAAAAAATAACTGTAATCGCCAAATATATACTAATTATGTATAAGATAGTATATTATATAGTACTCTCTCCGTTGCAATTTATGTGAACTTATTTGACTGAGCATGAAGTTTAAGAAAAGATAAAAGACTCTTGAACTTGTGGTGTAAAATGAGACACCTATATTTTGTGTGGCTATAAAATATTGCATAAAGATAAATTGTTTCCAAATAAGGAAAAAGGTCATTCTTTTTTATACGGACTGAAAAAGAAATAGATTCACATAAATTGAAACGGAGGGACTAATATATATTGGCTGCCTATTATTTTAGGGGAGAAATTTAAAAATAGCCAGATTTACAAGTGGTCATTCAAAAATAGCTGCAGTTTCAAAAGTAATCGAAATTTAGTCACTTTTCATGTAAAAATAAATCTGAACGAAAACACTGTTCAAAATCCGGAAAATACTCCAGCATAATATACTGGAGTTCCAGCAGTATACTGGAACTCCAGCATATTATAATGGAGTTCCAGTATAATATATCGGTCCAGCATAATATGCTGGAAGTTCATACACATGTGCATCTATCTCCAGTATATTATGCTGGACCGGTTCCTATTGCAGCAAAATAGTAGCTATTTTTCAATAACTTTATAAATATTGGTTATTTTTGAATGATCAGTCCGAAAACTGACTAGCCCGTGCTATTTTTACATAGAGGTCGACTACGTTATGTAGATTTCCCTAATACCTTTCTCCACTAGTTAATCTTCAGCCCAAACTCCACAGGTGTTGTTGCCTATCGGTGTGGGAGTTGAACTTAATGGTGCTGGACCAAGCTACACATATCCAGCTTAAAGCCCAAAGTCCGAGTGGTCCAAGGAGGAGAGGACCCG
Organism: Nicotiana sylvestris; assembly: GCF_000393655.2. NCBI lineage: Eukaryota > Viridiplantae > Streptophyta > Magnoliopsida > Solanales > Solanaceae > Nicotiana > Nicotiana sylvestris. The sequence continues at coordinate 143,753,069 of NC_091059.1, read as the reverse complement.
CCTTTCTTATTTATTTTGCATCTAATTTTTTTGTTTCATTTGCAATCAGATACCTATTTCAGCCGTTCATATTGTCTCGCTTCCCTCATTTTGTCTACTATTCACATTAAAATTTATAAATCAATGTAAGACACACGAGTGTTGCAACTTGCATTCATTTTAATTTTTTCTCATATAATTAACTTGTTTAATTTAGTACTATAATACAAGATTACGAAAAAAATTAAATCATCAATAATATTGTTTGACTCGAAAGATGTTAAAACCTTTTTGAACAAATCAACTAAAGATGAAGGGGTAAATCGTAGTCAAACTTAGTTAATTCCAGACCGAGAAAATTTAACAATAGTGATTGCATATGGGATGAAGGAAATATGATCAATCTTATTAAGATTCAACATTGTCATCCTCATCAATCGACGGGGAAGGAGAATTACAATCGTTTCCTTTCTTATGGGATACAAGAAAGGAACTTTCTTTTGTCTTTTTTTTCTCGAGATGATCCTGAAGCGCCCCCCCCCCCCCCCAATACAAAGTCTTCCCTGGCTATATATAGTCAAAGTCCCTTTACCCTTTGTGTGACTCGACACTTTCTGGTCAATGGTGCATCCTGGTCGTGACTTTAGGCGTTACTCTTTTCGATTCGTCGGATGTCTCATAGGGGAAATGGAGTGGGCTCTTATTGACTTTTACTACCTGATTGCTGAGACGGGGTATCGGGCAACCCGGTCATGGTGGTCAGATTTTGACCAATACAGTTAGTCCCTCCGTCTGTCGGGCCCGTCCTATGTCGGACTCGATAGACGGATCATGTTTGTTACGAAGTCGAGAGAAATCTGGCCCACAACTTTCCACTCCTTAGCCGCATTCTGTGGGTTTTCGTCTTAGTGGCGGTGTCGTTTCGATCTTCGTGGACCGTTGCGGCGGTTTCGAAATTGAAACGTCGGTTGGCACTGAAGCATTGGTTCGTGGTCGCCACCATTATGACACACGTTTCTGGGAAACTGAAACGTTTCGTACCCTATCAGATTCAAATGGCGACTCTTGGGTTTCGTGCTTGGGGAATTTATGTCCCATATAAATAGAGGAAACTTGTCATTTGATTGATTCACTTCATCTTTCGCTTGAGAGAGTTCTTCAGATATTGCTCTTTCTGATGCCTTGAATTTCCGCTTACCTTCTTGTTCACTGAAATATTTCCTCTCTTCTTCTTATTACTTCTTTTGGCGCGTTTTCTGCTAAAAAATGGTTGATGATTCTTCTCGCGACAATCTTCCTCCCGTTAATCCGGTACCAAAGAATTTTATTCAGGTCACCGGAGGGGTGGATGCGGCGGAGGATGAGAAGGTTCCCTCGGTGTTTGAGATCTTGCCTCGCCCCGGGAGGGAGGTGACTGACTTTAGTTTTAGCAGTGGAGCGGATCCGGAACCCGTCGCTTCCATTATGAGAGAAAGGGGGATCGTAGAGTTGAGGAAAAGGTGGGGAATCCCCAATTACGTTGATATACGGCCGGTGGAGGGGGACGACAGAGTTTACTTCGACCGTCGTGGGTACTGCGTGTTCTACGCTTACCCTTTCATTGTAGGGTACACACTTCCTCTTCCCATGTTGGTGGTGGATTTTTGCCACTTCTACGAAGTGTGCCCCGCCCAGCTTTCGCCTTATCTGTACAAGTTGTTCCTTATGCTTCTCAAGTATGGGATCTTGCCGGTCGTGAGGTCACCTTGGACCATATTATCAGCATCTTTGCTCCTCAACTGATCCGCGATTCGATGATCTACATGTGTCCTCGGGGGTCGAGGAGTCTGGTGGTGAAAATGGACGACAGGACCAACCGTCGTTTCTGTGAGAACTACTTTTATGTGCGAACCAAACACATTGTGGCGGACCTAACGGGATTCCCTGAGAGATGGAACTTCGCACGTAAGTTTGCACCTTTATTTAGTGAAATGCTTTACCGTTTTCCTAGAGTACTAAACCGACTTGTCTTTGCAGCTGAAAGATTTACCCCGCCACCCGTCGAAGGGATTCACGAATGGGTGGAGGCCATTATTCCCCATACAATGGGAATTCGCACATGGTCGGCCTTTCATGAGAGGTCCGGATGCAGGCCCCTCACATGTGAGACGACGCCTTTATGTACCGTCCTCTTCTCTTTTTCTTTTGTTTAGCCTCTCAAACTGTTTATCGTTACCAGGGAGGGTGCGGAGAGCAAGGGCACGTCAACTAGCTTTCCGCCAGCCGACCTCATCTGCTCGCCCTATCGCAGTATTCACGACCTTCATTGAGGGTTGCTTCCGTCGAATCCGTAGCCTTGGTTACTCCAGCAAGGGTCGCTTCTCAGGACAAGGTCCCGACCAATGTCGTTCATCCCACGAACGAGTCACTGTCTACTAGAGAGGAGGAGGGGCCGTCGAAGAGACGTAGAAGAGAGTTTGAGATGGCGCCTCCAACAGTGATTTGCCGGGACGATTCTCCCCCGACGGGCTCTAGAAAGGGTATTATTGCGGCTCCCTCCATAGGGGCGGAGAATATCATTGAAGTTGTCGGAGCCCGTGATCAGCAATCAGAAACTCCAGTCATCGTCTTGGCTCAAACAGAAGTCCCTATTATTACTGCTGGTCAACATCTTATTGTGGTAGAGAACCAGACCTTTAGCGCCATTGCTGTGACTTCAGACGTGCCCTCATCTTCTGCAGCGGGTCGTGCTCCTTCTTCAGCAGCGGAAATAGGAAAAGTCGTGGTGGTTGACGAGTATGAATCTGAGTCAGACCTGGACCCCGATAATGTCAGGATGTTCGAGAAGGGCCTTACTCATTCAGTAGTTAATGCGGGAGGCTCGGCCCGTGTTCTTCAGATCCCTTCAGGCGTTAACCTCTTGGCGGAAATAGAGGATCTGGTGCTGCAATTAAGCATGTTATGCTCAGAAGCTGAGAATGAGTCCCTTCGGGATGTCCCTAATGCTGAGTTGAGGGACGAGGTGGCCGTCATGGGCTTAAGGGTATGTTGCATTTTGTTTTCGCTTTATGCTTTCCCCCTTTTCGAAAGCACTAGTTTAACTCCGTCTTTATGATTTCTAGACATACATGGTGGAAGTGGAAAACATTCACAGGTCTAACATCCGGGCAAGGGTTTTTCTTGAAGATGTTGGAGAAATACTGTCGCTACCATGACAGATGTCGCGAGATGCATGAACGGCTGAGGACGAATCCCCGTAATCGGGCTCTTGGTGAGGAGTTGGAGAAAAGGGACCAGGAATTGATGCAGATAATTCGTAGCAAGAGCGAACTCAAGGAGCAACTCGCATTAAGGACGAGGATCTCAAGTTGGGTAAGGGGATCGCGGCGGAGTGTGAGCATTTGCAGGGCAGGTTGAGGTCAATGCAATCGGAGATGGACCAGAACTTGGTCAAGGTCGAGGCGATGAGCACGGAGTGGATGAGAAAATTGATCGCAATGGAGAGCAAAGTCGCTGGTTTGGAGAACATCGAGAGAGCTTGGTCTGAGGCTTTGGCGAGGGCAGCGGCCCTGGAGGACACCATCCGTGTACTCCAATCTGAACAAGAGTCGGAGAGAGCAATAGCTACCCTTAGGGAGGCGAGGCTCGATGAGCGCATTGGCACGATTGATCAAGAGGCGTCGATTCTAGGAGATCGGGTCGCGACCTTGGAGGCAGAAAAGAGAGATTACATGCCCAGGTTGAGTCGTCTTCCGCTGCCGTTCCTCACAAAATGCTTGTGCTCTGGGTTTATACCGAAGCCCAGCGGGACATATATAAGAGTTTGTGGGAAGCGGGCACCGTGGCTGAGGCTACTTATGACGAAGCGCGAGCGAAAGCTCGTGAGGCTCGCATTAACTGTGGATACGATGCAGCGATGCCCGAAGCCGATGAGGGTGCGGATGATGATAATGGTGAACCTTGTTAAGACGGTGATAATAATGGTGATGGTGACGGTGGTGATGACGCCGAATGAAGAATGTTGTCCTTTGTTTTTATTTTTATTTTGTTTGTTGACTGTCGTTTGTTCGTTTCTTCTTCTTTTCTTTTTTTTTTTATTATTGGTTGGTCTGGGCGATATGTAGGCGGCGGTAGCCCGCACTATGACTTTGGTAAATAAAAGTTCTCTTCTTCGCTATTTGCCTTGTAATTCACTTTTTATTCCAACTGTTCATGGCTTTGGTGCAAGATAGAGGCTTGTCCGACGAGTCTCGGTTTTTCTTTTCTTCCGTTGGTTGTCGACCTTTGGTGATGTTGTCTTGAACTTATCAAAATGTTGGTCTGTCGCTGTTCGATCGAGGTCGAATCTTTCTTTTTTGATGGCGAAGGCCCTTGGCCTCAAAGGGTGTTATTTCGAACTTATCGAAATAACAGCCCGTCGTCATTCGATCGAGGTCGAACCTTTCTTTTTTGATGGCGAAGGCCCTTGGCCTTGAAGGATGTTATTTCGAACTTGTCGAAATAACAGCCCGTCGTCGTTCGATCGAGGTCGAACCTTTCTTTTTTGATGGCGAAGGCCCTTGGCCTTGAAGGGTGTTATTTCGAACTTATCGAAATTATAGCCCGCCGCCAGTCCCAGTTTCTGGAGGGTTGGGCATCTTTCGCGGGAGTCCCAGTTTGTTTGGTATTGCTTGCATCAGATGGTGCAACGCTGGTGGACAAGAGGCGTCAACGTTTCGCATAGGCTCGCGTTGTGCGCGCATTATAGTTTTCTTGTCTGACTTCGGCCGTTCAGCTTGGAGATGTTGCCGGTAGGGAAGGTTTCGCCTGTATTGAAGTACTTTTTGTTCTTCAATCTAGATGTCATTGTGTACGTTCGTCCACGCGGATCTTATATGCTTGCCCTGACGAAGTGTGAGAGGTGATGGTGAGATTTTCTTCGCTTCCGTCCGGTGATTCGGTGGGGGAGAGCCGGTTTTGAAGCACTGTTTGCCTTGTTTAGAATATTTGCAGCTGATGGGGCGAGGAATTCCAGGTTTGGTGAACCCACTCGGCTCTCCTTCCCTTAACGCGTTGTTCCCATGTCTCGCGTGAGTTAGATTCTTCCTTCGTGCTTCTCTCGGTGAATGATTGTGTTTCTCAGTCTTGATCTGGGAAAAACTAGGAGTTTTCACGAAGCAATCCCCACAGATGGCGCCAAATTGTTTAACTCGAAAGATGTTAAAACATTTTTGAACAAATCAACTAAAGGTGAAGGGGTAAATCATAGTCAAACTTAGTTAATTCCGGACCAAAAAAATTTAATAATGATGATTGCATATGGGAGGAAATATGATCAATCTTATTAAGATTCAACATTGTCATCCTCATCAATCGACGAGGAAGGAGAATTCCAATCATTTCCTTTCTCATAGGATACAAGAAAGGAACTTTTTTGTCTTTTTTTTTTTTCTCGAGAGGATCCTGAAGCCCCCCTTAATAGAAAGTCTTCCTTGGATATATATAGTCGAAGTCCCTTTACCCTTTGTGTGACTCGACGCTTTCTGATTAATGGTGCATCCTGATCGTGACTTTAGGCGTTATTCTTTTCGATTCATCGGATGTCTCAGAGAGGAAATGGAGTGGGCTTTTATTGACTTTCACTATCCGATTGCTGAGATAGGGTATCGGGCAACCCGGTCATGGTGGTCAGATTTGACCAATACAAATATCATTTATTTGCAGATGTAAAACGCCAAGTTTTAGTGGCATTGCCACGTAATTAACTTGATAAATATTTATGATAAGAACTTTTTGGTGAGCTTAGCACCATTCTTAATCATAATCTCCACCCAAAAGACATAAATTGACCAGGTCATATAGGAGTAGGACATGTCGACTGATGTTAAGTAAAGCCACTAATTATTTAGAATGTACGTTTTTAAAATCTTCATACTCATGGGAAACAATCTTCATCTTTCTCGTTTCTGATTTAATTCTTCTTTCTTTCCCCATCAATTGGTCAGTTTTGTTGAAATTTTATGTCAGTAAAACAATATAAAAAACTTGTAGTACTTTTAGTACAATATTGGTGTGTGGTGAGTTTAAAAAGAAAAATATAATAGTAATGATCCATCTAATATATTTTTTAACTTGTTTGGAATTGACGTAATTATTTTTATTTTTTCATCATCGATTCATAGAAATGAATATACAGGGGCGGCCTTCCGTAAAGCAAGTAAAGCAACCGTTTTATGTTCTATATTTGTGGCAGCCACATTTTTTTCTTATACCTAATAGACTATGTATCAGTTTAAAAAGGAGTTTTGTAAAGTAAAAAATTTTGATTTCTTTCTTTAACAAATATAGAGAAGAAGGATTTGCAACTACTATTATTTCTACCAAGGAAATTGAACTTGAAATGAATATCGAATCCAAATTTCTTAAGAAATGTGTGATATATAGGAAGTAACAATTTGATGCGCATGGTGATAATGAAATCTCAAAATCTTTCGAAGAGTCCTTTAGAATTGATTATTTTTATACATAATAGACAAGGCTAATTTTTCATTTCAAAATAGATTTGAACAATTCGAAACATATGAAAATATTTTTGATTTTCTATTTGGCAGTAAAAACTAACATCACTAGATGTTGGAAATTTGAAAAATATATTGTCTTAATCTTGAATGTTTCTTAAAGCATAATAATCAATTCGATATTGATGGTCTAGATATATATTCTAAATTAAAAGTATTAAAAAAATAGTACAATTAGAAAATAACAGTTTAATTGATACACTTAATCAAATTAAAAAATTAATTCTTTTCCAAACGTCTAAATTGCTTATGGAATAGTGTTCATAACTCATGTTACTGTTGCTTCAGTGGAAAGAAGTTTTCAAAATTAAAATCGATAAAATTTTACCTAAGAACAACAATGTCACAAGAAAGGTTAAATGGATTAGCGATATTGTCAATTGAGAAATACTTATTAGGAGTTATTGATTATAAGAAAATTATTAATAACTTTGTATCTAAGAAAAACTAAAAAAAAATCTTCAAATAAATAATTAAAAAATTAGAAAGTTAAGATCTCTCATAAAATTTGGCTTTATGCCACAAAATTTGTCGGGCCGCTCCCGTGAATATAGTATAATTTAAAGTTAGAACCATCTCATAAATAGGTCAATGTCAGGCATCATTTTGAGAACTGCTTTTAAAACATTAGTGAGGAAGATGTAGAGGATTGCTAAACTTTAGGAGCCAAAAGACACATAGTTTGAAATGATTATAAGGGGAAGGGGAAAAGTAAAAATCCACCAAGTGAATATGAAGTCATAATGCACATAAACTGTCTGTCCCTTTATTACAATTTTTCATTTTTATTATTCATATTACTTCTACTTTTAAAACCTTTTACTTAATTTTTTATCGAGTTTTTTTTTTTTTTTTTTTTTTTTTTAAGTTTTCGGATGTGAAAATTTATATTCTCGTCCCTCAATGTCTTAGTTCCCGTTTTAATACATTTACTTTTTGCAAAAATAATTAAAAATATTATTTATGCATGGAATTTGATTAGTTCTTGAAAAATTTGAAGAAATTTTTTAAGTTCTAAAATCTGGTCGGGCCAGGTTTTGGGTAAAAAAAAAATTTTACTCATAAAACTTTAACTCCTTTTCAATTAAAATGCATGTCTAGCATTTAAACACATCTTTCATTTCAAAAAAGTATTTTCAATACAACTTTATTTTAATTTTTTTTAACTAAATCTATGTTCAAATGCCCGTTAAATCAACTCTCTCAGGAAAAGAGCGAAATCATGAAAAACAACTTGCTAAAAGAAGTACCCATGCAATTGTAAGTAGGGCTGGGCATAATTTGGTAAATACCGAATTACCGTATCGAAATCGAAAATTTTGATATTTGGTATTTGGTTTAAGTTTTAAAAAAAATTGGTACTAAGTATAATACCGTATATATTATATCACACAATAAACATATTATCAATTATAACATAAAAAAAATCTAAAATTTTACTTTCTTTTATTCTCAAAATTCATCAATTAACTCTAAACAAGTAACAAGACATTTCTAACGATAAAATATTCTTTTATATATAATTTTTTCTATTTGGGTCTATATTTGCTAGTTTTGGACAAATTTTTTGTCAACAAACATTTTTAGTTTTATAGTTTTGAGTACTTTAATTGAGAATATTAGAGTGTATGGCTCTATGTATTAGTTAGTATTCAAATCGAATAAACCGAAGTTACCGAACCGAATAAACCAAAACCGAAAGGAGAAAAACCGAATCATACCGAATTTAATTAGGTACGGTATTAATATAGGATTTTAAGAAATCAAATACCGAATCGAAATATCAAAATACCGTACCATACCGACCGACGAACACTCCTAATTGCAAGTGGTGTTTGGATTGCAGAATAGTTGTTGATAGCTTTATATCCCCCACCTTCAAAGATGCAAAAGTGGTAACTTTACTTTTTTCTCCACTCTTCTTTTCTTTCCCTTCACTTCATCCAACTAGTAACCAATGCTTATAGCTGGTCGTTTATTTAAAAAAAAAAAAAAATCATTGACTTCACCCAATTAGTATCTAAAGTTTAGAGACTTGCTTTTACTCCTTTTCTTTCCCTTTTACCGTGACCCAATTGATAATTAAAAAAAGGAAAAAATTCAAATTTATCCCTCTACTTTTATATATTGTCTATATCTAATCTCTGTTATATTATTTGGTTAAATTTATCCCTATCGTTATACTACCCTACCAAATTTACTCCTACCATCAGCAAACTTTTAAAAAATTATCCCTTAGTCCGTCAGGTGACCCAAAATCTCTCAGATCATTTTAGTTATGTCACTTATTCTTCTTTTTGATTCACTATTTTTAAAATAGTTGGCATTTACCTCCTTTCTTAATTGGAAAAAGTAAATAAAAGAAATATTAAAATAATGCAACGCTTAGTAAACAAAGTATAGTAAATTGAAGAATCTAAATTAGGTAGTTTGTCTAAATTCTATAAGTGTTTACAACACCCCGGCTTTAATGAATTTATTGCACCAAAGGTATGAAAACTTTGCAAATACTAGTGATAGAAATTGAAGTTCCTTGGAGATTTTGCAATGTCGAATTCAACTTTAGTGTAATCAAATGCTGATACAATAACCAACTGATTAGGAAAATAACAGGGCAACAAGCCTTTTTTGCTAATAAGGATACGATTATATTAAAAGCTAAATAGTAACATTATTATAAAGGGGGTCAATCATGGTACAGTAACGTCCGAAAGGTCCTTATTGAAAGCACGAAAGTAAAGGGTGGGGAGACATAAAATGTATAGGACTCCACTGCAATTGGCCTTCAGAAGAAGTTAGGAGCATACCATATTTTGCCAGCGCATCTACTACATTGTTTGCCTTCCGATAAATGTGGTCAAGTGTGACTGTCTGCAGCTGGTGGAATAAGGTTTTGCAATAAAAAAATAAGATGTGAGTATATATCATTTCCATTGCGGATAATGAAGATAAGTATATGTAAATCGGTTTCAATCTTTAAAGGCATGAGAAGTCGGTCATTTACAAGCTGGAGACCTAAGAGGAGGGCTCATATTTCAGTTTCTAAAGCAGTAGAGCAAACACTTGGCATAGTGAAGCCTCGAATCCACTGTCCTTAGTGATTTCGGATAACTCCTCCAGCGGATACTTGCAACGTGTGAGGATTAAAGTATCCATCGGTGTTAAGTTTTAAAAAGGGAGCTTCAGGCAGGTGCCATTTAATGTGTTGGACATGAGCAGAAGGGATTGTTGGCTTCATATGAGATAAGGAGTGAAATTCGATAACGTGGAAGAGGATGGTTGGTGGGTGAACTAGGTTGTGAAAATTATTGAAAAGATTATCATTTCTGGTTTTTCAAATATGCCAGAGGATAAAAGGGACTAGGAGTGATGCAAGAATATCAACACTATGAGAGGTGAAAGGTTCTTGCGGGATGGCACTATAAAGCTTGAGCCAGGCCGAGAAATTTGTAATTAGTGGTGTGATGTGGAAGAAAGACCATGCGTGGTGTTCAGTCGGATATTGAAAAAACATGTGGGTGAGTGTTTCAGAGACGTGGGGACAAGAGTGGCAGTTAGGTGTGGTAAGCATATCTATGGAGACTAAGAAAGAGGCTGTGGGGAGACACTGTAGTAGGATAAGCTAGAGGAAGGTAGATAATGAATTCATCACATCACACTCATAGTCACATACTTATATGAAATGCTTTTTCGTGCAAGCCAAAGACAACCAAATTAGGATTAAGTTTTATGAGAATTTTTCTTGTGAGGTTTTTAGCATTGAAGTCATTATATATTTTAAAAAATAGATTTAATAAATCTATTATTTATTATAATTTTAGTGAATTTACACACATATATATTTAATAAATATATATAGATTTAATATATATATATATATATATGCAACACTGAAAATGCTGAATTTATATAAACTTGATTCCAAAAAGTTACATCCGCCTCTATTAGGGGTGGGCATATATCGGGTAAAACCGATAACCCGAACCGTTAATTATTTATTAGGTTATCGGTATTGGGTTAACGGTTCGGTAACAGATTAAATATTTTTATTGGGTTATCGGTTTGGGCTCGGTTTGGCAATTATGTTATTGGGTAAAATCGATAACCCAATAAGGATTAACTAATTTACTAGTTTACCCTTAAGTATATACATATTAAGGTTTCATAGTTCACTCTTTGATTTCCCTATTCTTTCTCAGTTTCTCTGCCTCACCAGTCATCCCGTCAAGACTCAGGCGTCAGCTACTCAGTGTCTCAGCCGCATTCTATTAGTGTCCAAAGTTCAGAAATCAAATTCTTCAGTCGCATCTTCACTTCACTCTTCAGTCGCATTTCTCATCGCATTTTTCAGCTTCATCTTGATTCTTCGTATATGTTTTTAGTTGCTTCATCTTCATCTTTGGTTGCTTACCTTGTTGATAAGAAGCCATCTATGCGAATTCTTTTGGAATATAGTTCAATATTATAGTTCTACATGTTCTTTTTGAATTCTCTGGTATATGTTTGTGTGACTGGTTCTGGATCTAATCCAGTTAAATGATTCAGTATTTTTAATTTTCAATTCTTTCGCAAAAAATCACTTTTTCTGGCTTAGGATTTTTCTTAGTTTGTTTGAAAGCTAAAGAGTTGTTGCTGTCTTTTCCTTCTTTTTGCTTCATTTTGTGACTGAATTTAGTCATCTTATTTTCAGATTCTTGTCTTGCTTTTACTTCATTTTGTGGCTGAATTTTCTGCTGTTGCTGTTGAGGATTTTTGTTTATATTTTTTGGGTTGAAGAATGAAAGATAGAAACTTTCGTTAGTGTTTATTTTAATTGGATATTGCAGTAAATTTAAAATCTTATGAAATAGAATAGTTCTGAAAAATAGTTCTGCAAATAGAACAGTTCTCAGTTCTGAAAAAAATTCTGAACTGTTCTCACTTCTCAATTACAAAAAAAGTTATTTACCGATATTGCGAAACTGTTTTAGTTCAGTACATTGCAAAACTGTTTTAGCTCGGTACATTGCAAAAGAGTTTTATACACTGCGAAACTATTTTAGTTGTTTTATCCTATCGGGTAAACCGATAATCAAACTGATAATGATCGATAACCGATAACAAATATCTTATCGATTTGATTATCGGTTTATGATATTTGTAAACCGATAACCGATAGGCAAAACCGATAATATTCATAACCGAACCGAACCGATCGATGCCCACACCTAACCTCCATTGCTAGCAATCAAGCACAAAATGAAATCCTATCATAATTTGGGAGGACCTTTAAATAGGATTGCTGACATAATTACCAGATTTATTATATTATACTTTGCAAGTCTAGATATATTGTTGTTGTATTCAACGCAAAGTGGAATCATATGAATTTATTCATTTACCTTTTCTGGGTTATGTTTATTCTTTTTTATTGTTGTATAGGTCCAAATTTGGCAACAACGGTAACGGATAAGCAAGACATAGGACGAGATCGACCACGTCACAGTGACCGACGGTCATAGTGATAAAGGCCGACGACAAAAAACAGGCAGCTGAGATGATATAAATAATGGTAACTTGAACTTAGAAAGAGACAGGAAGGATATTCCTTTGGATATTCTCTGCGTTGTACTTTTTAGGGTTTTTTGGGGAATGTCCCTTATAAATAGGAGGAGACAATAAACATTGTGGGATCTGCCTTTTTGAGAACTGAGAAACACATTATAAAGTCAAGAGAAGAATACACGAAAGATCTGTCTTATTCACTTTATTCAAGCATATGTTATTCAACTTTCATCCACAAATCTCAAAGATTCCACGTTCATATCAACTGCATATTCTTTTACGTCGTCAGAGGGAAAATGCACTGATAGGTTTTCAATGTCTTAGCCTTATGCTTCCTATGTTTTGATGATCTAACAAACTTATTTTGAAGAACCAGATAGAGAATCTGTTCTACAGGATACATTTCATATGAACTTGTCAGCAAATGGACGAACGACCACAAAGAGAAACACAACAGGGACCTGGTGACCTGGTCCCTTAGGGTTCTCTGACAGAAGTACTAGTCAAATGCACAGCTGGAACATAGCAAAAGAAAGTGACCATCGGGCAACCGTTACAGAAGAGGAACACAACTAGGACCTGGTCTGTTGGTGTGTCCTAACAGAAGTACAAAGTCCACTATCCAGCTGAAACACAACTGCCCAGAAGTGGTTATGCAGACAGTGCAGCAGTCACTTCTCACTGGGAAGAAGTACACCAAAAGTTGACATCACTATCTATTGTGATATCTTTTGTGATAAAATAACTTGGTGCAAGACACACCATTACTTGTGCGTTCAGTGATATTCTCTCAAGAAGAAAAAACATTCATCCGGCATTGAAGTCACTGGTGTGTCAAGAACAAGAAGATAACTCCACTAAGGATCATTTTCTAAACAAGTCTTATGTACATCCATAGTTGAGTTGTAATCTTGTTAATTGTTCTACATTGTAATTCCTAGTTTGCTTTCTCAAAAGCGCTGTCTTAGGAAAAAACCAAATTCGTAAACTTTAGAGTTTATGTTGTGACTAGGAATAGTCATAAGTTAAATCCTCTGTAACTAGGAGAGTTAGAGAGTGGTTTGTGGTGGTTGCATCATAAGTTAGTTTGAAGTCTTTGCAATAGGGTGTTTGCAAAGTGGCTTGTAATAGGTAGATTACAAGTTAGTTAAGTTAAAAGCTTACAAGAGTAGGTCGTGGTTTTTTGATCCCCTTGTGTGGGATTTTCCACGTAGAAAATCTCTTGCATTCTTTACATTCAATCTTTACTGCATTCTACGTATCAGTCTCATAGAGGACCAGGTACTTTATAGTTTGGTGGACTCATATAAGCTATCAATTAGTATCAGAGCAGGTTCTTCCTATCAAGCTAACACCTAGGAAAGATCCTAAATGGATGCTCCACCAAACTTTGAAGAAGGACAATCAACCTATAGACCTCCCAGATTCAATGGTCAATACTACGACTGGTGGAAGACTCGGATGCATGATTTCATGATGGCCGAAGATTCAGAGTTGTGGGACATCATTTGTGATGGTCCTCATGTTCCTATGAAGAAACTTGAAGAAACAGGAACATTGGTTCCCAAAGGGAGAGGAGAGTACAACGACATTGACAGAAAAGCTATAGAAAAGAACTATCGTGCCAAGAAAATATTGATATGTGGCATAGTACCTGATGAGTACAATAGAGTATCAGCTTGTGATACTGCCAAAGAAATATGGGAAGCCTTACAAACTGCACATGAAGGAACCACTCAGTCAAACAATCCAAGATAGACATGCTCACCACTTAATATGAGCTCTTCAGGATGAAGGATGATGAGTCCATACAAGATATGCACACCAGATTCACCTCCATCATAAATGAGCTTCACTCACTTGGAGATGTCATTCCCATAAACAAGCTTGTAAGGAAAATTCTCAGTGTTCTACGTAGGAAAGTAAGGTAAATGCCATCACTGAAGCTAAAGATCTACAGACTCTGACCATGGATGAGTTGATTGGTAATCTGAAAACAAACGAGATGAAAAGAAAGAAAGACAGTGAAAGAAGAGAGCCTAAGAAGGAAAAAAACCCGGTGCTTAAGGTTGAAAGGAGTGATTCAAGTGATGAAGATAATGACATGGCCTATCTTACTAAGAGATTTCAAAAAATGTTTCGAAGAAATGGTGGCATACCGAAGTGAGGCAGTTCAAGTAAAACAAGGAACAACGATCTTTGTCACGGATATAGAAAGTCAGGGCATTTTATCAAAGACTGCCCACTCGCGAAACAGGAGCAGTACAAGCAAAATCCTGATAAAGCAGGAAAAAGGAACTTGGTTCCAAAGAAAAGATTCAATCGAAAAAGTGTTGTAGACAATATCGTTAATCAGGCTCTTGCTGCTTGGGTCAAGTGATTCCAAAAGGGAATCAGATGTAGAAAACAGTTCCATGATGGCAGTGGAAACTAAAGCAACGAAGTATGATTCACTGTTCGCGCTGATGGCTCAGTCAGATGATGATGATGAAAATGATAAGGTAAACTTCAGGGATGTTCAGAGAAATCTGAAATCCCATTCTTCTATGAAGCTAAGGTCTTTATCAAATGTCCTAATTGATGCTTATAGTAGTCTCGTAAATGATAAGGAGATCCTGACCATAGAACTAGGAGAAGTCGAACAATCTAGAGATGATCTAGTGGTCTATGTAGTGGACTTAAATGAGACCATAGCTAATCTTGAACAAGAGAAGGAGGCCCTGAATGAAAAAATAACTAGTGTAGAAAATGAGAGAGACGATATGATGGTAGTAGTTGTTGATCTAAAAGAAACAATACAAGGTCTTAGCAATGAGAAACACACTTTAGAAGAAAAAGTTGCATCTACTGAAGAGGAGAGGGATGACCTACTAGTGATATGCATTGATCTAGAGGAAACCATTGATGGACTCAATAGAGAACATAGGAATGTAAGTCTTGAGAAAGGGAAGGAAGTAGCTAGTGAGTTGCACATCTTGCTAGAAAAGGAGTTAACTGTTGTAAAAATCAGTCTCTACAGTGAACTCGAAAGGAATCAACAACTCCAAACTGAGTTGGAGAAAGTAAGAAATGATCTTGAGAAATCCTTGAAGTGGACCTAGTCCTCAGATGTCGTCGCTGCCATGTATCTCAACAATAGTGGGAACAAGCAGGGCATCGGGTTCCAAAGGGAAAAAACTCCCTACAACCCACACAACAAGTATGTTACTGTACCTAATAACTGGCTATGTACCCACTGTGGAAACAACGGGAATTTTAAAGAAAATTGTCAGGCCAGGGTTCAGTCTGCTCAAAAGAACAAAGCATTTACTGATAGAGTGACTACTAGAAAAGGACCAGGTACCACTCGCAAAAAGTGGATGTTGCCTGTGTGGACTAGGAAATCCCTCATTCATCCTTTTTATAGTAACAAAGGACCCAAACTAGTTTAGGTTCCTAAATCTAACCCTTGATGTGCATGTGCAGGAAGCAGTGAGAGGAAGCAGGCTGCAATGGACTATGGACAGTGGATGCCTAAATCATGCAGCTGAAAACATCATGAATTTCTTCTCACTAAAAGCCTTGTAGGAAGGGAATGTATCCTTGAGAAGAAAGTAAAGGGTACATTCTTAGTGAATAAAAAGGCAGAAATGTTCCTTTGGCACTCGAGTGGGAACAAGCACTATGTGAATGGCCTAAAAAGAGTGCAGTCACCAATCTGATAACTCTCCAAGTAGTCTCAGTGAACGAGGGTAACAAGAACAGTTACTCTTGCTAGTTATTAATCTCCACAAGCTGGCGATATGAGATGAGTGAAGTTGCAATCATGGCATGAAGGATTGGTAAATGCAAACTTCTCACCTCCAAGACCTGGTCAGTGGTCTGCCAAACTCAAGCGTCACCTGGACATGAGTTCACAAAAATGATGAAGGAGGGGGAGAAGGGATCACACACAATTACACCAAGGACTCCACAGCAACATGGCGTAGCTGAAGGAAAGAACAGAACCGGAAAATGCTGCATGGATTGTGCTCATCGCCTATGGAATCACCAAGAAATTCTGGGTAAAAGGAATGAATACTGCTCTCTACTTTGAGAATAGGTGTCGAACCAGGTCCCTCCCAAATAAAAAAAAACTCACCAGGAACTGTCAATTGGAAGAAAATGTCATGTTCCTGACAACAGGAAGGTTCAGCTTGGGAAGCACAATGTAAAAAGGCGAGTGCAGGAATCCTTCTGGGGAACAACCCACAAAACAAGGCCACAAGGTCTCAAACAAAGGAAACACTAAATGGCAGGAGATGCTCATGGGGTGTTCAACAAGACACTCTCCCTTACCAAGAAAGAAACCATGAGGACTATATGATGAACCAATCCTATCTCTGGGAAATATCTGAGGCTTCAGATCTGGAGGATGATAAAGTAAGCAAGATGAAGGAAACTAGCAAAAGATAATACAACATCATCCTCCATATCTTATAAAGAACTGGGTATGTCACTTGCTACCACTAAAGCTAAAGAAAGAAGTAAAGATGCAGCTCATGGCACTACACAAGCAGTAGAACACAAAGTGTGGGGAAATCAAATTAACCTCCATATTTCTCTCTTCAACCAACTTCTGTCTCAAATTAGAAAACCAAAGTGCACCTATCATGATGCATACCTCATCTTTCGGGAGACAAGGAAACAAAACGAAATGACCTCATCAATACCTGGAGAGAAATTGCAAACACATTGAAGGGTGAGATCTTCTTCTGAGGGCCAATATGAAGAAGGGATTGATTGGTGGAAAGGATTGCAGAACACAAGACCAAACTCTAGATATTTGCATCAAAGCCTCAAGTAGAGAATATTTCGGATAAATCAAGGTGAAGACACAAGAAACTAATGAAGAACCTGATCCTCTATCTATTGACTGTGTAAGACACCGTCAGGTAAAGATAGCTAAAGTGTTTTCCGACCAAGCCTAACTCACATCAATACCGTTGTAGGTAAACACGCATGACGATCATAGAAGCTAAAGGTACAGTTATGAACTACAAGAGGGGAGCTGCTAAAAGTTTGTTCAAAAGATTGCTCTGGCATCAGGTTCTTGCATCTCAGGTTAGTAGTAATGTGTTTAACTTTGCATGCCATTTCTAATAAAAAAATATAAATATTTTGTAATTCAGTTGTCACATCATCCTACTTTTCAATGTCTGCGTATCATGTCTTGTCCGTCAAATCCTCTCATCCCCTCTGCACGGTAACACTTTCCCACAAACCTATCACTGTTTTCGGAACTATTCAGAACCTGTTTCGCTCTCCACTCATCATTAGTTCTTCTTCCAATAAAACTTTCTTTCTCACTCACGACAAGTCATGAACCTTCATCTACCGTGTATAGCTAGGATCCTCTTCCCATCTATCTCTTTCTCTTTCTACTCGTCTACTAAGTACTCATCTAATGGCGATCGAACAATCTTCTCATTCCCTCGCCAGTAACAATGTTCCCACTTCTTCATTATCCTTGAAATCATTCCCTGAGCATTATAATTTCACACCTTCTACCACCTTACACACTTCTGGTTCCTCCTCCACCCCTACAGTTTTTCCATTTCTGATAAACCCTGTTTACCACTATTTTGAGAATCCTATGTCTAGTCAATCCTACGATCTCATCAAAGACCACACATGAGGTCTTACTCCTCGAGTATCTAAAGCTCTTGAGGATGATCCTAACCAGTACCTGAATACCTCCATGTTGGACTCAGTGACTCTTAAGGAGTCACCAGAAAAGGAAGCAGCTCATAACATTATGGCTATATCTGCTAAGAGTCTGATGAATGAAGGAGTATATCTCTCTTCTGAGTATTAGGGAGAAGACATGCCATTCCTAGGAGATGTAAGAACGACTACACTCCTCGAGTCCTTGGGTCATGAGATATTCTCAGAAAACCTTCTGATGAACCTGATTCACTTCCATGCAAACTCACTCCTGCACCTCTTATTCATTCCAAGCTCTTGGAGTCTTCTTCAAAATTACCCATCACCAGGTCCCTACAACAAGAGAATTTTGAATCCTCATTGCAGAAAAGTAAGAGGAGTGTCAAGAAAAGGAGAAAAAGTAAAATGAATCCAAAGGATTTCATCAAGAGTGTGTCAGTAAACTAGATAGACAAAGATGCTTCTAGGGAACCTGGTTCCTTAGTGCAACAGTATATGACAATTAAGGAAACTGATGAGGAACAGAAAGGGTCATCCGTGAAGTACAACAGCAAGTCTAAATGGAGTAAACTAGAGCTAGCCATGTCTGAGGACAATACTGTGGGGGCAGCAGGCTGGAAAGGAAAGTCTGCCGAAGGGACTAGCAAACAAAAAAAGGAAACTGTTAAGGAACCTAGTTCAACAAGATCCTTGACCTGTGATGGTGTTCTATGGCAGCAGAGATTAAGAACTCAAAAAGTGTTGTGGGGACAAACATTTGATCCAGCAATTTTGGAGGTGGCAGGCATGAGACAAATTCTAGAGATTGTGGAACTTCAACAATGGGAACACTTGTTTGAAGGGAGCATGCCTCTGGTGTACAAAAATGCAGTGCAAACCTTCAATGCATCTCTCTTCACTGTTAAGGGGGATCACATATGTGCATTTGTAAATGGGGTGGATATCGTACTCGACGCTTCAACATTGGAAAAAATTCTCAGAATTCAGTGTGAAGGTGTGTACTCAGTTAAGGACATCTGTGGAATAAACTTTCGGAGAGCCATCATGAAAGAGCAAGATATTCAACAGGGGGAACATGTCCATAAGAAGGTATTGCTTCCTGAATACCAGCTTCTCTTTGAACTGGTTAATAAAGTACTCTTACCCCGCTCTGAGAGACGTTCCATTGTTACAAAATCAGATTTGGTCCTGATGGAAGCGCTTGATGAGGTTTTACCAATCAATTTGTCTGCAATCATGATAAATCATATGCAAAAGGTGGTAAATTTTAAGGGTGGCAATCATAGGTTACCTTATGGCTCTCTCCTCATTCAAGTGTCCAGATTCTATAAGGTTCCCTTGGGAAATCCCAGAGTGGGCACACGCAAGAAGACCTTCTCTAAGACCACTCTAAAAGAATTTGAATGTATAGAAAAGGTTGGTGGAAGCATCTCGACCATTTCTCAGCTGATAAATGCTCAAAATACAACCTCTAAGGAAATAAGAAGGTTGATGGCTCGAAATGCCATACTGGAAACTCAGCTTAGCCAAGCAGCTAAGGGATCTGATTCTGTACATGAGGAGGTTGCCCGATTGAGAAAGGAAAATGAGAAACTTCGGGCTCAACTACTTGAAGAAGAACTGGTTGCAAATGCTAGACTGGACCTGGTTCTCAAAACCATTGTTGTCTTTTCCTCCAAGCCTCCTTCCTTTAATGCTCCCTAGAATCCTCCCTAGTGTCAAGCTATTTTTGCTCCAAATTCATGTGGCTGCTGTTTTACTTGTGTTTACTTGTTTTTGTGATGGCATGTTGAACTTAACCATTACTGCTCCTATATTGCTCAGTCCAATGTAAACATTAATAAAACAGCTCCCCTTTCTTTGTGTGTACAATATTGTGCTCCTCCGGCTTCTCTTTTCTGTCATGTTGTATGCACATATGTGGCATGATCTAGATGTGTTAGACTTCTTTATGCTTATTATCTTCTTGTGCTCTTTGACATACTTGTTCTTTTTAATGATGCCAAAAGAGAGAAAAAGAAGCGAATGCTGTTGTTGGGGGGGTAATATTATGCCTGTGATCAAAGGGGGGGGGGTCTGAGATTGAGGGGGAACTAAAAATGAAAGCGGGGGAGATCTAAGATTAAGGGGGAACTGGTATCTCATCTGGTTGATTCTGATCCAAATAACTACTTTCCATGCCTAAGTTTGTCATCATCAAAAAGGGGGAAATTGATGGGTTTTCAATGTCTTAGCCTTATGTTTCCTATGTTTTGATGATCTAACAAACTTATTGGGAAGAACCAGATAGAGAATCTGTTCAACAGGATACATTTCATATGAACTTGTCAGCAAATGGACGAACGACTACAAAGAGAAACACAACAGGGACTTGGTGACCTGGTCCCTTAGGGTTCTCTGACAGAAGTACAGGTCAA
Source organism: Nicotiana sylvestris (assembly GCF_000393655.2). Classification (NCBI taxonomy): domain Eukaryota; kingdom Viridiplantae; phylum Streptophyta; class Magnoliopsida; order Solanales; family Solanaceae; genus Nicotiana; species Nicotiana sylvestris. Next base: position 143,732,908 of record NC_091059.1, on the reverse strand, counting down.
GTGCACAGCTGGAACGTAGCAGAAGAAAGTGACCATCGGAAGAGGAACACAACCAGGACCTAGTCCGTTGGCATGTCCTGATAGAAGTACAAAGTCCACTATCCAGTTGGAACGCAACTGGCCAGAAGTGGCTGTGCAGATAGTGCAGCAGTCACTTCTCACTGGGAAGAAGTACACCAAAAGTTGACATCACTATCTATTGTGATATCTTTTGTGATAAAATAACTTGGTGCAAGACACACCATCACTTGTGCATTCAGTGATATTATCTCAAGAAGAAAAAGCATTCATCCGGCATTGAAGTCACCGGTGTGTCAAGAACAAGAAGATAACTCCACTAAGGATCAATTTTTAAACAAGTCTTATGTACATCCATAGTTGAGTTATAATCTTGTTACTTGTTCTATATTGTAATTCCTAGTTTGCTTTCTCAGAAGCGTTGTCTTAGGAAAAAACCAAATTCGTAAACTTTAGAGTTTATGTTGTGACTAGGAATAGTCATAAGTTAAATCCTATGTAACTAGGAGAGTTAGAGAGTGACTCGTGGTGGCTGCATCATAATATAGTTTGAAGTCTTTGTAACAGGGTGTTTGCAAAGTGGCTTGTAATAGGTAGATTACAAGTTAGTTAAGTTAAAAGCCTACAAGAGTAGGTCGTGATTTTTTGATCCCCTTGTGTGGGATTTTTCCACGTAGAAAATATCTTGCCTTCTTTACATTCAGTCTTTACTGCATTCTACGTATCAGTCTCATAGTGGACCAGGTACTCTACAGTTTGGTGGATTCATATAAGCTATCATGCACCCAATCACACAATCATTGAGTGACAGTTCCTTTACATTATTGTCATTTGTCATTTCTTGCATTTATTGCAAGTTTATGATATTATGTATTCTGCCAATCTTAGTATATTCAACCCACTAATTAATATTCTTAAACTCTTCTCACTATATGAGAGTCTCATTCTATTTTGGTTTGGAATTTATTAAACTCAACTAAGATTCACCCCATTAGTTTGTTATTAATTAATTTAGCATTTATTTGCTCAAATAATTTGGCACCGTCTGTGGGGACTTTTTAGTTGAAACTATAGTTCTTTCTAGATAATAAAAAAACACATTTCTTCCACGTTGTGCACAAACTAACGATGGCAAGAAAAGGAGATGCGAGACTGAAAGCAATAGCAGCCGTCACTACCAACATTCTAAATACCATCAATGAAGATGGCAGGGGAGACGACGAGAATGTGACACCAAACGGTACTCCTAGGCGAAGTATTTCACCTACCCCTCGCGAAAGTGTGACGGATTCACGCAAAAAGGGAGCCTTCACATCCACAACTGAGGAAGCACCATTAGCATTGAAGAAACTATTAGAAGAGTGGTTGACAAGCACTCTAAACAATATACTCGATAAACCTGCCCAAAGGGAAAATGGCAACACCGCGCAAGCAGATATCGCAACAACTACTGGCGAGCATCCCCTTCCTAAAACAGGTAACACTTACCCCACTGTGGATGTAGGTAACGATGCGTTCGCAGCCGTCCTAAAGAAAATGGAAAAAGAAAACAAGGCATTTCGCGCCCAGATGAAAGAATACCAAGGAAGGGTCGACAAAATACCAGGTGCCCCAAAGTTACTACAAAAACTAGATGTTGGTCCATTCATCGAGCAACCGTACAACGAAGAAGCGGATCCATACACCATTCCCAAAACCTTCAAAATTCCATTGTACCTGAAGATATATAATAGTACTATAGATCCAAAAGATCATATCGTCCACTACGCTACAGCGAAGAAGGGCAACGATCTCTCGAAAGAGCAAGTACTATCGGTGCTACTGAAAAAGTTTGGTGAAACCCTAACAGGAGGATCCCTAACCTAGTATTCACAACTGCCAGCGCGGTTAATAGCAACATTCGAAGAAATGGCCGACAAGTTTGTCACCTCCCATGTAGGGGCTAAGAAGGCAAATGCCAGGGTGAATGACATATTCGCCGTTAGGAAATCGCCCGGTGAGGGACTCAAGGCTTCCTTTCCCGGTTTAACAGGGCAAGAATGAGCGTACCGAATGTATCAAAAGGGATGGCGATAGCGGCCTTCCTGAACGGGTTGAGCAGGAACAGGTCAAGAGCAACCATAAAACTAAGTAGGCTCATGAAATACCCTCCCACCACCTGGGAAGAAATCCACAATGCCTATTGCGCCGAGGTGAGAGCCGATGAAGACGACCTTAGCGGTCCAATCCAACGGCTGACATCGGTTCAAGCAGAATCGAGAAGGGATTATTGTAACATCGGTCAAAGGGATCAGTCGGGCCCCCGTCTCAGCCGAGAAAGACATCAACCCTACATCAGAACAGCCATCCTGCCATCTCCTTGACATATGGAAGGGTCGTCCAGGCCGCATACAGGTACTTTCCAAAACAAAAGAGGTATGCCTCCACTCTTATCCGCTCACAATTTTTTTGTTTCCCTTTCAGAAGTAATGTACGCCTTAGAGAAGCTCGGCACGAAGGTGAAATGGCTGCAAAAGATGAAGTCCGACCCAAATACTCAGAAGTCGAACGTCTGTGACAAGAGGTAGTAAGAATGTTAAACTAAGGGCACTTGAAAGAATTGATGAGCGATCGCGGACGAGCCAACTTTGCCCATGGACGCGAACTACCCAGGGACCTCCAAAGCCGCCTTTTCCAGCTCGCACTATCCAAATGATCATCGGTGGAGGCGATGAAGCAACGATCAACCATGTGAAGTTCACCACTACGCATAAATTGAAACGGCTGATCAACCACGATCGACATGACGATTTCAAAGACAGTATCATCTTCGATAAGTTAGATACTGACGGTTTGACTTTCCCTCACTTCGATGCCCTTGTTATTACTTTAGGTATTTTAGACACTGATGTAAGAAGAATAATGATAGATGACGGAAGTGGCGTGTGTATTATCTACCTTCAAGTCCTCGCACAAATGAGACTCGAGGACAAGATAATACCGCACTGCATAACACTAACAGGTTTTAACAATGCAGTTAAGCGAAGCTCCGGGGAGATAACGCTGCCCGTTCTGGCCAGGGGTGTTACCTTGGAAACAACATTCCATGTCATGAACCAAGACACGGATTACAACGCCATCATAGGGCGGCCCTGGATACACGCCATGAGGGCCATCCCGTCGAGCCTCTACCAGGTAATCAAGTTCCCTACTCCATGGGGAATATTTAGTATTAGGCCCGAACAACGCACCACCCAAGAATGCTATCACATCGCCCAAGATTGTACGTACACCCAACATATGAAGGGATCGTACGCATAGGCATATCAAATATCGTAGTCGGGGACTGGACTCAACCTACAAACAAACGTCATCAAGGACCCCGACATCGTGGAAGAAGTCAAATCAATGGCAGAAAATCTTGATCTCGTCCAACTAAACAACAACGACAGCAGCAAAAAGGCTTACATCGGGCATAAACTCTCAGAACTAGGTAAATTTCACAAGTTTTTACTTGACAATGCCGATCTATTTGCTTTCTCCAATGCAGCTATGTCGGGTATCTCGAAAGACGTGGCCACACACAAGTTGAACGTCGACCAACGTTATCTGCCAGTACGACAAATAAGAAGGAAATTCAATGCCGTAAGCAACAAGGCTATACGCAATGAAGTGGAGAAGCTCCTCGCCAACGGTTCCATCCGAGAATCAAAATACCCCCAATGGGTCGATAACGTGGTCATGGTAAAAAAGAAAAACGGAAAATGGCGGATGTGTGTAGATTTCACAAAACTAAACATGGCGTGCCCGAAAGACTCCTTCCTATTATTGCACATTGACCAGCTCATCGTCGCCACATCAGGACATGAGTTGGTAAGCTTCTTGGACGTCTACTCAGGTTACAACCAAATCCTCATGAAGGAAGAGGACCAAAAGAAAACTACCTTTATCACTCATCAGGGAACGTACTGCTATAGGGTCATGCCGTTTTGGTTGAAAAATGTGGGAACAACGTACCAAAGGTTGGTCACCAAGATGTTCAAAGATCAACTCGGCAAAATAATGGAAGTCTACATCGATGACATGCTGGTTAAATCAAAAAGAAAAAAAGACAACATCGATCATCTGAAGGAAGCCTTTGGTATACTAAGGCGGTACGACATGAAACTAAACCCCGAAAAATGCGCCTTCGGCGTAACCTCAGGCAAATTTCTCGGTTTCTTGGTATCACAAATGTCACACCCTGAACCTAGGGGAGGGGGGGCGAGACCGAAATCAAGTGCCTCAGCTATCCTTGCGTACCAACTTGCAACTAAGGGACTCTGAACATATGATGTCATACTTTGGCCATGGGCCACATTGCAAGACAAACTGCGAATGCTGACTAAATGTTTATATAATACTGGGCCGATAAGGTTGTCATAATTGTTACAGCTGACAAACCAACCAAATATACATACAAGGCCTACAAGCCCAACATACTGCACTAACTGACAGGATATGTCTACAAGCCTCTACTGATGGATATACTGTGATCGGAACAGCTCCCCGACCTACTCATAACATATATACATATATATATATATATACAAGGTGTACATATATACAAGATATACATAAAGCTCTAGATCCGACAACTTCGAAAGGTATGGAGCTTACCGATCAAGTTGAACTCGGACAACACTTAATGAGGAGGCCTACCCGTCTATCTGTCTGAACCTGCACGCATGAAATGTAGCGCCCCCAGAAAAGGGATGTCAGTATGAAATAATGTACCGAGTATGTAAGGCAATATACTGAAAGCTGAAATTAAACTGATAATATAATAACTGTAAGTAGTTGGAAGTCAAAGATAATATGAAGATATGCTTACCTGTTGATACTGACTCAACTCTCTCAATATAGTAAGTAAAATAATTGTTCGGCCCTATAAGGCTCGGTATATATATATATATATATATATATATATACTGCTCTACCGTAGTAGGCTCGCTCATAGGCGCTCGACCATACTAGGCTCTATATCTCGACCAACTGGGCTCGCTCATAGGCGCTTGACCATAGTAGGCTCGGTATATAATTTACCATCTGATCAGAGGTTGCCCAATAGGGGCCTGCCCATCGATTATAGCTCGATGGTAATGAAAATACTTTAATACTATATATATAAATTCTCTTCTCTCTTGACTAGAAGAAAATACTCAATTGAATATTAAGTCCTGATAAGGAGAATACCGTAACTTACGAGACTAGGAAAATATACGTAAATATCGGGATATGAATGTTTCTTTATGCCTCGTTATCAAACTTGTGTAATTACGAGATCATACAAAATGAAGGAAGAGCTTAACCTTAACATACATGGAGTAGGGAAAAATCCGTATGATATTCTTGGAAAAGGTTGCACCGTACTTCTTAGAACCGCAAAATCTTACGTTGCTAATGTGTAAATAATTTTCGTTGGAATTATTGAAACTTGTAGGAATTTGCAAGCATTTCACGTTTCTAAATGAAAAAGCTCGCGTCTTCTATTGTAGTACTTCTTTGTGGGATTTTGTAAGCATTTCATGTTTCTAAATGGCAAAGCTCTCGTATGAATTGTAGTCTTGGTATTTTAGATTCTAGAAATGAGTTTTCTTGAGATTAATACACTATGTTGCCACCTAATCCAAATTGATCAAGAGTCATTTGGTGGGTTAATGTCTTGCTGCCATGGAGGGTGGGGGAGGGGTTTTAATCTTATCACATAATCAATTAATTAATTAGGTAATATTCTGTTACCTGATAATTAATCAATTACCTACATAATTAAGAATTGTCTCAAATTACTTAAAATTCTACTTATTTTTAATACCCTTTTATATATCATACTATTATGGTTATATGGTACCTTGTATGGTACTAGTCCATAAATATCAGATATTAACGCTCGGCCCGAATTTTATCCCAACATGCCAAACTTGGACGAAAATTCATTTTCTTTGACTTGCTTCCCCTCTCATCTTCACGAATTTACTCATCACTTGTGAAATAGCATAATATTTATAATCTCCAAATAATCATTTTCTTGGACTGATGTCAATTACCTTATGACAAATTCAACGTATAATACTACAAGGTGCAACATCGTAGTAATTTAATATTGTGAAGCGTAACATCATTGTAATGTAATACTGTAAGGCGCAATATCATCGTAATATTGCGGGGCGTAATATCATTCCTCCCTTTTGAAATATTCTTCCTCGAATGTTAACTGATGCTCTTATTATTTTCATAACTTATAGTCTTGTGAATATCTTAATACTCTTCTTCTCATTTAGGCAGTTGCCATGTGAATAAATCCAAAGGCTAGGGCATTCCCCCCTTTAGGCCTCTTTCTCACATCACGACTTGTGGTCGGAATTCTTCCAATATCGCAACTGTTGCTACGTTTTTATCATAGATCCATTTATCCATCTATATGAACTTACTATCGTAACTCTATTTTGATTTAACGTTACTGAGGTCTGCTACTGTACTCTAGGTTACTTCGTTGCTTATCCCATATGTATAAATCTAAGTCCTTTAATGCTTCCTCAATATGGTTTGTCTTAAGAATGGTTGTCTAATCTCATCTTATATTTTGTGACTTTTGTCCACCCATTGTTAATTCGCCTCAATATTAATCTACAATATACCATTGATAACTTGAAACTTCTTACATCATACATTGCCACTAGGGCTTATGTTGTATCGAGGAATATCTGAAGTATTCCTGATCCACTTAGGACCATATTTTATAGCATCCCAATGTGATTCACTTACGTGGGTATTTTAATCTCGTACACCCATGGAATCCTCTTCAAATCATTACTTAATCGAAGGCCTAAATGTCATCTTTTATCCATCACAATTACACCCTCATTGTACTATTAGGGTAGCATTCCATCTCTTCTAAATGCTACTAGTCTTAGACTCCTTTGAGTTCATTCAGGGTATACTGAGCTTTCTATAACTTAGAGAATCATTATCTCTTCTTGTTTTCACGGGTTTAATACCGAGGACTTATCTATTCTCGTCACCTTCTTACTCGCCCTTTCTTATCCTTACTCCCGTCTTCCTACAACCTTGTCGCTCTACCATACTTTTAGCTTGCGACCCATACATATCCATTTATACTACTCGCAGCCTTCCTTCAACTTCCTTGCACCATAGATTTTCTTGTGTTATTCTGGAATATCAAGAGAGACATCACCTCGTCTCTAAATCTTTTTTATTCTCTTAAATAGACCTCTCAGTACCTAGAAACTATAGGCTGGAAGATATGCCATTGACGATGTTGCTATTATTCCTGGATACTGAATCCCAGTGCTTCTAGTATTTTACTAGAAGTATGGACCACTCACATCCTTCTACACTTGAGTATTTCGTGCGTTGTTGACCTTTACCTTACTTATTTTAAAACATCACCTCACATTCTTCTATCTCTTTCATAACCTCCCTCCCACAGAGGTATAAATCGCATCCACTATTTGAAGCTTTATTATAATACTTGCACCTCTAGTGCCTATACCATCCAGTGGGAGCTTCATACTGAATTCTTACGAGGCTGGTAGTTTTCTAACTGGCTTTATCATAGAGACTTTATAGAATATGGTTGTTGCGCTATCTCTCTTGCACCTCTGATATTAAAAGTGATTCTGCTATGTTCTCAATCATGATTCCTATAACTCCTGGGTCTAATAATCGGATTCCCGACTTACTTCGTTAGTGTAACTCTTTAGTTTCCTCCTTCTTCTGATCGACCTTTATGTAGGCTTAAGTTATCTCCCAATCTGAGGTTCATGGTATTAGTTATTCTATTTAGCCTTTCATGGGCGCTAAGGAATATTTATGATACAATCCTTTAACAATTCCATCCTTCGTTTATGACCTGTGCTCAATTTTTTCTTTTAACGTATACCAGAATCTTCTACGAATGTATATGTTGTATGTATAAAACTCCAAACTCTTAAGTGCATCTATAACGTAACTAACCCTGGATCATTAATCGAATAATTCTTTCTGTTCCATCCTAGCTTTCTTCAAACATAAGCAATTACTTTTCCTGGTCCTTCTGCCCCCTTTTTGCATGCATACTTAACTTATCTTAGTTCCCATGCATGCCAGAGTCTTCGTGCAACTCATATGATCTCGAATATTACTTTTAATTTTACTTCCCGTTCATTAGCCATAATAGGTGTCACTTTCCTTTGGAGTGCTTACAATGTTGTTGTAAGACTGTTGTTACACGACCATTTCCTCTTTAGTTCGTTGTGCTTAGGTTGAAGCTTTCTTCCTTATTTCATCAGCTAGTCTTTAGTTGTAGTACTTAGGGAGAACCCTTGACTCTTGTAAAGCTGTGAGCTTATTATAGATCTTTTGAACTGATATTTTGACTATCTTCCAGTGACACTCTCTTTTATTCTCGTAACATTCATATAGTACCTTTAACTGCCCCTACTCCTATTTGAATATATCTCAAGTATTATAATGACGTTACTACAAGGCTGCATTCTCCATGTTGGGGTCCACATATTTATTTTGCATGATCTATTTATTTGTCTGTATCCTCTTATCTAGCCATAACTATGCTCTTCCTGATTCAATTACTAACCATTTGTTGGCCCACTCTCATATCAATATTCAGTGTAATATTTCTTGAGTTATTTCCTTTGTCTTAACTTAGCTCTCACATTGGTTCCTTATTTATAAACAACCTCCCAGGCAGGATCCCTTACTTCCTTTTCTTGACGTCGTATTTGCATAATGTTCTGGAATCGTAGCATATCTGTAGGATTTGAATAAGTGCAATCTCATCCCTTTGTCATTTTTATCGCATTCTTCCTTTATCACTCCATAATTACTAGATCCACTTAATTCTAACTTAATGTTTATCACTCCATATTTCCCCTCTTTAGGGAGGCACTAAGATTTAGCGCTACGATGATCTATGTATATATGTTTTACCTCATTGGCATATTTTCACATCATCGACGACTCTTACCCGCCTTGCGGTAATCCTTCTGTACCAAGGATAACAAAATTTCTCACTCGCAATGGTGACACTTAGTGTAACTGGCACATATAATCCCTTAAGCCTAATTTTGCTCACATTGCTTGCTTTAGGGAAGCGTTTTCTGAATGAACATTCTCTGAATTCATCATGGATCTTCTTTTATTGTCCATTCTATTATTGCCTGAATGCAATCTAAAATTCTCATGATGCTGACTATTATTAAATCACTTAGTTTCTAATTCATGTTTAGGTTATCCTGTTCACCAGTCCATACTAATTTCTATTACTCTGGGTCTAACTTTCCCTTAATCACATTAGAGTTGCGAACTTATTTCTCGAAATGAGGATGTGACTGTATGGCCTATACTCTTTTGTTGTATCCAGGCCTGGCACCTCTAATTTTTTTCCTTCCCTCGATTATCGACTATGTAATACTGTCATTTCATTTTATTTTTCCATCATTGTCATCCATGTATCACATCTTACTCATAATTCTTCCTTATCTCTCTTCTCATTACTATGCTAATACTTATCCCTATCCCTTTCTTGTGAAAACTTCAACAAGTTATTCTTTTGCTTTTAGATCCCCTTGCTTCATTCATCGGCTCTTCGGGTTTCTCAACGTCCTCGCTCTACTAGGGACGAGAGTCACACTAAGGTAATATTTATCCCTTCCAAGCTTTTAGTGCCTATCTTCGTAGTACTCATATCTATCTGTACTATTTTAGAGTGCACCATTTGGGTGTCTCACAGGGAGATCTATTAGCACATTTGCAATATCCTTCGGCAATATCAACTAACGCAAACAATTCATCCACCATTTTGGGTCACTCTAACCCCAACCGGACCGTGATATTATGTCCTTCTCTTAAACCATATTTGTTAGCTCCCATAGAGCATAACTTAGATCGGTGTGGCCAATTGTACATATCTCTGTTACTATTGAAGGTAACTCAAAATGCTTATATCTCTCTTCCTGAATGGTAAATAAGGATAATCTTCATTAGCTGGGTACCTCATACCCTCTTTCACCTTGCTTCATTTACTTGTTGAAACTTGTATTTATCTTCTAAAACTCTCATTGTCTTTCACCATAAAGGTGGATAGATATTCTTGCCTTAAGGCTCCTTTTCCAAAAGCTCACCGAGTTCTTCTGACTCAAATCTTTCACAACCGCATTCAATCCCTTACCAACCCTCTTTCTAAATATAGGCATCGCCGTATTACGAATAAGATAGAGTTTAGAAAATTTAGTTCTTACAACTGAGCTCTTCCACACGATCTAGAGTAAGAAGAAAGAGTGACAATCTTAAATTCCCTGTAGCCTCCTACTTATAAGTGTGGTGCACGACACACCCATAAAAAAGACTCTACTAGACACGGCTTGTAAACTCCCTAGGACAGAACTGCTCTGATACTACTTTTATCACACCCCAAACCTGGGGGCCGAGACCGGCACCTAGTGCCTCACCTATCCTTGCGTACCAACTTGCAACTAAGGGAATCTGAACATATGATGTCATACTTTGGCCATGGTCCACATTGCAAGACAATTGCGAATGCTGACTAAATGTTAATATAATACTGGGCCGACAAGGCCGTCATAATTGTTACAGCTGACAAACCAACCAAATATACATAAAAGGCCTGCAAGCCCAACATACTGCACTTACTGACACGATATGTCTACAAGCCTCTACTGATGGATATACTGTGATCGGAATATCTCCCCGACCTATTCATAACATATATACATATATATACAAGATGTACATAAAGCTCTAGACCTGTCAACTCTGAAAGGCATGGAGATTACCGATCAAGCTGAACTCGGACAACACTTAATAAGGAGACCTACCCGTCTATCTCTCTGAACCTGCACACATGAAATGCAGTGCCCCCAGAAAAGCGACATCACTACGAAATAATGTACCGAGTATGTAAAATAATATACTGAAAGCTGAAACTGAACTGATAATATAATAACTGCAAGTAGCTAGAAGTCAAAGATAATCTGAAGATATGCTTACCTGCTGATACTAACTCAACTCTCTCAATATAGTAAGTAAAATAGTTGTCCGACCCTATAAGGCTCGGTATATATATAACTGCTCTACCGTAGTAGGCTCGCTCATAGGCGCTCGGCCATACTAGGCTCTGTATCTCGACCAACTGGGCTTGATAATACTACTGTATCAGTGTTGATCTTCTCAGCTAGTTTGGTTATTGTCGATTTTGCATCCCTTTATTTGTTTGACGTAAAATATTTCATTATCTTTGGTTAGTTGGAAACGTGAGTTTAAGTTGAAGGCCTTTTGATTTATTTGAAGGTTGCTGAAGAAGTACATGATTTTCCTTTGAATTTAAAACTCATTATTTAGAAAGTAAACAACAAAAGCTATGGAAATTGTTAGCTAATGTTGAAAAGTATTGCTATTTATATCATTATGTCCTTTAGATGTGTTTTAACGATGTGTTGTATGTAGTTGTCAAATTAGTGCCTTTATTTATTATATTAGCGGTTAACTTTAAAGATGCCTGAATGATGTGTTGTATCGTATATCTACTTGTGAAATGACCATGTTTCATATTATTAAATCCTATGAATATTCTCACGATATTTTGTCAATAAAGAATTTAATATCTTTTGATCTCTTCTATTTTGGTTTCACCTGAACCTATGTCAAACAATTTTGATATGCTTGTTTTCTGCACATATTGGAGCAAATGTTTACTTTAGCAGTAATGTACCGCGGATGTATCCACAATAGTTCGCCTATTGAAGATAGTTTTCCACAATATATTTTGTTCATAATCCATAGCCCGCATATAACTAATTTTAATCCTTTAGAAATCGAGGCGTGCCATTTGTTGAATTTTCCATGGCCCTCGCAAATTTGAAAGTGCGTAGTTGTTGTAGGCGCGTTATTTTAATAATTTATCTTCCTAAACTCGGGTGCGCATTTATGTGACCCAAATCTAAATCTCAACAATGTTGGATAAAATACGTCACGGATCGCGGGTGCATTTATGTGACGGGGTTCAAGACGTGTTTTAGTTGACGTTGAATTTTTCTTAAAAAATTAAATAAAGAAAAGCGGTTTAAGTTAAAATTTGCACATAGGTTTAAACATGTACTAAAATCAGATAATAGGCCAATTATAATAGTTGAGCGACCGTGCTAGAATCACGGAACTCGCGAATGCCTAACACCTTCTCCCGGATTAACAGAATTCCTTACCCGGATTTCTGTGTTCGCAGACTGTAATACAGAGTCAATCTTTTCCTCGATTCGGGATTTGAACCCGTGACTTGGGACACCATTAATTATCCCAAGTGGCGACTCTGAATTTTAATTAAAATAATCCCGTTTCGATTGTCACTTAAATTGGAAAAAACTCCCTTTATTATACCCTCCCCGGGGTGTAGGTGAAAAAGGAGGTGTGACAGCTCTGGCGACTCTGCTGGGGACATTAACCCAGAACCACTGGTTCAGGGTTAGAAATTTGCGCTTGGAATAATTGTTATATTGGCTTTATTTATTATCTGATTTTATTACATTTTTTTCATCTAATGTGCTAAATGTTGCTTTTACCGCTTTGTTATTCGGTGAATTGTATATAAATTGTTACGAAATCCATCTTCTCTCTGAGTCTTCTAAATCATGAAGAAGGGTGCACTTCGTGTGACTTCTTTTCTGTTTAGAGTCAATCCCATTTTTTTTAGAACGAGGTTCGGATAAGTTGCTAAGCCGGTGAAGCTTCTGTATTCTCGGTACGCTGCCTCCTCCTCGGCTCGATTTGTCCGCTCGGGTAAGCCAGGTTTAGAACAATACGCTCAGGTTTTAAACCTAGTATGACAAAACCGCATACCGGATCCCTAGTAGGAACGTTTGTTTGCATCATGTGCATTTGACTTTGGAGACTCAACACAGGGGTTGGGTTTGTCTAGGACAGGTGTACCTGAAATAAAAAAGACCATCATGATGCATCTTACTTGCAACATGTGCATTTATATGCTTCGGACTCGCATGCTGACCGGCTTTTAAATATTGGGAAAATGAAAAAAAATGAAAAAAAAGAAGAGAAATAGCGGTGTAGAGGGTTAAGAGAGTTAATCACTAGTTTTGAAAAAACCAATGCCCGAATAGTGTCGAAAATCTACCAAATTTTTTTAGAAAATGAAAAAAAAAATTATTTTAAATAGTTTGTTTTATTCAAAAAGCAAAAAAAAAAGTCTTTATTTTTAGTTTGTCTTGTTTTCAAAATAGTTTATTTAGGAAAAAAAATAGTCTATTTTATTTGCCCGAACTACGTCGGTTCGATTCTCACTGGATGTGAGGTACGTAGGCAACCCTTATCGGGTTCAACTTCCCCTTTTTTGCAAAAATACCCAAAAAATGTCAAAAAATTTTATTATAAGTCGGGTGGTGCCGTTGTTGTCAAAATAGCCAAATGTTCCTGAAAGGGACGCCGTAGGGTTGACTTTGCATAAACGGTCACTTTTGGTCATTTTTTTTTGAATTTTGACCAATTAGCCCACACAGCCTTAGAATCCTCGTCCCCGAGGCTCTGCAAGGCCGTGTTCTCAATGTCGGGTTACTATTTTGGAAAAACCAGAAAAGAGTCGTAAATAAATCAAGTGATGTTGTTTTTGTCAAAAATAGCCAAATGTTCCCGAAAGGGACGCCGGAAGGCTGACTTTGCATAAACGACCACTTTTGATCATCCTTTAGAGTTTTGATCGGTTGACCCTCACAGGCTTCATCCCCGAAGTGCTGAAAGGTCGTGTTCGGAAAATCGGATCTTTCTTTCTGAAAATATAGTCAAATCATTTTTTGAGTCAAATAATTTTTGGCTTTTGTTTAAATCGCCTTAATAAATGTGCAGGATGAGTACAAGTGAAAACAAACCCTTCACCGTCTTTAGCGAGGTCCCTCTCCAGCTCCATATGTGGTGGGACGATTTGGGAAAAAGCAGCAAAGAAATAGTGGTTAGAGTCTTGGGGGTCTCATCAGTCTACTAAATGTCAAGGCAAGGACGGATGTCATCGAGGCGTTGATACCATTTTAGGACCCGACCCAAAATGTATTTCGCTTTGCGGATTTTGAGCTTACACCCACACTGGAGGAAGTAGCAGGTTATGCGGGTATGAATGGGAATCTGAGAAGTCAGTATCTGTTGTCACCAAGGCCGCTATCACCACACCAATTTCTGGACTTGTTAAATATCAGTCGGACTGTGCAAAATAATGATTTATCAAAAGGATGTTGCGCTCTTCAGTTCTTATATCAGCGTTATGGTAATCCCCGGGGTTTTGGCGAGCCAAATTTGGGACTGACTCGCGCCGAAAACAGAGGTAAATGGGAAGCAAGACGAACCTTGGCATTCATAACGGCATTCTTGGGAATCATGGTTTGCCCACGAGACGACAAGAAAATAGAGATATGTCTCGTGGGGATGGTTGATGTCGCAATGAAAAGGGCTGACAGCCCTATAGTTCCCCTGATCTTATCAGAAATATACCGAGCATTGATCGTATGTAAGGAGGGAGGAAGTTTTTTCCAAGGTTGCAATCTATTACTTCAGTTGTGGATACATGAACATCTCTGCCATCGAGTGGGGTATATAAACTTCGGGCTGACTGGTTTAAACTGCATTGAAAAGTTTGAGAAGCGGGTAACGGGTGTTATGTTCCCCGAGGGTACTGGAGATTGGTTTATACGACTGAGATCACTAACGGCGGACCAAATTGAATGGGCGTTTGGGTGGTTGCCCGCTACTGAAGCAATATACATGTCGGCCAAAGAATGTTATGTTCTTCTGATGGGTGTCCGTAGTATCCAACCATACGCTCCCCATCGGGTATTGCGTCAATTGGGAAGGTTCCAGATTATCCCTCATGATGAAGATTTGAGCAAGCATACCATCGAGCTAAGACCGAATGCCACAGTCCCGGAAGATACAATTCGCAAATTGTGGCATGAATGCAGATTCGTTGAGCCCAAAACTATGGTGCGAGATTTAGCCAAAGGCGAGGTGGACCCGAAGTATGATGCATGGTTTGGGAAAAGGTTCCGGATTCGTTAAAGGCCTGCTAAAATAGCCCATGTCCAGCAATTCACGAATGACTCGCAAGAACAATGGGGCTGGCTGGAAAGAGAAGAAGGCTATCGGGTTGAAATTGGCAAGCTGAAACAGCAAATTGAGGATCTGAAATATGAAAATAGCGTGCAAGTCGATGTTGACACAGGAAAAAAGAACAGATTAACTCAAGCAAATAAGGCCTTGAAAGCCCAAATCCAACGAGTCAGAATGGATGCCGACAACCAACAAAGGAGCCGGTCTAACGAAGGTCTGATAACTGGGTTGAGAAACCAAGTCATTGAAAGCCGAGAGGGTTTGGCAAGATCAGAGGCCTGCATAGCAAGAATTCGGGCCAGATGGGCAAAAGGTACAACAGCGCGAGCAAAGCACTTACGGTATCCACATTGAGCCGAACATCAGGAAGGAACTAATCAAAGCACTCATTGAATTCAAAGATGTTTTTGCATGGTCGTACGATGACATGCCGGGCTTAAGCACCGATCTAGTAGTTCACAAATTTCCCACTGACCCGGCGTGCCCTCCCGTCAAGCAGAAATTGAGGAAGTTCAAAACAGATATGAGTGTGAAGATTAAAGAAGAAGTAACCAAGCAGCTGTAGGCAAAGGTTATTCGGGTCACTCGATATCCTGATTGGTTGGCTAATGTGGTGCTAGTGCCGAAGAAAAATGGGAAGATAAGAGTGTGTGTCGATTACCGCAATTTGAACACGGCAAGCCCCAAGGACAACTTTCCATTACCCAACATCCATATCTTGATCGATAATTGTGCCGGACGTGAGATCGGATCTTTTGTAGATTTCTATGCTGGGTATCATCAAATTCTGATGGATAAAGAATATGCGGAAAAGACGGGATTCATTACGCCGTGGGGGACTTATTGCTACCGGGTAATGCCTTTTGGCTTAACGAACGCTGGGGCAACGTACATGAGAGCAATGACTACGGTGTTTCATGTCATGATACACAAAGAGATTGAGTTGTACGTAGATGCTGTGATCATAAAATCTAAGCGTCAGTAAGACCACGTGGCAGACCTAAGGAAGTTTTTCCAAAGACTTCGAAGGTACGACATTAAGCTCAACCCGGCCAAATGTGAATTTGGTGTTCCATCTGGAAAGCTGTTGGGATTCATCGTCAGTCGGTGAGGCATTGAGTTGGACCCGTCAAAAATCAAATCCATCCAGGAATTGCCACCGCCAAAGAACAAAATAGAAGTAATGAGTCTGTTGGGAAGGTTGAATTATATCAGCAGGTTCATCGCTCAACTCACGGCAACTTGTGAACCCATTTTTCGGCTACTGAAGAAAGATGTTGCGGTAGAATGGACGGCAGAATGTCAGGAAGCCTTCGACCAAATCAAGGGGTATCTATCAAACCCACCTATGTTGGTCCCACCTGAACCAGGAAGACCGTTGATTCTCTATCTAACGGTACTGGAGAATTCATTTGGTTGCGTACTGGGGCAACATGATATCACAGGAAAGAAGGAACAAGCCATCTATTATCTCAGTAAGAAGTTTACAGTCTATGAGGTTAAGTACACTCAACTTGAGAAGACGTGTTGCGCCCTAACTTGGGTGGCACAAAAGTTTAAACATTATCTGTCATCATATACTACTTATCTCATTTCACGCTTGGATCCACTGAAGTATATTTTCCAGAAGCCTATGCCCACAGTGAGGTTAACGAAATGACAAATATTACTCACGGAGTTCGACATCGTCTATGTGACGAGGACGACCATGAAAGCCCAAGCATTGGCCGATCACTTGGCTGAGAATCCTGTTGATGAAGAATATGAGCCATTGAGGACGTATTTTCCTGATGAAGAAGTGATGCATATAGATGAGTTGGAATTATCTGAGGAACCAGGTTGGAAGCTCTTCTTTGATGGAGCCGCAAATGCGAAAGGAGTTGGAATAGGAGCGGTACTTATTTCTGAAACAGGACATCATTATCCTGTTACGGCACAACTACGTTTCTATTGTACCAATAACATGGCTGAATATGAGGCATGCATTTTGGGCTTACGGTTAGCTGCAGACATGGATGTCCAGGACGTCTTGGTCTTGGGAGACACGGACCTCCTGGTGCATCAAATCCAGGGTGAATGGGAAACATGGCATTTGAAGCTTATACCATATCGACAATGTTTGCATGATCTGAGCAAGCGATTTTGATCAGTGGAGTTCAGACACATCCCAAGAGTTCACAATGAGGTTGCCGATGCTTTGGCCACTTTAGCATCGATGTTGCACCACCCAGACAAAATTCATGTTGACCCGTTGCATATCCAGGTTCGTGATCAGCATGCTTATTGCAACATGATAGAGGAAGAAATGGATGGCGAGCCATGGTTTTATGATGTCAAGGAATACCTCAGGATGGGGATATACCCAGAGCAGGCCACCGGAGATCAAAAGAGAGCCATTCGGCGATTGGCAAATGGATTTTCCTCAGTGGAGGAGTGTTATACAAAAGAACACCAAATTTGGGATTGTTGAGATGTACAGATGCTGGTCAAGCCACGACAGTGATGATAGAGGTACATGCAGGAGTTTGTGGGCCACATATAAGCGGATATGTATTGGCAAAGAAGATTCTTCGAGCAGGGTATTATTGGCTCACTATAGAGCGTGATTGTATCAATTTCGTGTGAAAATGCCATCAGTGTCAGATACACGGAGATTTGATTCATTTTCCGCTAACAGAATTGTATACAATGTCAGCACCATGGCCATTTGTTGCATGGGGCATGGATGTCATTGGACCGATTGAGCCGGCAGCTTCCAACGGTCATAGGTTCATTCTGGTCACCATCGATTATTTCACCAAGTGGGTTGAGGCTAAAACTTTCAAGTCGGTAACCAAGAAGGCAGTGGTGGATTTCGTTCATTCCCATATCATCTGTAGATTTGGGATCCCCAAAGTGATCATCACGGACAATAGCGCTAATCTTAACAGCAGTTTGATGAAAGAAGTATATCAACAGTTCAAGATTACACACCGTAATTCCACCCCGTATCATCCCAAGGCGAATAGCGCGGTTGAGGCAGCCAACAAGAACATAAAGAAGATATTGAGGAAGATGGTAGAAGGTCCAGACAATGGCACGAAAAGTTGCCATTTGCATTGTTGGGATATCGCACTACTGTCCACACTTCAGTAGGTGCAACTCCTTATTTGTTGGTATACGGAACTGAAGTAGTGATACCGGTAGAAGTAGAAATTTCGTCCCTCCGGATTATTACTGAGACTGGGATTGATGATGATGAATGGGTCAAAGCCCGATTGGAGCAGTTGAGCTTGATTGATGAAAAGAGATTGGCAGCAGTATGTCATGGCCAGTTGTATAAAAAGAGGATGGCAAGAGCATATAATAAGAAGGTGCGTCCCAGGAAATTTGAAGTAGGACAGCAGGTGCTGAAACGAATCTTTCCACATCAGGCCGAAGCAAAGGGCAAGTTCGCCCCGAATTGGCAAGGGCCGTTTATTGTGACCAGAGTGTTATCCAACGGCGCCTTATGTCTGACAGATGACGAGGGAAGATGCATCGATATGCCTATCAATTCTGACGCAATCAAGAGATATTATGTGTAATTCCTTTGATTGCAATTGATGTTTGTCTGTTTGTACTTGGCATTTATCGGAGAATGAAATGACGGAGGCAATTCTTTCTTCTATCCAAACACTTTAAACTTTGCTTCCCCCTTTGAGCCTTATTTATTCTTTCATACCCCTCTCTTGGAATCACTAATGAAAATGAAAAAAAAAAAGAAAAAGAAGAAAAATAATAACAAAACAAAAAGAAAAGCCACAAGAAAAAGAAATACAAAGGAATCGAATGAACTACGTTCGACCTGATCCCTCAAAGAGGATATGTAGGCGCCTCACGACTCGGTCATAGTATAACAAAAATCAAAAAATCCCCCAAACAAGAAAACTGGGGCAGAAGTTACGTTTTAAATTGTGGAAAAAAGTTTGATTCCGAGAGTTGTAATGTTTTACCCATTAAAGTTATTTTGAATCTTTTGATATCCTTTTCCTTTTAGACCCACACAAAAACCCATATTTGATGTCCAAAAAGACCTCCCGATCAATATCCGAGAGATGCCGAGCAGGCAAATGAAAGCCGAGAATAACACATTGATCCTCGACTGAAAGAGGATTATGAACCGACGGAATTGATAGCCAAAGGAATCCCCAGTAGAGAGAATCTTATCGGCAACACTCCAATCCCTAGCTGAGAAAGAGAAAATAAAATGAGAGAGTCTTATAGTGAAAACCTTCACAGGCACCGTAAGGCGACGAAAGCTGAGAGAAACAAAATGAGAGAGTATTATGGTGAAAACCTTCATAGTCACTAGAAGGCGACGGGAGTTGAGAGAAATGAGAGAGTCTTATTAGTGAAAACCCCTCTAAGGGCACTATGAGGCGACAAGATAAGATTGACGGAAACGATCCATCGAGGCATCAAGCAATGCAAAAGTGTTGATTTGGCAAAAAGAGTTCGGCGTCTGCATATCCCCCAGCGAAATGAGGCCACCAGAAAGATTGATTGATACAAATAGACTGGGTTGATTAATCCGGAATGCACGACATGATCGTTGGGGTCAGTTATATCATTCAGATAAGTCCTTTTCCTTTTCTTCTCCCCAGCATTCGTTCGGAAAGACTTCTTCTTTTTCCAACTTTTGAAATCATCACTTTTCATTTCTTTTGTTTTAAGAATTTTTCCTCCAGCAGTTTGTTTTGAGAAAGATTTTTCAGAGCTTACTACCAGTTGCCAAAACGGTGCAAAGCAAAATGCAAATAGGACATGCCAAAGATAAGGCGACAAAGCGAAAAGAAGTTTGTCGCAAGACCAAATGATGAATGGGTCTAGATTCCAAGAGGACCAAATTTCCAGGGGAAGTTGGAGAAAAACAGAAAAAAACAACAGTTGAAAAGTTATGGATCAAATTCCAAGAGGATCCCCAGCAGATTTGCGAGATGTAGGAACAACTCCGACATATTATCGACCAAGTTCCGCAATGGTCGGACAACATAGAGCGGGGAAGGAAGATAAAAGAAAAATCATCCCCAGTAGGAATATCATCCCCAACAAATAATATCATCCCCAGCAAGTTTTGTAATAAAACGCAAAGCAGGGAAAGGAAAAAGGGAAAACCCATCCCCAGCAGGAGTGGCACGACCACTCACCACGTTTTAAACTAACAAATTTTTCTTTGATTTGAAGCAGGGAAAGGAAATGTTATTGACAGTGGGAAGACATGGCCACAAAGAAGATTATCAAACTGGGGCAGAAAATTTTCTCTCATTGCGAAAATTTTCTTGAAATCAGATACCCACTTGGGGAAGATGGAAGATAACACAAGTTTTGAAGGAAGTGGAATCCCCAAGCAGTTTACGGGAGAAGGCAATACAAGTTTTAAAGAAAGCAATCTTGGAAGAAGCAAGATAACCCAAGTTTTAAGGGTAGTGGTCTTTGAATCAGTATCATCCCCACCATTGTTAAAAGGAGGAAAGTAACTAGTCTTAAAGAAGGAAGATAATTCCCCAACAGTGTTATCCCCGGCAGGTTTCAGAGAAGTGAAAACACTAGTTTGAGGGAAGTAATTGCTGATGAAGTCAGGAGCCCGCCTGTAGAATGGAGGTTGTTAAATTTTAAGTTGGAGTCAGGAGCCCGCCTGGAGAATGGAGGTTGTTAAATTTTAAGTTGGAGTCAGGAGCGCGCCTGTAGAATGGAGGTTATTAAATTTTAAGTTGATGAAGTCAGGAGCCTGCCTGTAGAATGGAGGTTGTTAAATTTTAAGTTGATGAAGTCAGGAGCCCGCCTGTAGAATGGAGGTTGTTAAATTTTAAGTTGATGAAGTCAGGAGCCCGCCTGTAGAACGGAGGTTGTTATAATTTTAAGTCGAAGAAGTCAGGAGCCCACCTGTAGAATGGAGGTTGTTAAATTTTAAGTTGATGAAGTCAGGAGCCCGCCTGTAAAATGGAGGTTGTTAAATTTTAAGTTGATGAAGTCAAGAGCCCGCCTGTAGAACGGAGGTTGTTATAATTCAAGTGTTGAAGGCAGGAGCCCGCCTAGAGAACAAAGGCATACATTTCAAGTTTCAGAAGTCAGGAGCCCGCCTGAAGAACAAAGAGGAATACATTTCAAGTTTTGAAGTCAGGAGCCTGCCTGGAGAACAGAGGAGTACAATTCAAGTGTTGAAGTCAGGAGCCCGCCTGGAGAACAGAGGCATACATTTCAAGTTTCAGAAGTCAGGAGCCCGCCTGAAGAACAGAGGGGAATACATTTCAAGTTTTGAAGTCAGGAGCCCACCTGGAGAACAGAGGAGTACAATTCAAGTGTTGAAGTCAGGAGCCCGCCTGGAGAACAGAGATGTTAGGAGCCCTCCTGGAGAACAGAGGAATACATTTCGATGTCGAAATCAGGATCCTGCCTGGATAATAGAGGGATACATTTCATGTTTTGAAGTGAGGAGCCCGCCTGAAAAATAGAGAAGTCAGGAGCCCGCCTGGAGAACAGAGGAATACCTTTTTAAGTCAAGTAGTCAGTAACCCGCCGGGAGAGCGGAGGAATACAACAAAAAATCAAGAGGAATACAACAAAAATCAAGAGAAATACATTCAAGATCAAGAAGTCAGGAGCTCGCCTAGAGAGCAAAGGAAGACGACAATGATCAAGATGGAGACATTTAAAGGATCAGTAATCAGGTACTAGCATAGTGAGAGGGAGATCATTTCAAGAAGTCGGTGCAAAGCGGCAACAATGGATTTCACCGGGAGAATACAAGTCAACATGGCAACAAGAGTTGCAAGATCGAGTTTGAAGATATAGATAGAAATCTTGTAACTCATAGTTGATAGACTTAGTTAGTTTTTTTTTTCTTTCATTTTGATGTAATAACAGGACCGCGGATCAGAACCTCGACGGAACGGCACCTCGACTGGCTCTCCACCTCGGCATACTCGATCATCTCACTCACTTCTGAACTACACGTGACCTGATTCCTTTATAGCTAAGGATATGTAGGCAGCCCAAATACCAAGGCTCGGTCACATTTCCCTTTTCTCTTAAGTTTTGGTCTCTTTAAATAAGGGTCGGGTCAAAAAACATGTCTAGTCGTTCTTTGTCTGAAAACTCTTCACGTTTCCAGTCAAAGAGGGGAAGCTGTAGACATGTGATTTTTGACCTTCCCCAAAAATTTTATATTTTTAGCACGTAAATATTTAATTTAGGCCTAATATAGCTATTTCAACTCATTTTAACTCTTTTATTTTATTTTCTTACAAGAAAAATAAAAATTACAAACAAGTATTTTAGTTTATGTACTTTTCATAAAAAACAATTTTAAAAAAATAGTACCTTATTTTTATCTTTATATAATTTCAAAACACAAAAATAGTTTATATTTAGTTTAATTAATTAGGATTAGCTTTGGTATTGTGCAATATTTCTATCTTATTTTAAAATGCATTATGTAGTATTTCAGATTATGAAAAAATACAAAAAAAATATATATTGCATCTGCATTTTGGATTTTATTTTACATTTTTAGATTAATTAAGTAAGTTGTTGTTGAAAAAATAGAAAAAGATCATAAAAAATAGTCATGTTACATTTTACTCTTTAATTTTCAAATTTTGGCAATTTTCTTTTAATTTGGTTTTTAATTAGTTGTAATAATTATTAGGGTTAATTAATTTAATTGTCTAAGATAATTTGGGGATAGAAATTAATTTAGGTTTTATTTAAAAAAATAAAAAAAGAGTCTTACCTAACTAATTAGGAAGCTTCTATATTGGTAGGGTAAAACTAACACTAATGAAAATTAAATAATAACACTAACTAGTGGATAATTAAAGAAGTTAAAAGTATAGTTTGTAATGGAAGATGCACTAATTTGATGCCTATTTAGAGATTAGAGAGCTGGAGAAAGAGATGAAGGGGAAAGTTCAAAAGATAGAGAGGAAAAAAAGATGACTTCTTCTTAACGGAGACAGGGGGTATACACTCGATATACAGTCAGTATACATTCTATATACACTAGAGATACTCTCGATATACATGGACAACCAACGAAAAGAGGGTCTTCTTCATCCTAAAAATTCTACATCTAGAGCTTAACATCCACCATGAAAGAGCCATGAGAGCTCATCTTCTCTACCTGAAAACACCTCATAAGACGCCCCAAATAGTCCACTTCCAAAACTGTTCCGGCGAGTTTCGAGGTCGTCGAAGAACGTAGTTCTGAGGTTTCCGGTTCGAGGTCTCGATTTTGCTTGCGGTTCCTGTTTGACTTTGCCGCTGTTGTTTTGTTTGAATTTGGAAGATAAGGTCAGCTCCTATTTTCTAGCACTTTGATAATACTACTGTATCAGTGTTGATCTTCTCAGCTAGTTTGGTTATTGTCGATTTTGCATCCCTGTATTTGTTTGACGTAAAATATTTTATTATCTTTGGTTAGTTGGAAACGTGAGTTTAAGTTGAAGGCCTTTTGATTTATTTGAAGGTTGCTGAAGAAGTACATGATTTCCCTTTGAATTTAAAACTCATTATTTAGAAAGTAAACAACAAAAGCTATGGAAATTGTTAGCTAAAGTTGAAAAGTATTGCTATTTATATCATTGTGTCCTTTAGATGTGTTTTAACGATGTGTTGTATGTAGTTGTCAAATTAGTGCCTTTATTTATTATATTAGCGGTTAACTTTAAAGATGCCTGAATGATGTACTGTATCGTATATCTACTTGTGAAATGGCCATGTTTCATATTATTAAATCCTATGAATATTCTCACGATATTTTGTCAATAAAGAATTTAATATCTTTTGATCTCTTCTATTTTGGTTTCACCTGAACCTATGTCAAACAATTTTGATATGCTTGTTTTCTGCACATATTGGAGCAAATGTTTACTTTAGCAGTAATGTACCGCAGATGTATCCACAATAGTTCTCCTATTGAAGATGGTTTTCCACAATATATTTTGTTCATAATCCATAGCCCGCATATAACTAATTTTAATCCTTTAGAAATCGAGGCGTGCCATTAGTTGAATTTTCCATGGCCCTCGCAAATTTGAAAGTGCGTAGTTGCTTTAGGCGCGTTATTTTAATAATTTATCTTCCTAAACTCGGGTGCGCATTTATGTGACCCAAATCTAAATCTCAACAATGTTGGATAAAATACGTCATGGACCGCGGGTGCATTTATGTGACGGGGTTCAAGACGTGTTTTAGATGACGTTGAATTTTTCTTAAAAAATTAAATAAAGAAAAGCGGTTTAAGTTAAAATTTGCACATAGGTTTAAACATGTACTAAAATCAGATAATAGGCCAATTATAACAGTTGAGCGACCGTGCTAGAATCACGGAACTCGGAAATGCCTAACACCTTCTCCCGGGTTAACAGAATTCCTTACCCGGATTTCTATGTTCGCAGACTGTAATACAGAGTCAATCTTTTCCTCGATTCGGGATTTGAACCGGTGACTTGGGACACCATTAATTATCCCAAGTGGCGACTCTAAATTTTAATTAAAATAATCCCGTTTCGATTGTCACTTAAATTGGAAAAAACTCCCTTTATTATACCCTCCTCGGGGTGTAGGTGAAAAAGGAGGTGTGACAATGTGTAAATAATTTTCGTTGGAATTATTGAAACTTGTAGGAATTTGCATGCATTTCACGTTTCTAAATGGCAAAGCACACGTCTTCTATTGTAGTACTTCTTTGTAGGATTTTGTAAGCATTTCATGTTTCTAAATAGCAAAGCTCTCGTCTGAATTGTAGTCTTGGTATTTTAGATTCTAGAAATGAGTTTTCTTGAGATTAATACACTATGTTGCCACCTAATCCAAATTGATCAAGAGTCATTTGGTAGGTTAATGTCTTGCTGCCAAGTGGAGGGTGTGGGGGGTATATTCTTATCCCATAACCAATTAATTAATTAGAAAATATTTCGTTACCCGGTAATTAACCAATTACCCGCATAATTAAAAATTGTCTCAAATTACTTAAAATTCTACTTATTTTTAATACCCTTTTATATATCATACTATAATGGTTATATGGTACCTCGTATGGTAATAGTCCATAAATATCATATATTAATGCTCGGCCCGAATTTTATCCCAACATGCCAAACTTGGACGAAAATTCATTTTCTTTGACTTGCTTCCCCTCTCAACTTCACGAATTTACTCATCACTTGTGAAATAACATAATCTTTATAATCTCCAAATAATCTTTTCCTTGGACTGATGTCAATTACCTTACGAAAAATTCAACGTACAATACTACAGGGTGCAACATTGTAGTAATTTAATATTGTGAAGCATAACATCATCGTAATATAATACTATAAGGCACAATATCATCATAATATTGCGGGTGTAACAACAAGGAGGCATCGAGGTTAATCCAGATCAAATCAAAGCCATTAAAGGGATACTTGAGGTGTTGACCAGTAAGAAACAAGTGCAAAAATTGACTGGTCGCATAGCCGCTCTGTCAAGATTCATCTCGCGGTCATCCGACAGATGCCACAAATTCTTCAATGTGCTGAAAAAAGATAACGGGCTCCAGTGGAATTCAGAATGTGTCGATGTCTTGAGAGAACTATAGGCGTATTTTTCCTCGCCCCCATTACTCGCCAAAGCAGAGCCCGATGAGCACCTACTATTGTATTTGGCCGTCTTAGAAGTCGTGGTAAGCGCGGTGCTGGTCCGCGAGAACAAAGGTACGCAATCTCCGATTTATTATATTCGCAAAACCCTGGTCGACGCCGAAACAAGGTACCCCCACCTCTAGAAGTTGGCCTTAGCACTGGCTATAGCTTCACGAAAGCTTAGACTCTATTTTCAGTGCCACCCTATATCGGTGGTGACAACCTTCTCTCTGCGGAGCATCCTACATAAACCCAAATTATCGAGAAGACTGGCCAAGTGGGACATCGAACTAAATGAGCATGATATAACATATCAGCCACGAACATCGATAAAATCACAGGTACTCGCCGACTTTATCATCGATTTTAGTGCCAAAATAATGCCCGAGGTCGAGCAGGAAGCTTCTCGTACCTCCCCTGGGCAACCCAACCTTTGGGTTCTTTACACCGATGGTGCATCTAATGCGTTAGGTTCGGGACTAGGACTCGTACTCGAGGTCCCAACCGGGGAAGTTATCCGCCAATCCATATGGTTCCCCGATATGACTAACAATGAGGCCGAGTATGAGGTCGTAATTGCAGGGTTAAAGCTAGCTCTCAAGTATGGAGCACGACGAGTCGTCCTCAGATGCTACTCACAACTCGTCGTCAACCAAGTCATAGGGGCTTTCCAAGTCAAAGAACAAAGGCTACAAAAGTACCAGGCAGAAATTCCCAAACTGCTGCCGGAATTCGATGGATGCCTACTCGACCAGATACCCCGAGCTCAAAACTTCGAGGCGGACGGACTCGCCAAACTAATAGCTGCCACCAAAAATATCACTAAAGAAAACGTGGTCACCATCCTCCACTTGTCAATAGACCAACTCGAAGTACATTCCATAAATTTGACTTGGGACTGGCGCAACCGCATCATGACATATTTGTAGGAGGGAATACTCCCGTCATACAAAAAGGAAGCCAAAAATCTTCTAATACAGGCGGCTAGGTACAACATCATAAATCACGACCTGTACAAGAGAACGTTTGGGGGGCCCTTGGCTAAATGCCTAGGGATGAGTCAGACCAGGAGCGTGCTCAAAGAAGTACACAAAGGCCACTGTGGTGCCCATACATGCAACTGACCCCTCATCAAATGCCTCATTCGGGCAGGATACTACTGGCCCACCATGAAAAAGGAAGCTACAGATTATGTCAAGAGATGCGAGCAGTGCCAAAAGTACGTTCCTATGATACATCAAGCGGGCGAACACCTCTACTCTGTCACCTCACTATGGTCGTTCATCAAATGGGGAATGGACATCGTCGTACCCCTCCCAGCGGGGCGAGGTAAATCATGTTTACTTTTAGTTTTAACTAACTAATTTTCCAAATGGGTGGAAGTAGGTGCGTTCGCCCAGATATGCGAACAGGAAGTCATCACGTTCATATGGAGGAACATCATATGCCACTTTGGCATCCCCAAAGAAATCAGATGCGATAACGGACCCCAGTTCACCGGGAAAAAGATGGCCAAGTTCTTCGAAAAATGGCGCATCAAGCGAATACTCTCCACGCCATACCATCCCGCTGGAAACGGTCAAGCCGAATCCTCCAACAAAACCATATTGAATATCTTAAAGAAAAAGCTTGAGGATACCAAAGGGCTATGGCCGAAGTTTCTACCAGAGGTATTATGGGCCTATTGCACCACGCCAAAAACAAGCACCGGGGAAACATCATATTCATTAGTGTACGGCACTGATGCTATAATACCTGTTGAGGTCAGAGAACCTAGCCTAAGATACTCCAACGAAAGCGGATCAAATAACGACGAGAATAGAAGACAAGACCTCAACGAGGCAGAAGAACAAAGAGACATGGCTTACGTAAGGATGGTAGCCCAAAAACAACAAGCGGAAAGGTACTACAACAAGAAGGCCAAAATACGACCACTCAAAGTCGGAGACTATGTTCTCAAAGCAAAAACACAAGCTACAAAAGACCCAAGAGAAGGCAAACTGGGAAAATTGGGACGGGCAGTACAAAATTACAGTGGCAGCAAGCAAAGAAGCATTCCAACTAGAAACAATGGAAGGGAAACCACTACAAACAACTAGAATGTCTCCCACCTCAAATACTTCAATTTCTGAAGAGGACGCCCCTCAAGTCGTACTTTTTTTCCCTTACCCGAGTTTTGTCCCAATTAGGTTTTCTCGAAGAGGTTTTTAACGAGGTTACGAGGGGACATTTCGAAGTTCAAAGTATAATTCATCGCCCCGCCTGCCGATGACCTCTCCAGGCCGAACGATGAAGGGACTAGATACATGAAAAACTTCTCCAACATATGTATGAAACAGACATGTATAGTACTCTAGTAAATGGAATAAAGCAGCATTTTGTACTCCATCAAGATATTCTCCAACGAAGTGAAATAAAGCAATATTTTACCTTTCGTCATTTTCTTTTGCATCTTACATTCGACCTCGCTCGAATTACAACTAGTTAACATTTCGACCCTAACTCGAAATAACACCTCTACAGCCAAAGGCCATCGCCAAAAGAAAACATACGACCTCACACGAATTACAACAGGTTATCATTTCGACCTTAACTCGAAATAACACCTCTACGGCCAGAGGCCATCGCCAAAAGAAAACATTCAACCTCGCTCGAATTACAACAGGTTAACATTTCGACCCTAACTCAAAATAACACCTCTACGGCCAAAGGCCATTGCCAAAAGAAAACATTTGACCTCGCTCGAATTACAACAGGTTAACATTTCGACCCTAACTCAAAATAACACCTCTACGGCCAAAGGCCATCGCCAAAAGAAAACATTCGACCTCGCTCGAATTATAATAGGTTAACATTTCGACCCTAACTCGAAATAACACCTCTACGTCCAAAGGCCATCTCTAAAGAAAACATTCGACCTCGCTCGAATGGCTTAACATATCTTTCTAGAATTACTTAACATTCAACCTCGCTCGAATTACTTAAGCACTCGATCTCGCACGGATTACCAAGACCTACAATCGACTATGCCAAAACAATTATACATAGGCGGCGGGAAAGCCGGCAACCCCCTCAAAGCAAATAAATAACAATCTGAAAGTGCACAGCAAAAAGGTAATCATTCCATTACAACTGTTGTATTACAAAAACGTTTTACAAAGGGCTCAAAGACGCCCTCACAAAAACAGCAAAGCAAAACAAAATAAGTACAACAGCCCTACGCCGCGTCATCCCCCATGGCATAGTCCTTGTTACACCAAGAATCGGAGGTAAGCCTGTCCGCATCATCATCGTCATCGACGACATCCCCGCTGGGGGTACTGGGATCATAACCACATTCTTCACGGGTTGCACGTGCTTTAAAACAAATACCCTCGAGCTCTGCCTCGGACACCTTCCTGTTAGCCTGCAAGGGCTTGTACACATCAAGTTGGGCCTCGGCATGGACCTATATCTCATACAACTCCCACGGTATGATGGGATCAACTGAAGTATGAGACGTGGAAGGTTGCGACTGCCGCCATACCTCCTCCGCCTTCAAAGCGACAACCTGTTCGCTCAAGATGGACAACTCCGCCTCCAAATCTTGGATCCGTTCCTCCAACCTCGCTACCTTGAGCGCCGACGTCTCCACCTCATTGTCATGCTCAGACCTACAAACGCGAAGGGCATCTTTCAGAGCTGCTACCTCAGAAACGGCAGTCACCCTGCCCTTTTCAGCACGAACCAATTCATCAGCCTTAACACTCAGTTCGCCCCTCAAATTGACAGCCTCCGCCTCTCTTCGACAAGGCTCAGCAGTCAAGGCAGCCACCTGCGTCTGAAGGTCGGCATTCTCGGCCATCACCCCTTGCTCACCTCAAACTCATCCTCCTTGGCCTTAAGGTCTGCCTCAAGTTCACTACGCCAGCCAATGGCCTTCATCAGCTCTTCATCCCGCTCTTTCAGCTCTTTAACCTTCTCCGCCAACTCTTTCTCCTTCTGCTTAAGCTCGTCACAAAACAACTGAAAATCGCTATCTTGAGTGAAAACATCAGCCAATACGCGATGCTTGGTTCGGTAGTCTTTGTACTTAGAGGCCACCTTCCCAAAAACGACCGTCCTTCGCCTATCCCTCCAGTCGCGCTCGATCTCCATGATGTGAGTCTGACATGCAGAGAAAAGAATCTCAACTTAAGTAAATCACACATACAAAACAAATCCGAAAATAAAAAGAAGAGAGAAAATGCTTACCTGCAAAGCCATGCCGGAAATATTCCGCGAGAGCTCCGCGTCACTCATCGCCTGAAGTGTCGTGCTCTCGGAAGCAGCGCACAAAGGGGAAAATACCGATGTAGCCTGTTCGGAGTTCGACAAAAGGTCATAATCCACAGGAATGACCACGTGTTGGTTAGGACCCTCCGTCTTCACTTCCATGCGGGTATGTCGCTCCAAGTAAGCTTGTACATCTTCGGGATCGATGTCCGAGCCCGAACTATTATCCTCCGCGTGCACCGTCCCGTCTCCTCCGGTACTAGGCAACGTGCCTCCTTCAGCAGATCGTACAGGTCCCCCGCCTTGGCATACCTCTTCGGCCCCAGGGGACCTCCCCACCAAAATGGAATCCGCCATTAAAACAGCCCTTGTGCCTGACCTAGGCGAAGACGCCACTCTCGGAGCAATAATTTTTCTTTTTTCAAGATCGGTGGCGATGGCCTTCCCAAGATCCACCCTCCTCCTCTTTCTCGATTGTGATTCATCCCCGTTGGAAGATTTAACTAAGAAATGGTAGGTAAGCTGGGAAGAGATCTCGTCCCGAGGAGGGTCCCTTGTTGGTTCAGTTTGAGTATGACCTCCGCGGACGGACTCAGCTAATTAAATTACATCCTCGCCGATGCAACAGCCTGGGGAAATGCTAGGACTGGAGCCTTCTTTTTGGAAATCTGTCGGCCTGTCACTACAAAAAGGTCATATCAATAAACGATGGCAAATAACTGAAGGTCAGAGCAAAAGAAACACTTACCAGATGGAACCTTCGGTCCAAAGCATTTGAGGAAAGCGGCCCAATCTCAAATCCCCACCATGCGAGGTAGCACGCGAGCTACCCAATCCTCAATACCGACAACGGGAAAAGGTGCACGCCTCTCAGATGTACACAAAAGTCACAAGTGAATAAGAATCAAAGAGAACGAAAATAAATAACATATGTACATCACCAACACATACGATTATGATTCCACTGCTTTGGAAATCCAGCGGGGTCCGACAATAAGTGCTCCGTTTTGATGAAAAAATACTAGTGCCAAAACTTTCGACTCGCCCTGTCATCCATTCCAACCACCAATCCCCTGGTCCCACGATGTCGCAGATGTATCATGGTACCCCTATGAAAGCTCGGGGAAAATAAATGTAAAAGGTGGTGAATGCCAACCTCACACCCAACCAACTCTGCATACTTCGTCAGCACTAGAAAATTTTTATACAAGTACGGAGACAAAATTGCTGGACAGATTTCGTAAAACCGATAGAACTCCTCCGCCAGCGGAAGAAGAGGGAAGGTATGACCAATCACGAAAGGATATACGTAAAAAGCACAATATCCAGGTCTGTGGACTTTCAAGATGTCCCTCCCAACAGAAACCATCTTGACATGAGGAGGACTATTGTACGTAGACCGGAGTTCATTTATCTGAGATGGCCCGGTTTCAGAGATCACCGGAATGGGAGAAAAAATAGGTTCCTTGTGGAAATCGTTCCTGGACATAGGGTTTCTGGGGAGTATTTCTTCCACGATAGGGAAATTGTCACCCTCCTCAGCCACGACA
Organism: Nicotiana sylvestris; assembly: GCF_000393655.2. NCBI lineage: Eukaryota > Viridiplantae > Streptophyta > Magnoliopsida > Solanales > Solanaceae > Nicotiana > Nicotiana sylvestris. Next base: position 143,701,284 of record NC_091059.1, on the reverse strand, counting down.
CTGGAAGGAGGAGCCACTGATAATGGAGTGACGTCAGAAACTTTATCGTGTACAGGAGAGGTTTGGGGCATCTTGATAATAGAGGATATGCTAGTAAAACTTGGAAGGAGGAATGATGACTGAATGGGAAGAAGAGAAGCAAAATCATATGAACAGAGCTAGGAATTGAGAAAGATGGTCAAAGGAGAACAATGTATGCAGAAGGAAGGAAATGGCGAAAAATTACTAAAAAAACAAAACCCTCACCTATTTATAAGGCTAAATGGCATGAGAATCGAAGCGGAAGACCGCCAATGGCGCTAAAACCAAAGCGATAAGCATTCAGACACTGCCTAGGAAAGATGCGTAATGATGACGCGTGTGGGAGTGACGTCACATCTTGATAACCACATCAATCAGGATTCAGCAGGATGTGTCGCTCTCTCGATCTTGGTCAACTCGACGTAATTTAGTAGCCAAATTCTCCCACAACGGAAACGAACGATGTCCGCTTATCGAGGATGTGCATGGCTATGACCTCAACAAGTGGAGGGACTAACTGTATAGGTCCAAATTTGGCAATCACGGTAACGGATAAGCAAGACACAGGACGGGGTCGACCACGACATAGTGACCAACCGTCGTTGTGATAAAGGCCGAAGTCCAAAAGCGGGCAGCTGAGATGATATAAATAACGGTAACTTGAACTTAGAAAGAGACAGGAAGAATATCCCTTTGGATATTCTCCGTGTTGTACTTTTTAGGATTTTTTGGGGAATGTCCCTTATAAATAAGAGGAAACAATGAACAATTGAGGGATCTACCTTTTTGAGAGCTGAGAAACACATTGTAAAGTCAAGAGAAGAATATACGAAAGATATGTCTTATTCACTTTATTCAAGCATATATTATTTAACCTTCATCCATAAATCTCAAAGATCCCACGTTCATATCAACTGCATATCCTTTTACGTTGTCAGAGGGAAAAGGCACCCAATCACACAATTATTGGGTGACAATTCTTTTACATTATTGTCATTTGTCATTTCTTGCATTTATTGCACGTTTATGATATTACGTATTCTGCCAATCTTAGTATATTTAACCCACTAATTAATACTCCTAAACTCTTCTCACTATACGAGAGTCTCGTTCTATTTTGGTTTGGAATTTATTAAGCTCAACTAAGATTTACCCCATTAAATTGTTATTAATTGGTTTAGCATTTATTTTGCTCAAACAATTGCTTTTACTATCTTCTTGGAATGACACTGACATGAACGTTGAAATAGACTTCAATTTGCCTGAACAAGAATGGGATCTAGCACCAATGCGCATTGTTAGTGGTGAATGATAGTGTAGAATCATTAGTCACCTTCCAAAATCAGAATAGTCGAGGAGGCACATAAGAAATCAAGAATCACATGTTAGCATTTAAAATCATAATTTATGTGTACCAGTTAAGAAATTATTTGCGTACAAATCTCAAAAAGTTAGACAACTAATCGTGTTGGGAGAGCCATTTCAGATACTAACAAGTACTAGTATATGGATCTCAAATGTATTGAAAGAAGCATTAAATTTGTTACTTATTGTTAAATTTAAGTCAGATCATTTGGAACAAGATTAAATGGCTAATCCTTTCGATCGTAATATTGATGATGAAGATCCAACCCTTGTACTAACATTTATTGCCTTCGCCGACCATCTCTTTCAATGAATTAAAAATTATTAGAAAGAGAGGATTAGGACCTAATTGGTAAATATAAAAAAAAAAGATCAGAAACAACTTTACACATCACTTGCTTACCCGAAAATTCCTCCTTGGCCCCTAGTTTCTCAATCAATTATTCTATATTTCCCTAAATTGGTGTTCCATGTCTGTAATCTGTATTGAAATTCAATTAATTCAAATTTGAATTGATTAGCCTCATTAAAAAGATAGATATCTAGGTTTTAGGTATGACACTACAAGAAAAATGCTCAGTAGCTAAAGGAAAGATGATCCCAAAAAGTAAGGAATTGGTCGCAACTCAATAGCGACCAGCTAATCTGATCCTTATAGCTTCCGCCGCTAAAGGTTATTAAGGACGAGATAGTGTGCTGGTCGGTAAACCAGTTGCGCGACCAGTTTAAAACTGGCCGTTAAATGGGTTTTAAGGACCATGTTTCTGGTACTTATTTGCATATTTTAGGAACTAAATTCATGGTCCTTAAAATATTTTCGCGACTAGTTTAAATGTGGTCATTAAAACATTTCACGACCAGTTAGAAGCTAGCCATTATATCTATTAGGAGAAGTTTTAAGCTGGTCCCTAAAGAAACAAGTCACAAGTCCCTAAATCACATTTAGTTTGCAACTAGAAAATCAGGAATATTATAATATATAGATAATGTTGCTTTCATAAAATAATACCAAAAATGATCAACATCAGTTAATTAGTTGCACCGTACATTAATGATGTAAGCTAGTCACAACATTGTGTTCATAAACATTTAGCAAAAAACTACATATACTAATAATATCCTTCGATTGCAATGAAAAAATTTCTTGAAATTCCCAACAAAATGATGGTTAATCTGTATGTTGTCAAAAATCGGCTTCTAGTAAGCTTTAATATCAAAAACCTGTTGAATAAATAAGAAATTTAAGTTAGAAAAACTATATATAACAGACGTATAGATACTCAAGTTTTCAGAAAGAGTCTAGTCTCAACAATGATTAGGATACAACCAACTTGCTTCCCCCACCCAGACAACAAAATTTAGTGAAAGAAATAATAAATAGATGACTTTGCAAATTTTAACCACATAAGAGGTAAAACAATGTCAATGAACTGAGCTGCAGAAAGTTATTCCACAAAGATCAATCATTAATCAGCCACAGTAAACATCTAACACGCATATCCATTCAAACAATGAACATTTAAGACATTTTGTAAATCATCTGAATATTTTAAATAACAAGGGATCAATAGACAGCTAAAACTCAAGCAATAGACCACGAGTCTAAAGAACATCGGAGGAATTATCTTGGTTGTGTTGTACCTAGAAGGAGATAGCTGCTCCAATTTCTTGTCTTTATATATTTGTCCAGGACTATTGATTAGACCACCAGTTTTAAAGTTTGATACTCCTTTTCAATTAACCAAACACACATTTTTCAATTTTCAATAAAACAGATGTATGTATATCCACTCTGAAGTTAAAGTTGCTCATTGGTAAAGATAAAGTGTTTTTCGCAAATGCTGATACCCCTTTCAGAATATAGAACAATTAAAGAGAACAGCTAAGCTATCATTTCAATGAAGTTAACACCAACATTTTATCTACTATTACGGCAACTAGCAATTCAAAAAGGATTATATACAGTTGATATACTAATTCTCTTTAGAAAGGGAATTCTTAGATGGGCGTTTGCTCCAAAGTCCAACCAGTAGCTCATTTGCTCCATTCTTGGTGGGCAGGATACCTTGGTAACCTATGTTTGTGAACTAGATAGGATAACCAGTGCTTTTTGGAATTATCCAAGGAGAATGATGTGATCAATACCTCATTACTTAGTTACTACTTCAAAATACAAGTAGAGGAGAGCAAAGCAAGGTGTAACTACTAGTCTACTACAACAAATCAATTTGGTTACTGTTCTGCAGTAACCAGTGTCAGTCACTAAGTCTAGTACCTTACGACATATGTTGCGCGGACTCTCCAAAATAACTACCGCACCCGTGTGGATTCTTCAAAAATTTTACTCTTTTTGGAGGATCCGACATGCACCCACCGACACTTTTGGAGAGTTCGAGCAACATAGCTTACAATAGAAAACATTACTAGAAATTTGAAGGGTGAAGGGTAAGAAAGATATATAGAGCAACAAATGTTAGACATTTGGTTTTTGCCTTATGGTACTACCAACTATCATACCGAAAAACAATGTGTCAGAAAAACAAGTACCAAAGGATAACTTGATCTTGAACACAGACTACACAACAATAAGCAATAACAACTCTTTTTAGAGTAAAAGTACCTTGAATCCGATACGAAAATCAAATGACTTGAATAATCACATGAGTTGAATTAACACACAAATTATTTTTCTTTGTATGTTAGCTACAGCACAAGCTAGCTGGTATCTACCCCATTCAAACAGTAAAGTTTTGCATTGCTCTCTTTGATGAAACACTAAAGGTTCTTTCTTAATCTGTACATTCATTGAGGATAGCTATATCAGTAAGAGGCTATTTTTAAAAAAAAGAGTACTATGAAAACTGATCAATGCCAAATTCTAGTACAAATTATGATTTCAAGAAAAGATATGATATGTGTTTTGTATTTGTGACGTAATTGGCCTAGACCTAAAATAGAGTCTCTCATATCTGTCCTTATAAGCAATGTTGGAGTATTTTTTTTCCGTCTTTTTTTTTCCAGCTTGTTTCGTCTCATATTTTTGTGTCTCACCATAAAACAGCCAATTCAGATGAATTTGTTTCAAAACTGCAATCCAAAGGTCAACTTCTTTATTTATTTGAATAATATAGTAGACCAAATTGAGAGAAGCTACTCTCCCTCGTATATTGAACAAGTGAAGACCTCAGTCCACCTCCCTCTAGTCAAAGAAACACGGACAAACGCATAGAGAAGCTTAAAGTTAGTTGCAATACAGGACTACTACTATCAAATGAGTCAACCAACAAAGAAGAAAAGAAAAGGCATATTGTCCTCATTAATTAAGATATGGACTCATACAATTGACAGTATAGAACAAGGAAAACATGAGAAATTCCCCACTGTTTTCCTTCTCCATATACCAGAAATTATCATGATTTGAAAAGGAGAATACACAACAATGAAATGTGAGTAGCAATAAAGTTCTACATTACTAAGAAAGTAGAAAATCTTGACGAACATTCTCTATAGTCTGCCTGCAGCTTAGTCAGAAAGTAATTTTCTCAACTCCTATTTTTTATGTATACATCATAGACCTCAGGCATTTCATCCTTGAAAGGCAGCACATAATGCTCTAAGAACTTTGACTCAGGCAAGGAGGCGTTATGTTGCTTTTGAATAGTCACAAAATTAAATTCTTTGAAGTTGACTGCAATTATGTAATTTTAGGTAAACTGTAAACTAAAGAAAAGACATCTAGTTGAAGGTACATGTAAACAATGGGAACTCAAGCTAAACTATAAGCGAGATGGATCGTGACACCACCACCAAAATTTTCAAGCATGGAGGCTGAGCAACTTGACAATTAGCAGATTGACCCGGTTGAAGTTTCTATGAGATAAAACAATCCACTAAAGCTTGAACAGACTTTCAGGCTTCAGTATAATCCTCAGGCTAGCTCAACTTCGATTGGATAGACGTTTTGGAATATAAAAAGAACAACAGAGCAAATACTAACGCAACTAAGGTGAGGAACAAATCACTTGAAAATAATCATTTTTCAGTTCAACCTGACTTATTTTCCCTACAACATTAAGGTGAGGAACACGATAATCACTTTCAAAATGTTGGCTGAAATCTCAACATTGAGGCCATAATCACTTTTCATAAAATGTGATGACTTCCGAATCCATAATGCAAGGAATAACACAACTACTCGTGCAAATTTTAAATTCTTTGGAGTTGCCTGCAATTTTGCAGTCAACATTTGTTAACAGAGCTGTCCAACTTTGTGCAAAATAATAGAAAAACAATGAATAAATGAATGTCGATGTTTAACGGGTGGGCCGGGCCGGGCTGGGTAGGGAAATTTAGTACCCGTACGGGTTATGGTCCCGGCCGGTTATGGGTTGGGGCATACCGGGTTCAACGGGTAAAAATTGAACCGTAAGGGTTACGGGTTCATGGGGCCGGGCCGAGTCGGGTTTTTTAATATAACTATTGTAAGTTATATTAATATAAAGTAAAAATATAAAAAATACAAGGAAGATGAGAAAAAATTGCACTTATAAATTGCAAGTGCTACATTTATTTCAAAATTCAAACTTACAATTTGAAAGGTTTACATTTAACAACAAGTAAATTACCAAAAAAGAGTAAATTCAAAGGTTTTGCATTGCCTTAGTAAGTTCTTCATAATCAATATGAACTGAGTGACCTTCTTCTGAAGTGTTAAATTCGGATGGGTTATCATGTGTTAATATATCTCCAAGTTCCTCGTCTTCTATGCTATCAACATCTTCACGTCCTTGATTTCTTCGTTCCGATCTAATCCAATCTCTGAAACATACTAAAACTTCCAAAGTATAGCTTCCCAATGAGTGACGGGTGTCTCCAAGTTGTTGTCTTGCTTGGCTAAATGCACTCTCTGATGCAACAGTTGAAATTGACACATTCAGCACGTCCCGAGCCATAGTGAAAAGAACAGGAAATTGCTTTCCATTCTCATGCCACCATCCCAACGGTGAAAATTTCTTTGTGCGAGGCTTTTTTTGCTTCTGCAAGTAGAATTGAAGTTCATCAATGTTCCTGCTATTGGTTTGAGCGTTAGAAAATGTAGAAAAAATATTAAAACTATCAAGGCCCTCTTCATCATCCACAGTAGCAGAAGTGGTACAATGCATAGTGGGATTAACATTGCCTACATCAATTACATTTGCATAATAATTATATAATTGTTGTAAATAGTCATTTAGCTTGTTCATACAAGTATATAAACCTGGGGTTTCAGTTGGTCCAATCTCCATATAAGTATATAAAACATTCATTAATTGGTGACAATGAGACATCTTAATAGAAGGATTTAAAACAGCACCAATTAAGTAAATCGGAGGAATTGAAAAGAAATATTTTTTGAATTTTGCTTGTATTTTTTCAACAACATCCCTATATTTATCTTTCTTCTTAAATTCAAAGAGTAGAAAAGAAATTTCAGCTATATGTACTAAAGCCATAGTAACAGTAAGATAATATGCTTAAGAAAACTCAACAGTAGCTGTATAAAATTTAACAACATCATTAATGACCTCCCAAGTAGTAGTTGTTAACATACAATTTGGATTAGTACAATGCACATTAGCAACTCCAGTTTTTGGGAATCTATATTTGTAGCAACATTTTAAAAATATATATGTATAATTCCATCTAGTAACAATTTCGTCTGGCATGAATCTGGGTTTAAGGTTATACTGGATACACTTATTCTTAAATTCCTTTATTCTAGATTATCTATTATTTCCTTGAATAACACCAACTACTCGTCTAACATGAGTAATCTCAGTTGAAAATAAATCAAGGTCACTTTTAACAATTAAATTATAAACATGGCATGCACACATAACATGAAAAACTTTCATTAAGAGGTGGTTTCAATGCAGTTTTAACATTGAAATTGCGGCATTATTGTTAGAAGCATTATCAAAAGACATACACAATACTTTTTACTTGAGATTATAAAATTCAATAACTTCACAAATAGTACTACTTATAAACGCAGCAATATGACTCTGATCTTCATCATATTTAAAAGCGATAATACGTTTTTGCATACAAGTAGTATCATCTGTCCAATGACATGTAATTGTCAAATAATCATTTCCATTAAAAGCATGGCCAATATCAGAAGTTAGAGAAACTCTACAAGGAAGGTGGCTAAACAAATAACGTATGTATGTTTGATATTGTCCATGAAGTCTAAAGATATCAGATCTGCAAGTACTTCTAGGGATACCTTTAAATAAAGGATTGTAAATCATTTGAATATACATAATAAGATATGATGAAGAAGCAAAAGAAAAAGGTAGACAACCCAAAGCAATCATTTTTGCTAACTCATTACGATCCTTCATTTTATCATATTTCACAAGACCTCTAGCAGTAGGGTTTAGAGTTGATTGATTTCCATCTCCATTAGATCCCCATTCTATAGGATGCTCAATTCTCATATGTCTACTAAGTGTCCCAGTCCCCCCTAATTGTCCTCCAGTCTTATGTTTAAAAGTATCATTACAAAGTTTGCATTTAACTCTATCACTATTCGGCAAGTCTTCAAAAAATTTCCAAATTTTACTTCTTTTTCTAAGATTACTAGTCGGGGCCACAAGTGGTCTACTACTAGCACTACGACCACCACCCTTGCTACCAGTTCCAACACTAATAGGTGTAAGTGGTATCTCATCTTCCATTTCTAATTCATTATCTTCTATACCAAAATCTTCCTGGAATTGTTCATAATCTATATTATTATTAGGTAATGTTTCAGGAATATTTGGAGAAGTATTTAAATTACTACAAGATGCTGAAGCTGAACTACTACCTCTTTTTTTATTTTTCCGATTAGTAACCTTGTTACAAACTCTTTTTGCAGCATTAAACATATTGTCAAAATTTAACTACTAGAAACAAATAAATATGCAAATAAAATAGTAAACGAGAGAAAGAGTTGGAGGGAGTGCACCGAATTCGACAATACATCGAGCACTTGATGATTTCGCAACTCCAATGTTACCATGAAGAAACGTCAATTGTTCCAATTTTGAAGTTCAACTGTTCAAACTTCAAATAATAAATACTACAATAAATTAAATTCCAAAAAAAAAAGAGCCAAATAGTTGATTGCACTTTAATAGATGAAGATTGAAGAATGAGAGAATATGAGAATTGAGATTGAGAGATGAGTGAAGAAATGAGGAAGGGGGGGGGGTATTTATAGTTTTTCGAAGGGGGGTTAATTTGTTTTTTTTTTTTAAAAACCCCAAAAATGGGCTATTTGTGCAATTCAGCCGTTGGGCAACGACCATATTGTGAAATGGACCATTGCCAACGGTAAGAAATCTGAGCCCATGTTTAAAAAAAAATTGTTACCGTTAAACCGGTCTGGGCCGGTTAACCGGATGGAGAATACTGTTCATTGCCGGGTTTGACCGGTTCGGTTAACCGGTGGTTCAAAAGTGAACGGTGCAAACCGCCCAACCCCTATAACCAGCCCCACCTGGCCCCCTTCTACCGGTCCGGGCCGGTTCCGATTTTAACCGGTCTGAGCCGGTCCGAAAACGGGCTGACCCGGCCCGTTAGACACCTTTAGTTTTAGGCTCGAAATCAAAGCATCCAAGTAAATATGAAGGGAATCTATCAATTTTACCACAGGCGTGGGTGATTTTGATTTCAGTAAAATTATAGCTTGTTTGGCCACGCTTTTCTGGCTAGTTTTTCTTTTTTCAAATTTAAGTTGTTTGGTTAAGTTTTTAGAAAGAAAAAATTACTTTTGAGCAGAACTAAAAGTAATTTTTGAAAAGCAAAAAAAAAGTATCTTCTCCTACTTTTGAGAAAAATATATATTTAAAAGCCAAATACTAGTTGCTGCTTTTTTTTTTTGTTCTAATACAAATTATTTTTACTAAAAGTATTTTAGAAATACTTTTTAAAATAACTGATTTTAACAAGCTGTTTGGATGGTGTTACATATTGTATTGTATTCAATGACCTAGACAGAATTTTTCGTAAATAGTGTCTTTTTTTTAAGTAGACAAAGAATTAAGTGAATAAATGAATTATTACTTTAGTAATATCATATTAAAAAGGCACAAAATCCGAAAATATTACTATAACTCTGTACGGCTAGTTTTCCTTTTTTTGAAATGTATCAATAACATTCTCATGAAATAGTACTAAATATGTCTTTTTTTTTTGTTGCTCCTTAATTTTGTTATAGGTCAATGATTCATGTATCGGTAATACAAAGTATATTTTAACAAGTAACATCTCGAAAATGATAAAACATAAGAATGCCATAAACAGGTTCAAACTCGACCTCAACTACAAATTTGAAGCAATTGACCGCCAAACCAGCGAGCCTTCCCTGTCTAGGTGGTGTCACCTCTTTCTGATTATACAAATAATCTGATTTTGCCTATGTTTATATATGTCAATTTAATAAATCTTTCCGATGACACCGCTTCCGATAAGGTGGCTCCGCCCCTGATCGTATTGTATTGTTACTTTAAATACAATGTTTGTTTTGATTATTACTTAAATTTTATTGTATCGTATCGTTAAATCGGTTGTTACGTAACGGCGAAAAATGTTACTTTATGGAACGATAAATTTAATATGGTGGCATTGTTATCTTGTTTTTTCCTCTCATCTTGCCCTTTTTTATTATTAAATAATCATATTTTATTATTTATCTAACTATTTTGTATAATAATTTTATCCCATATATTTTTTTTAGTAATATTACAATTTTACATAAAATAATACATTTATCCTAAATCAAACATAGTAAAAGTTTGGCCAAATTTTCAGTATACACAACGAGGCATGGAAGTACCCCAATGGCATCCTCTCCACGTAAGCTCGTAAATGTAAAATTATTTAGTAGTAAGAAAGAGAAATAAATCTATTGGATCTGGCATTTCAATAAAATGGTGGGGTCCAAAGCACAGAGGATTATAAGCATGTAAAGTGGATGCATGTGGAACGCCACGTTGCCATTCTCTCTTCGGTGACAAGCTTCAAACGCCAGGCGTCTCTCTCGTATCTGAGTGAGTTCCTCTCTCTCTCTCTCCTCCGCCACTTCACAACAAACACATTCACTCATTTTCACATACACACACACTACTCTCCTCTCTCCATATTATCATCATATTACTTTTTCTCTAGATTTTTAGGGTTTCCTGATTCTTCCTTTTCAGCTTTCTGGATTGAGAAAGCTTAAAAAAGGCTTCGATTCTTCTCTGTCTCTCCCTCTCTCTTTAATTTATCTTCGGATTAATTTTTTTATTATTTTTTATATATTTATTTTGTGGATCGAAAATAAAGTTGGAGCTGATTCGGTGAATCTGATTCCGGATATTCTACGATCTTCTGTGCTTGCTTTTTTTTCATCATTCGATTCCGATTTCTGTAGACCTGAACCTGCATGTTTTACACAGATCGATCTGTTAATATTCAATTTTTTTTACCTTATCGTGGAATAAAGGCTGATTTATAGGATCTACCGTTCGAGTTATGTATTCGAGATTCACGGAATCTACTCTTTTGATTGTAAGATCAGATCCATCATGATTTTTTTATTTTCTTTTCTCTTTCTGATCTTCTTAAGAAGGAATTAATTGAAGTAGAGACGGTATATTTTTTTAAACTGTATTTAATTCACTGAGAATATGGGGAAATTGTTTAATTCTCTCTCTACTTGTAATTTCATTAAATGCTTAAACAATGTTTAGCAATTAAAGTGATAGAAACGGTAATTAATAGCCTTTGAGGAATTGTTATTTTTTTTTTGTTATTAAAGTTGTTTAACGGATTATCTGATGATCGTAGGTGCTGGTGTTTTTTCTTCTCAGGTTCAAGTTCCGGCAGTTAATGCGGCAAATTCAAATTTAGATGTTATGCAATAGCTGCGTAAGATTTGTGTTTTTTCAAGCAGCACATATTGATACACACATTGTGCAAAGGCAATTTATCAAACTCATTAAAAGTTTGAATGCAACTCGTAGCATAAGTTATTCTTGGAATAGTGTATATACAGCAAGGAGAACGATGATGGTGGATACTGGAGCAACTGCTAAAGGAGGACCTGTCGTTGATGTTTCACCGGAGAAGGATGATAATAATGGTGGTTTCGCTAGCGGAGGATGGAAGAGGTGATTCATTTTAGCAGATATAATATTGTAATATTATATCCTTGAGATATGTATTGTTGCAAGATAACCAATTATAGTTTTACCTGATGGAGCATTCATGGACCATAGACTTTGTCATGCAAAACAAATAGCATTCTTCGTAGATTCCATTTGGCGTTCTTCTGGCTTATTGAGGTAGTAAGGCGCATACTTTGCACTGCACGGTGCTGATAAGCTCCATGAAGCTTTGTGACTGTGACATATACTCACAATGTTTGACTTGATCATCCAGATGTCTAAGGGGACAAATGTGCAGCCCTTGTCGAAAAATTAGTGTCCCTTAACATAACTCGTGTTTTACGACTTAGCACTTCATGCCAAAAAAATAAAAGAAGTTAGCACAGGGTATGGGTGAGTATGGAGAGTTGATATTCTGAAGTTTAATATTACTCTTACTTTCAACAGTTTCCTCGACTAGATCATTCAAAAAGCTGCTCCCTTGTTTGCCTTTTCTTTGTCGTAGTCGATAGCTTTGTCTCACAACTTACTCCTCCTGAGTACAGATGCATGATACTAATGTTTAACAGGCTTGCAACATCAATATTCTACTTATTGATGGAAGAACAGATGGTTTACATGTTAATTTTTCAGCCCTATGGGCTATGTTTTTTGAGATGTACAAAATTTTTAATTTCTAGCAGAATATTGTGACAAAATCAACGAAAAGAGCTTAGGGATATCATATGCAGAAAACCGTTCAAAACTATTACTCCTATAAGATTTCCTTGGTGATAGAGAATTTGTGATCTTCACTTCTAAAAATGGCAAGCTTTCGTATGTTCTATTTTAACTCCTAATTTGGTGGAAAAGTAGAGTGTTTAACTGCTTGTAGTATTGGTGATATTTTCTTCGGAGAGTGAACTTTTTCTCATTCATTTGCTTCTTTACCCTTGCCATACAAAGGGATGATGTTGATAAAGGTTTTGAGATTGACTAAGTAAGTGTTATATGCTGTGATGAAATTATATATGTTGTTCGTTGTGAGTTGACAAGATACATGTTTCATTTTTATCACCATGTTTACTCTACATGTATAATAGATGTTCATTTGTATTTTGCTATGAGTAACTCATACTTGTTGTCAAAATTCTTTGTAAAAATTGCTCATACTTATTTTTGTCCATTCCCGCTTGGCAGTGAAGATGGAAGACTGAGTTGTGGTTATTCAAGCTTTAGAGGGAAAAGAGCCACCATGGAGGATTTTTATGACATTAAAACTTCCAAAGTTGATGGACAAACAGTTAGCTTATTTGGGATATTTGATGGTTAGAACTTGCCGATCATCCTTCAGCTTGGAATGTGATTTAGGATTTACATAATGACCAATAAGTCAATCATTGCGAATCTTCTGGCTTGAAGCTTGTATTTGCTATGCCTCGTCTTTATATTAGTAGCTTAGTGTTTTGCATGAATACGGGTCGGTGAGCTATTGTTTGCATGAACTGGTGAATCTAAGGGTCTGTTGTTTAGTTATTTTCCTGAAAGCAGTTTTATTTTTGAAAACCAAAAGCTATTGTTTTTATTGTGCGGGACAGAGCTGTTTTGTTTTCCGGAAAACAAAAAACTAGCCAGAAGGTTGTTTTCCCGAAAACACTTATTTTAACACTCAGAACTTATTCTTCCATAACAAATGAAAATCCATATGTAAGATCTTATTGTCTTCCAAAATAAAACCATACAAATACTAAACCAACATCTAACTCCGGTTGAAATGCAAAGGCTACCTACTGTTCAAAATAGAGGGATGCTCTACTGGAATGGAATTGGTAGAACCTCAAACTAGGGAGAGTTTTGTACTCCTTTCTAAAATCACATATCCTTCGATCTAACTGCTTTAATTTTTTTCCCAGTGGGGGCTTTAGAGAGAGGCGGTCCTCAGCGAAAGACTAATAATGATCTCCAAGTGGGGTTTCTGAAATTTATTTTCCATTTAGTTTCAGCTATTTGATTTCTCTTACTTGGCAGCTAGCTGAACAGTTTTCTAATCTAAAAACTGTATTTCTATATTAGTCTCAAATATTTTATGAGCGTGTGACAACTTTGGTCTTTTCTGAGGTTGACTGTTAAATTCTTACATTTCTGCAGACTAGGTAGAATAAGCATTGCTCTTTTTTAATCATTATGTCATGTTACTGCAGGCCATGGTGGTTCCCGAGCAGCTGAGTTTCTGAAGAAACATCTCTTTGAGAATCTAATGAAACATCCAGAGTTCCCAACGAACGCCAAGTTGGCCATAAGTGAGTTCCTATCTGTTGTCCTACGGATGCATTATATGAATCTCCACTTTTGTACTCTCTCAGTAGGCTCGAAATGTGCGATCCGTCCATTGAAGCTGACATATAGAGTTCATATCTGTTGTCCTACGGATGGATAATATGAATCTCCACTTTTGTACTTTCTCAGTGGGCTCGAAATGTGCTATCTGTGCATTGAAGCTGATATATCTAAGTTTGACATATTTATGCTGTCATAACATCTAAAATGTATCGCACATGAAAATGACAAGGGCAAATTACTTGAGCAGCACATCAGTTCAAGCATACTGAAACTTAGAAACTTTTCTTTCTCTCTCTCTCTCTGTGTGTGTGTGTGTGTGTGGGTGGGTGTCTTCTGTCTCTCTCTCTTTGAATTCTATTACTTCTGAAGTTGTAGCTGTGTGTCCAATTCATGATTATCACACTGGGACAAAGGGGTGTGCGACTCTATTTTGCTCATGACATTAAGTTTGTGGACTACTTTCATCATATTGCAGGTGAAACATATCAACAAACAGACATGGACTTCTTAGATTCTGAAAAAGATACCTTCCGAGATGATGGTTCCACTGCTTCAACAGCAGTTCTAGTTGGTAACCATCTCTATGTTGCCAATGTTGGAGATTCACGGACTATAATATCGAAGGGCGGAAAAGGTAACATCAGATTGTTAACAGCTTAAAAAGTTCTGGAATTTGATAATAGAAATAGTTTCAGCAGCCACCAGGGGTGAGGAATGATCCCTTTTTAATTGTATAGGTATCTCTACTTCATGTAAAAATGTGATACTGGCGGACTCGCTAGATCATGTGATTTCTATAAACGCGAAATTTCATTTCCTTTAAAGCAGGCATTACCATGTAAAACCAGATAACAACTAAGTAAGTTAGTACAATTACGTAGGTTTTTCCCGTTTTGTGGTATACAAAAGTGGAAGTGATAGCATAGCTGGAAATTGAAGCAATAAATAATTGGTATCCTCCATGGTCCTGAAGTTCTGTTATTTTCTTATGCCTTATGCTCTATTTTATATGGTAATATTTCTCTCATATGTTATAGTTAATAGCTTATCGTCACTCTCTTGTCATTTTGTAGCCTAAAATCTTGAGACAACTAGCATCTTGGCTAGACAATTAATTTAGTTTCATGCTTGACAGCAATTGCTCTTTCTGAGGATCATAAGCCCAATCGAACTGATGAGAGGAAGAGAATTGAAAGTGCCGGAGGTGTTGTGATGTGGGCTGGTAAGCAATTTTCTCTGCCTATAAGGCATTGCTCATTTGGGTTGCTTGCCTGTTAATTGATAGTTTCAACTTGTGGGTTGTCCCGTCAGAAATGGACCATCGTAGTGAATTTTCTGATGCTTTAAGAGAATGTGTTTTGTCATCAATTAGTCATCTGATACAAAGACTCAACTTGCATGTCCTCCATTTGTTTTGCATTGATGTAATTCATTGTGGTGCAGACAGTTGTGAAAGGGAAGATTTTTAGGCTACATGGATGTAATTGTAGAGGTTTAAAATGTCTCCAAACCATGGAGAATGGAAGAAAGAAGCTAAAGGAAGGAGACTTCACTGTTGTCATAAAGTTTGGCTTGAGTTTTTCGGTAGTTCTCTAGTTTCGTCGTACCATTCTTTAGGTGGTAGATTGGGTAGAGTGTTATAGGCCGTCATCAGTGGCAAAGCCAGGAATTTTCCGCAGGGTGTTCAAACTTGAAAAAAGTAATAAAAATTTCTGACAAAGGGTGTTCAATATTTGTTATATACCTCTAAAACCAAATATTTTACCTATATATGCAGTGTAATTTTCCATCGAATTGACCACCCTTACCATAGTGTAGCTTTGCCCATGGTCGTCATGGAATCAAGTTACTCTTATAATTTTGTTAAAATGTTGTTGCATGTGTGCATGCTACAACTATGAGATGTTTAGTGCGTGGGAGTGGAGCAGGTGTCCATCTGGAAATAGATGCCTTGCCTATGTGGATGTCCACTTGCATGCATCTAACTAACTATTTGTTTTATTGGAATAAAGAAGCTAGCGGGAGGAGACTTCATTGTTGTCATAAAGTTTGACTTGAATTA
Organism: Nicotiana sylvestris; assembly: GCF_000393655.2. Classification (NCBI taxonomy): domain Eukaryota; kingdom Viridiplantae; phylum Streptophyta; class Magnoliopsida; order Solanales; family Solanaceae; genus Nicotiana; species Nicotiana sylvestris. The sequence goes on along the minus strand of NC_091059.1, from coordinate 143,685,336 downwards.
TTCGGTAATCCTCCAGTTTATTCTTACCTTTCTGTTAGTGGTAGATTGGGCAGAGTGGTATAGGTCATGTGGGAATCAAGTTACGCTTATACTTGTATTAAAATATGGTTGCACGTGTGCATGCTACACTTCCATCTTGAAATTGATGTTTTGCATGTGGGGTAATGTCCACTTGCATCCATCTAACGAACTATTTGTTTTCTTGGAAAACCGTATTTACTGCTGGATTAAACTAATGTTCTCACATTTAATGAACGTCTTATTTGGTGAGTGGACCCTTGCTGCTGTCATATTTGTTGCATGAGCTTTTGTATAATCTCTGCGTTAAACACCATTTATGCTTTCTGTTTCTGTATTATCAGGTACCTGGAGAGTTGGTGGTGTATTAGCAATGTCACGTGCTTTTGGCAACCGTATGTTGAAGCAATTTGTTGTGGCTGAACCTGAGATTCAGGTAGATTTATCTATTATCTATTTATTTTTTTGCTTCTTTAGATGTGTAAAAATGAAAGTCATAGTGGCTGGAGGACTTGCGATACTTTGCTCCCTCACCCAACCAAAAAAGAATATACTTGCTGGGCAATTGGATTAGTAGGATGCCCTGTCCCATCTGGCAAGACCTACAGCCTACCTGCCAGCAGTTACTGTACTGCAATATTTTAAGGTTTCATGCACTGGCATGGATTGTAGCCTATATGAGGTGCAGGTCAGTGCATGTGCTCCAAGGGATTGTTAAGAGTTGAGATAACTGGGAAATGTATGTGACTTATGCCCAACACTTGCACTTCATGAACAATTTATCTAGCGCCGTCATCTTCGCTAAAGCCCTGTGTGTATGAGTTATGCATCATAATTTCTTGCCTTATTTGGCTAAAATAGATAGATGTTTTAATTTTATTATATTTCTATTCAAAGAGGACTTGATTACTTCGCTCGTGCGGAAAATCTTCAATTTCCTTTTTTTTTGGGGCTACAGAAGCAGCAGCTTCCTAATGAACAGTTAATAAAAATTGTCATTTCCACATCTTCGGAATCTTTTTTCAGTTGCCAGGGCTAGTATCCGTCACACGCCCTTTTTAACAGTCTAAGTCTTAGTGAAGTTGGCCTGTCAAGAATTTAGTACCAAGAATGGTGTACTTTTAAGGAATAAAACAACTAGACCAATTGGTTTATGGGAGGATAGAGGGGAGAAGGGCTGCTAAGTTGGACGGATTTACTTATGAAACTAAAGAGTTGGAAAGGGATAGTTGGAAAGGGATGCTAAGTTGGACGAATTTACTTATGAAACTAAAGTGTTGGAGCCTTGAAGGCATTTGATATTTATCATAGTCATTTATCATCTCTCTATATGTTTCAGGATCAAGAGATTGATGAGGAATTAGAACTACTCGTGCTTGCCAGCGATGGGCTCTGGGATGTTGTACCAAATGAGGTAAATCCTGTGCGTGTAGGCACGCTTGCTTGCTCTTTCTTTCGTTCCATATCTTTTTGCCCCTCGGAATCGCGCTGTTTCCAGTCTTCGTGGCCTTCTTTCGGTGGTAACTTGAAGATTTTTAGGCTATGTCACAGCATTCTGACAGATTTCTGTAATTGTTGTGAGAACTCAAAGCCTGAACTTCTAGACTGGCTTCTCTTTTGTGGGTGATCTCCTTTGATATCAGTGTTTTTTCATTTAGTTGCTGATTTTTGTCTTCCTTTAGGATGCTATTTCACTTGCACAAGCAGAAGAAGAACCAGAAGCAGCTGCTAGGAAGCTAACAGAAACTGCATTTACTCGGGGTAGTGCTGACAATATTACCTGCATAGTGGTGAAGTTTCACCACAAGAAGGTTGAACCAGAGGGGAGCCAGCAAGGTTGAAGAATTTGTTGATGCTGCATCTGCCTTTTCCTGGTGGAAGGCTGCTTCAATGATGCCGGTGCAAGTTGCTGACGATAGCATCACAGGGGCTGTCATTTTTTCATTCATTTCTTTGCATTGTTTTTCCCCGTCATCCTGTTTAACTGTTGTATTTAAGGTGTCTGCGTTTGTGCGTCTGCTTTCTCCTTTTCTGTAGAGGTATTGTCTGGATAAACTTTACTGTGAAACGTAGTTAAAAGGTTAAAAAAAACTTGGTAGTTCTACTTTAAGTACGACCTGGCTGCATGGAGCCATTGAAGGATTTCCATGCATCCCTTATGATTTGGCATATTACCTCTCACAGAAAGATGATTTGATGAATGACTACTTACTAGTGTTTCGAAGTGGTTGGATGTGTATCGCTAACCTCAGTTTTAAACCAAGTTGGTAAATGACTCCACCTTCAGGTGAGTGACATATTGTCGTGCCAGAGGAAGGGAGGTGCCGGAAGTGTAGTGTGTGGAGTATGCAGCGTTGTTTACTATCATAGAGTGTAGTTGTGACGGAAACAAAAAGCTCTTACAATATAGACGTGCAGTGCTCATGCTAAGATATATATGCACAAGCGTGTGCTTTTATGTAGCGAGTTTATGTTAAAAGTTATTTGCAGTTCGAAACCAAGTCAAACCCAGCAATCCTGAAATTAAAGTATTCCCGCGTAACTGTGGATGAGTGTTTCTGTTGCACCGGTATAGTTAAAATACACCATGGGAGTTCATCTTTTTGATGCTTGAATATGTCCTGGATGAGTGAAGTGAAAATCGAGTGACTTAGGAGTTGGGAGTGCAGGAATTCGGCTTGCCTTACGACATTTGAGTCAAATCAAAATAGTTCATAGTGTTAAGAGACTATCATAATTGCTGTAAGTCAACCTAGCAACCAATGTGTGCATACGAGGAGATTTATATAGTAATTGAAAATAGATTAGATTCTTCTGTACCACCTTGAACTCAACGAGCAGCTTATAAATGATAAATTTAATTCTACCACGGTTGAAATATGGACATCTACGTAAATCATATTTGACACTTGATCTCGTTCATATTTGACATTTTTTGCTCCATGCATAAGCTGTCGGATGGAATATATTCTCTATGTTTATACATGTATTTTGATTTGAATATTGTTTAAACGAAGATCGCAGTTTCCTTATTTATTTTTTCCTTCCGGATATCTGAAGAGCTGAATTTTTCTGACAGGACCATTCGTAGAAATTCAACAATGATTGTAAGCTTTGACTAAGAAGCCAGAATTACAAACATATCTAAACTATAACTCCCTGAATATCCAAATTTTTAAATGTTTTGAACAAGCAAGATTATTATATATATGTTGGATTTGCCTCCATTGCCAACCTAGATCACCATGATTCATAAATGAAATTTCCTATGATTATTTGTTTATTACTTCACATGTTGCATTCTATGTGTCACACTTTTCTTTTTAGTCGATCCTTATTTTTACCTCCAATTCTCCAAATCTTTTCATAATCTTTCCTTGCGTATTTAAATTATTTTCTTGTTGTCTCATTTCGTAACATGGATTTGTTTATGAAGAACAAGAATTTCTTCTTGTGACAATTTCATATTGACGAGACGTTAGGATCGAGAATCCAGGTAGTGCAAAATTTAGCCAAACAACATTATAATAACAATAACAACGGCAATGCAAGTTGATAACACCGGTAATTAAAGAAGATAAAGAAGGCACATAATTTAATGTGGTTCGGTTAGGGTGATCTACGCCCACAAGCGGAGAAGAGCAATTTCACTATAACAACGGGTATAATGAAACTCTAATTATCCCAAATCTATCCCAAGAGAATAACCTCGCTACAATCACTCATAAAGAAAAGGTTCACTCAAAGTGTTTCCCAATACTAACTTTATGGAATATAACAAAACTCTCTATTACAAGAATACTCAAAATGAGTTTCTAATTAAAATATGGGATGATTCAAATGAAGTAAGATGATTCAAGGGCGGATTTACATGGACCCAAACGGTGTCACGGGCCACTGCTTCGTTGAGATTTTTTAATATATATATATAAGTGAACAAAGCGTACGAACACTGCATCTGAAAGTTGTACAAATTGTACTGTGAATTGTACGGTAAACTTGAATTTCTCTCATTGGTGATTAAATTGTGGCATTTTCTCTCATAAACACGTGTATTTCATTTGCAAACATGTGTACTTTGAAAATTCATCTTCTTCCCCTTTCATTATCAAACCCCAGGTTGCTAACTTCTTTTCTCTACTACAACTTTACGTCTGTTTCTTTTCTAACTCAGTATTAATGTTGCTTCTCGAATACCACCGGATGGTCTTCTAATTTCACTAATTTCCTCGCGTTTTACAACTTAGAGAGTGAATCTAATGCATTTGTAGAAATTCAACCATACACATTGCTCATAGTAAGATTTGGAGATGATAACAAGAAGAATGAAGATTGAAGAATGTAACAGTAAGAGAAACAAGAAAAAGAACGAAGGGAGGGAGGGAGAGAAACAAAGATATGATCGAGTGTCACTAAAGTGAATTTTCTCCATTGATTGATTTTTGAGTATAGTTACATGTATATATAGAGAATCAAAGATCCACAGCAACTCTAAGAGCACTGCTACTAACTGCAATCGTGTAACTAACTTAATTAACTTCTTGAACATGTAAGATGAGTTAGAATTATAGCTGGCTATGCTTCTTATTTTCTTCCAGTATACTCAATACCTCCCCCCCCCCCCCAAGCTAGGTGGAGTAAAGATGTCAAGTAATCCTAGCTTGGACCTCAGATACATGTGTTGAATTTTATTTAATCCTTTTGTAAGTATGTCAACTCGCTGTTCAGTGGTGTTGATGTATTCTGTCTTCACAAGTCCCTGTTGTATTTTCTCTCTTATGAAATGACAATCTATCTCAATATGTTTTGTTCTTTCATAGAAGACTGGATTAACTGCGATTTGAATTACAGCTTTGCTGTTACTGTAAATAGTTACAAGAAGTTCAAACTTGAAACCAATTTCATTAAGCATTCCTAATAACCATGTCAATTCTGCTACTGCTGAGGCCATGCTCCTGTATTCAAATTCAGTAGAGCTTCTTGAAATTGTGGTTTGCTTCTTTGATTTCTAAGACACAGTTGACTCCCCAATCTTCACTAGAAAACCAGTGATAGATTTTCTTGTTTGTGGACATGCTGCCCAGTCAGCATCACAAAATGCTGTAATTTTATCTTGTGGTTTATTGGATAGAAGTACACCTAGTCCATGCTCATTCTTGATATACTTGACTATTCTTTGAGCTGCTTTCATGTGTGACCTTTTTGGTTGCTACAGATATTGACTTAGGTTCTGCACACTGAAAGCTATGTCAGGCCTTGTGACTGTGATATATAGTAGTTTTCCATTAAGTCTTTGATATGGTCCTTGGTCAGATAAGACTTCATCCCCTGCGAGTGAAGCTGTTGAGAGATGTTCATCATATTCCCTAGTTGTGAGTTTTAGGTTGTTGTCCATAGGTGTACCTATTGGCTTTGCAGTTGAGAGTCCAAGTTCAGATACTAGTTCTAATGCATATTTTCTTTGATGCAATGAGATTCCTTTTTCTGATATTGCAAATTCAATCCTTAGAAAGTATTTTAATTCACCCAAATCTTTCATCTTGAAGGCCTTCTGTAGTGCATTTTTGGTATCTTCTATGAGGTCCAACCTGTCACCTGTTATCAGCATGTCATAAATATAGATAAGAATGTAGTGCCTTTGTCTGTTCTCTTAATGAATAGAGAATAATCAAATTAACTCTGAGTGAACTGGAAACTCAAGAGAGTTTCTGTCAACTTTGCATTCCATTACCTTGGTGCCTGCTTTAATCCATAGAGGAATTTTATGAGTCTACACACTTTAGTCTCCCCCTGAATCTAAAATCTCTGTGGCAGTTCTATGTAAATCTCATCGGTAAGGTCTCCTTGTAGGAAGGCATTATATACATCCATTTGGTGTATATGCCAACTTTTTGCAGCTGCTATAGATAAAATTGTTCTGACTATTACCATCTTGACTACAGGAGAGAAATTTTCCTGGTAGTCTATACCTTCTTGTTGACTATAGCCTTTTGCTACTAATCTTGCTTTAAGTCTTTCTGCTTCACCTGTTGCCTTGTATTTGACCTTGTATATACACTTGCAGCCAATTGGCTTCTTTCCTTCTGGTAGACTTACTATCTCCCATGTATTATTTTCTTGCAGAGCATTAATCTCTGCTTGAATAGCTTCAATCCATGCTGGATCCTGAGCTGCCTCAGTATAGGATTGAGGTTCTGTGATAGACGAAAAAGCTAAAAAAAGGCACTGTATTTTGGTGAGATCTGGTCATAAGAAATGAAGTCTAAGATTGGATAGTTGGATTTGTTGTGTAAGTTGAGTGATATGAGGTCCTTTTTCCATATAGGTGGCCTTGAAGTTCTTATAGATTTTCTGGTAGGTTCCACTCTTGGTTTTGATCTTGACCCAAACTGAGTAGGCAGTTGTTGAATTGTTGATGCCCTGGTGATCTGTAACATAGTTTATGTGTCTATATTAGTCTGAGACTGTGAGTTAGGTTGTGTTTCTGGAGTAATCTGGACTAAAGGTACTGGTGAAGTGGTAGTTTGTTGTTATTGTGCTGGCTCATTGTTACTGCTCGACCCCTGATAACAGCTAGGAGTTTGTAGTTCCAGAACTTGTGTATTGTGTTCATCTCCTTGTGACATTTCTGACATAATGTTGGTAAATATTGGAATCTGAGTAGTATTCCATTTTCATCTTCTCTGAAACTAACATCCCTGTTGACAAAGAAACACTTGTCATTAAATCATATAGTATATAGCTTTTTGTACCTCTGAGTATCCCATTAGGATAGTTGTTCTTGTTCTTGGCTGAAGCTTATCAGTTTCAGCAATGTTCTTAGCATAACATAGACATCTCATTACTCTTAAATGGTTAAGAGAAGGTTTTTTGCTGTACATTTTTTCATAAGAAGACATTTTAATCATAGATGATGTCAATCTATTAATCAAATATACAGCAGTTTGAACTTAATATCCCCAAAATTTCAGAGGAATGTTTGCTTGAAATCTAATTTCTCTTGTTATTTCTAGAACATGCCTGTATTTTCTTTCTGCTAAGCCATTTTACTGAGGTGTATAGGCACAAGACCTTTGGTGTATTATTCCTAATTGTTGAATATATTATTACAAACTTCATTAAGGAACTCAGTACTATTGTCTGATCTAACAACTTTAGCCATAATATTGAATTGAGTTTGGACATATTTTAGAAAGAATGGAATGACAGTACTGGCATCAGATTTTAATTTTAGCAAGTAAACCCATGTCATTCTAGTGTAATCATCTACTATGGTTAGAAAGTATCTGCTCCCATCAAAAGTTTGAACTTTATAAGGTCCCCATACATCCATATGAACAAGATCAAACTTAGCAGTGCTTCTACTTAAGCTAGTAGGAAAAGGTAGCCTACACTATTTTGCACATGGACATATGCTACATTTGTTGAGAGTTTCTACTATAATCTGACTGTTAGCAGGTAGAATTTTGTCTAAAGTCGTACTAGCTACATGGCCAAATCTTATATGCCATAGTTTTATTTCTTTTGCACTGACAACAATAGCTTGATGCACATTTAAGCCTGTTTCTCCAAGTTTTCCAGTTGACTTATTTAATAGGAGGTATAAACCATCACACTCCTTACCAATATCCTTCACCTTGCCATTGCAAAGATCCTGAAACACATAGAAGTTAGGATAGAAAACAGCTACACAATTCAATTGTTTTATTACCTGTGACACTGACATAATATTATATTTGAATTGAGGCACTAAGAACACATTAGTTAGAGTACTGTTATCAGAAATTGTGCTTGAACCGATATGAGCTACTTGTGATACCTCACCATTTGGTAACTGCACATTTTTTGTGTTTGTACTTTTTAACAAAAAGGCTTTATTTAGCATGTTGATATCAAACATCATGTGGTTTGTGGCACCAGTGTAAATGATCCAATCGCTAAAAATTTTGGATACTAACATGGCCTTACTGCTACTAATACCTGTTTCTTTACCTGCTACATTGGCTGAAGAGCCAGTGTTGGAATTTGTACTTTGTTGATGGTTTTGATTCAGCGGTTATACAATCTGTTCATATTGAGTCTGAGTGAAGGTACATGCTCCAGTTTGAGTTATTTGCCCCGGGAACTGGTTCATTTGAGCCATTTGTGTAGGAGTGTCTGTGTAGCAAACAATGCTTTCTTTATGGTTTCCTTGATTATCCAGCCGTGTTAGCTGTTCATTTGCTTCTTTTGAGAACACATTGTAAGCAGCAGTGACCCTCCTGATCCTCCTTTCCTTTTGAACTTAGACTCTTGAGGATATTCTTTCAGTTTATAGCAATTCTCTAGTGTGATTTCTCATTTTGTAGTGATCACAATATAGATTGTTGGTTTTTTTGAACTTCTGGTTTTGATATCCTGTTTTAGAATACATGGCAGTGGGATCAAGGCTGTGCATAGTACCCAATATACCAATTGAGTTAGATACTGCCCCCATAGCCTTTTGTGATTCATCACTGACTATCATAGTATACACTTGATTCACTAAAGGTAGTAGTGTCATAAGAAGAATTCGACTCCTAGCTTGTAGATAGTTATCATTCAACTCCATTAAAAATTGGTACAATTTTTGTCGTTGGAGATAGGCAACAAATTTCCTTGACTTATCACATTTACATCCAGGTGGTGGCACTAAAGCCTCTAATTCAACCCACAACTCTTTCAACTTTGTGAAGTAAGTTGCTACAGAAGCTGTTCCTTGGGTTAGTCTTACAATTTCTTGATGTAGACTGAAAGATCTTGATCCATCCACCTTATTGAACCTTTCTTTCAGATCTTCCCAAACATCTTGAGCGCTATCAATATATACCATTCCTCCCAACAGATTACTAGAGACAGTATTCATTATTCAAGATTGGACTATGACATTACACCTTTCCCGCTGGTACCAGAATTCCTCCCTAAAGTTTTCTTTTATCCAAGAACCATCAATATATCCCAACTTGTTACTTCCTAATAAAGCTTTTCTCATATATTTGCTCCATAGAGAGTAATTGTCCGATCCAGTTAATTGTAAAGAGATAAGGGAAATGCCACTCACATCTGTTAAATGCATATACACGGGATGATTATGATCCATGACTGGTATGATTCATGGTGTAGACTGCGTTCCATTTGCATCAACTTGAATCACAGGTGGTGTGGTTTCAGTTCTAATTCCAGATTTTCGGAATTATCGATTGTCATGTCTCAAAGATTGAACCGTTTTTCAGAATAGAATTAACCAACAACACTTGATTTGATATGAATTTCTAGAATGCAGATTCTCAGAACTCTTAAGAATTGAAGAAAGATTTTGAAAGAATTGGAAAATTTCAAGAACTGTAGATTTTGCAAAAGTAATTGGATTCTACTGCTCCGATACCATGTAGAAATTCAAGCATACACCTTGCTCACAGCAAGATTTAGAGCTGATAACAAGAAGAATGAAGATTGAAGAAGAAGAAGAAGAAAGGGAGGGAGGGAGAGAAACTGAGATATGATTGAGTGAGACTAAAGTGAATTTGCTCCATTGATTGATTTTTGAGTATAGTTGCATGTATATATAGAGAATCAAATATCCACGACAGCTCTAAGAGCACTGCTACTAAGTGCATCTCTGTAACTGATTTTCAACTAACTTAACTAACTTCTTGAACATGTAAGATGAGTTAGAATTATAGCTGTCTATACTTCTTATTTTCTTCCAGTATACTCAATAGTATTTATTTTTTGGAGGTTTATTTTGGTAGTTCTACTCTTGCACATCTTTGTCGTCTCTATTACCATCAATTGACCAATTATGTTCCCAGTTCTTGGCAATGATATTCATCCTGCACGGGCAACAAAAAAATTGTGGATTTAAAATGAATCAATTTGGGTAAGTTTTTCTTCATTTTGTCTGTTAATACTACAGGGATTTTGATGGATATATCTTTCTTTTCTGTTCTTGGATATTTATTAGTTGAATTTTATACATAAATATCTTAATAGTATCTGATTTGCACATGTATGTTTGACGATTTATTTTTATATAGTCTGTGACTTTTGGTGGATTTTCATACATTTCTCTTTTTTGAATCCGCTTTTAAGACTTGTGATGTTCATAAAGTGCCTGATAATCTTCTTTAGGAAAACTTTGCCTATTTCTAAATCTGCTATTTTTTTTAATTTTATTTTAATGTATCTATTCAAAATAGTGAAAGGCCTCTCTTATTAAATAGTAATATTGTAATAATAAGATTTGTATCTTTCTATATGTTGTCTTTATTCGATAATTTTGATGAGTTTGTAACTTTAACAATTAGTAGTTCATGTGTTTTTTTCCTTTCATATGCTCCAATTAGGCTTTTGCATTTGAAGTTTGAAGAACACGATTTTTGAATCCAGGTTGAAGCTTAAGATTATTTTCTTTATCTATGCTTGTTATATTTCGTTGTTGTCTACTTTGTCTAATATGAGATTCATACAGATGATGCTAAGTATTATAGCACCAAGCGTGCACATTCATTTAATGTTAGTTTGTATGGGTCCACCAAACTTTAGAGTACCTGGTCCTCTATAAGATTCTGCTGAGAATGCTAATAAAACAGTATGCAAATAAGGCAGAGGATTTCTACGTGGAAAAATCCCACACAAGGAGATCAAAAAACCACGGCCTACTCTTGTAGGCTTTTAACTTCACTAACTTGTAATCTACCTATTACAAGTCACTTTACAATAATTCCTATTGCAAAGGATTTACTCAACTAACTTGTGGTACTCTTACCACAAGCCACTTTGCAACTTCCTAGTTACAAAAGCCTTTTCTAACTTGTGATGCTCTCACCACAAACCACTTTGTAACTCTACAATTACAAAGACTTTTCCTTATGACTAAATCTAGTCACAACATAAACTCAAGGAGTTTACGGATTTTCAAGAGGATTCCTAATTAAACGCTTCTAGGTAAGCAGTTTAGGAGATACAAAAAGTACAACAACAAGGTTACAACTCATCTAGGACAACAACATGCTATCTTTTAGGAACTGGTCCGTAGTCGCGTTCAACCTTGTTCTTCAAGCTTGTGAGGATTGATTTCTTCTGTTTTTGCAAGATGCTTGAATGAGAAACAGAAACCTTCCAATGATGTTTTGTTTAAAGCTCATTGTGGGTACATCTTGATCACATCACTTGAAATGATGTGAGTACTTTGTTTGGTTAGAGAATGAGTAAGAGGACAGTGCAATGCGGCAGAAACAGTGCCGTCAGTCACTTCATTTCCAGTCGTGTCCAATTGACTTTGTATTGCTATGAGGAAACCACAAGAACATTAGTTCCTTATATGGGTTCCTAGCTCCTGAAGTTGTAGCAGTTCACCTTTAGCTAGAATCCGTTAAAGCTTGCAGCAGTCCAAGTAGGTCAGGTTCCCTGTCTGGTTCTTAACAATAAGTTTGTTAGATCATCAAAACATAAGGCAAGAGTATTTAAAGTCTATCAATTTCCCCCTTTTTGATGATGACAAACTTAACATTTATAGGGTGGAATTTGGGCAATAAGAACCAGTTTTAAAGTGCAGGGAATTCCTCCTGAGACTATGCTTTATTGTAACAATAGTTTACATGGTCAGAGCAGTAAGAACCATTTCCCCCATGTGTTTCCCCCTAAGTCCTATTTTCCTCCTTTTGGAATTATTAAAAAGAACAACAGCACAAAGAAGTCCAGCTAAGCTAACTCATGCCACATATGTGCACACAATCATGATAGAGAATAGAACACAGAGAGAGAGAGTACTGACATAATAAAAAGAGGATTTATATTAATAACGATTTAATATGCCTCTGCCTTTTAAAAAAAAGGAAGAGGCAACATTGGACTTGTTAACAGGAGCAGTAGTGTTTCATCCCAACCATAAAAAAAAAAAGAAAACAAAAAAACATCCGCCAAACCATCAACAAAGAAACAAAAACATAAGAAACATATCCAGAAAACTGGTCACTGAAGGGGTACTTAGGGGGCACTAGGAGTAAAAGGCTTGGTAGCTGCAGCAAGTGTCTGGAGAACGAGGTCTATTCGGGCGTTTACCGACTTTTGCTTATTGAGCAGTTTTACTTTCAGGTTCTCTACTTGCGCCCTGAGATCAACATTCTCCTGTGTCAAACGAGCCACTTCATCATTCGATATGGGAACCCCTCGGGCTTGCTGACCTTCCAGGATAACATTCCTGGCCTTCAACCGACGAATTTCCTTGGTTGCACTGTTCTGGGCATTGATAAGCTGAGAAACGGTTGATTTACTTCCTACCCCCCCCCCATACTTTTCCACACACTCACACTCTTCTAAAGTTGTCTGTGAGAAGGTCTGCTTTCGAGTCCCCACTTTACCCATTCCCAGTGGGACTTTAAAGAATTTGAACATTGGGGTAAGCAAGAATCCAAGGGAAGGCCATGATTACCGTCCTTGAAGGTGGCAACCTTTTGCATGTGTTCAATCATAATAGCAGGCAAACTCACAAGATTGAAACTGTCCAATTGCTCCACTAGGAATAGGTCAGACTTAGAAGTCACTGACCTCCTTTCAGCTCGAGGCAATAGGACTTTGTTAACCAATTCGAACAGCAGCTGGTGAACCGGAAGTAGGGCTTTCTTATGGATCTGGTCCCCTTTCTGGTTTGCATTGTCTTTTACCACTGCATTTCTGAAGTTATACTGACATACATCTCTTACACTCGACACACCAACTGTAGGAACTTTTAAGATTTCTCCAAGCATTTTTACATCAAAGACGATGTCAATCCTATTGACCAAGGCACAAACATAGTCAGTATCAACTGGAAAGAGACTAGCGAAGAAACTTTGTACCTCCTCCTTATACACCTTAGGTGCATCAATGTAAAATAAATGCACCCAACATTGAAACTCTACCATTTCCAGAATTTGGCGCATTCTAGCCATCTTAGAGGTTGCTGGGTCAAACGTACAACCCAGCAGAACCTTTTGATGCCTCAAGCGCTCAAAGCCAGGGCTGATTTCACTTCTCATTTTCTTGACAGAACTACGTTCTTCAACAGATTCAGACTTGCATTTCCTAAACTTCTCTCCACTGAATTAGCCTTTTCCCTTGGACTTGACTAGTACATCCTCATCAGACATGGAAAACTCACTCACTACCTCCTTCATCTTAGACTTAGATGTTGACCCTTTCTCTATTGAAACAGGCTTTGACTTTTTCGAGGACAGCTAACAAGTGAACCAGGTTACTCAGGGGTTCCTTCTTCCACCTCGACTACAGGGATCTCTTCATCACTTACAGGTATACCATCCTTCACCAACTTTCTTCTTTTCTTCTTACTACTTTTCTTGCTCTTTTAGAGAGAAGAGTCATTGGCCACTTTGACTTGAAGCCTGGTAGTAGGTCGTTTGATTTCAGACTCAGAGGTGGACACAACCCTTCACTTACTTATGAATGCATCAAGAGCCACATTATCTAGGTCTTCTTCATCACCGGATCTCATTTCAGGTGCTTGAATTTCCAGAGGCACAACATCGAATGAAGGAACAACACTGTCCTGGGGATGAGATCCCTAACCTGGGTCCTCCGTAGAGGGATCAGGTTCCTCATGTGATGCCCTAGTAGTATCTGCTACTGCATCTCCTTCAGCAGCCACAATGGCCCTTTCTTCCTCCACACTGTGTGTCTCATTTTTCTAGGATGTAATTTCATGCAATACCCCATCAGCGGATACTACAAACACAGTTACAACATCTTTATCTTCTTCAACTGGTGCTTCCACAACCAAGGAATCGGTGGCAACGATAGCAGAACCCTTTTTGAATTCAGTATTTTGACCTTGTTCTCCACTTAGGGTTTGATTGGTGGGAACAACAGACGATGGGGAGAACAGAACAGTAGTTTCAAGGGTTTCTGAGTTGGGAAGAGCTTGGGAAACTGGGGAAGGTGTGACTACAACAGCAGGAGTGATAGAGGGTGGGGAAGGCTCAGTGAAAATGAAAGGTTCCATAGATGTGTTAGTGGTAGTTACAACTGAGGCAGAAAGATCGGAAGTTTTCTCAGCTATTGAAAGAAGTGGTGTGACGATCCTATGCTTTGGGTGATTCTAGTGTAGGACGTATGGTGAAGAAGAGTATAAGAGAGTGTTTTTAAAAGGAGAGGATAATTATGAAGAGAGAGGAATATGTACCGGTTCTGAAATGGCGGTTGGGCATGGAGAATTGCAATATTTCAGAGGGAGATGGAACGTTTTAAAATAAAGGGACGTGACAGCAGGATCTGAAAATTTGATGACATGGCAGTTGTATTTTGTACCCTTTTTAAGACGTGTATTAAAAGGATGCACAGAACTACTAACCTTTAGTACAAGAACCTGGTTCTAGATTTTTTTTTCTTTGTTCCCCTTTTTTTTGGAAAAGAATCAATCCTCTTTTATCATTCATGCACTGCATCTATCGCCTCTATGCTCATCATGCATTTTTACCTGCAACGGTATTGAAGTGAGTTAGACATGGCCAGAAAATAGTTTGAGCCAGTTATTTCTTAGGGGTAAGAGCCAGCCAAAGAGGAATCAGGTTCTTAATTTGGCTTCAACAGTCCCAACTTTACTCTGTTTCTTTCAAACTGTTCCCTACTTAGTGCCTTGGTGAAAATGTCTGCAATTTGATCTTCTGTGCTGCAGAACTTCATATATATCAACCTTTTCTCCACATTGCCTCTCAGAAAATGATACCTCACATCAATATTTTTTGTCCTTTTATGTTAAACTGGATTCTTGGCCATGTTGAGTGCACTGGTGTTGTCACATAGAAGGGGCACACTCTCATACCCCAAAGTCATCCAGTTGTTGCTTGATCCATAGAAGCTGAGCACAACAGGATGCTGCAGCTACATATTCAGCTTCAGCTGTTGAAAGAGCCACTGAATTCTGCTTCCTTGTACCCCCAAGAGATAAGACATGAACCTAAGAAGTGAGCCATTCCAGAAGTGCTTTTTCTGTCGACAAGATAACCTGCATAGTCTGCATCAGCATACCCAATCAAATTAAAACTTTCACCTGATGGATAGTACAGCACCAGGTCCTGTGTTCCTTTGAGATATCTTAGTATTCTTTTGGCAACCTTCAAGTGAGATTCCTTGGAATTTGATTGAAAACTCGCACACAACCCCACACTGAAAATAATATCAGGTCAATTGGTAGTGAGATAGAGGAGAGACCCAATAATGCCTCTATACATTGTTTCATTCACAGGAGATCCAGTTTCATCCATGTCCAGTCGAGTGGCAGTTGCAATGGGAGTGTCTATCACCTTTGATGCTTCCATGTCAAACCTCTTCAAGAATTCTCTAATGTATTTTTGCTGACAAATGGAAGTACCCTTTAGGGACTGTTTTACTTGAAGACCCAAGAAGAAGTTTAATTCTCCCATCATGCTGATTTCAAATTCACTTCCCATAAGTTTTGCAAATTCTTCACACAGAGAGTCATCTGTTGCTCCAAAAATGATATCATCAACATAAACCTAAATAATGAGCAGGTTCCTTCCTCATTTCTTTAAGAAAAGAGTGTTGTCAATTTTTCCTCTCTTACAACCATTTTCTAAGAGGAAATTTGACAGTCTTTCAGACCAAGCTCGAGGAGCCTACTTTAGCCCGTACAGAGCTTTGTCCAGTTTGAACACATATTCAGGGTGCTCATGACATTCAAACCCTGGGAGTTGCTTCACATAGACTTCTTTCTTAAGGAGTCCGTTCAAAAATGCACTATTGACATCTATTTAGAACAATGTGAATTCCATATAAGGTGCAAAAACGATTAGAATTCTGATAGCTTCCATGCGAGCCACTGGAGAAAACGTTTCATCATAGTCAATCCCTTCCTCTTGAGTGTATCCTTGGACCATTAGCCTGGCCTTGTTCCTTATGGTAATTCCATATTCATCGAGCTTGTTTCTGAATACCCACCTGATTCCTATAATAGTTTGATTTGGGGGGTCTAGGTACCAGGTGCCACACATTGTTTCTCTCAAACTGATGCAGCTCGTCTTGCATGGCTGTAATCCAATCTACATCTTTCAAGGCTTCCTTGATGTTTTTGGGTTCTATTTGGGAAAGAAAGGCTGAGAAGGCAAGTGAATTTCTGGCTCTTGACCTGGTTTGTACTCCGGAATCTAGAAGAGTGATGATGTTGTCTATAGGGTGAGAGCTTTGGTGTCTCCAGTTAGACGTTTGAGGTTAATTCTGAGAGGAGGAAGGTATGTTTGGCTGATTTTCCTCTATCCTTCTCTCAGGTGCTAGTGGAGTTACCTGAACTGTATCAACCACCCTTTCTTCAACTTCAGTGGTTGTAGTTAAAGTGCTTGGTTCTGTTGATGATGATGCAGTGTTGTCTTCATTTGGCTCCTTTACTTGACTCATCATATCTGCCTTTCCGTTTGTCATGTTAATGACTTCACTAGGAACGAATAAGGGTTCTCCATCTTGATCTTCCTCAGCACTCTTCTCAAATGATGGATAAGATTTATCAAAAATAACATGGACACTTTCCTCAACACATTGAGTCCTCTTGTTATATATCTTGTAAGCCTTGCTTTGAGAAGAGTAACTAAGAAATATTCCTTCCTCACTTTTGGCATCGAATTTACCAAGCTGATCCTTTCCATTGTTGAGAACATAACATTTGCATCCAAATGTTCTTAGGTGAGTCAGCTTGAGTTTCTTCCATTCAACAATTCATACGGGGTCTTGTTCAGAAGTGATCTGATCATGCACCTGTTCACTAAGTAGCATGCAGTGTTGACAACTTCAGCCTAGAAGTTTTTTGCAATTCCACTGTCAATCAACATTATTCTTGCCATTTTTTTCAGAGTTCTATTCTTCCTTTCTACTACTCCATTTTGCTGGGGAGTTTTGGGAGCTGAGAAGTTGTGAGTGATGCCATAGTTCAGCATCATCGTCAATAGCTTTCATACAACTCAGATCACCACTCTGTAAAGATTCAAAATTAGCACGATGTTCTTGTATCTTTTGGCCACCAGTACTATTTCACCGGTCACAAGGTCAGTGTGTACATATTTTGGACAAGAATTCCACCTTGTTTCCTTTATCACATATTTGAGAAACACTCAGGAGACTGTACTTAAGCCCATTGACATAGTACACATTTTCAATAAAATGAGTGAGTGACTTCCCAACTTTTCCAACTCCAAGAATGTATCCCTTTTTACCATTGCCAAAGGATACACTCCCTCATTGTAGGCTTTTAGTGCAAGAAAGTCTGTGGTGTTCCCAGTCATGTGTTTCGAACACCCACTATCTATGAACTATTGTTGACCGCTTCCTTTCACTGTTCCCTGCACAAGAGATTAGGAGTTAGTTTTAGGAACCCAAACAAGTTTGGGTCTCTTGTAGTAAGCAAGAAGATGAATAAGAGTTCTCTTAGTCCATGCAGGTAATGTGCGTTTTTTGTGAGTGGAACCTAGTCCCTCTTTTGTAGTCGCGGTTTCAGCAACCACTTTATCTTTCTGAACTGATTGATTTTTGGCCTGGACACCTTCCTTGAAGCTCCCAGTATTCCCACATCGGTTACGAGACCAGTTATCCAAGACAGTGACGTACTTATTGTGATGGTTGTGAGGAGTTTTCTCCCTTTGTAATCCTACTCCCTACCTTTTTTCACAATCATTAGTAAGCAAGGCAGTGGTAGCTTCTGAGGACCAGGTCCACTTTAGAGACTTTTTTAGATCATTCATTACTCTTTCTAGATTGGTTTGGAGAAGCTCGTTTTTCTCAATTTCAGCACACATCCTAAATTTCAAAGCTTTCACCTCATTTTCAAGCCTAATGTGTTCCTCACTTGCTATCTCCTTTCCATTTTCAGCACTTTCAGGTTTTGACTTAGTCCATGGTTTCACTATTGTTTCCCATTGCAGAACAGATCACTCTTTTCTTTTCTGAGGATTTCAATGGTTTTCTTATGGTCAGTAACTATAGCCACTAAGTTGTCTCTAGTATGTTCAGATTCTCCTAATTCTAAGATCAAAGAATCCCTATCCTCCGCAAGACTATGAAAGGTAGTGATTAAAACATCAGCTAAAGACATGAGTTTTTTTGGAGAATAGGATTTCAGATTTCTCTGAACATCCCTGAAGTTTACCTCTTTGTTTCTATTATCTTCATCATCATCTGATTGAGCCATCAAAGCAAAAGTTGAGTCATATCCAATCTCCTCGCCTTCAACTGCCATCATGGAACTATCACCAGTATTAGGTTTATCTTCAGACTGCTTTACTTGTGTATTTCCCTCATGAACTATTTGCAAAGCTTCCCATATTTCCTTTGCAGTGTCGCAGGTAGAGATTTTATTGTACTCTTTAGGTCCCATTCCATATACTAGAATTTTCTTGGTACGAAAATTCTTCTCCACAGCTTTCCTGTCTGCTTCAGTGTATTCTTTTCTGGTTTTTGCCATTGAAAATAGAAATTCATCTAGTACCTCGATTGGAACATAAGGACCATCGCAAATGATATCTCATAGCTCACAATCCTCAGCCATGATGAAATCGTGCATTCTAGCGTTCCACCACCAATAGCATTGTCCATTAAACTTGGGGGGTCGGTATATGGAATGACCTTCTTCAAAATTTGGTGGAGCCGCCGTGAGGATCCTTCCTAGGTGTTATCTTGATAGGAGGAACCCGCTCTGATATCAATTGTTAGTTTGTATGGGTCCACCAAATTGTAGAGTATCTGGTCCTCTACAAGATTCTGTTGAGAATGCTAAAAAAATAGTATGTAAATAAGGCAGAGGATTTCTACGTGGAAAAATCCCACACAAGGGGATCAAAAAGCCACGACCTACTCTTGTAGGCTTTTAACTTCACTAACTTGTAATCTACCTATTACAAGCCACTTTACAATAATTCCTATTGCAAAGGATTTACTCAACTAACTTATGGTACTCTTACCATAAGCCACTTTGCGACTTCCTAGTTACAAAGGCTTTTTCTAACTTGTGATGCTCTCACCACAAGCCACTTTGTAACTCTACAATTACACAGGCTTTTCCTTATGAATAAATCTAGTCACAATATAAACTCAAGGTGTTTACGGATTTTCTAGAGGATTCCTAATCAAACGCTTCTAGGTAAGCAGTTTAGGAGATACAATAAGTACAACAACAAGGTTACAACTCAACTAGGACAATAATAGGATATATTTTAGGAACTGGTCCAAAGTCGTGTTCAACCTTGTTTTTCAAGCTTGTGAGGATTGATTTCTTCTGTTTTTGCAATATGCTTGAATGAGAAACAGAAACCTTCCAGTGATGTTTTGTATAAAGCCCATTGTGGGTACATCTTGATCTCATCACTTGAAATGATGTGAGTACTTTGTTTGGTTAGAGAATGAGTGGGCGGACAGTGCAGTGTGGCAGAAACAGTGTCGTCAGTCACTTCATTTTCAGCTGTCCAATTGACTCTGTACTGCTATGAGGAAACCACAAGAGCATCAGTTCCTTGTGTGGGTTCCTAGATTATTTTTTTTGGTGAAACTAGTAAGGACTTATAATTAAGTTCCTCATTTAATATAAGAGATATATATTCGATAAGATAACAAAAAAGAAGAGCAAGAAAAGGGATTCATGGAGGATATATAACTTTCTGACCTACTTTGTTGTATCTGTGCATATAGCTCTAACAGTTGTTGTTGTTTTTCAATTGCTTCAAACTCGCTGCTGTTTGTAGCCAAACTCTTTTGCTCCAAGAATACATTTACCTTTTTTCCACGTTGGTGTATGTACTGGTTGAGCCGATTTACCAGAAATAAGCTTGCTCTTGTAGCATCTATTGCATTTGATGTTCAAGTAGAACTAGGAATGGATTTTGGCTTATGTCATGTGGTATGTTGTATGAAGTATACATCTTGAATAAAATATTTGTATGGCTATTGGTTTACATCTAAAAGCTCTCAAGCTTCTATTGTGTGCTTAGGCCGGATTTACTTGGAAGATAAATACATCATATGATGCTAAGCATTTAAGATCGCCATATGAGTTAGAATCCTCGGTCAAGATAATTGTAGTTCTTTGAAAATACTTGACATATTTCCTCACTTTTTACTAAGTGGTTAACTTTTGTTTTTGTTGTGATGTATCTCCCTGAAAGATTTTTAATGACAGATGATATGTGATAAAAAATTGAAGATGGCTTGAGGTGGAGGAAGACGGATTTGCATCCGAGTTTAAAGCTTTATTTAATTTTTTCCACGCACAAGTTTTTTTAGAGATATTTATAGTTGTACATAATTTTTCTGGTTATGTTGCTGAAATTATGTGAATCAGTTTTTAGTGGATATATATTGCAGTTTCGTGACTTTGAAGATCAATCTAAGACAAAATCTATATAATAAGTAAAACAAAAATATACGATAAAATCGTTAAAAGTGGCACCACTTGCATCGAAACAGCTCACTAAACAAGGAAAGAAATACTCAAGAAACGCTCTCTTCTCTCTCATGAAAAACCCTAAACTTGACGCCTAAACCTAGCTTCTTCATGGCCGCGCCGGCCATTGGCCAACCTCTAACAGAGGTTGGTCAGTCGTCAAACATCCCTAAACCACTCCGACAAACACCAGCTAACCCTACTCCATCCACAATTATTAAATGCTCCCATGCACGTAAACTCCATAAAACCAGTAGAGTTCCTTCATGGCGAACCAATGGTAAAGTGGAAGAAAGTTAAACAGTCAATTGTACAACAAGGACTTCATCTAGCAGTTCTAGGAAAGTTTTCATATGGCAAACCTGTGATCCAAGAGTTGAGGAAGGCAATACCAATCTAGTGTGAACTTAAAGGATCACGCTCGATTGGTTTAATAGAAAATACACATGTTTTGATTAAATTATCATTAATTGAGGATTATATTCACTTATTGTCCAAGCCAACATTTTATTTGAAGGCACAAGGGGAGTTTTGGCAGATGAGATGCACTAAATGGAGTCCATGGTGGTCTCCAGATGTTGAAACACCAATTGCAATTGCTTGGATATATTTTCAGGACCTCCCACCAAATTTCTTTGGTAAGGACTTTGTGTTCTCATTAGCTAATGCAATAGGCAGACCATTACATGTTGATTTGGCTACACAAAATGGCACAAGACCTATTTGTCCTAAGGTTAAGGTGGAAGTTAATTTACTTGCTACATTACCACAAAGAATCAAGATTATTGATGAAGCATATGAAACTGGACCCGAGGAATATAAATGGATCAAGATAAAGTATGATTACATGCCAAAGTACTACAAGACATGCAAGAAATAAGGTTAAAATGAAGGTGAATGCTGGGTAATTCATCCAGAGTTGCACAAGAAATTTAATGAGGAGGGTGATGATCAAGGTAAGGAGAAGGTATTGGTGGTACGTAGTGATGCAATTGGGACTGCTGCTAATACTTCAAAGGTGTTGTACAATGAAAAAGTGTTGGGGAAACCTATCCCTAATCTAGCAAAACAAGAATGGATGCAACTAAAGAATAATAGATACCAAAGAGAAAAAAATGGTCATATTATTGAAGCTCCTAGTGAAAAAGATGGTGACAAATTGAAAGGGAAGGCTAAGGAAGATGAAGTCTCAACTAAGAATTCTTTTGATGTTTTGGAGGTTGATGAATCATGCAACATAATTTTGAGAATGGCTGAAGGAAAGGGAGAATAAAATAACAAGGAGAAAAGGCAAGAGCAAGGCAAAGATCTATCCAAAAAAAGGAAGTAGAAGGAGAAGTTGAAGAATTTTGGAAATCCCAATCCTATTCCTAATAGCAGTGGGAGTAGGGCATCTAGAAAGGTAGGAATCACAAATCCTAAGGGAGAAGGGATTAACCAATTACAAGACCTAGTACGTGTGAAGAAAGAAGCAGTGGAAAAGGTTCTTGAAAGGGAAAAGAGTGGGAATTAATCTCTTACTTCTACTGGGAAAGAAACCAAGGCAGCTATGAAAGGAGCTGGAGATGGAATTACTAATGTTGTCGATGGATCAGTTCCTAACCATACTAGAAATGAGGATAATGAAGATATGAGGAGGGAAAGAATAGCGGATTGGGTGGTAAGAAGGTTCAACGCAGGTCGGGAGGACATTCATGTCGCAACTAATTACTCATGTCAAGAAATCCCTACGCAAACAGTTGGTGATAGTTCACAATGTTTGCCAAATTCTGAGACCTTAACTGATGCAAGGAAGACTTGGGGTGATGAATTTGAGGAAGTGGAGAACACAAATGTTAAAGGATTTGAATGATAAAAATAATGTCCAAGATAGAAATAAAGAAGGGGACTTGAAACCCTAGCTACAGTAAACCCTAACCCTAAATGTCCAGAAATTAGAGTTGAGAGTAGTTCGAGTTATAAGGCTTTGCAACCTAAACCATCAACTGGAGGTGATAGAGGATCATCAAAGGAAGCTAGAAAACAAGATGGATCAACTCAATTATCTCTGAGTAAGAAGAAAGGCAATGGAACAGTAAACCCTAGCAAAACTAGGGAGGTTTTGGCCTTTGTTGATGGTGCTCCGGTGTATGCAGTGGACAAAGGACCTAATGAGGATGTTAATATAAAGGTTAGGGATGATATAGTGGGGTCAGACCAACAGACAGGCTATGGGAAGGAAGGTGATCCCAATGGAACAATGATTTCTGGGCAGACTGCTATAGTAAATCCTGGGCTATGCAGTGTTTATAAGATGCAATTCAAATTGATGAAGGTTGTTGTTTCTTCTATAGAGCACAACAAAGGGAATGAACAGGCTAAGGATAAATTTGAGCAAGCTATTGTACCAAGATCAGCTGGGGAATTAGAGGCAGCTCCTATTGATTGTAAACCTAGCGCGGATCAAATCATGCAGTTGCAACTTAATGTACCTTTGAAGACCCCTATGCAACATTTACATGATATAATTACACAAAATATAGCACATGTGGAGGAATACATATTGAGACAGAATCCAATAGAGGAAGAAGAAGATGACGAATCAACTACAACCAATTTCAAATAAGTTACAAGGAAGCTGACTTATCACCTATAGCTAGTGCAAATGGAGGTAAGAAGACTAAGAAGAATCAGAATAAAGAGCAACTTCCACCTTCAAGAATAATGCCCAAGAAGGGTGCATCTCAATCTGAATGATGATGATCAAAACACTTATTTGGAACATAAGGTCTGTGAATACACAGCAGGCCTTTCCTAGAGTGATCAACATGCAAAGGGAACATAATTTTTTTGTAATTGCATTGATAGAGCCTTTTCAAAAGAAAGGATTCATTAATAGGTATAGAAGGAGGTTGAATATGGATACTGCCTACTCAAATATTAATGGGCAATTATGGCTGCTCTTTGATGCAATAGTGAAATGGGAACTAGTGGAGGATACTGAACAACAAGTGACTGTGAAAGTGTTTCACCATGACTTAGGGCAGCACATGATAATGATATTTGTTTATGCAAAATGTTCAGCATTAGAGAGATCGGAATTATGGGATCATATATATTATTTAACAAGTGATATGAAGTTGTCATGGTTGGTATGAGGGGATTTCAATGTGGTATTACATGAAGATGAGAAGATAGGGGGATTACCAATACACCCTCCTGAGTATGAGGACTTTGCCTCTTGTATCAATTCATGTGGATTATTTGATCAAGAGTACAAAGAGAGTCCTTTTATATGGTGGAAGGGTAGACCTAATGTAGCATGTATATTCAAGAGGTTAGATAGAATTTTGGTGAATTTTCCTTTCCAAAACATGTTGCCAACCATTAAAGTGGAGCACATTATTAGAATTGGATCAGATCATGCAGATTTTCTCATGACATGTGGGGAGCAGACTGCCAACTTTTTCAAGCCATTTAGGTTCTTGAATTTTTGGGCTAAACATGCTACATTTCTGGATGTGGTGAGGCAGAATTGGAAGCTGATTTCATAGGAGATCCTTTTTTGATATTTAAGTAGAAGCTCAAGAAGCTGAAGGCAACTCTTTCAAAATGGAGTAGGGAAATATTTGGTGATATCTTCAAGCAGTTGGCTATCTTAGAAGACATCGTTAGAGTAAAGGAGATGTTGTTTGAAGAGGAACCTACTATAGAGAATAGAATTGTTCTTCAAAAAGCTCAATCAGAATTGAAGAAATATTTGAGCATTGAAGAGCAATATTGGAAGAAAAAAGCTGGGATGACAAGGTTTGCAGAGGGTGATAGGAATACAAGTTTTTTTCACAAGCATGTTAATGGCAAGAGGAAGAAATTGCAACTGAAAAGCATTCAAACTAAAAAAGGGGTGTGGATTGAAGATCAAGAGTAATTGGCTACAACTATAGTGGATTTCTATCAAAGGCAGTTCACCAATGAAGGTGATACTATTGATTTCTCATTGCTTAACAATATACCTTCCATGGTCACTATGGAGCAGAATTTGGAGCTTAGTAGAATGCCAGCACTTGAAGAAGTTAGGGCAACAGTTTTTGAGCTTAGTAGGGAGAGTGATAGTGGTCCTGATGGATTTACTCGCCTATTCTATCAAATATACTGGGATATTATTGGTGTTGACATACACAACATGGTGCTACACTTCTATGGAGGAGCTGTATTGCCTAAATCCATCACTCATACTAATTTAGTTTTTCTGCCAAAGAAACCCAAAGTGGAGACATTTTCCGACCTAAGACCTATTAGTTTTAGTAACTTCATCAACAAGGTCTTGTCTAGAGTGTTACATGATAGATTGGAGAAATTTCTGTCTACCTTAATATCTCCAAATCAATCCGGATTTGTGAAGGGGAGGAGTATATTTGAGAACATATTACTCACTCAAGAGATTGTGACTGATATAAGATTGAGAGACAAGCCAGCAAATATGGTTATTAAACCAGACATGGCTAAGGCCTATGACAGGGTGATCGGGTCCAAGCCTGCACTACTATTGAGTAGCGAGGATGGTCGATGCAGCTTTACCCAACTAGGTCGGGATCGAATCTATAGGGAGTTAATTTGCTTGGAATTAGGTTTATATCCAAGTCTAGATGCGGGTTTTGCTCTTAATTACACTTTCACAAATGGTTGGTTTTGTTTTCTACTTCTACTTATATTCTATAGCATGCAATATTTGAACCTAAGTATAATGTTTTTGTTGTTGATTTTCAAGGGTTTAAAGGAACTAGGGTAGTGACTTCTAACTAGGTGGATATCTAACGGGTAGTAAGAATCTAGGACAATCATGTAATTAATTGGGATCGTAATATAGCTATCACACCCGGGTACTCACTTTGTACCTCTCGATAGTTTGAGTGATTTTGCCCAATTTGGCTTTCTCAAGTCCAAATGGGTATTCATGCAACTTAAGTGATTTTAGCTCAAGCCGGGTATTACTATCTCTAGGTTTAACCCTTCAATTGGGGCTATTAATTTCTTGAGTTAACCCCAATTCCTTATTAATCTAGTTTTTCTAGATTTAGTCCCTCTTTCTTAAGTAGAGACTAAGTCATAAAGGCATGAATTAGTGTTTGCAACTACTAATTCCATAATTCTAGCAAGAACTAGACTAAATACTACTAACCCATACACATTCAAGCCCTAAAATTCAAGACCCATCAAATACCCATACTAGGGTTGGATCACAACCCTAGCTATGGGTTTAGCTACTCATGGAAATAACAGAAATCAAAGATGAAATAAAGATAAAATCTATAATACTAGATTAAAAGATGAAAAGCTAATGTTAAAAGATGAATCTAATACAAAATTGCCTAAAACAAAATATCTAGCCATCTCACGTGCTCAGCAAAAATAAAATGTAACCTAAAAATATCAAAAAGATCTATTTACACTAAGCTAAAATTTTCAAACAAAAATACCCCTGCGGAGATTTCGCGGCCGCATAATTCTGACAGCGGCCACATTCTTGCTTTCGCGGACGTGTAATACTGACCGCGGTCCGCGTTTTTTACTTCTAGATCTAGGCTGAGGCTTGTTTCAAGGGCCGCATAATTTTCATCACGGCCGCGTAATTCCACCACGGACCATACTCCTTGTTTTTGCTTGAAATGTGAACTCTCTGAATCTCAACCACCACGGTTCGCATAATTCCAATCGTAGCCGCGGTGAGACTTTCGCGGCCGCACATTTCTGGCGCAGACCTCGCTCAACATTTGGCTTTAAAATGCACTCTGTGATTCTTCACTTTGCGGACCGCGTATTTGTAATCGCGACCGCGTTGTGGCTTATTGTATAGTCCGCGGTTCAGGTCTCCTGGCCCAGTCTTGATTTTTGTTCCAGATTTGACTCCTTTATGAGTTGATTATGCCTCATTTGGCTCATTTTGATCAATTCCTGCAAGCAAGAATATTACATCAGTTTTCGGGATTACCTTTACGTATTTTAAGCCCAAAATGTAAGTAAAAGAGAGAAAATAATAGTAAAAATTCCCACTTATTGATTCCCCAAACTTAAGTGTTTGCTTGTTCTCAAGCAAATAAGGTAATTCACACCTCCACTAAAACAAAATAGAAGGATATTTCAACTGCCCTAATGTGAATCAATCATGCATCAATTGGGACTAACAATTACCCTCAACACAAATAAATTATCGACACACAAAACCTTTTGAGTACCATAGTTCTAATGCGACACAGAGCATCAAGAGTTAGGGGTGGGCATAATACCGAACAAACTGTGAATTTTGATTTTTCAGTTTCGATTTAATCGATTTTTCAGTCGGTGCACCATTTTTAAATTATTAATTTTTGGGTTTTCAATGCGGTTTTCGGTTTTGGTGTTTCGGTTAAACCAAAAAACCAAAATTTTGGATATTAGTTATTACCCATTTTAGGCTGAAGCCCAATACCTATTTGAACTTTGAATCCCAATTTAGTTTACCCAAACCCAAACTTACTGATAGTAATACCCAAACCCATTTCTCATTTCCTATTTCCCATTTCAGTATTACTACATAATTCTTTATCATTAATACCTTTAATTTAATTTCTAATACAATTTAATTAATCTACGAATATTAATTTGAATTACTAAATATGAATAATAAACTTGTTTGAATTGCAGATTAGATGCAAGGACTCAAGACTGTTCAAAAGAGGGCACAACTATAATTGTAACTGATCTAAATACAAATAACCAAACGGATTTTGTGATCAGTAGCCGAGCTCTTATATCCATGGCCAACAAGGGAAAAGCTAAAGACGTTCTCAAATTGGGAATTGTTGATGTTGAATATAAAAGGTTTGTAGTAAATTACCACATGATTTATATTATACACCGGAGTTTGGACGTGAAGTCCTATTGCAGCTAGATTTTGCTATTGTGTTTAGAACACGTTTGGACGTGAAGTCCTGTTAGAGTTTGGACATGAAGTCCCTCCTTTTTTGTAATTCTACACAGTGTGTTCTGCTCCATTTTGCTACTGTTGAAGTATTTCAAGCCTTGTTATGTGAATGAATATCGTTATGTAAATAATTTCCAGCTATTGTTTGCTTCATTTCCTGCATTTCCAGCATTTCCAGAGAAGCATAAAATTTTCTTGAACCATTTAAAACTGAAAAAATAAATCGGAAATAACCGAACTGAACTTTGAAAAAACCGTACCAAACCGTAAATACTTTGGTTTGATTTGGTTATTAATATTACAAAATCGAAAATCGATAAACCGAACCGTATTTTTATAATAACCGACCGAACCGACCGATGCCCACCCCTATCAAGAGTTGACTTAACTCACTAAGGAAGCTCGCTCTACTACGTAGGTCATTGTGGAACCCAAACTCCTCCTTTGTACTCTCCATAAACAAATCTTACCTTAGATTGTAACACTCAAAACAAGGATTGTGAAGAAGTACACTCATATCTCTCAAGGGAATGTCACAAGTCCGGCTCTAAGTACCATAAGCTTGCCCCTTATGTAAATTACCACTAATGTAAGCTCACTCAATTCAAAATCATATAGGGCTTTGCGGGAATGTAATGAAGGCTTTTGGATCAAGGTATGACTTATTGGCATATGATGGTTTCATCTCTCCTTAAGCACTCGATTTTCTCATTTCGGCTCATACTTTCTTGACTCTTTGAGTCATTTTCTTCTTCCTTAGGGGAACTAGAGAGACACACGGTCACTCTTTCTTGCTCATGACGATCATTTTTCTCCTTTTCTAATCATTCCATGCCTTTCATCATTGCTTTCATTGAATCCCTTCACTTTTCTATCTTATTCACTTTCTTTTTGACTTTTTGGCTTTTCTTTCTTTTCTTTTGCATTCCCTTTTCTTCATTTCTTTTTGTTCTTGTATCTTTTATCACTTTTACATTCCTCATCTCTCTCCCAAACTTATGCTTTTGCTACTTGTATATCAAGAATGCCAAGGAAATATCGGGTGCCAAGAGAGGGTCATTATAGAACAAATAAAGGCTTGTAACGTGGTTATTAAAAGAAAAAGGGCTTCAGCTCAAAGGGGTTGACTAGGGATATCATATTGGTAGGATACAGAAGCTTTCAAGTTTCGAATTGGATCAAAGAGAGCCTACAATCATTTCTCAAGTCGATCTACACTTAGAATTTCGCCTAAACAAACATTCAGGACAAGTTCTAGACTTATTGGCACAGACTTTGGACTTGCAATTCAATACCTCACAAGTTGTTGGATTGTTAAAAAGGACATATTCGAGGGCCCACAACTACCCTAGCTAAGATTGAGGATCACAAATAGCTCCAAGAAGCCACTCGATGATTGTTTAGTCAACACAAGAGTCTAAAGGTCACTACTAGAACTATTCTTTGCCAATCAACTTGTTTCTAACTATAAGGTTGAAGCTAAATGTGCTAGGCTCAAGTGAAGCCTGATAGAGACACTTTTATTCATTACTACTATTTACACCAAAACATATAAAAAACGGACTCAATCCCTTAAGAAGGTTGTCACGCCATCCAACGTCGGGAAGAGCCACCCGATTCACTCAACATCCACATTTGGAAAGAACCATGACATTAAGAAAACCAAAGGCTTATTGTCAACATAAACTTAAAAAGAAGCTAACAACTTAAAAAGAAACTACTAAAGGAAATTTGAAGTTATGAAGTAAAATTGCGAAAGAAGTTATGAAGTAAACTACGGAAATGAAACTGAATATATACAAACTTGAAGTAAAGCGAATATATACATAAATGAAAATGAATATATACATCAAATGGTAAAAATATATACATACCAAAATGTAAAAGTAACGAATATATACATACCAAAAGTGAAAATAAAGTAAAGATAAATAAAAATAGTATCATAGTTATTACATACCAATGTCATCAAATCATCACCAATCAAAATAGACCACCCCCCAAATAAAATATAGCATTGTTGTCAATGCTAATATCAAAATAAGATCAGGAAAAGAGTTAGAGAGTGAAGAAACTCCCCATATGGTCTGCATTGGGTCAGGCACATAAGTGGTATCCTCGGACTGCATAGGATCAGTAGCTCCCTCCGAGTCCTCTAACTGGATCTCAAAATCCTGTGACTGGGGGACCACGTGGTTGCGGAGCATCTGGATCATCTCCTCAGCAATATGTGTAGTAGCAGCCGACTCCTCAGACATGCCAATTGTTGGTGCCTCATGCTCTGCTACCTATGCTACTGGGACTTGCTCCTCTATGAGCAAATCCAGTGGGATGTCTCCAGCAGAAGTAAACCTCTCTACCTCCTTCTTCAGCTGCTCTACTGACTTCTTTGAGGCCCGAGTCTTCATCATCTTCTTCATTTGCTTGCCTAGATCCTTGATAGCCTTTCCCTATTTATCCAAAGTCTTTAGGATCGTCTTCTGATTGTCCAGAAGCTCCTTCAATGAATCCTCCACTGATGGAGGTACCTGAAGCTGTGTTGGGGCCGA
Organism: Nicotiana sylvestris; assembly: GCF_000393655.2. Lineage (NCBI taxonomy): Eukaryota > Viridiplantae > Streptophyta > Magnoliopsida > Solanales > Solanaceae > Nicotiana > Nicotiana sylvestris. Next base: position 143,655,380 of record NC_091059.1, on the reverse strand, counting down.
CTGTGCTGCTATTGCACTGGATAAGACAAACAACTTTGTTGTAGCTGCCTAATCCAGTTGTTGATGCTGGATAATGTCTGAGAAACCCGCAGTGCAGTCTGGGGGAAGTGGAAGATGAAGGCACAGATAATGGCACTGTGACGGATAACCTAGATGAAAGAGGAGGCATGGCAGCTGAAGATCCCCTTGCTGTGGAAGGCTCTAACCCGGTGGCTACTACCCTTGGCTTTTTAGACTGGCCAGTGGAGATAACGACTTTACCCTTTACTTTAGGGTTGTTCGGTCCTTGGAGGCTATACTAGGAGAAGGGTTTTTAGGCTTTGCCTTTGTGTCATAATGCTTCTTCTCAACTCCTTGGTCTCGAAATACATAGTGAGGAAGTTGGGGTAGGGGGATGATCTTTCCTCTTTTCCAACTGCCTTGGTGATGTGATAGTACACGAGGTCCCCACATTGATTGGATACCTCACCATGATGGAATATATCAAGATAGCTCGGGTGAGTGGGAGGACATTATCATGCTGACACAGGTCCAGCCGGCTGCACACAAATGTGGACCACCCTTTGGTTCAAAGCTGAAGGTGTTTCTGGCTATTGGGACTCCAGTTGTGAGCCATGCTGGTGTCGTCCCTGGGGCTAATATCTCTGCTAGCCATGGACGGGCTGCTTCATCTAGTGCCAGCTTCTCCAAGTATTGCACGGCTTTCACATCCTCAAAATTGTAATATTCGTTCAAAGTGTGGCCATCAAACTGGATCTTTAAGTTCCAGACCTTTGTCAATGTGGTGCCCTTTTTTATGTAGGCAACGTTTGCATAGAACTCTTTGACAAGGTATTCATTTGCATCCGGCACTTTGCTGGTGAAGAACTTCCACCCTTTTCTCTCCTCAAATTGACTCTTCACATTTGGATTGGTGGGGAAGGAGGTCTCTCTCTATGAACTCTATCTCAAGGGTGAGCGACCTCTAGTGCCACCATTCTCGGAACTTCAGATAAGCTATGTTGCTCACGAATCTAGCCCACACCTCGGGCTTTCTTGACCTTGCCAACTCTCCCACATTGGTATCACCCTCTCTCCCTTCATCCGGGACCTCGTCATCATCATCGACAGTAATAGGGACAACTGGTGAGGCCGAAATTGTAGCAGGTGGGGAAGATAGGGCCAAAGCCTCACTACCTTTCTCTGAGCCATCAGACGACTCAGAAGAGGAGGTAGGTTCATCAACTAGATAAAATTTCCCCTAGAATTGTGTGGGGACATGTGTTGGCACAGAGTCTCCTTTCGAAACTTCCTAGGAAGGGACATATTCACTGGTGTTAGAATGGCCTGTGTCTCTATTCGCAGCTTTGATGGAGGCTCTTAACTTGCCGATCGACTTTTGAACTGCTGGGGGTAAGTGCCCTCCCTTTGGATGTATCTCCTCTACCTTGGGAACAGACCATTGTTTGCAGCATACAAGCAGTGAAATATAGTCAGAAAAGGGCTTCAAGCTGGTGCCTGGTGTTAAACAAAATATAGATGAAATGCAACATTGCTTCTCAGAACAGGGCACCGCAGACCGCGTAAAAGTGAGAGTGGCCGCGAAATGCTCACCGTGGACCGCATAAAAGTGAATGCGGTTGCGAAGAGGTCAGGCTCAGACTATTGACTCTCTGTACTTGATCAAACGCAGACCACAAAAATGGAACGCGGCCGCAAATGATCTATCGTGGATCACGTAAAAGCAAACTCGGTCACGTAGGCAAACTATAAGCTCTCTGAAATTAAGAAGTGCAGACCGCGAAAACTTGGTCGCGGCTGCGAAGGACTAACCACAGACCGCGGAAAAGTGACCGCAGTTGTGAGAGCTGAACAATTCTCAGTGCTTTGAAGTTAGGGTATCGTGGACAACAAAGTTTTGGACACGACTGCATACCCTACCGCGGACCGCGAAAAAGTGATTGCGGCCGCAAAAATCAATTGAAATCGGCACTGAAGAAACTATAACTAGGGTTTTCACTAGTTACACTAATTATAGCAATTAAACTTTCAAAGTTACTAACCCCAGCCCCCACTAGGCATACAAACAGTACCCACACGTATTTAAGCAACAATGAATTAATTTGTCGTTAGGGCATGCATTCAATCCTAACTAAAAAAGGAAAAGAAAAACAAAGAGAAAAGAAAAAATAATAAAGCAATCCATTGAATTTAACATACTAGTTGTATAATATGGGAATTTTACACTTGAAGTGAGGGAGATGAGAATGAGAGCAAGAAGAATGCACAGTTGATTTTAGGCGAGTTTGAACAGTTACGGTGTGTAAGTGTAAAAAGTTTCAAAAGCCTCTATTTATACTCAGACCTAGAGGACCCACTAACTCACCTGAGTGCGGTCGCAAACATTTATCGTGATCCGCACTCGTTACATTTTTGTAGAGATGCTTCAAATACACTGCCGTGGTCTGCGAAATATTGATCGCGGCCGCCAAATTTATGCGGTCTGAAAAAATATGAATGCGGCCGCGAAAAATGAAGGGACTGTGATAGGCCAACTTTAGAGAGTTGGCATTTTCCATAAACCAGTTGCACGGTCAAATTTGTGCGACCGCGAAGTGCTTGCGCGGTCCACATATTTTTGAGCGCGGTCCACGAAATTTCATCACTTAGCCAAATTTTTCCTTGTCAATTTCCCGCACTGCACAATCAATTCCTACATACACTTCACAACCAGTTAGTCCAAAACAATGCCTAATCTAAGAAGAAAATCAAAAGAAAGAAAAACACATGGGTTGCCTCCCAAGAAGCACCTGATTTAACGTCGTGGCACGACGCATGTTACCATCATTCACTTGAAATGTATCAACGCCACAACGTGGCCATCATCAACCTTACCAAGGTAGTGCTTCACTCGGTGCCCATTGACTCTAAAGATCTCACAATTCTTGTTTTTCAAATCTAGAGCACCAAAAGGAGTTACATGCACCACTTCAAAGGGACCGCTCCATTTTGACTTTAGCTTTCCTAGAAACATCCGTAACCAAGAGTTGAATAAAAGAACAAGGTCACCTTCTTTGAATTCTTTGTTCCAGATATATTTCATGTAGGTACTTCATCTTGTCCTTATACAATGATGAACTGGAGTAAGCATGGAACCGGAACTTATCAAGTTCATTCAATTGCTCCACCCGAAGATTGGTAGCTACATCCCACTCTAGGTTCAACTTCCTCAACGCCCACATGGACTTATGCTCTAATTCCACTGGGAGCTGACATGTTTTCCCAAATACCAATCGATACAGAGACATACCAATTGGAGTCTTGTAAGCTGTTCTATAGGCCCATAAAGCATCGTCAAGTTTACTTGACCAATTAGTCCAGTTTGCATTAACAGTCTTGGAAAGAATACTCTTGATCTCCCTGTTGGAGACCTCAACCTGTCCACTTGCCTGGAGGTGATAGGGGGTTGACACCTTGTGAGTGACACCATACTTGGAGAGTAAAGTGTCAAAGGCTTTGTTGCAAAAATGAGAACCCCATCACTAATGATGGCCCTTGGGGTGCCGAACCTTGTGAATATATTTTTCTTCAAGAAAGCCACCACACTCCGTGCTTCATTTTTAGGCAAAGCTACAGCTTCAACCCATTTGGAAACGTAATCCATAGCAACAAGAATATAGGTGTTCCCACACGAACTTACAGATGGACACATAAAGTCGATGCCCCATACATAAAAAATATCAATCTCAAGGATGGTGGTGAGAGGCATCTCATTATTCTTGGAAATCACACCGGCTCTTTGGCAATCATCACATCGCTTAACAAGCTCACTAGTATCTTTGTACAAGGTGGGCCAATAGAATCCACAGCTTAAGACCTTTTAGCAGTTCTCTCCCCACCATGGTGACCACCATAGGGTGAGGAATGGCAAGCTTCAAGAATACCCAATTGCTCTTCTTCTAGAACACATCTCCGGATAACACCATCGATGCAAATTTTGAAAAGATATGGCTCGTCCCAATAATAATTCAAGCAGTCCCGTTTGAGCTTCTTCCTTTGGTTTGAAGAGAACTCATTCGGGACAATTCCGCTCACAAGATAGTTATCCACATCGGCAAACTAAGGCATCCCGGAGACATGGAAAGGAGTTGTTCATCCGGAAATGAATCATTGATCTCAAGGCCATCATGGGGCCTCCCCTCCTCTTCCAAACGGGACAAGTGGTCTGCCACTTGATTCTCACTCCTTTTTCGGTCAATGATTTCAGGATCAAACTCTTGTAGAAGAAGTACCCACCTCATCAATCTAACCTTTGAGTCCTTCTTACTCATCAAATAGCGAAGCGCTGCATGATCGGTGTGAACAATAACTTTGGTACCCGTGAGGTACGTGTGGAACTTTTCCATAGCAAATAAAATGGCTAAGAGTTCTTTCTCGGTCACTGTATAGTTAACTTGGGCATCGTTCATAGTCTTACTAGCATAGTAGACTAGATGGAATATCTTGTTGATTCTTTGCCCCAATACCGCTCCTACCGCCACATCGCCACATGAGCTCAAATGGTAAGCTCCAATTTGGTGTGGTAATGATGGGAGTGGTAGTCAACCTATACTTGAGTATCTCAAAAGCCTTCATACAATCATCATTGAACACAAATTTTGCATCTTTTTCCATCAACTTGCATAAGGTTCACCACCTTTGAGAAATCTTTGATGAACCGACGGTAAAACCCTGCATGCCCTAGAAAGCTCCTCACTCCTTTGACTGAAGTAGGAGGAGGGAGTTTTGATATCACTTTAATTTTTTCTTTATCCACTTCAATACCATTTTTGGAGATCTTATGGCAGAGGACAATGTCATCCTCAACCAAAAGTGACACTTCTCCCAATTAAGAACCAAATTGGTCTCTTCATAACGTGCCAAGACTTTGTCAAGATTATTCAAACACTTATAAAAATAATCCCCCACAATAGAGAAACCATCCATGAAAACCTCGAGGAAGTCCTCCACCATATCCGTGAATATTGCCATCATACACAGCTGAAAAGTAGTCGGTGCATTATATAGACCAAATGACATCCTTAAGAATGCAAATGTGCCATACAGACAAGTGAAGGTGGTCTTCTCTTGGTCTTTAGGTGCAATAAGAATATGGTTATACCCGAAATACCCATCTAAGAAGCAATAATAAGCACGTCCGATTAACCTATCCAACATTTGATCAAGAAATAGAAGCGGAAAATGGTCTTTTTGAGTCACTTTGTTGAGCTTCCTAAAATGGTCTTCCAATGGGTCTTCCACATTAATCACGGCACTTGTGTCTTCAACAATCACTTCGATCACAAGATCCATAAACGAACACACTTCGTTGCTATTAGGCTGCCTCATTGACTTGCAAACATAGAACACAATATTTTCATCACCCGAAAGGTGAGATCCCTTGCTTCCACATCAACTAAGGTCTTCCCTATAGCTAGGAAAGGTCTCCCAATATGATTGGCACCTCATAGTCAACCTCACAGTTAAGTGTCACAAAATCTACATGAAGTATGAACTTGTCGACCCGAACTAGCACATCATCAATTATCCCCAATGGACTCTTCATTGTCGTATTTGCCATTTGCAACCTCATGGATGTGGGCCTTGGTTGCCCAATCTCCAATGTCTTGAACATAGAATAGGGCATCAAGTTAATACTTGCCCCCAAATCACACAAAGCTTTGGCAAAATCTGTACTACCAATAGTGCATGGGATTGTAAAGGCACCGGGGTCTTCTAACTTTGGAGCCATAGAGTGTACAATAGCACTCACTTGATGTGTCATTTTGATTGTTTCACAGTTCATTGATCTCTTCTTTGTTACCAAGTCCTTCATGAACTTGGCATATCTCGGAATTTGTTCTAGAGTTTCAACCAAAGGCACATTTATGGACAAACTTTTCATCATATCAATAAATTTCTTGAACTGGTTCTCATTGTTTTGCTTTGTGAGACTTTGAGGATATAGTGGAGGCTTGGCTTTGGGCACTACCGTTTCCGATATGTCTATCACATGTTCCCTAGATGGGTTCACATTATTTTGTGTCTCCTCCATATTGTCATCAATGTCTATCCTCACTTTATCATTCATATTCTCATCATTCACTTGCACATCATTGCTTTACTCATCATCATCTTGCACCAACACATCATCACTCACAACCTTTCTTGGATTAGAGGTACTAGTGACTTCACCTCTACCACTTCTTGTAGTCACCGCCATAGCGTGGCCCGTATTGTTCCCACCCTTCGGGTTTACTACCGTATCACTTGGTAGTGACCACTTAGGGAGAGTATTCAAAGCTTGAGAAATTTGGCCAAGTTGAACTTCCAAGTGCAAATAGAAGTGTTGTAGGAGGCCAATTGGGCACCGGAGTCGGCGTTTTTCTTCATCATTTGCTCAAACATTCTCTCAATCCGCCCCACCTCATTGTTGGAAGAGCTAGGACCTTGTGATGGATATGGAGGGGGGTTGTTTGGTTGTTGATACATCAGAGGCCTTTGAAATTCCGGCCCCCGATTCCCTTGATTATTGTTGTTCTAACCCTATTGATTGTTATTGCCTCCCCAATTATTATTATTATTGCCACCCCAATTTCCTTGGTTTCCTTAGTTACCCCAATTTTGATTGTTGTTGTTGCTACTATTCCAATTTCCTTATGATCTCCACTGTTGTTGATTCGGAGCATTGCCCCGTTGACTCTGATAATTGTTCACATATTGAACTTCTTCACTTTGATCATCATATGAATCATCTTGATTGTACTCATTACCACTTTGCTCAAATTGGTCCGGATTGTTTTGAACTTGTTGACCTCATTGCCTTCTCTTATTGATCATCATATTCACTCCTTCCATGGCATTCACTTGTTTTGGCCCTTGAACTTGTTGCAACTGAGCCTTGGCCAATTAGTTCATGGTAGTAGTCAACTCAGATATTGCTTGGCCATGGTCATGGAGCTCCTTGTGTAGGTGAATAACATTGGGATCGCCTTGTGGCACATTAGCTCGACTTTGCCATGCCGAAGAAGTATCTGCCATCTTATCAAGTATTTCACACTCTTCGGCATATGGCGTGATCATGAAATTCCCCCCGGTGAGTTGGTTAACTACATACTGGTTTTTTGTATTGATGCCACGGTAGAATGTTTGTTGGATCATGGCTTTGGTCATATCATTATTCGGACATTCTTTAACCATCGTCCGATACCTTTCCCAAATCTCAGGAGTGGTTCATTTGGCTCTTGTTTAAAAGCAAGGATCTCATTTCTTAGCGTCGCCATATGTCCCGGAGAAAAGAACTTTTTGATGAACTTCTCGGCCAACTCATCCTAAGTGGTGATGGAATGATTGGGAAACCTTTCTAGCCAATCTAAAGCCTTCCCCCTTAGAGAAAATGGGAAAAGCCTTAACCGCAATATGTCCTCGGAGACATTAGTTTGCTTACTCCTCCAGCACGTGTCAACAAAACCTTTGAGATGCTTGTAGGCGTTTTGGTGTGGAGCTCCGGTGAAGAAACTCCTCTATTTCAAGAGTGTAAGCATGACATTAGTTATTTGAAAGTTGCCTGCCCTAATCCGGGGTGGCACTATTGCACTTGCATAGCCTTCGTTGGGCAACACCCAGTGTGATGCCCTTGTTGGAGGTGGGGGAGGGTTTGGAATATTATCATGAGGCGGTCGGCCTCTCCTTTGTGGTTGAGGTTTGGGTTGAATCTCATCCACGTGATCATCATCTACCTCCTCCCCCAATGGCAAATTTCCAAGGGCTTCATTGTTAAGAGCCATTTGGTACCTAAGAGCAATTCACACACAAATTAGAAAAATGGAAGGAAAGAAAAACAAAACACACAAATACTCAGATATATAGCTAAAACCGTCTAACTCCCCGGCAACAACGCCAAAAATTGGTCGGGTCCTAGCCTGCACTACTATTGAGTAGCGAGGATGGTCGATGTTGTTTTACCTAACTAGGTCGGGATTGAATCCACAGGGAGTTAATTCGTTTGGAATTAGGTTTATATCCAAGTCTAGATGCGGGTTTTGCTCTTAATTACACTTCCACAAATGGTTGGTTTTGTTTTTTAGTTCTGCTTCTATTCTATAGCATGCAATATTTGAACCTAAGTATAATGTTTTTGTTGTTGATTTTCAAGGGTTTAAAGGGACTAGGGTAGTGACTTCTACCTAGGTAGATATCTAACGGGTAGCAAGAATCTAGGAAAATCATGTGATTAATTGGGGTTGTAATATAGCTATTATACCCAGGTACTCACTCTATACCTCTCGGTAGTTGGCGTAATGTTGACCAATTTGGCTTTCTCAAATACAAATGGGTATTCATGCAATTCAAGTGATTTTAGCTCAAGTCGGGTATTACTATCTCTAGGTTTTAACCCTTCAATTGGGGCTATCAATTTCTTGAGTTCACCCCAATTCCTTGTTAGTCTAGTTTTCCTAGACTTAATCCTTCTTTCTCAAGTAGAGACTAAGTCATAAAGGCATGAATCAGTATTTGCAACCACTAATTCCATAGTTCTAGCAAGAACTAGACTAAATACTACTAACCCATACACATTCAAGCCTTAAAATTCAAGATCCATCAAATACCCACACCAGGGTTAGGTCACTTCCCTAGATATGGGTTTAGCTACTCATGGAAATAACAGAAATCAAAGATAAAATAAAGATAAAATCCATAATACTAGATTAAAAGATGAAAAGCTAATGTTAAAAGATGAATCTAATACAAAATTTCCCAAATCAGAATATCCAGTCGTCTCATGTGCTCAGCAAAAACAAAACTTAACCTAAAAATGTTTAAAAGATCTATTTATTCTAAGCTGAAATTTTCGGACAAAAATACTCCTGCAAAGGTTTTGCGGCTGCGTAATTCTGTCCGCGGATGCCCTCTTACTTTTACGGACACGTAATACTGACCGCAGTCCGTATTTTTGACTTCTGGATCTGGGCTGAGGTTTGTTTCACGGGCTGCATAATTTTCATCACAACCACGTAGTGGATTTTTGCGGCCACGTAATTCCACCGCGAACCGCACTCCTTGTTTTTGCTTGAAACGTGAACTCTCTGAATCTCAACCACCGCAGTCCATATAATTCCAATTATGGCCGCGGTGAGACTTTCGCAGCCGCACATTTCTAATGCGGACCTCGCTCAACATTTGGCCTTAAAATGCAACCTCTGATTCTTCACTTCGCGGACCGCGTATTTGTGATCACGGCCACGTTGTGGCTTTCGCGGCTGCACAATATTTGTGCGGTCCATGGTTCAGGTCTCCTGGCCTAGTCTTGGTTTTTGTTCCAGATTTGACTCCTTTATGAGTTGATTATGCCTCATTTGGCTCATTTTGATCAATTCCTGCAAGCAAGCATATTACATCAGTTTCCGGGATTACCTTTACACATTTTAAGCCAAAAACGTAAGTAAAAGAGAGCAAATAATGGTTAAAATCCCCACTTATCACAGGGTCTCATTGAAATATTTGTGACATGTTCTAAGGAAGATGAGATTCTCAAAACACCTCATTAACATGGTATGGAATTAGGTGTCAAATAATTAGTATCAGTATTGGTGAATGGGCAGTCCTCAGGGTTCTTCAAGTCTACAAGGGGTGTGAAGCAAGGGGATCCACTATCTTCAGCCTTGTTCGGACTATCAGTTGAGGTAGTAGCTAGATAAGAACAAGCTCTTTGAAGATAAATCTTTTGTTGGATTTGGGATGCCTAAGTGGTCTGATCCTCTGAATCACTTAACCTATGCTGATGATACCATAATTTTTGCTTCTGCTCATCCTCCATCATTGAGCAAGATTATGGCAGTGTTGGAAAACTATGAGAAGGTATCGAGTCAAATGATCAATAAAGCTAAGAGCTCCTACTATATGTACTCTAAAGTGGCACATGGGTTATTTCAGGCAGTAGGGAACATTACTAGATTTGCAAGAGATAAATTTCCCTTTACATACCTTGGTTGTCCTATCTTCTGCACTAGAAGGATGAAGGAGTACTATGATGATCTTATCAAGAAGGTGAAGGCTAAATTGCATTCATGGAAAGGGAAACTGCTTTAATTTGGTGGAAAAGCAACACTCATCTCTAGTGTATTGCAAAGTATGCTAGTACATATTTTATCAGTTCTTGATCCACCTAAAAACATCCCAGAACATCTTCACAAGCTCTTTGCTAGATTCTTTTGGAGTACAAAGGAGGAAGGTAGGAGTAGACATTGGTCTTCTTGGCAGAATCTTTGTCTTCCCAAAGAGCAGGGGGATCTAGGTTTTAGGTCCCTTCATGATGTCTCAAAGGCATTTTTTGCTAATCTATGGTGGATATTTAGGACTACAAAGTTTTTGTGGTCCAATTTTATGTGGAACAAGTATTTCAAGAAGAAGATATCCACAGGTGTGCAATTTAGAAGGGGATCTCATATTTGGAAACAAATGTTGAATGCTAGGGAAGATGTTGGACATGAGATTCTATGGGAGATGAAGAGTGGAACAACAAACATATGGCATGAAAACTAAACTGGATTGGGAGCTCTAATCATGTACTACCTGAAGATTTTCCAATAAATGAGGACCTTCAAGAAGTGGCAGAATTGAGGCAAGGAGAAGCATGGAATGATCAGTTGCTTGATCAAAGTTTCACTGAAGACATTGTTGATCATATTAGGTCCAATGTGCATTATAAGGAGAGTGAGGAATACTGGGATAGGCCATACTAGATGCCAACTTCTTCAGGCAAATTCAGTGTTAGAAGTGCTTGGCAAATACTAAGGCATAGGGCTGATCCTAATCAGGAGTTCAAGTTAATGTGCATAAAAGGGTTGCCTTTCAAGATATCACTCTTTTTGTGGAGATTTTGGAGGAAGAAAATAGCTACTGATGATATGTGGAGGAGGCAAAGGCAGATGGTGATGTCTAGATGTTGGTGTTGTTAGCAACCTCTAGAGGAGACTATATGTAGCTAGTCCTATTGCCTCAAAGGTTTGGAAGTTTTTCATAGGAGCTGCTGGAATTATCGTGCCTTTGATACAATTGGAACAAGTTATAAGGCATTGGTGGAATGCACAATGTTGTCCAAAGTTGAAGCCATTGTTCCAGGCAGTACCAGCTATCATCACATGGGAGCTATGGAAGAGAAGAAATGCATGCAAACATGGAGGGTCAGTGTCCACAAATAGGGTGATTCATGAAGTAAATAAGACATTGTATCAATTGGCAAGGGTGAGATATGTCTGGATGTCTAATATCCTTTGTTTTGACCAGATATGATCCAGTTCTTTGAAGGTTATAAGCCTATACTAATGACAAGAAGAGTAACATGGCAGTTGCCTTTTCATGGTTGGTATAAGTGCAATACTGATGGACCATCAAAGGGCAACCTTGATCCTAGTTCCCTAGGCTTTTGTGTGAGGAATGATGAAGGTGATTTGGTGTATGCTAGGGCATTAGATATGAGGGTGATAACAAATGTTTTAGCTGAAGCAAATGCGATTGTTCAAGGGTTAGAATATTGTGTGGAGCGTGATCTTCACCCTCTCATCTTAGAGGCTGATTCATTGGTGATGAATAAGGTGATTGAAGGGGAATGGGATCCTCCATGGGCAATTGCATTAGATATAAAGAGAATTAAGGAGATGAGGGACAACTTCAATGTGATCTTTCAGCATGTGTTCAGAGAAGGCAACTCAGTGGCAGATATTATAGCTAACATTGTTTTTTATTTTGTAGGTACATATGAGTTTCACTCATTCTCTAAACTGCCATGTGAAGTGAGGAGATTGATCAATCTTGACAAGTCACAAACTCCTAGTCTTAGGATTAGGATAGCTAAGAGAAGAGCTCAAGATTAACGGCCACAAAAGGTTTGATCCTGCACTTTCCTGCTTGGCACATTTGTTTGTCCAAATTCCAGTAGTATTAGCATGGTTACATGCTCATTCTGGAGGTGCTCTATTGGTGTATAGATTTGTAATTATAAACAGACTAAGGATAGTGCAGTTCATAGCATTTTTGGTTCATACAAATGTTGTTCAAGGAAATAAGAACATAGTTTGGATTGTTAGAAATGATCTATATGGTTACAATGGTGATGTATATGATATGATTATATGGCTTTTGCATCACAAAAGATGGGATCCAAATACTACATTAGGTGGGACGTTTATCCATATGCTTATGTGTACTGTTAGGACATTATCTAGTGGTATTGGTATTTTATACCCAACTTGGAGAGGTTCTGGCAGTGCACAAGAGTCCTTCATTCTTGAGAGTTGTCACGACCCTAAATCCGACCCGATCGTGATGGCGCCCATCGTGAAACTAGGCCAGCCGACACAAATTCCAAATCCAACCAGTATTTCATAAAAGTCATTTTAAGCTATTAAGTAACAAAATCTCATAACCTAAGTCTAAATAACCAGTGCGAAAAATAACACAAACCCGATATCGGGGTGTCACAAGTCACGAGCAACTACAAGATCTGTCTAAGTACAAGAAAGGCTATCATAGTCCGGAAATAAAATACTAAGAACAGCATGAGTAAGATAAGAAGGAGAAGTGCAGTGCTACGAACGCCAAGCATCTACCTTGCCAACTCTGAAGACTTTTTGGAAGAACGATCAACGCTCACTATCGAAACCCGCAACTCCTGGATCTGCACACAAGGTGCAGGGAGTAATGTGAGTACACCAACTTAGTAAGTAATAAAAGTAAATGAAAACTGAGCAATAAGAAAACAAATAATTCCACGTCATAGCACTACAGCAAATACAGTACACTTCCAAAACAGTACAGAAATCAGCTAACTCGTAAAACAACTCAGTTTTAGTAAAACCTTTTCTTTTAAAACATCTTTCAATAGTTAAAACAAGTGATGAAATAATCAGTAAAAATGATAGAAACATAAACAGCCCCTCGGGCAAGACATATACCATAAACCGCCCCTCGGGCAAAATATCAACAGAACCAGCCCCTCGGGTTACCTCACAATCACTCGTAATCAGCCCCTCAGGCAACAACTTAAATCAAAATAGCCCCTAGGGCAACATCACATCACTCACACTGGATACCCGCGCTCACTAGGGGTGTTCAGACTCCGAAGGGGCTCCTACAATCCAAGCGATATAACAAGCCATCTCGTGGCATAATAAATCAGGCCATCGGTCTCTCATATATCACAAATCAATCCAACATGCTGCGACGCACAGCCCGATCCCATGATATCCTCACAACGCAGGCCCTCAGCCTTACTTAGTCAGAAACCTCTCAAGCCACTCGGGCTAACAGTAAAACGGGGTGCTCAACCCAAAAATATCATTTCTAATATCAAAATAGAGTAAATAAGGCTGAGTTATAAAATCAGTAAAGCACAGCATGACTGAGTACAGATATTAAGTCAAAATAGTGAGGAATAGTAGTAAAAAGCTCCTAAGGGTCCAAAGAGCTTGACACGAGGCCCAAATATGACATTCAACCCAAAACATAGTAATACTTTCCAAAACACAATGATATCAAATAGTTTTCAATCAAATATGCGACTTACTAGTCGTACGGGATGGACCAAGTCATAATCCCCAATGGTGCATTCCCCACGCTCATCATCTAGCATGTGTGTCACCTCAAAGTAGTGAAACGATGTGAAATCCGGGGTTTCATACCCTCAGGACAACATTTACAGTCATTACTTACCTCAAACCAAACAAAACTCTAGCCCGCGATGCCCTTGCCTCTCGAATTAGCTTCCAAATGCTCTGAATCTAACCAAAATCAGTATTACATCATTAATACATGCTAAAGGAATAAAGCCCAAGCGAAAATAATTAAATTAACTCAAAAATCCCGAAATTGGCCAAACCCGACCCCCGAGTCCACGTCTCGAAATCCGATAAAAATCACATCACTAGAATCCTTATCCTCCCACGAGTCTACCCATATCAAATTCACCAAAATCCGATATCAAATGGCCATCCAAATACCCAAAATTAACTCTCCAAAATTTCTTCCATTTTCCCCAATTTTCACCCCAAATTCCCAAATTAAATGATAAAAATCAAGACAGAATCTTGGGATTTAACCAAATTTGAGTGAAGAACACTTACCCCAATCACTTCTCTAAAAATCCCCTCCAAAATCGCCTTCTCCCGAGCTCTCTAATGATTTTTGAAATTATGGACCAAAACCCTCGTTTTTGAACTTAAACATTTTGCCCAGATGTTTTCTTCTTCGCGAATGCGGTAGTGTCCTTGCCTTCGCGAAGCACAACTGCCTCTGACCTAGAAATCCTTATATGTGAATGCGATGCCCCACTCACGAGCGCATACCTTAACCAGCTCAACCATCACGAATGCGACGCCCTCCTCGCGAACGCGATGCATACTCAGATCAAACCTTCGTATTCGCGGCCTCCACCTTTGCGAACGTGAAGAAAAAAATCACTCTACTCTCAATAACCCTTCGCGACTGCGATAGACTTCTCGCGAACGTGAAGAAGGAATTTTGTGCAACAAAATACCAGAAATTTGCCAACTTCTAAAGCCAAAAATTGATCTGTTAACCACCCGAAACTCACCCGAGGCCCTCGGGACCTCAACCAAACATGCCAACACATCCTATAACATCATTCAAACTTGTTTCAACCTTTGTAACACTCAAAATAATCAAAACATCAAATCACCATCGGATTCAAGCCTAAGGATTTCTAAACTTCCGAATTGCGCAAAAGATGCAAAAACCTATCAAACCTCATCCGAATTACTTGAAATTTTGCACACACATCACAAATGGTACAATGGACCTACTGCAATTTCTGAAATTCCAATCCGACCCCAATATCAATATTCCATTGCCGACCGGAAAAAGTCAAAATTCCAATTTCGCCAATTCAAGCCTAAATCTACCGCGGACCTCCAAATTAAATTCCGAACACGCTCCTAAGTCCAAAATCACATAACAGAGCTATCCGAACCATCAGAATTTACATCCGAGATCTTCTATACATAAATCAACATCCGATTGACTTTTCCAACTTAAGCTTTCTCAAAAGAGACTAAGTGTCTCATCTCACTCCAAGGCCACTCCGAACACAAAACAACCAACACGGTATGATGAAATACAGTTGAACAATACATAAAGAAGCAAAAATGGGGGAAAACGGAGTGGTAACTCATGAAACAACCGGCGGGGTCGTTACAAGAATTGTTCTAAAATGATAGGGTATTGTTGGCTAATGTTGATACATGATATAGGTATGGACAGTAGGAATTTTGATCACATATGCATAGCCCTACAAAATCTTTTACTAGGGTTTCTAGAGGGTGTAGGGTTTCAGAACAGTGTGTATGGTAAGGTTGGGATATTATTCAGTGGTATTGACATGTATTCATGTCCAATCTGGAGGTGTTTCAGCAGTACTAGCACACGGTATAATTTTCATAGAACTACACCTTCTACTATATATTGCTGGAGTATATTACTCCTCATAGGTTCACCTTGCATTTTGATGCTGCTAATTCACACATGGAAAGCAATATGGATGCATATACTGATCAGCTTCATGGAGGTTTGGACAATTCCAGTTGAAGATGTTGTTTGGAGATTCACATTTGCCTTGTCCTATGGAACGCAAAACTTGGCGCCCGGTGAGAGCTTTGGAGGTGCTATATTGAGGTTTTGCATTTGGCTAGTGGATACACACATCTTCAGAGGAGAGTTGGCTTGGATAGAAGTTGTAATAGTTAGAATTTTATATTTTAGTAGCATTAGTTTTAGCTTACCATTTTTGAGATTTGTTTGGACAAATTGTATACTCTAGATCCTTATTTTTGTTTATATATATATATATTAGCCACTAGGTAGCCTGCCTAGTGGTATATTTGCTAAAAAAAATAGCTCACTAGTCTAATAGTTGTCAGCTTCGAGTTGGATGTGAGAGGTTGTGGGTTCGAACTCCCTTAGCTCCACAAAATATTTTTTGACATTTTCACTTAATTTGAAAATGTGGCTACTAATTACGGGCCTATTTCTAAAAGTATGGGTCGTATTTAAAATTTTTTTGACCACTTCAAAAAGGGAATTTTTCGTATATATACAAAATTTTAAACTTATTTACCCGGTTTTTTCTAAGTTTTCCTATTTACATGAAGTAACAAAAGTTTTTTACAAAATATATACAAATTTGGTCAAAATCTATAATTTATCTGCAATTTATATACAACATAAATACACATTTTTTGTTCATAATCCAGTCAAAAACTACAATTTATATATAATTTATATACAATTATGTAAGTTGTAGATATCTCGTATACCATTTATACATTCGACATACCAAATATATACGATTTGTTCATTTCTTCTTTTTCGAGTTTCAATCTGAAATTTCAACTAAAACCACCTCGAATCTTCACTAAATTATCTCAAATGTGAGATATAAACTCCAACAGATATTCCCAATTATTTGTAATAATACCCAATCCAAACAAAAAATAATATCATAAAATTTCATTTTATTCAAAGCTTTGAAGCTTTTTAATGGATGTCAATGGAGTTTTAATGGATTAACATAGTTTCCCATTCAATCTGCTCACTTCTAATTAATACTATTTTGTTTATTTATTCCAAAAAGCTAAAAGAATGATAATTAAAATGATTCACTTCATCAGAGCTAATTTCTTTCTTATTAATTCCTCGTTTTCATAGGATCTGAAGCAAGAACTTTGTTAGGTACTATTATTCTCTCTTTTTTCCACTTAACATTAGTATCATTATTTCATGAAAATCTACATAAAGATATTAATATAAGAATACTGATATAGAATGAGAAAGAGATCAAAGAGAGAGAGAGAGAGAGAGTGAGTGAAGAAGGAATTCCCTATTCAATTCCTAATATAATGGAATACTGTAACGACTCAACCGGTCATTTTGAGAATTTGCGTCTTGTTCGGCGGTATAAGGTCTCGAGCAGCTTCGTATTTTGTGTCATGACTTGCTCCTGTGGTCGAGTTCAGTTTTCGGATATTTCGGGGTCAATTTGGAAGAAGGATTTTTGCTTTAGAAGCTTAGGCGGTAAGAGTTGATCGGAGTTTTACTTTTGTGTAGACGATTCTGAAATGGTATTTTGGTGATTCCAATAGTTTTGTATGGTGATTTTGGACTTAGGCATGCATCCGGATTTGGAGGTCCGTAGGGTAATTTGAAGCATTTCGGCGAAAATTGGAAAAGTTGAAGTTTTGGAAGGTTGAAAGATTTGACCGAGAGTTGACTTTGGTGATATCAAGGTCGGAATGTGATTCTGAGGGTTGGATTTGCTATGTTATGTAATTTGGGACTTGGATGCAAAATTTGACGTCATTTCGGGTTGGTTTGACATGTTTCGGTACGAGTTTTGGAAGTTGGAAGATTTGAAAGTTCTTAAGTTCGATTCATGGTGCGATTCATAGTTTTCGACGTTATTTGATATGATTTGAGGCCTTGAGTGGGTCCTTGGTATTTTATGGAATTTGTTGGTATGTTTCAACAGGGTCCCGGTGGCCTCGGGCGTGTTTCAGATGGGCTACAAGCCATTTTCTCATGTTTTGGATGGCTGAATTAATATCTAGTGACCCCTTCTATGCGATTGCGAAGTTCAAGCCGCGTTTGCGTAGTCTGTCTTGGGACTGACCATTTTTCCTTCTTCGCGTTTGCAGTAAGTGGCCCGCGTTCGCTTTAGTATGGGTTTTGTTTCATCACGTTCACAGAGGCTTTTTCACGATCGCACAGTTGGCGACTTGCTGGGGGAGACCTGTGTTTTATTCTTCGCGTTCGCATGGCCATGTTCGCAATCGCGTAGTGTGAGGCAGTAATGAGTCGCGTTCTCCTTCCGTCTTCTGCATTCACGTAATGTTTCCTTTGGCAGCTGATGATTTCTTCTTCACGATTGCATACGAATTTCCGCAATCGCGATGCTTGTCACCTGGGCAGAATATAAAAGTACTTTATTTCGAGGGTTGGCCATTTTTATCATTTTTGGAGTTATAGACCTCAGATTTAAGCGATTTTTCATTGGGTTTTCAAGCAAATCATTGGGGTAAGTGTTCTTCACCCGAAATTTATTATATTCCAGGAATCTATCTTTACTTTTATCTTATAATTAGTGTTTTGAGGTGTGGAAAAATGGGAATTTTTGAAGAAACCTTTCAAAATATAAAATGATGATATGAGAGACGAATTGGTATAAGAATTTGATAATTTTAGTATGGTTGAACTCGTTGTCACGCCCCGAACCTGGGCCTGTACGTAACATGGCACTCGGTGCCTGACTACATGTGTCCGAGCGAACCAACTGGCTGGCTGAATCAACATGTGGTATCATAACATACTGAATGCGGAAGATAAACTAACACATGCTGATATACCGAAAGTCTGGATGATATAAATCAAAGTGCGGAAATACTACTACAATTCTGAAACATATTTGTAGCCAACATAGCTTAATATGAAAAGTCTGAGACTTTGTCTAACTGTTACTCTAGTCTATGAAGCCTCTAATGAAGTTCTGAAAACACTGACTGTCTCAAAAAAATATTGAAGACTGTAAGGTAATGATAGTGCCCCGAAAGAACTGGGATCACCAAATAGCTGGTACGAGAATCCTAGCGCTTGGAATCATCAACCTGTAATTCATTGCCTGCATTGTGAGATGCAGGCTCCAGGCAAAAGGGATGTCAGTACATTTGAATTGTACTGGTATGTAAAGCAACTGAAAGAAAGAATTATAAATGCTGAAACTGAAACTAAGCTGATAACTGAAATGATAATTGTTCAAACTGAAATTGAAATGATAACTGATAACTGAATTGATAATTGGTAACTGATATGATAGCCGATAACTGAACGGTAACTAATAATTGAACAGAAAAGAAGTAAGGATGTGAATACTCCCTCTTCTGAATAATGAACAACCTGTTTATCTGAATATTAAACTGCGGCCTCAGGCCCAATATATATATATATATATATATATATTGGGCCTGAACTGATATGATAGCTGATAACTGAACGGTAACTAATAATTGAACTGAAAAGAAGTAAGGATATGAATACTCCCTCTTCTGAATGATGAACAACCTATTTATCTGAATATTAAACTGCGGCCTCAGGCCCAATATATATATATATGTGTGCACATATATATATATATATGTGTGTGTGTGTGTGTGTGTGTGTGTATGTGTGTGTGCGTGTGTGTGTGTGTGTGCACAAACTGTGGCCTCAGGCCCAATTATACGTATACACAACTGCGACCTCAGGTCCAAAATGCATAAAGCATAAACTGCAACCTCAGGCCCAAATATGCATAAAGCATAAACTGCAGCCTCAGGCCCAAAGATGCATAAAGCATTAGCTGCAGCCTCAG
Source organism: Nicotiana sylvestris (assembly GCF_000393655.2). Lineage (NCBI taxonomy): Eukaryota > Viridiplantae > Streptophyta > Magnoliopsida > Solanales > Solanaceae > Nicotiana > Nicotiana sylvestris. The sequence goes on along the minus strand of NC_091059.1, from coordinate 143,635,948 downwards.
GCCCAAATATAGGTGTTCAACATTCAGGGATTTAAAATCAGGAACTGAGAATCATACTGCAATACATAATAGTGAAATACTGAATCACGCTGAGTTGTATGATACTGGAATACTGGATCACACTGAGTTACATTATACTGGAATACTGAATCATACTGAGTTACATAATACTGGAATACTGAATCATACTGAGTTACATAATACTGGAATACTGAATAGGACTAGAATGAGACATGTATTCTTGAACTGGTTATGAACATTGAAACTTCAACTGTTTATGACATGTTGACTAAGCTATACTGAGACTTAGGGATATCAAGCCCAAGTCTATATTGAATACGAACTGAGCTCACAACAATCAAAATGAAAGTCATGAACGAGTTACGAAGCTAGAGAATAGAAGTTCTACAACTATTCAAGGAACTAGACTTAACTATATTTCTGAGGCAATTGATAAGTCGTAAAAGAAACGTAATGTAGGGAGAATCATTAATATTCCCAAACATATAGAGTTAGCCTCACATACCTTAACTTCCTGTTCTTGAGCGTAATACAACATTCACCAACCCTTTCAACTTCAATCTATATAAATACAAGTCAAAAAGATTCCATATTAGCAATAATACTCATGTTTTGGTCACTTAGGCATTTTATCAAACACTTGGTGGCATAAAGCTTCATAGCCCTTATTTATGGTGTCTCTACACCCAATAACCCATTCTCTTGCTTCTAGATAAATTCTAAAGTCTCAAATGGTTATAATAAACATCATTCTTTATCACCCATAATGTAATCAACACCCACAACCAATAATAACCAATCAACAACCCAAACCTATCACTGTTCATGATTTTCTATCAAACTCATCAACTCATATCTCATGAAATAGAGTCTATAATCATTAATTCAATGATAGAATCAATTAGAGGGTGAAGATATTACCTTTTTGACGTTCAATCTCCTTGAATTCGAGTTCTAGGGTTTCTTCTCTCAACAATGATGTCCCAATCGAATATCTAATGATATGGAGGGTTTACCCATGTTAATAAGATGTTGGGGAATTGAAATAAACATAGAATCACCATTAGAACTTACCTTTGGTGGTGGAGGGACCTTTAAGGAGTTAGGTTTTTGAGAGTTTTCCTTTCTAGGACAAATAATTATGTTTTGGGGCTGTAGGGGGCGAAATAAGGCTAAAAAATGACCTCCCAAGTCGTCCACGCGAACGCGGTAAAACGTGGCAGGACCGTGGTGGTTGTACACCTCTCTGTAAAACGGGCATAACTTTTTGCACAGAACTCCGTTTGGACTACACAATATATAGTTGGAAAGCTATTTTAAAGAATACAACTTTCATGCTTTGAGTTTTCCCAAATTCCTTACAAATTTTCACTAAAACCTGATGAAATACAAACCTTCTGCAAACTTAGTCGATTTTGTCAAATCTTATGCACCTCACTTTCCATCTTGATTTTGAAATAACCATTTTCACCCATAATCATCCCGATGGGACTTTACATGATCAAAATATATCCTTACTACTCCTTTAACTCATTCATACCTAAGCCAAATTTTTACGGGGTGTTACACTCGTATCGGAATAGTATTCGAGTTTTGTGAATTTTATCGGGTTCCGAGGTGCGGACCTGGGGTTGACTTTTTAGTTTTAATTAAAGATCAAAGATTTATTATCCGAAATTATTTTCTATGAGTTTTATTTATGGATTGAAGTTATTTTGTCTAGATTTGAGCCGTACGAAGGTTATTTCACTCGAGCAGGTCATTTTAGAGTAACGGTCTAGCTTCTTTGAGGTAAGTATCTTGCCTAACTTTGTGTGGGGGAACTACCCCTTAGGATTTGAGTCTTTGGTGCTAATTGTGCCATGTGAAATCTGTATACGCGAGGTGACGAGTACGTGCTCGGGCTTATTTGTGAAAATTTGACTGTTTTGGGCTCATAGGTTCTTATGTTCATTAGGTATGAAGTTGTTTTGTCAGGTTGAATACCCCCCATTTATTAGTTTCACCTCTACGTGTATTAATTGGAATTAATTACTTCATGTTTCACTCTTACTGCCTATTTGACCCTTATGTGCCTTAACTAAAGTTGTCGTCTCTTCTATTGCCATGGTATCCTTCTTTAATTGCTTATCCTTAATTGAAGTTATTATTATCTCTTTGTAATTGTCTATCCTTAATTGAGGAGTTGCTTATCCTTAATTGAATTTGTTGCATCTCTTTCGTAATTGCTCAACCCTAAATGAAGTTTAGTTATCCTTTATCATAGTTGACATATCTATATTTGGAATTATTGACTCATGTTATCTCCCTTGTTGTCGAATTGTTTGTGGAATAATTGTTACATATTATTTCTCCCTTGTTGAGATTTTCTTGTTGAAACTAGTATTCTCTGTTGTGTCTTTCTTTGTGAGCTCGTTCTATCGTTTCTTTGTGTTCCAAAGTTTTTGAGTTGATTTACTTGCCATATTCTCATGTGTATTGTTGTTGTTGCTGTTGTACTCAGTATTGTTGAGCCAAGGGCTATGCACGGTTGTGGAATTAAAACTGATTCGAGGAAATGTTGTGGAATATGGGCACATGTTGTGAAGGTCATCTTATTATGTTGTTATGTTTTTGGCATGTGATATTATTGGAGGATTTGTTGGGGTGTTTGCACGAGGTTTCTGTCGTATTATTGTTACTATTGATATTGCACATGCATCGTGACAACACGGGCTATATTTATGTGTTTGCGCATGTGGCGAGACAAGGTGGGAACATTACTATGTGCGTGCGGAGAGACAAGATGGACATTTACTTTATTATTGTGCACGTGGCGAGACAAGGTGGGCTATGTCGGGGAATGATTCGTGATGACTTGTGATGGGGTGATGGCATTATTGTTGTTGATATTTGTGTAGTGACATGCCTAACTTGTGTGAGTTTTACCTTGTGAAAATTGTGGGGATCGTTTCTTATGTGTCGTTCATTTTCTCTACTCTTACTCGTTGACGTGAACTGCGATAGAACACCCAAGTATACATGTAATTAATCACCCTATCGGTTTAGGACGCTGGATCGTGATGTTATTGACCATTTATACGTATCCCCATCTACTTGCCTTCTATGTGAGAATTAGTCTATTGGCATGTGATTCATCCGTACAATTATCAGTTTTAAATTGTAATGAGGGCACAAGATGCCAAGTGATTAGGGTTCACGAACTGGGACCCGTGAATTGTGAATTTTGAGGTTAGGTACCTCGTAGAGATTATTGGATAAACCTGGTGTGAAAGTGGTTATTCTTATTGAGTTGCTATGTGTTTTTCCTTTATTCGGTTCCACCAGATTTAAATAGTGTTCAACTTACTCTATAGTGTTATTACTTGTTGTGTCCCGTTGCTAATTGTTGCTTCTATTTCCTCTTGCAAGCACTGTATTATTGTTGTCATCATGCCTAGCTTTGTAGAGATATCGTATTCTGTTAGTTCTACACCTATACTTGTCCAAGTTATTTAGTCCAGTAGGTGTTTTAACTGTCCCTTATTACTACTCTATTGAGGTTAGTCTTGATACTTACTGGGCACCATTGTGCTGTATTCATACTATGTTTTGTACATTTTTGTGCAGATCCACGTATTTTGGGGTTGGTCAATCGCTAGCTAGCTGTACGGATCTTGGTGTGGAGATTCAAGGTAAACCTGTTGTCGCATTTGCAGGCCTCAGAGTCACCTTCTGATATAGTACTTGTACTATTTTATCTCTATTTTGAAACAATTGTATTTAGAAGATTTTCTAGCAAACTCAGTAGATCTTATGACTTGTACTACCAGTTTTGGAATTGTAAGTTTTGTATAGAGATTTCTATTTCATATTTGTTAGTCATTGGTTAAATATTGTTATTAATTCAGTAAATGTTAGGTTTACCTAGTCCAAAAGACTAGGTGTCATCACGATATCCTATGGAGGGAAATTTGGATTGTGATAGATACTCATTAATACTAATTTGTATATAATTGGTAAATTATATATCAACTTGTAATTAAGTTAAAACCTAAACAGTGAGGGTAAATAAGTTTCTAATATATTACATATAGGTAAAAATCCCCTTTAAAAACTACTTGACCCATTGTACATGAAATTATTAAAAACACTTTTGAAATAGGATTTAATACCCGTTTCTTTGCCCTCAATTAGAATAAAAAAATTGCTTCTTTGCCCACAATTAATATAAAAAGGACTGCTACTCACTTTTCAGTTTTCAAACTCCAAAGAAAGTAAATTGCACTACGTTAGTACTAATTCTTTATCTCTCTCGATGACAATTTTTTATTAAGTGCTTGCAGCCTCTTGCAAAAATGCAGGGTAAGGCTATATACAATAGACCCTTATAGTCCGGCCTTTCTCCGGATCCTGCAGATAGAGAAAGCTTACTGCACCGTACTTTCCTTTTTATGATAGAACTGGGAATCTATGATGGTAATTTTGAATTTATAATTGATTTTTTTGGAATGATTTTGGGGGTTAATGAAATTGTTAATTTTAAGTTGTTGTCGTGCTGGCCATGTGAACATAGTTTGACTGTGTCACGCCCCGAATTTTCCACCATCGGAATCGTGATGGCGCCTACTCATGAAAGCTAGGCAAGCCAACCACTATGATTTTAACACATTAGCAATTAACCCAAACAGAGATAAATAGTAACTAAAGCTAAGCAGATATAAAGTGCGAAAGTGTTATAACAATTCAAAATACTCCAATACACGTCTACCCCAATGATCTGGTGTCACAATTTTACGAACATCTACGAATTTCTACAAACACTGATTTAGAAAGAAAAGTACAACTGTTCTCAAAATAAAAAGAGACAACAGAAAACTAAAGCGGGGAAAGGGGGACTTCAGGCTCTGCGGACGCCAGCAGATCTACCTTGGTCTCCCTGGACTAAAGCAGCTACCTCAAGATACTCACAAGGTCCGGCACTGAGATCTACATAAAAAGTGCAGAGTGCAGTATCAGTACAACCGACCCCATGTACTGATAAGTGTCGAGCCTAACCTCGGCGAAGTAGTGACGAGGCTAGGACACGACAACTATATAAATCTGTGCAGTTAAATCATATACGAATAGAACAAAAATAACATGAAATAACAAATAAAAATGGGAGGGGAATATCAAATCCTAACAATAAATCAATAGAGAAGCATAATGAACACCATATTTCTATCAACATGAATAATGAAATAGTAACACGTGCACCGTATCACCCTTCGTATTTTTACTCTCGTCCTTACCATAAGAAATAACAGAATCGGCATGATATCACCCTTCGTGCATTAACTCTCATAAACATGGCATGACATCACCATTCGTGCATTAACTCTCATAATATCGGCACGGTATCACCCGTCGTGCATTAACACTCACAATATCGGCACGACATCACCCTTCGTGCATTAACACTCACTCACAATATCATGCATAACATCACCCTTCGTGTTTTACACTCTTCCTCACCCAAACAATAGAAATAATACATTCCGGCGAGGGAATCAACAATATAAATAATAACATCCCGGCAAGGGAGTCAGCTATAACTAATCTCGTTTCAACAATTAACTTCACAAGATAAATCTCAACTTGAGCCAATACTCAACAATGGTCAATTATCCTAAGCCTTGTTCAACAGTGATAATCATCACTTTAAGTATGGACAGTACATAATAAGAGTCACAACAATCATGGTATAGGACGCACGGGCATGCTAGACACCAACGTATAGATACTCGTCACCACACCTATACGTCGTACTCAACACCAACACGTAGCAAATAAGACCACAACACTTATTCCCTCAAGCTAAGGTTAGACCAAACACTTACCTAAATTCCACAGACAAAATCAAGCCTCAATTACTGCTTTATCTCTCGATTTTACTTCCAATATGCTTGTATCTAGTCATAATTTACTTAATAACATCAATAAATGCTAAATAAACCAATTCTAATGCATGAATATAGATTTTCCAATGTTTTTCCCCAAAAGTCAAAAATCGACCTCGGGTCCGCTTGGTTAAAACTCAAGTTCGAACCAAAACCCGACTACCCATTCACCTACAAACTCAAATATGCAATTGGTTTTGAAATCTGACCTCAATTTGAGGTCCAAATTCCCAAATTTTAAAATTCCTAATTTATACCCAAGAACACCCAATTTTCCATGAAAACCCCTAGATTTTGAGATGAAATCATGTAAAAAGATGAAATAGATTGAAGAAAAAGAGTTAAGATTCATTTACCTATGATTTGGGAAGAACTTGCTCTAGAAAAATCGCGTTAGGAGTTTAGGTTTTTGAAATTTTGAAGAATGAAGTGAAAATCCCGTCTAAAATCTCACTTAACAGGTTGCAGTTATCGCAATTACGATATTGCGAACCCTTTGAATTTCTACTACCTTCGCATTTGCGACCTTTGGGGCCTTCGCAATTCCGGCCTAGGTTTCGAATTTGCGAGGTTGGCCTTCCTAGGCCTTCTTCGCATTTGCGACATTATTGTCGCAATTCCCAGGCCAATATACTCCGCATCGCATTTGCGAGATCAGAGGCCTGTGCGAAACACCAGATGCACAACTGAGTTTTCCGAAGCTCTAATCACTCTGTGGCCTATCCAAAACTCACTCGAGCCGTTGGGGATCCAAACCAAACACGCACGCAAGTTTAAAAACATCATACGGACTTGCTCGTACGATCAAATTATCAAAATAATATCAACAACTACAAATTTAACCTCAAATTCATGAAATTCATAAGATAGTTCAAAATTTCTATTTTCTCAACCTACGGTCCGATTTATATCAAATCAACTCCGATTCTTACCAAATCCAACGGGTTCGACTTAAATATTATTTTAAATCTGTACCAAGCTTTGGAACCAAAATACGGGCCCGATACCATCAAGATCACGCACCATTTCATTTTCAAAAGTCCTTATATTTTCTAGCAAATAATTTTCTTTAAAAATTCTTTTCTTGGGCTAGGGACCCCGGAATTCGATTCCGGGCATACACCCAAGTCCAATATTTTATTACAGATCCTAGAGGATCGTCAAATTACGGGTCCGAGTTCGTTTACTAAAAATATTGACCGAAGTCAATTTTAACCAATTTTAAAGGCCAAATTCAATATTTTTCTTAAATTTCATATAAAAGCTTTTCAGAAATGCGCCCGGAAAGCGCACGCAAATTGAGGTAAAAGAAAATAAGGTTTTTAAGGCTTCGAAACACGAATTCGTATTCTAAAATACAAGATGACCCTTTGGGTCATCACAGACTGATTCATGTGATTGTAAATATCGAAATTAGAGTATATGAGTATGTAGTATGGATTTGCTCCTAGTTTATTTTCTTTCTATTTTCTAGTTATAATGAACTTATTTAGGATTTATCTAAAGAATAAAGTGGATAATTGAATTTTTTATTCAAATTAAATTACAATGAAGAGATACTATCCTACAACTTCCAAAATTCCAAAATCAAGTTCAACATCTCGAGATTTATCTAACTTGGAAAAAATGGCTAATGAGTCAAAACAACATCAACAAAATGAAAGAGTTAATTAGACTGTTTAGAGGTTAATCTTGGGGAAAGATTAGCAATTCAAAAATATCATCCAAATGATCATGATGCAATATGAAGAACATATCTTCAAAGAAGTGCTTTTTAACCCCGAGAGCACAAATTTCCTCAAAGAAATTTTTATGGTAAATTGCATCGCTTTAATCCTCAATAGTTTTCTCAGTATGATTGGTTGGAGTATAGCATAACAAAAGATGCAACTTTTTGCTTCTATTATTATTTGTTTCAAGGTGAATGTATCAATCAAGGGAGAGGAGATATATTTTCAAGTGTAGGATTTACAAGTTGAAACAAGAAGGATAGATTTGATACTCATATTAATGGACCAAATAGTATTCATAATCGGTCAAGAAAGAAAAGTGAGGATTTGATGAGACAAAAATAATCCATTCAAAGTGTACTTGCTAAACAATCTGATCAACAAAAGCGAGAATATCGGATTTATTTAGAGGTTGCGGTAGATATGATAAGATATCTTTTACACCAAGGATTATCATTTCAGGGGCATCGTGAAGGTGAATCATCTCTCAATAGAGGTAACTTTATTGAAATTCTTAGATAATATACTAAAAAATGTGATCATGTTGCTGATGCATTTAAAAAAGCTCCAAAGAATAATCAATTGACTTCTTCATACATTCAAAAGGTTATTATTACTGCATAAAAGATGGAAACAAATAAATGTATCATTGAGGATTTAAATAATGATTACTTTTCCGTATTAGTTGATGAATCTTGTGATGTGTCATGTAAAGAGCAAATGGCTATTGGTTTGCAGTATGTTGATAGACGGGGAAGTGTGATGGAGTGATTTATTGGTATTGTTCATATCCGTGAAGCTACTGCTTTTTCTCTAAAGAATGAAATTGTTGGTTTACTTGCTCAACATCTTTAAGTCCATCTTCTATACGTGGACAATGTTACGATGGCGCAAGCACTATGTAAAGTGATATAAATGGGCATAAAATCTTGATCCAAAAAGAAAGTAAAGGTGCTCATTCTATTCATTGCTTTGCTCATCAATTTCAACTAACTCTTGTTGTGGTTTGTAAAAGATGTAATGAAGTGTAAGAACTTTTATTGGTTATTTATGATATATTAAATATGGTGGGATCTTCTTTCAAGTGTAGAGATAAACTTTGTGAATCTCAAGCTGAAGAAATTGAAGAAGCATTACATAAAAGTGAGTTTGAAACTATGAGGGACTTAAATCAAGAATTAGGTCTTTCTAGAGTTGGTGATACTCGATGGGGCTCTCACTACAAATTCTTAACAATTTTATTCTTATGTTTGGCCTATCATTGATGCATTTGATGCTATTGTTGTTAATGCACATTTTGAAGAAGGTGTAAGGCAAAAGGATAACTTAAAGCATGTTTAAAATTTGAGGTTGTCTTCATGTTGTATTTTATGCGCACTATTTTATCAATTACAAATGAGCTTAATGTTGCTTTTCAAAAGATGGAGCAAGATATTGCAAATACTATGATACTTGTTAGAGTGGCAAAAGATATGTTGCAACTTCTAAGAAAGGATGGTTGAGCTTACTTATTGATGATGTATCTATGTTTTGCATCAAATATGATATATTGATCCCTAACTTTAATGAGCCTTATGTTATCCTTGGAAGATCACGTCGTAGAGTTACAGAGTACAAAATTTTACATTACTAACATATTGTAGTATTTTGTAAAACTATTGACTGACAATTTCAAGAACTCAACAACTACTTTGATGAGGTGACAACTGAATTGCTTCTTGGAGTTGCTTGCTTGAACCAATTAACTCTTTTTCAAGTTTTGACATGGAAAAGATATTGAGATTAGCTAACCTATATCATGATGATTTTAATAATTCTACAGTTGACCTTCGTTTTCAGCTTGAAAATTACATTCTTGATGTACGAGATCATGACAAAAGTTTTTCCGATCTTAAGGGACTTGGTGATATTTCTAATAAACTAGTAGAGACAAAGAAGCATAGGACTTATCCTCTTGTGTTCTGGCTAGTGAAATTTGCTTTACTTTTGCCAGTTGCTACGGCTACGGTCAAAAGAGCTTTCTCAGCAACGAAATTGATTAAGACTGACTTATGAAATTGAATAGATGATGAGCTTTTGAGTGGTTGTTTGGTTCCTTATATAGAAAAAGAAGTATTTAGTAATGTTTTTAATGATGCTACTATGGATACATTTCAAAATATGAGAACTCTTTGAGGAGAATTGTAGTAATGTACTTGAATTATATTTCGTTAATATAATTTAAGTTGTCTTTTTATAAGATGATATATATAGTATACTAATTTATTCAATTGTTCATTCTTTTAAATAATGACACCACTTATCAACTGATATGACTCATATTTATAGGGAAACGTTCTTTGTCCCCAAGTAAAGGAAAAAAGAGTAAAAGAAAATACTTTTGTTCTTTAGTTTCAAGCTAGAATGCTTTAGCTCCAAGTTTGAATACGTTGACTCCAAATTTGCGTAGGCTCCAAGATTAGCTGTGGACAAATTTAGTCCATGTCTTACAAATCTTCACATTGGCCTAAATTGGATGATATAGTTATTTTACTCCATTTTTAGAAAATTCTCAATATACTTAAGTCAAAATTTAATTCCGTCAAAATCAGACAAGTTGTCTAATATGGAAACTATAGTAGTGCCTGTAAAATAGATCCCAATAAAGCATATAACGAACCACATCTGCGTGCTTTCATGATCACAACAACACCTTGAAAAAAATTCAGAATTCCACCATGACCAGTGAATTTGCATGCAAAAGATTTTAAAGTGTCCAAATAAATGAGATTTTTCTTCAAGTTAGGAACATATCTAACATCGATGAGAGCTATCACCACATCGTCATGCATTCTGATCGAAATTGTACCGTTGCGATAACGTTACAAATAGCATTATCACCCGATTGGACAACTCCACCTTGAACTGAATCATAGTAGAAAATAAGTCCTTGTTGGGACACATATGATGCGAACAACCGGAATCTAAAATTCACTCATTGTCATATCTGAAACTAGTTTCAGTTGCTAAAAATATAGTTCCCTCAATCTCATCAGTTGTTACACTAGCTTCGGCGGTGTCAGTATCTTTGTGCTCATTTTTCCTTTCCTTATGCTTTTCTTTATTTTTCAGCTTACAACATTCAGAGATAATGTTATATTTCTTATGACAATAGCGACAGTCTAAATTATTGTATTTGGATGTTGAGTCGGATTTACCCCTAAGAAAAAAGCCAACTTCCGCTTGAGTTTCACTAGCTTCCCCAATAATATCACAGTCTATCTGTTTTTTTTATTTAAGATAGATTTAATATCCATATAAGAGATATTATCCTTAGCATAAAGCATAGTATCTCTTATATGCTTAAAAGATGGGGCAGAGAACAAAACAGTAATACGACTTAATCCTCATCTTTAATTTCAGCATCTATATTACTCAAATCCATAAGAAAATAATCAAAGGTGTCAGAACAAAGGTACCTTCACCCATACGAATTGTGAAAAACTTCTACTTTAAGTAAAGTCTATTTTCCACCGTCCTATTCATATACAAGGTTTTAAATTTTTTCCACATGCCTTTGGATGTGGTTTCTATATAAATTTCACGTAAAACCTCATATGAGACATTTAAGATGATACATGATTTTACCTTTTTGTCTATGACGGCAAATTCCTCACCCGTCATTTTATCTGGCTGCTTCTTCTTTCCTTACAATGCCAAGTCTAAGCTATCATATATTATGATAGATTCTCCATCTTTAATTGCCACATCCCGAAGTTTGCACTTCGATCATATTTTTCAACATAAGTTTTTATTAGAGTCATATTGGCTATTGAAAGTAACCTAGTTAGATCTGGCTGTAATACCAATTTGTTAGGATCGGGAACCTGGGTAGTGCGAAATTTAGCCAAACAACAATATAATGACAATAACAAAGAAAGTGCAAGTTGGTAATAACAGTAATTAGAGAAGATAAATAAGGCACACAATTTAACATGATTCGATCAATGTTATCTACGCCCACAAGTGGAGAAGAACGATTTTACTTAACGATCGGTATACAAAATAGAGTATAAAATAAGAGATAAAACTCTATTTGTCCCAAGAGAATAACCTTACTACAATCACTCCCAAAGAAGAGGTTCACTCAAAGTGTTTCTTAACACCAACTTTATGGAATGTAACAAAACTCTCTATTACAAGAATACTCAAAATGAGTTTCTAATCAAAATATGGGATGATTAAAATGAAATAAGATGACACATATTTATAGTGCAAAGTTCTTGGTCCCCAAGTAAAGAAATAAAAAATAAAAGAAAATACTTTTATTCGTTGGTTCCAAGCTAGAATGCTTTGGCTCTAAGTTTGAATACGTTAGCTCCAAGTTTGCTTTGGCTTCAAGATTAGCCATTAGCAAATTTAGGCCATGTCTTACACGAGAGGTTTCTGATTATAGATTAGACACAGATTTTTAACCTTCTTACTGCTTGCATTTTTTAAAAAAATCTAACAATAGTATCAGAGCAAACTGATCTTATGAGATATGTGAGTTCATTCTAAAGAACATAACCAAAATCGAGTTTTACACATATTTATCAAACATAATAAGCAGCCATATTTCTTTAAATGCTCCATACATTTTTACTAGTGAAAACTATTTAATTCAATTAATGAAGATAAAATTTTATATTGAAACTTATGATTTATTATTTGTAATGGAGAAAGATCATAATATTAATATTATCTTTTAACGCATAACTTGTCAGGAGCCATTTAATATAAAAGGCCATTCATTTAAAAAAATAAAAAATAAAAAGATATGTAAAACTCTTATGGTACTCATTTAAAAGAATAATTTTGGTACTTAAGTATATAGTATTTGACTTATATATTAAATTTTTTTTTAATTTTTTAAATTACGTGCTCAATCAAATATCATTACGTAAAACGAGGCAATGATAGTAAGTTGAAAAAAAGGATGGAAGGTTCTATTTAAAAAGTAACTATGGTTAAGTGCCATGGTTTATTAACTCTGGTTAAGGATTGGTGTTTAAAAAATAACTATAGTTAAGATCCATGATTTGATTTGTTAACTCTGGTTACACCCCCATACCCCCTCCCCCAAAAAAGGTGTATAAAATGTAAAACAAGCCCATGCCTGACTGTTCTTTTCCCAAATTAAGAGATTATGTGGGCATTTTAGGGTTGTTCTTGGTCTCAGAGGGGGTTTTGACGAAAAAAGAATTTCAGTTTCTTCAAAGGGTCCGTCTTTTTCTACTCCAGTTTGGTGGGAAAACTGAAGGTCAACAGCAGCAGCAAAACGCTTCCTTTTTCGATTCAAATACTCATTTGCACATTTGGGTTAGTTTTTTTTTATTTTTTTTTTCCGATTGCGCAAAAAAAGAGGTTCTTATCTTGGTAATGAATTTTAGGGTTTCTCTTTTGAAATGTAAAATTGGACCGTTACAAACCGCTAATGTTTCAGATCCATTTGACATCTCGTCATTCGAAATTTTGATTTGGGATCGTTCTGTTACCGTTCCATTTTGTTTCCCTTTTTTTTTGTTTTTTGCTTAGGTTCAGTCGTCTAGTAATAAAATTGGATGAGTTAATTTTTGGTACTAACACTATATAGTTGTTCAATTTGAGTTCTCGTGGCTAAAAAAGTTGAAAATTTTCAGCTGGACAAAGAAAGGTGGCCACTGGGTCACATTGCAGTTCGTTCCTCGTTGTCTGCTTTAGTTAAAAATTCTTATTATATAGGGGTGAGTTGAGCTTAAATGGAGAAACATGGCCAGTGGGGATTCATATAGTAGATCCCAACTTGTTTGGGCCTGAGGCCTAGTAGTAGTAGTTGTTGTTGTTGTAGGTGGACTGCTATTGTTACGAATGCTGAATGATTAGTGCTTAGCTTGAGAGGTGGACGTTCTTTAAAGTACTTCATACTTTTGGGAGCAATCAATTCATTATCCAGATTTATTTCATGATCATCCCCTAGTTGAGTTTCCCTCCACCTTGGGGGAGAGGGGGTTTGGGAAGAACCATATATGATCGCCTCATGTTTTTGTTTCTCTCTTTCATTTCAGAGTAGATTTTTCAGGTCGGGGTGGGGGGTGGCCCGCAGAAGATAAAGCTGTTTGAAACTGTGGATGAGTAGATGACAGGGTAATCTGTATTGATTCTTTGGAATGCGGAAGTGAGTTGGTTACTGAATTTAGCGAAGAGAATAGACTTTCGCAGAGAGGGAGAGAACAAGTGAGAAATTTTACCATTGCAAGTTTCTAAAGTAAGTTTACGAACTTTGGAATTTTCAATGGCATGTTACAACTTAAATGTTTAGAATGGGAAAATGTGGAGTAGAGAGAAATAGAAGTTCTTACTCTTGTATAGGGTAGAGGCATTCATTACTAATCAACTTCTATGTTTTATGTCTATCGTGCTGCTCAGTGGTTTATGTTGACATCTATTACTTGGAAGACTGGAAGTTGAATTAATCCTCTTGCAGTTGGAAGCAAGTCTATATTTTCATTAATGTGGTGCTTACGTTTTCCTGAGCCGAGGGTCTGTTGGAAACAGCCTCTCTATCCTCACAAGGTAGGGTAAGGTCTATGTACACCCTACCCTCCCTAGACCCCACGGTGTGGGATAAGACTGGGTATGTAGTTGTCGTTGCAGTTGGAAGCAAAGCTCAAAAAGAAGATTTCCTTTTCTTGGTAGAAAAGTAAACTTGGCACTTAAATTTTGACTTTAAGATTTGAATAATGTGAGGAATTCACAATTTAGTATAAAAAACAACATACTCTAACTAGACGTAATAGTAGCTGTTAACTTTATCCAACTTTTCTGCATGGTGAAACTACCAGTAATGTCGTTGTTGTTTGAACAAGATATTGTGCATTAGAAACTACAGAGCTCAATTTTTTGCTAAAGAATCCCATTACTTTTAACCTGGATAGTAAAAGTTGCTAAAAAACTAACACAAGCAAATATCTGGAGTTTTCCTCTCCTGTTGCATACCTTTCTTGGCCTTCTGGCTAAGATCAGGCGTACTATCTGTTCCCTATCCTGTCAAATATAATTTTGCATCATTGGATTTCCAGAGAGGTAGATGTCGGTCTTAGTTGATTAATCACATGTTTTGTATGGTGGATCCAGAATGTCTATCTTGACTTCCATTTACCAGGTTCAAAAGTCTAGTGTTGTCAGCAACAATTTATCGGCCACTAAGCTCTGAGGCACTAGACTATGTACATGTCTATATGCGTCTGCGTACATGTGCATGTTTCTTTTTGGTATCTAAATTCTAATATTTTTTTTCTGATAAGTGTTTTTTCGCTAAATTATACTACGGAACCAAGACCAAGACATGTTACACTTTTTTTTTGTTGGTTCTGGTTCTGTAATGACGTATTTCTAACAGCCTTTGACCTTTCCCTTGATGTGAATCAGGTATTGGATGATTTGAAGTATACTGTAGTTCAAGAAGGGGAAGCGATTTAGTCATCAGTATCTGATATTCACATGCTTTATATATTTTGGTAGTCTCAGTGTTACTGAATGGCGTACTGATTGGAGATTACTAAAGGAACTTTCTAATCACATACACAAACTATGGAGTGCAATAAAGATGAGGCCGTTCGGGCAAAAACAATTGCAGAGCGGAAGTTCGAGCAGAAGGATTTTGCTGGTGCAAAGAAATTTGTCTTAAAAGCTCAGGCCTTGTATCCGGGGCTTGACGGTGTAACCCAGATGTTAACAACACTTGATGTCTATATCTCTGCCGAAAATAAAATAAGCGGGGAAGTGGATTGGTATGGGATACTTGGTGTGGGCCCCTCAGCTGATGATGAAACGGTGAGGAAGCAGTACAGGAAGCTAGCTCTCATCCTCCACCCGGATAAGAACAAATCTGTTGGTGCTGAAGGTGCATTTAAACTTTTGTCTGAGGCCTGGAGCTTGTTATCTGATAAATCCAAGAGGTTGGCATACAACCAGAGGAGGAGTTCAAGAGGATTCCAGCAGAAAGCTCCAGTGCACTCAGGTGGTGCATCAGCACCTCCACGGAATGGATTTCATAATTTTCCTAGTAGGCCAAATTCAGGCCCAAAGACTCATAAAAATGCTTCTCGAACGTCCTCTTCGTCAGTTAATTCTTCATCCAATCAAAGAAGTGATACTTTCTGGACCATTTGCCACCGATGCAAGATGCATTATGAATATTTGAAGATATATCTCAACCACACTCTTCTTTGCCCCAACTGTCATGAAGCTTTTTTGGCTACAGAAACATCTCCTCCATTCAATTATAACAAGTCATCCAATTCTACTCGCCCGTGGCATCAGAATCTAGGGAATCATGCACCTAATGGGAATCAGTTCCCTATAGGAGGAAATGCTAGTGCTGGTAAAACGGCAGCATCAGCAGCAGCAAGTTCTAATACTGCAAATTCTTCGAACTTTCGACAGGATTCATATTCCAGAACGGCTGGTGTTGGTAGCTTGGATCCTTCCATTGCAGCAAAAGCAGCAAATGTTGTCCAGCAGGCACATGAGAGAATGAAGAGAGAACGTGATTCACAGACTAGTTCTGGATGGGGGAGAGCTCATCCTTTTACTGACAGAGAGGCACCTCTTAAACAGAGAAGACTGGATGAGGATGGGATCCGTTATGGATCCAATGCGCCTCAGTATGCAGAAAGGACTTATGGTTTTTCATCTAGCAAGTTTAACAGTACCAGGGAGCTGACGCCACTTGAAAACCGAAATATGCTGATGGAGAAAGCTCGGAAAGAGATACTCAAGAAGTTGAATGAATGGAGATCGCAGCCGCAAGATACACAAAAACATAAGGTAAAAGAGAGCAAAAAAGAAAAACAGAAGAATGCTAGTGCTCCTGGTCATAATGTGAATGGGAATGTTGAGTCATCAGCTATGAAGGGAGTAAAGAAAGCTGTTAATGCTTCAGCTAATGATGCATATCAAGAGGATCCAGTGCCGGAGTCGATGAATGTACCAGATCCTGACTTTCACAATTTTGACCAGGATAGGACTGAAAATTGTTTCGGAGACAATGAAGTCTGGGCTGCATATGATGCTGATGATGGCATGCCACGTTTCTACGCTCTGATTAACAAAGTCCTCTCAAGAGAGCCATTTAAAGTGAGGCTCAGTTGGCTTAATTCAAAAACCAATAGTGAATTTGGTCCAATGGAGTGGGTAGCTTCAGGGTTCTACAAAACATGTGGTGAATTTAGGATTGGCAGATACGAGACAGGTAAGTCTGTGAATTCCTTCTCCCACAAGGTTCAGTGGTCAAAAGGCCCTCGTGGATCTGTTCAAATATTTCCCAAAAAGGGGGATGTTTGGGCCCTCTACAGAAATTGGTCTCCTGACTGGAACGAGAATACACCTGATGATGTCATACACAAATATGACATGGTCCTAGTTCTTGATGACTACAATGAGGAGCAGGGAATATCAGTTGTTCCTCTCATCAAAGTTGCTGGTTTTAAGACGGTCTTTCGTCCTGACCTGAATTCTGAGAAGGTGATAAGAATAACCAGAGAAGAGATGTTTCGTTTCTCTCATCAGGTCCCAAGCCACTTGCTTACAGGTGAAGAAGCTCAAAATGCTCCAAAGGGTTACCAGGAGCTTGATCCAGCTGCTACTCCATTGGAGCTTCTTCAGACATTAACTGAAACTAATGAGGTGCCATCTATTCAGAACGGTGGAGAGGTTAACGGAGGTTCATCACAGAATGTTCAAGAAACTAAAACTAGTGAGACTACTGATCGTATTCTCAAATCCAGGGAAGAGGGGATAGTAGAAAGTTAAGAAGCTCCATGAAAATGCAGGAAAATAGCTTTTTGCCACAATAGCCAAGAACAGCAGATTTGAATTTTGCGAGGATATTAGTGGAATGAGGAGATATTTTGAAAATACATCTAGTTGAAGACTTTTTGCCAGACCTTTTGACTTCAACTGAATGAGATTAATTGTGGTTCAGAACAAAGCATTAGTTTGAGCTTATATTAATGGATCAAGGCCTATTAGCTGAACTGGAGTTAGAATGTGGGTGGAATTTTTTTTAGAAGGTTACTACGCAGGCCCTTGTTTTGTACCTTGATCAAAGGCAAATGGTTGATCAGAGATATTAACACAGGTTAATGCTTTTTTTCCTTTGGATGCCGTATATTCCCATGGGTGTACTTGGACCTTTCCTTTTGTTATTAAATCCTGTAGAGGCATCCTCAAAGTTTTTATTTTGCTACAAACTAGAAAGACTTCTATTCTTGGATCTGGTGGAGTAAAAATATATCTTGTTTACCTTAAATTTCTTAAGAGATTGATTTTCTGTTAAATACTGATATCATAGAATGTTAATGGGCAGCCTGGTGCACTAAGCTCCTGCTACGTGGGAGGTCCTGGAAGGGTCGGACCACAAGGGTGAGCCTTAACTTGCATTTCTGCAAGAGGTTGTTTCCACGGCTCGAACCCATGACCTCTTGGTCACATAATCTCAAGAGCTATATCCAGTCATGTCACCTCATTCCAGTGATATTGTTTGAGGAAGCATTTTTCCTGTGATTTAAACAGTTAAATGGACTTTGGTGGAAGTTGACCTTTGTCCTAATTGCTTCTTTGCGCTCTGGATAATTGAGACTTTCAAAAGTTATGGGAAACTTCCTGCTGCAGTTAGGAGCAGGTGGTCTTGTTTCCCTCGATTCTCCTGCATTTCCTGATTTTCTCAATGTAATTGTTTATTAGGCAAATTCAATCGTCTCATTTGCAGTGCCAAGCTTAGCAGAGGAATTTATTTATTTCAGATGCAAGGTTGGCAGAAAGCCTTCTCCACTATGTTAATGAATCTGTTAACTCTTCCTATAGATTACAAATACTTCTCTCTCAGTCGAGTCCTATTTGCTCTCTCCTTCCCTCCCTCCCGGGGCGACTTAAAGAATCTCGCGAAACCATATCGAGAGACTCTTAAATTTATTTTACAAAATTTGTGCGCTAATGAAAAAAAATTCTTTCTAAACAACAAATTAATCATTTAAGATAAAAGATAGCAAATTCCAAAAAAATAAAATAGGAAGAAGAGCACAAAGAATAAAGTGGTGGATTATCAAATGTTGAGGTCCGGAACTCCAAGTGAAAATTTTGATTTGGCTATCATCACAAACAAGAAAAAAAACATTACATAACATAATAGTTTAAGTTTTGAGCATTAATAAATGTTAAAAAAATTACGCCTTCTGATCAATTTGAACTATAATTACAGTTCATTCTTGTAAGTAGCACTCATTGGTGAATATCTAAAATAAATTACAACTGACCTAATATAATAAAATTATCATAATTTATAAATTTATTGGTATAAAATGACCCAATCAAATAACGAAAAATATATTGTAACGCTTTTGTTTATAATAATAATAATAATAATAATAGTTTAAAGATCTTGGGGCCTTCAAGTTTTGGGGCCTAAGGCAATGGCCTTACTGGCCTAGCCTTAGAGCCGCCCATGTATACAGTTAGCTTGGAATTGGGGTATTTGTATCTATACCCGCTTTTTAGGTCATGTTTTAATTTGTGCCTACTTTGCAAAAAAATTTATAAGCGTACCCACTTTTTCGCGTAACTTCGGTATACGGGGCTGAAGTAACAAAGGCAATCACGCAAAACTTCAGCATTCAAGTAGACGGGCCTGAAGTAGCAAAGACAATACGCTGAAGTTTTTTTGTCCTGGATAAGCTTTTTCAAAAACTTCAGCAGAAGATGCTGAAGTTATTTATTTCATTTGTAAAAACTTCAACAACTGGATTCATTAGTTTTGTCATAAAGCTTTTTCAAAAACTCAGCAGAAGATGTTGAAGTTATTTAGTTCATTTATAAAAATTTCAGCACTAAATAAGTTGAAGTTTTTTTATCCTGGATGTGAGCACGTGATTTTTGTTTCGCACGACAATCGCTCCAAAAGAAATAAAAAATAATAATTGGCCCTGCTGTACAAATTTTGGATTTTTACATGGCACTTTGTTGGTTATTTACGATTTTTGCCCATTTTTACTTTATTAAAACAAAATACAAAAAATGTGTGTGTCATGCATAATTCGAACCGTAATCCGTTCGTTAAATAGAAAATCATAAATAGGCATCTTCGTCCGTGATTTTATTTTGTTTGATTTTACCTGTTTTGAAATATTTTGGTGTGTGTGCAAATAATTGTATTGAGTGTGTATTTAATTTTAATTTGATTTTTGCTTAATTTTGTTTTTAAAATAAATAAGAAAAAGAAATAAAAATAATAAAAAGATCCTTTCTTCTTCCGGATTGGGCCAATTTATTAAAATTGGCCCAAACAAACAATGCACAAAAAACAGGCCTACCCGGTCCAGTCCCAGCTAAACACCAGAGCGTCCAAACGACGTCGTGTTAATCCAGGTCGATCTGGGCCGTTGATCTCAAATTGATCAACGGTCAAGATCGATTCCCCATAACCCATGAGAAACCCGACCCGTTGCCACCCG
The DNA here is from genome assembly GCF_000393655.2 of Nicotiana sylvestris. Classification (NCBI taxonomy): domain Eukaryota; kingdom Viridiplantae; phylum Streptophyta; class Magnoliopsida; order Solanales; family Solanaceae; genus Nicotiana; species Nicotiana sylvestris. Next base: position 143,615,767 of record NC_091059.1, on the reverse strand, counting down.
GACCAACCCAAACCCTTTACCCTCGAAACGACACCGTTCCACTTAAGCCCTCGGATCCAGACCGTAGATCTAGATTGATCTAACGGTTGAGATCAATGCATCCACCCCGTATATAAACCCTTCCCCCTTTACCCCGCGCCCTAATCCAAACCCCCCTGCTTTAGGTCGTCTTCACTAAGACCCCAACCCTCCAAACCCTAGCCGCCCCTGCATACCTTCGCTATGAAAGCCGGCGGCATGAACGCCGGTGACCTCGCCCTTAACACCATAGAACCCCCTTACCGTCCTGAACCCAAATCTATCAACCACACACCTCGAATCCTATCCCACTTTCTCGAATCTTCATTTGAAGATTCGAGTCGGAACCTAATCTACACCGATCTTCCCTAAATTCATACCAGACACTCCCCAGACCCCCCCTCGTGACCAAACCATACTTGGTTTGGTCCGAATCTGACCAGGGAAGCATGAATCCCGGATCTAGTTTTCGAACCTTAGGGTTCCTCATCACTGGTCGGTGTCTTGTTCGAGCCAAAGAAATTAAGGTCTAATGGACCTTAATCGAGGTGTTTCTCATCTGAGAAACACTTCGATTAAAGTCCGTTCAGCCTTAAGAAAGGCCTGACCGAGTCCGAGTTTAAGGTTTTGATTTTTCGGGATTTGAGGTGAGTTCTGTTCTCTTTTCTTTGTTCTTTAATCCATGTTTGTTTGAAAGGCTGTTATTGTTGTTGTGTAATGGTTGTCCCCGAATTTTATCAACTATGCCCTGTCCACTTTGCCTGAACCTTTGTCGTTTGATTGAGTATCTTCTTCTACTTGTTCTGATAAGCGTGTATGTATGTATTTGTTGTGCAATAATTGAGCTTCAAATGTTGACTGAGCAATTGGTTCCTCGAATACCACTTTGCTCAGTCAGTATAATTCGAATCATGTGTCGATACTGTTAAATGTCTGATTTTTGGTTACGACTGTATGAGTTATAACTAGTATAGTCGAGTCGACAAATGTCGTCAATTAATTTCAGTAGTTCAAATGTTAACGATTGCACCTGTTGCTTGCTGCAACTTTGTTTGAATCAAAGTAAGGATCAAGTAGGTTCACTTATAGTTGCTATATTTGAATCTGAGGGTAGATTGTTAATTGAAATCTGAGTTGATGGCATGTGCACTTGTGCACAACATGTGCATTGTGCACAGCCTGTTTCCTGCATAAAAAGGCTTTGGATTTAAAAATGGTTTGACAGCATATGCTGTCAGATATATTCTACTGCCCATACTTTGCTTTAGTTTAAGAAGTATTAAACCTTTTAAAGGTTAAATCTGCCAGGGAATGTTGATGGGGGTTAATACTTAAATAACTAAGTGGAACTGAAAAGAAGAGGGCACATGGGAGGGATGTTCTTTTGGGGTCCAACAGGCTGTTAAAGGGCTGAGGTTTAGGCTTATAAAAGGGGAGTTGGAAATACATACAGGGGGAGACAGACAGAGAGAGAGAGGCACACGATGAGGAATAATTTGAAAGAAAAAGAGGGTGATACACATTGAGAGATATACACACACACACATAGAAACAGACATTGACAAGAACAGAGTGATTTGAGGAGAGAACATTTTGAGAATTAAAGTGAGGAAAACAGAAAACTGGAAAAGAATTCTCTTTGATGACACAGACAGGCAGGATCAGAAATTACATCTTTTGATTGCTGTCTTGATTTCACTAGTCTTGACCTGTTTGTGCAACATTGATTTCTTCCAAATCCCAGCTGAGTCTGCTTGATTGTTGTTGTTTACTCGAAGACTTGGTCTAGTTGAGTATTCCCAGTTGAGGTCTTGATCCCACTTCAATTATTTCGTGTGTTTGTTGCTGCTGCTATTCTGTCCCTGTTGCTGCTGCTATTCTATGTCCTGCTGCTACTGTTAATTCTGTTTCCTGCTGCTGCTGATTTCCCCATCTTCTTCCTCTTCTCCTTTGCATTTTCAGTGTTTCCAGGTACACATTTCAAATCCCACTTTGGTGTTAACTGTAACAGTTCAAAAGCATGAAATGAAAGGAGTTCTTGAAGAAAATTTAGATGTCTGTTTTGTAATACTTGTGGTATATTGACTTCTGTTGTATAAATTGATTAGTGTGATTCAGTAATGAAAGATTAGTTAGATAATACTTAATCAAGTTTTAGCCTCTTGCATCTTAGTTTATAGTTGTTTGCCAGTACAAGATGTAATGGTACAGTATATAGAAGGCATGGAGAATTGGTATAGATTTTTTGACTGGATTCCCGTTTAACTAATGACATGCATAGAATAGAATATTTCCACCTTACACAAATGTTCCTTGTTTATTTTTAGTTTTCCTTTATCATAACCCGCTGGGCAGCATATAGAAGCGCGTTCGAATCCCCACAAGTAATGAGACATAGTAGTTAATTCCCTTAAATTCAGCCTCAATAAGTCTAGTTAAATTCAATTCAAGAAACGTTTGGACGCAAGTATAACATTGGGTCAATCTCGAATGTAATTTCTTTGTCCAATTAAAGTATGTTTCACAAGTTATGACATCCCTCCACTTTGTAAATAATTAATCAGAAATTGATAAGAATCCGGATTAGGCAAAAAGCATATAGTTAAATTAGCATGTCCCTTTTCTTTTAGTTTTAGGGACACATGCATTAGAAATGTAGCCACTTTAGGATATCCTTTCTAAAATAGAGACGAGCCTCGCCAAATAAAAATGCAAATTGCGGGGCCCTCAATAAATAATCATAATATTTAGAATTCAGGCTAGGCCGTTTAGTGAATCTCATGGCTTTCCACCATATAATAACGCGTTAGACTCTTTAGGCACGGTTTAAGTAAATTATATTCTTAAATTCGGGTGCACATTGATGTGACCCAAATCCAAATCTCAACAAAGTCAAAATGTGTTGACGATCACGGGCGCATTGATTGTGACGTGGTTCGATATGCATTTCCACGACGTTGCAATTCTATAAAAATAAATGATAATAATAAAGGCGGTTTAAACTTAATAAAAACACGTAAGTCATAACATGTATTTAAATCAGATATTTAGCCATTATAACAATTTAAGCGACCGTGCTAGAACCACGGGATTCAAGGGTGCCTAACACCTTCCCTCGGGTCAACAGAATTCCTTACTTAGAATTTCTGGTTCGCAGACTTCATTTGGAAAAGTCGAAAATTTCCTCGATTTGGGATTCAAGATAAACCGGTAACTTGGGACCCCAAAAGCCAAACCTTTCCCAAGTGGCGACTCTGAATTAAATAAATAATCCCATTTCGAATATTGTCACTTAAATTGAAAAAACTCCGCCCGCGCATTCTACCCTTCGGGGGCGGGCGCGCAAAAAGGAGGTGTGACAGCTCTGGCGACTCTGCTGGGGAATTAAACCCAGAACCACTGGTTCAGGGTTCAAGAATTCGAGCTTAGAATAATTGTTATATTTGGCTTTATTATCTAATATTTATTACATGTTTTTTGCATAACGTGCTAAATGTTGTCTTTTACCGCTTTGATATTATCTGAACTGTATATAAACTGTGCCGAAACCCTTCTCTTCTTACCTCCGGGAGAAGCTCGCTGGTCGAGACACCCTATTCTGTTAGTGTCAATACCTGAAATAAGAAAGAGGTCGGACAAGTTACAAAGCCGGACGATCTCGCGGGTCCCCGGTACGTAGCCCCCTCATCGACTCGAGTTGTCCGCTCGGGTACACAGTCTAGAACAAATACCCAGGTTACGAACCTAGAATAACTTGACTTCATGCCGGATCCCTAGTAGGAACGCTTATTTGCATCATATTGCATTTGACTTAGGGGACTCAACACAGGGGTTGGGTCCGTCTAGGACAGGCAACCTGAAATGAAAAAGACCACCCTGCTGCATCCTATTTGTTTTGTGCATTTATTTGCTTCGGTTCCGCATGCTGACCGGTTTCTAAAAAAGGGAAAATAGCAGCGTAGGGAGATAATTACTTATTTTGAAAAAATAAAACCAATGTTCAAGTATTGTCAAAACCTCGCCGGAATTTTTCTAAAAAAAGAATAAAAACAAAATTTGTCTTCTTAGTTTGAATTATTAAAAAAAAATACAAATTTTTTTTTTCTTTCATGTCCAAAATCAAAAAAAAAGAAGGTATTTATTTAAAAGTAAAAAAAAATGGAAAATTCATAATTCAAAAAATGTGTTGTTTCTTTTGTAGTACCCCTTTTATAAATTCAGACTAATAGTCCAAATATTGCCTAAAAAAAAAATATTTTCTTTAGTCTTTATCTTTTTTTCAAAAATAATAAAAAATACTTATTCTTGATTTCTAGGTTTATTTGATTTTCTCTATTCATGATATGCCCGAACTACGCCGGTTTGATTCTCACCGGATGTGAGATACGTAGGCAACCCTCGTCGGGTTCAACCCCATTTTGCTAAAATAGCCAAAAATCAATCAATAAATAAATAAAATAAAAAAGATGTGTCAAATTTTTAAAGAGTCATAAATAAGTCAGGTGACGTTGTTTTGTCATAAGTAGCCGAATGTTCTCGAAAGGGACGCCGGAAGACTGACTTTGCATAAACAGCCACCTTTGGGTCTTGTTTAGCATTTTTGTCCAGTTGACCCACACAGCCTTAAAATCTTCGTCCCCGAAGTGTTTAAAGGCCGTGTTCAAAACTTGATCCCCTTTGTAAAATATTTTTGAGTCAAGTCATTTTGTTAAAATCACCTTAATAAATGTGCAGGATGAGCACGATGCAAAATGAACATTTTTCAATAATGACCAAAATCCCTGTCAAGTTACGGCTATGGTGGAATGATCTAGGTGTTGAAGGACAAAATGAGGTTAAGAAATATCTGAAAGGTCTTGTGGGTCTGTTGGATGTCACACCTCCTTTTTCCGCCCCCGCGAGGGTACAAGGAGTTTTTTCCAATTAAAGGACAGTCGAAACGGGATTTGTTTATTTATTTCAGAGTCGCCACTTGGGAGATTTAGGGTGTCCCAAGTCACCAGTTTAATCCCGAATCGAGGAAAAGAATGACTCCATATTACAGTCCGCGAACCAGAAATCCGGATAAGGAATTCTGTTAACCCGGGAGAAGGTGTTAGGCATTCCCGAGTTCCGTGGTTCTAGCACGGTCGCTCAATTGTCATATTTGGCTTATTTATCTGATTTTAATACAATTATGAACCGATGTGCCAATTTTAACTCTTTACCACTTTATTATTATTATTATTTTTTAAATAAAAAAAAATTGTGAACATCGTTTAAAACATGTCTTTGGATTACGTCACATGAAATGCACCCGCAATCCGGAACACATTTTTATTCAATGTTTTAGGATTTAGATTTGGGTCGCATGAAATGCGCATCCGAGTTTAAGAAGGTAAAATTAATTAAATCGCGCCTAAAGAGTCTAGCGTATCATTATTTTGGGTAGGGCCGTGAAATTTGCTAAAACGGCTCCTCCCTAATTCTAAGCGATTAAATGTACATTTATTGAGGGCCCCGCAATCTATACATTTTATTAAGCGAGGCTCATCTCATTTATTTTCCTAAATGGATAAATCTTAAAGCGACTACATTTTGCTATTTAAAATTAGTCTCTAAAATGAATAAAGAAAATCCTAATTAATTACGTTTTTTTATTATTATTATTTAAGAAAACATGACACGCTAATTGCTTGATTCATACAAATATTGATGAAAAAGGGATTTTATTTTTAATTTCGAAAATTATAAATTAAATAAAAATTCAACAACTAATATTCAAAATAAACAAATATAGCTAGATTAAAACTTAGCATTGTTATTTTTTTTAAAAAATATTATTGAGATTAATTATTCACAATCATTTGAAACTAAATTTAACCATAATTACTAAAGCTTATTAGAAAGTTTATTAGACTTAAACGTTCTTCTAATCTTGCTTAAGCTCAAGTCATGCCTTAATGCCTAATTTACGATGTTTAATTTAAATTCGTGTCTTAGCTAAATTTAGCTACTTGTTCATGATCAACCTATAATCTTGAAGCCTTCATAACTAGTGAATTAACCTATTTTGCCGAACCGATTTATTACAGACTAACTTATGATATTATTTTCTTATTCCAATTATTATTTAGTAATTCATGAAATAGCTTAAATACAATCAACAAAAGGAACAAAGAAAAAAAAAACGAAATTAAAACTTCAAATTTTCATTCTTCATATGTATTCACGCTTCATATTTCGGATTACAATAACCAGCTTTTCAGTTGTGTACCTGATATTGGAAGCAAAAGAAAATGAATATGAGAATCAGCAGCAGCAGTAAAATCAGTACAACACAGCAACAATAGCCCAGCAACAGTAACAACCCAGTAACAGACCGGTGGAGTAGTAATCCAAAAAAAAAAAAACAACAATTAATTCTGATTTCAAACAACAAAAGAAAACAGAATATTTTTTTTAGTTTTTTTTTATATTTGAAAGCTTAAATATTTTTCGGAATTTTCTATCTCTTAAATGTTCAGCCATTTTCTCTCTCTTATTTTCAGATTTGTTTCTCTCTCCCGTTTTTTTCCTGTCTGTGTATTTCTCCCTCTTTTTCTCTTGTTTATTCTGATTTCCAGACTTCTTATAACCCATCTCATAAAATCTTTCCATTAATTAAAATCAACCCATTTTCTCTACCAAACCCATTATCTTCCCACTCATTCCCATTACATTAAATAACATATCACACCACCCCATTTCATTTTGTCCCCCATGCTTTATTTAAAATAATGCAAGATTCCCCTTTAAATTAAATCTTGTCCCCCCTTTATATTAAATAATCATATCACAACCCACCCCATTTCATTTTGTCCCCCATGCTTCAAATAAACAATTACAAAATGTACAATTCCTAAACTACCCCTTCCGACCTTACTGAAATTACCAAACTACCCCTGAACGTATTACAAATTTACCAAACTACCCATCAGCTATAACACATCAATTAATCAAACTTAACCAAAATATAGACAATATGATCAATTTCTAACAATGTTCAAACAACAATATGAACACGGATGAACATCATAACAACAATATCACATGAACATGATTTTAACAACATTTCAACAACAAATCACATGAACACAAATTGAACAACCAAGAACAACTAAAATTTGATTGAACAATATTTTAGCAACAAACAATCCTATTTTCGGATTCAACAACAACAACAAACAAAGTATGAAGATTTCTAAATTCAATCATATTGAACTTAAAATCAACTCTAACAACATTACAACAAACAATTCTTATATTAAACTTTAAACAAGATTATGAGAACAATTCAAGCAATAATCATAAATGGTAAACAAGAAATCAAACTATACAAAATTCGGATTCAAGATCATCCAAACAAAGTATGAACATGAATGAATCTATTTTAAGACAACAAACATGACGGATTAAACGATTAAAACAATATATTCCTTTAATACAACTAAATTCTTTAAACAAATAACAAGATCGACGAAGAAACAATTATGAACTTAAACTTGAACTTAACAATATTAACAATTTCTAACAATACATAAACACATGAAACAAATTGAAGAAATAGTTGATTAAATTTCAATTTGAATCTAACAAACATCAAACTAACAAATACTTACTTAAACAATAATACAAACATGAAATAAACATGAAAACAACTAATTAAACTTCTATTTTGAAATCTGAAAATTAATTTAACGAAACATATGAACAAACTAAAATTATTTCAACTACGGACAAACAAAACAAACATTGAATCATTTATCGATTTTGAATCCGAAAAACAACGAACAAAAAAAATATGGACGAAATTTGAAAACATAAACCAACTAACCGATTCGAAACAACGACGAATAAACGAAGAAGATGGAGAGGAAGGAGCAGCAGTCCGCAGCTGGGGACGACTGGACGTCGAGCAGCTGCTCGACGAGGAGGAAGGCTATGGCGGACAGCAGTAGCTCGGGGGACTGCCGGACTGGTTTGGGTGGCGTTCGCGTGGGTTCGACGGGCAGTAGCAGCTGTTCGTCGAGGAGAAGGAAGGTGGTCGACGCAGCAAGCAGAAAAATCGAGCTTGAAGCAGCGTTAATGGCGACCATGGCAGCAGCAGTCCGCAACACGTTTGGATTGGAAGATGAAGCAGCTCGATGAAGCTTTGGTCGCTTAGGTTCTTGAGGTCGTTCATGGGAGGTCAGCTTGGATGTGTTTGGTGAGTGTGTGTGTGAGTGTGATGTGGGGATGAAGGGAATGGGAGAGGGGCAGCCATGGTTGGAAGGGATGTGAGCTTGAGGAAGAAGAAGAAGATAGGAGGGGGGGGGCGGATGGTTTAGATTTTTAGGGTTTTCTTCTCTTATTTTTTTTTGTTTTGTTTTTGTTTTGTAAAAATGAAAGACAAATGGGGTTTGAGTCTTTTGGGTTATGGACTGGGTCGACCCAGTTCGAAATGGACTGGGTCGTAGGGAAGATTGGGCCAATTTTTGGGCCTGTGGCTTGAAATTGAAGAAGAGGCCTAATTCCGACTTTCTTTATATTTTTGCTTTCTTTTCTTCTTTTATTTCTCTAAAACTAAATTATAAAAATACTTAAACTATTATTAAGAATTAAATTAAGTTATAAAAGCGCAAATTAACTCCCAATAACAATTAACGCACAATTAAGTATTAATTAAGCGTAAAATTGTATATTTGGACATTAAATGCTAAAAATGCAAACGATGCCTATTTTTGTAATTTTTTAATTTTTGTAAAACAAATTTAATTACTAACAACTATAGAATTAAATCCTACATGCAAAATGCGACATATTTTTGTATTTTTTATTAATTTATCAAATAAACACGCACAGACAAATACAAATAATTATTCAAAATATCACAAAATATCACAAAATTGCACACCAAAGAAAAATCATTTTATTTTTGGATTTTTTGGGAGTAATTCTCATATAGGGCAAAAATCACGTGCTTACAGCTGCCCCTCTTTGCCCGGAGACACGAAGGGTTTTCGTGCAAAGATAAAGCGAGCGATTTTTTGCCCATCCGAGTACTCCGTTGAAGCATTTTTTGAAAAAGATTTGACCGAACCTTTGCTTCAAAGGTTTCCTACATATCCTGGGCTAAACAGGAATCAGGTCAATGTAGTTCGGGAAGTTTTTGGTAGCTGGGACTACCGTGGGACTGCGATGTTACTGCTGTTGCATGCTGTTATCACTGCTTACCGATCTCCTTGTTACACCGTGCTTAAAAGAAAACAAGAAGCTAGGCTAGACTAAAATTTGTTCTTGTTGCCTTGCTTTCTTGTCGGCTTGTGTTTCCTCCGGTGCTTTTCTTCCGATGCTTTTCTTCCTTTTGACACATGGACTTGAGTTTATGCTGGGACCTCTTGTTGCAACCTTCTGCTTCCCGGTGCTGGGGATTTTATTGTTTACTGCTGGGGATTCCTGTTGTAACCTTCCGCCTTCTGGTGGGGTTACTGATTCCAAAATCTGTAATACAAGACTAAAAAGTTGCTTCAATGCAAAATTATGAAATGTATGCCCGCATTATACTGGTGGGCGACCTAGAGCTGAAAGTATTCCCGCATTTTACTGGTGGGCGACCTAGAACATGAATGTATTCCCGCATTTTACTGGTGGGCGACCTAGAACTGAAATGTATTCCCGCATTTTACTGGTGGGCGACCTAGAACTTAAAAGTATTCCCACATTTTACTGGTGGGCGACCTAGAACTGAAATGTATTCCCGCATTTTACTGGTGGGCGACCTAGAACATAAAGTATTCCCGCATTTTACTGGTGGGCGACCTAGAACTGAAATGTATTCCCGCATTCTACTGGTGGGCGACCTAGAACTGAAATGTATTCCCGCATTTTACTGGTGGGCGACCTAGAACTGAAATGTATTCCCGCATTCTACTGGTGGGCGACCTAGAACTGAAATGTATTCCCGCATTTTACTGGTGGGCGACCTAGAACATAAATGTATTCCCGCATTTTACTGGTGGGCGACCTAGAACATAAAGTATTCCCGCATTTTACTGGTGGGCGACCTAGAACTGAAATGTATTCCCGCATTTTACTGGTGGGCGACCTAGAACATAAATGTATTCCCGCATTTTACTGGTGGGCGACCTAGAACATAAAGTATTCCCGCATTTTACTGGTGGGCGACCTAGAACAGAAAGTATTCCCGCATTTTACTGGTGGACGACCTAGAATAGAAAGTAAAAGGACAGAAATGTATGCCTCTGTTATATGGGCGGGCTTCCAAATTCAATGCTAACTTAGGAGGAAATGCGTCTCCTATGGGTAAAAGTAAACTTAGGAGGAAATGCGTCTCCTATGGGTAAACTAAACTTAGGAGGAAATGCGTCTCCTATGGGTAAAAGTAAATTTAGGAGGAAATGCGTCTCCTATGGGTAAACTAAACTTAGGAGGAAATGCGTCTCCTATGGGTAAAACTAAACTTAGGAGGAAATGCGTCTCCTGTGGGTAAAAGTAAATTTAGGAGGAAATGCGTCTCCTATGGGTAAACTAAACTTAGGAGGAAATGCGTCTCCTATGGGTAAACTAAACTTAGGAGGAAATGCGTCTCCTATGGGTAAAACTAAACTTAGGAGGAAATGCGTCTCCTATGGGTGAAACTAACTTAGGAAGTGCGTCTCCTATTGGCGGAACTAGACTTAGGAAGTGCGTCTCCTATTGGCAAAGGCGTGGAATGTATTCCCTTGTTATACAGGTGGGCGCCTAAAATATGCAATGGACAGACAAGAAAAGTATTCCTCTCGTTATTCAGGTGGGCGCCTGGCTTCAACAACAACTTTGAAAATAAAATCCTATTCGAGGGCGGATGAACCCAAAATATCCTATTCGAGGGCGGATGAACCCAAAATATCCTATTCGAGGGCGGATGAACCCACAATATCCTATTCGAGGGTGGATGAACCCACAATATCCTATTCGAGGGCGGATGAACCCAAAATATCCTATTCGAGGGCGGATGAACCCAAAATATCCTATTCGAGGGCGGATGAACCCAAAATACCCTTAAGACTTGAAAATGTCTTACCTCGAATACTTGTTGGGGATAACACTGTTGGGGAATTATTTACTTACCTGTTGGGGGGTAAAATGTTATCAGCTGGGGATAACGCTGTCGAGGATAACACCGTTGGGGGATTCTGATTCTTTCAGAACTAGTGCTTCACTGAGCTCAAGTTTCATCCCTTTGCTGGGGAACAACTTCCTCCATAGAAACTTATTATGTTGGGGGCAACACTGGTTCTAAGACCACTTCCCTTGAGACTGGTGTTATCTTTATTCTTCCCCGCATGGGTACCTGACTTCCAGAAAATTTTCTAAGCGGAAGGAAAATTTTCTGCCCCAGTTTGATAATATCCCTTGCGGCATGCATTTCTGGCATCAATGCCATTTCCTTTACCTGTTTCAAATCAAACAAAATTTGTTAGTTTAAAACATGGTGGTTGGTTGTGATACCCCTACTGGGATGGCTTTTCCCTTTCTCCTTCCTTGCTCTGCGTTCCACAGCTTGTTGGGGATGATATTATGTGCTGGGGATAATCCCTTCCTGCTGGGGATATCCGTCTTCTTTTGTGACATAGCTCGGAAGCTGGCATTTCCCCGACCTTTTAGTCCTAGTATGAATTTCCCAAATCATGCTCATTGCTCTCCTTGATTTGCCCACGGGCTTTGGCCTTGAGGTTTATAACTTTGGTTTTGGCAAGGATATCCCTTTTGACACTCGTCAATCCTTTTGTCAATTCCCTTTTGCTGGGGATATTTTCTTGACACTGGCCTCGCGCTTGTTCCTCGCTGACTACACCATTTGGATGCACTAGTCAGATCTCATTTTGTATAATTGGGAAGCTGATGACATATTTTGAAGTCATTTCATACTTGTTCTGACCGGACAGACTCTATTGGGGAAAATTTTTTATGAAAGGAGAAAGATAAAAGATACAAAACAAAAGACAAAGGAAATGATGACTCTTTTACAAAAGAAACTATAAATAAAAACCTATCAAACGCAGATACCGACTCTAATGGCCATGACATGCGTATGTGGCCTATCCTCTACCGTCAATCATCTTTCAAGATCTTCAATTGGCGATTCCCCATTGGATTCTTAATCTTATTCGACTTGTAGTGCCCGAAGGGTTTTCACTATCAAGTCTCTCTCATTTTTTGTTCTTCTCTCAGCTTTCATCGCCTTATGGTGCCTGTGAAGGTTTTCACCGATAAGACTCTCTCATTTGTATCACTTTCCAGCTGGGGATTTGGAGTGTTGCCGGTATGACTCTCTCTGCTGGAGATTAGAGTCCTTTCTGCTGTGGAACAGAATGTTATGTTCGCCGGTAAGACTCTCATTTGTCTGACTTGGCATCTTTTGAAGACTGGTCAGAAGGTCTTTCTTTGGACCGTAATGTGGGTTTTGGATAGGGCTAGAAAAAAAAGGGTATTAAAGGCTCAAAAATGCATTAATTCTGGGTTATTAGTTACAACTTTCGGAACTAGATTTATTTACCACAAACGCAACTTTTGCCCCAGTTTCTTGCTTGGGGATATTTTACTTGATTGATTTATATTTTTTTCAAAACTATGACCGAGCCGTGAAGCGCCTACGTATCCTCTTTGAGGAATCAGGTCAAACGTAGTTCCCAATTCCTCTTTTTCATTTGACCTTTTTTTTGTTACCATTTTCTTTTCTTTTTTTCGTTTTGTTGTTTTCTTTTCTTTCTTTCTTTTTCTTTTGTTTACATGCCGCGCTTGCGTATTCTATTCGTTGCTACTAATTCCGAACGAGGGGTATGAAAGGAAAATAAATAAGGCTCAAAAGGGGTTAACGAAGGATAAAGTGTTTGGGTAACAGAACAAAATGCCTTCGTCATTCCAGTCTTCAAAACATGCCAAGTGCAAACAATACAGTTTAAATTCGTAGTCTTTTCTGGTGGTGCTGGACTTGACAATTATATTCAACATTTGTTTGTTCATTTGTCACTTCTAAAGCACCGTTGGGCGACCCTCATGCCAATTTGGCGAATCTTGCTTTTAACGGTTTTTCTTTGTGTTTCACTTGCCCCAGTTCCATATGACTCGAGCTCTGAATAATCTCAACCGTCCTTATTTCCTTTAAATGGTCTGAATCGCCTTTCCAGGGTTTTATGATTAACTTTTAAGATTAGGCCCAAACTGGGTGCGCATGTCATGTCCCTAGAATCGGCATTGAACAAAAATGGTAAAAAGGACTAAACAAAGAGACGACTGGAACTAACAAAAGACCGACTTTGTATTAGACTACCGGCGAAATGGTTTGAATAATAAAACAAACAAAACAACCAGAATAAAATCCTAACACAAACTGGACAAAATTTAAACAAACTGCTATGACAAAATGGAAAGATAAGAAGGTTTGACACAGGACAAAATCCAAATTACAACCTTAATAATCCGGACAACAGAAATGACAACAAAATAAGCCACCAAATGCTTCTTTCTTGTTAACCAAGGAACAGAGCGTCCTTCCACTTTATCAAGACTGGCATCTTAGCCACTGAGCTTTGCATCGATACTGCCAAGACCATTACCAGCTTCAATATCATCAACATCCGTTGGCAAGTTCTCGAGGGGGCTCGAGTGCACCATGTCACTGTTATTAATCACAACCCGCCCTTCTTGGATCATTTTCTCTACTTCCCTTCTCCAACTATGACAACTCTCAATGTTGTGCCCTATGACATTGGAGTGGTAGGCGCATCGCGCTGCCGGATCAAAGCTCCTTGCAAGTGGATTTGGAGTACATGCGGGGAGTGGCTCAATCGAGCCAGCATGCCTTAGCCTTTCAAACAGACTGGCATAAGATACCCCGATAGGGGTGAGAGCCTTTCCTCGTTTCAGCAACCTCTTCATTCTTGCATGTTGACAGGGCCGGAAACCTGATCCAGATGGCTTTTGGTAGGCTTGTATGGGTGGGTAAGCATTTCGTGGAGTCGGGTACCTGGGAAGTGAGGTATGGCTTTTGAGGTCACGGGGAAAGAAGTGGTGTTGGGGAGCGGAGAAACATTGAAGAGTGATGGAGCTACTCGGATAGCTGGGAAAGCTGCCATAAATGGGTTGGGATGGAGAGTATGGAGAATCTTCCATTATGGTGTTGGGTGCTTGGGAAATGACCGAGTTCAAGAGGCTTGGCGGTGGAGGGGGTGGTGCTTTTCCCGTTATCCATGCCTGATACATGTCTGCCACATGCTGTCTCAGCATTTTCACTTCTTCTACCAACCCGTTGTTCTGTTCGACCAATTGTTGTCGGTCATTAGTACCGATCCACTCGGTTCTGCGGTTCTGAGCCATTGTCCTTTGATTTTGCTTTGCAGGGAGGAGTTACCACAACCAACCACTTTCTATACATGGACACATCAAAGGGAAGCCATCACGTTAGTGTTAGGGCATTGGACAAACAATCATGTATCAGAGATACAATGTACCTAAGCAGTTAGACAATTGTGCCCCCTGAAAATCTTCCACACTCTCTTTTATTTATTTATTATTATATTTTTTTTTATTTTAGTGGTGGTCGAATCTTATGGAGATTGCCTACGTATCATGACCCCGCATGAATCAGACCGAGCGTAGTTCGGACCCAATAAAAGATAAACAATGCTAAACATTTTTTTCAATTTTCATGTTAAAACAAACTGGGTTTCAAAGGTTTGAAGATGACCTACAAGCTGGAGAATCAATCAACCCACATATTCTAATTAAAAGATTTACAAACGGCCAGTTTCTTTCCCCGTTTGACAAATGCAACCAAACGGTTATTTTTTGCAAATGTGGCCCCTTCCAAATTTCACATGAATTTGAGGTCGGGGAGGATTATTTTATGACACTTTACACACTTGTCCATTCTTTTACGAAAATAACCTTTCGACAACTGACAGATACTCTAAGGCTATTTCGGCAAGAACGGTTTAAGACGCGGCCGAAGTTGGCTCGGCTTATTTTGACTAAAAAATCCAAACGGTATTCACCTGACCGCTGACTCTTTTTTTTCTTTTCAAATTATACTAAAAACCTGATGTTGCAAACACGGCCCTTCAGCGCCTCGGGGACGAAGATTTATAGGGCTGTGTGGGTCAACTAGACCAAAATCCTAAACATGACCCAAAAAGGTGGCTGTTTATGCAAAGTCAGCCTTCCGGCGTCCCTCTCGGGAACATTCGGCTATTTTTGACAAAATAGCATCACCCGACTTATTTATGACTCTTTTTATCATTTTTCGAATTTTTTTTGGCTATTTATTTTTTTTTAGCAAAAAGTGGAGGCTGGACACTGCCCGACTTATTTACGACAAAATTAAAATTTTGACACGTTTTTTATTTATTTATTAGTTTTTGGCTTATTTTAGCAAAAAGGGGGTTGGACCCGATGATGGTTGCCTACGTATCTCACATCCGGTGAGAATCAAACCCGCGTAGTTCGGGCCTCGTGAATAAGTAAATGAACTAATATTTTTTTTATTGGAACTGTGAAAGAACTGCTCAAAGGAAGTATATATATTTTTTTTGATTGATTTCTTTTTGAAAGAAAAACTTGTAAAAATTCCTTTTCTTTTGATTTGAACTTTGAGAATTTCAAAAGTAAAAGGAAGTTTTTTTTTTCGAATTTCCATTTGTTTTTTTTTATTCTAAAGAAAAAAATATTTTTGGAATTTTACTTTTGATAAAAGAAATGCTTCTAAAAAATATTTTTTGAATTTTGAATTTTCTTTTCAATTTTGAAAGAAGAATCAAAATATTTTCGGATTTTTTTTTTCTTAAAAGAAAACATTTTTATTATTTTTGTTTTATCAACAATGGAAAATAAAGATATTTATATTATTTTTTGCAAGACATATCTTTTTGGAATTTTATTTTGAATTTTCTTGGCAAGACAAATACTCTTTGCAACAAATAAAGATATATATATCTTTTGGAAATAAAAAAAAACTTTTCGGATTTATATATATATATATATATATATATATATATATATATATATTTGTGACAAATAATGAAAAACTTTTTTTTTTTTGCATTTTCATAAGCAAATAAATAATAAAAAAAACCATTTTAAAAATAAGACTTTTTTTTCATTTTCATGGCAAGACAAACTATATATTTTTTTCTATTTTTTATTTTTGAAAAACAAAAACAGAACAACGACTTTTTTTTCTTTTCTTAGCTTTTAATAAAACAAACTAATAAGACATTTTTTTTTCATTTTCTTAAAATTTCGGCAGAGTTTTGACAGTATTTGGGCATTTGTTTTCTTTTCAAAAATAAACAATCAATTCCCTAACCGCTATTTCGTTTTTTTTTCAATTTCAAATTTGATATTCACAAGTCAGTCAGCACACAAGTCCGAATCAAATAAATGCGCAAGTAGTAGCAAGTAAGATGCATCAGGATAGTCATTTTCATTTTTGGTACACTTGTCCTAGACAGACCCAACCCCTGTATTGGGCCTCCAAAGTCAAATGCACGTGATGCAAACAAACGTTCCTACTAGGGATCCGGCATGTGGCTTTGTTATACTAGGTTCAGAACCTGGGTGTTTGTTCTAGACCTGGCTTACCCGAGCGGACAGCTCGAGCCGAGGAGGAGGCGACAGTCCGGGAATACAGAAGCTTCACCGGCTTTGCGGCTTATCCAAACCTCGTTCTAAATTGGGACTTGATACTATACAGAAAAGAAGTCGTACGAAGTACACCCTTCTTCATGATTCAGAAGACTCAGAGAGAAGATGAGTTTCGGCACAATTTATATACAGTTCACATAATATCAAAGCGGTAAAAGCATCATTTAGCACATTAGGCTCAAACACATGTAAAAATCAGATAAAGCCAAATATAACAATTTATCTAAGCTCGAATTTCTAACCCTGAACCAGTGGTTCTGGGTCATATGTTCCCCAGCAGAGTCGCCAGAGCTGTCACACCTCCTTTTTCCGCCCCCGCGAGGGTACAAGGAGTTTTTTCCAATTAAAGGACAGTCGAAACGGGATTTGTTTATTTATTTCAGAGTCGCCACTTGGGAGATTTAGGGTGTCCCAAGTCACCAGTTTAATCCCGAATCGAGGAAAAGAATGACTCCATATTACAGTCCGCGAACCAGAAATCCGGATAAGGAATTCTGTTAACCCGGGAGAAGGTGTTAGGCATTCCCGAGTTCCGTGGTTCTAGCACGGTCGCTCAATTGTCATATTTGGCTTATTTATCTGATTTTAATACAATTATGAACCGATGTGCCAATTTTAACTCTTTACCACTTTATTATTATTATTATTTTTAAAAAAAATAAAATTGTGAACATCGTTTAAAACATGTCTTTGGATTACGTCACATGAAATGCACCCGCAATCCGGAACACATTTTTATTCAATGTTTTAGGATTTAGATTTGGGTCGCATGAAATGCGCATCCGAGTTTAAGAAGGTAAAATTAATTAAATCGCGCCTAAAGAGTCTAGCGTATCATTATTTTGGGTAGGGCCGTGAAATTTGCTAAAACGGCTCCTCCCTAATTCTAAGCGATTAAATGTACATTTATTGAGGGCCCCGCAATCTATACATTTTATTAAGCGAGGCTCATCTCATTTATTTTCCTAAATGGATAAATCTTAAAGCGACTACATTTTGCTATTTAAAATTAGTCTCTAAAATGAATAAAGAAAATCCTAATTAATTACGTTTTTTTTTATTATTATTATTTAAGAAAACATGACACGCTAATTGCTTGATTCATACAAATATTGATGAAAAAGGGATTTTATTTTTAATTTCGAAAATTATAAATTAAATAAAAATTCAACAACTAATATTCAAAATAAACAAATATAGCTAGATTAAAACTTAGCATTGTTATTTTTTTAAAAAATATTATTGAGATTAATTATTCACAATCATTTGAAACTAAATTTAACCATAATTACTAAAGCTTATTAGAAAGTTTATTAGACTTAAACGTTCTTCTAATCTTGCTTAAGCTCAAGTCATGCCTTAATGCCTAATTTACGATGTTTAATTTAAATTCGTGTCTTAGCTAAATTTAGCTACTTGTTCATGATCAACCTATAATCTTGAAGCCTTCATAACTAGTGAATTAACCTATTTTGCCGAACCGATTTATTACAGACTAACTTATGATATTATTTTCTTATTCCAATTATTATTTAGTAATTCATGAAATAGCTTAAATACAATCAACAAAAGGAACAAAGAAAAAAAACGAAATTAAAACTTCAAATTTTCATTCTTCATATGTATTCACGCTTCATATTTCGGATTACAATAACCAGCTTTTCAGTTGTGTACCTGATATTGGAAGCAAAAGAAAATGAATATGAGAATCAGCAGCAGCAGTAAAATCAGTACAACACAGCAACAATAGCCCAGCAACAGTAACAACCCAGTAACAGACCGGTGGAGTAGTAATCCAAAAAAAAAAAACAATTAATTCTGATTTCAAACAACAAAAGAAAACAGAATATTTTTTTTAGTTTTTTTTTATATTTGAAAGCTTAAATATTTTTCGGAATTTTCTATCTCTTAAATGTTCAGCCCTTTTCTCTCTCTTATTTTCAGATTTGTTTCTCTCTCCCGTTTTTTTCCTGTCTGTGTATTTCTCTTGTCCTCCCTTTTTATTCTGATTTCAAGACTTCTTATAACCCCTCTCATAAAATCTTTCCATTAATTAAAATCAACCCATTTTCTCTACCAAACCCATTATCTTCCCACTCATTCCCATTACATTAAATAACATATCACACCACCCCATTTCATTTTGTCCCCCATGCTTTATTTAAAATAATGCAAGATTCCCCTTTAAATTAAATCTTGTCCCCCCTTTATATTAAATAATCATATCACAACCCACCCCATTTCATTTTGTCCCCCATGCTTCAAATAAACAATTACAAAATGTACAATTCCTAAACTACCCCTTCTGACCTTACTGAAATTACCAAACTACCCCTGAATGTATTACAAATTTACCAAACTACCCATCAGCTATAACACATCAATTAATCAAACTTAACCAAAATATAGACAATATGATCAATTTCTAACAATGTTCAAACAACAATATGAACACGGATGAACATCATAACAACAATATCACATGAACATGATTTTAACAACATTTCAACAACAAATCACATGAACACAAATTGAACAACCAAGAACAACTAAAATTTGATTGAACAATATTTTAGCAACAAACAATCCTATTTTCGGATTCAACAACAACAACAAACAAAGTATGAAGATTTCTAAATTCAATCATATTGAACTTAAAATCAACTCTAACAACATTACAACAAACAATTCTTATATTAAACTTTAAACAAGATTATGAGAACAATTCAAGCAATAATCATAAATGGTAAACAAGAAATCAAACTATATAAAATTCGGATTCAAGATCATCCAAACAAAGTATGAACATGAATGAATCTATTTTAAGACAACAAACATGACGGATTAAACGATTAAAACAATATATTCCTTTAATACAACTAAATTCTTTAAACAAATAACAAGATCGACGAAGAAACAATTATGAACTTAAACTTGAACTTAACAATATTAACAATTTCTAACAATACATAAACACATGAAACAAATTGAAGAAATAGTTGATTAAATTTCAATTTGAATCTAACAAACATCAAACTAACAAATACTTACTTAAACAATAATACAAACATGAAATAAACATGAAAACAACTAATTAAACTTCTATTTTGAAATCTGAAAATTAATTTAACGAAACATATGAACAAACTAAAATTATTTCAACTACGGACAAACAAAACAAACATTGAATCATTTATCGATTTTGAATCCGAAAAACAACGAACAACAAAAAAATATGGACGAAATTTGAAAACATAAACCAACTAACCGATTCGAAACAACGACGAATAAACGAAGAAGATGGAGAGGAAGGAGCAGCAGTCCGCAGCTGGGGACGACTGGACGTCGAGCAGCTGCTCGACGAGGAGGAAGGCTATGGCAGACAACAGTAGCTCGGGGGACTGCCGGACTGGTTTGGGTGGCGTTCGCATGGGTTCCACGGGCAGTAGCAGCTGTTCATCGAGGAGAAGGAAGGTGATCGACGCAGCAAGCAGAAAACTCGAGCTTGAAGCAGTGTTAATGGCGACCATGGCAGAAGCAGTCCGCAACACGTTTGGATTGGAAGATGAAGCAGCTCGATGAAGCTTTGGTCGCTTAGGTTCTTGAGGTCGTTCATGGGAGGTCAGCTTGGATGTGTTTGGTGAGTGTGTGTGTGAGTGTGATGTGGGGATGAAGGGAATGGGAGAGGGGCAGCCATGGTTGGAAGGGATGTGAGCTTGAGGAAGAAGAAGAAGATAGGAGAGGGGGGGGGGCGGATGGTTTAGATTTTTAGGGTTTTCTTCTCTTATTTTTGTTTTGTTTTGTTTTTGTTTTGTAAAAATGAAAGACAAATGGGGTTTGAGTCTTTTGGGTTATGGACTGGGTCGACCCAGTTCGAAATGGACTGGGTCGTAGGGAAGATTGGGCCAATTTTTGGGCCTGTGGCTTGAAATTGAAGAAGAGGCCTAATTCCGACTTTCTTTATATTTTTGCTTTCTTTTCTTCTTTTATTTCTCTAAAACTAAATTATAAAAATACTTAAACTATTATTAAGAATTAAATTAAGTTATAAAAGCGCAAATTAACTCCCAATAACAATTAACGCACAATTAAGTATTAATTAAGCGTAAAATTGTATATTTGGACATTAAATGCTAAAAATGCAAACGATGCCTATTTTTGTAATTTTTTAATTTTTGTAAAACAAATTTAATTACTAACAACTATAGAATTAAATCCTACATGCAAAATGCGACATATTTTTGTATTTTTTATTAATTTATCAAATAAACACGCACAGACAAATACAAATAATTATTCAAAATATCACAAAATTGCACACCAAAGAAAAATCATTTTATTTTTGGATTTTTTGGGAGTAATTCTCATATAGGGCAAAAATCACGTGCTTACAGCTGCCCCTCTTTGCCCGGATACACGAAGGGTTTTCGTGCAAAGATAAAGCGAGCGATTTTTGCCCATCCGAGTACTCCGTGTGAAGCATTTTTTGAAAAAGATTTGACCGAACCTTTGCTTCAAAGGTTTCCTACATATCCTGGGCTAAACAGGAATCAGGTCAATGTAGTTCGGGAAGTTTTTGGTAGCTGGGACTACCGTGGGACTGCGATGTTACTGCTGTTGCATGCTGTTATCACTGCTTACCGATCTCCTTGTTACACCGTGCTTAAAAGAAAACAAGAAGCTAGGCTAGACTAAAATTTGTAGCATTCATGATGATGTTCCTGGGCCTTCTGGTATTTCCAAGGAAAGATGGAAACATTGATTTGAAGATATCTGGGGTCGTCAGCACTTTACTCACACAAAGCGACAGTACTCTCGCGCCAATGGTGGTATCTGACATCTTTCGGGCTCTCACAGCTTGTAAAGCTGGGGGAAATTTCTTCGAAGGTTGTAACTTGCTCCTACAGATATGGATGACCGAGCACCTTTGCCATCATTCCGAGATTTTGAGCCATGGTTCTCCGGAAAAGTCCTGCATAGAAGAATCTTACACGAGAACCAAAGAGATCATTTTGCCCAAAGGAGTCCTGGCATGGACCTCGTTCTTTCAAGCTCTTACTGCCAGCCAAATACAATGGACGTTGGGATGGTTGCCTGTTGATGAGATCTTATATACGTCGGCAGCTAAAACTCATTTCTTGCTGATGGGGCTTAAGAGCATTCAACCTTACGCACCCTGCCGAGTTTTGAGACAGTTCGGAAGATGCCAGACAGTACCTCATGAGGAAGATCTTAGCACTCAAGCAGTTGAGATAAGTCCTAACGGACAATTCCCAGAAGCAAAGATTCGCCAAATCTGGAGTGAGTGTCAATATTTGAAATCAGATACTTGCGTGCGGGATCGAGCCAAAGGAGAGACGGCGCCAGGTTACCTTGCATGGTATAGAAGGGAACTTGAGCATGAAAGGCCAGCTAAGAGACCCCACATCCGGAATTTCACCGAATCATCGCAAAGACAGTGGGATTGGTTAGCGAAGGAAAGAGGCTATTGCGCCGAAATCAGCAGGTTAAAGCAACAAGTAGAAGGCTTGAAATATGAGCACAATGTGCAAACTGCTACCAATTTGGGAGAACGGAACAGGTTAGTTCAGGAGAACGAAATGCTCAGGGCCCAGATCAAACAGATAAGGGTGGATGCGGATAAACATCCAAGGCGTCGATCAGACGAGCAGCTGATAAAAAGGCTAAAAGGTGAAATCAGGGAATGGCAAGATGGTTTGGAGAAATCTGAAAACATCATAGCAGAGCTCAGGGCACAGTGGGATACAAGAGCAGATAAACATCGCCGATACCTGAATCAATTGGAAGGCGACCACGAGAAAACTGTTGTTGAAATGAAGAGAGAGTTGGCTACACTTGAGATCAAAGCAGCTAATCAGGCCAAGGATTTCCAAATTGAGAGCAGATACTGGTACGACTCAATAGCCCAGATGAAGTTGGAAGTACGACAACTGAAGCATCAGCATATACAAGATGCTCAAGTATTCAAGATATGTAGCGATCAGATAAAACGCCTACTCATAGAGAAAAAAGAAACCAGAGATAGGATCAAGGCCACTGCCCATGCCATCACCAGACGATGTCTACGATGTGAGAACATGTCCAGCGTTACCGTCCTCTCGGCAGTAATGGGTTATGTCAAGCAGACTATGCATGAGCTGGACCAACTTGAGAGGGATCTCACGCCTAGGACCGCGGTGAGGCCGAACGATGCCCCGCGGACACCAATTTTCAAAACCATAATGCATTCATAGGTCAAATCTGTATCTTAGCATCTTCTGCTTGTTTTTCCCATCAAGGTGATTTTAGTCTATTTTGAATGTCGGTTTATTTTCAAAGTTCGCTTTTTCTTTTGCAAAATGTGGTTTGTAATAGAACATTTTTCAACAATAAAGAGGTTGTTTTTTTACGATCATTTGTGTTTTTCGAACTACGTAATGATCTGATTCACGTAGGCATCGTGATACGTAGGCAATCCTCATCGGATCCGGTCGCATTTCCTTTACTGCAAAATAAAAAAAACATAAAAGAAAAAAAGAAAAGAAAAAAGAAACTAACTAATAAAATGCCGGGATGACGCATGCTCTCGTAGCAGACATATAGTAATCCACTTAACTGTATAGGTGCATCATGCCCAACGTGAGGTTAACTATCTGTTATTTGCTGCAAATTAACCGTGCGTTTGTCGATGAGTATTCTAGGGTTTTTGAAAAGACGGGTGGTTTGGTGAAAGTCTGGCCTCGCACTCATATTTCACGAGGTCAAAGAGAAGTGTTCAACTACCTGTTGTTAGGGCCAGAAGCAGTACTCACACTTACTTCACCAGGTCAAAAGGAAGTGTGGAAATGTCTTCAGAAATCCCATTGCAAACGATCTCGGTTTCTGAGGAGAGCTCAATCTCAGCCGTCCTCACACCTGAATCCGCAACTGCGGAGGAAAATAGAATCCTACGGCTCCGCATGTTGGAAATGCTGGACGACTGGAATAATGGGAAAGAGCCGCCAAGTGTCGTCCCCGGATTCCCTGAATTATTCTCCAGGTCAAGTGGGACTTCTAATGTCCCCATAAATTATCCTGCTACCCCATTCGGGTACCCAGCCACCTCAGCCTTCTCTGCTGGATCGCCTTCTGAGCCTCATCCCCGAATGTCATCCACTGATGCAAGCATGAACATCTTTACTGCATCGCCTTGCCCGATTATGGCATAGCCTACCACGTACAAACCAAGCTTTGACTCATCCTCTTTTACATTCCAAGCACCATCGTTCTCAATGGAACCAACTAGGTTCGCTACCAGTACTAATCCTCTACCGCCTCAGTGCGAGCTTGCACCGGGGCAGGATCAGAACCCCAGAATTGCAGAACAAAATGAGATTGCCAAGAGAATGAGAAGCCTTGAACAAAGTTTGAAGAATATGCAAGTATTGAGCGGACAAAAGAGCGTCTCTTACGCCGACCTGTGCATGTTCCCTCACGTGCACCTGCCAACGGGTTTCAAGACCCCCAAGTTCGAGAAATACGATGGGCACGGTGACCCCATTGCACATCTTAAGAAATACTGCAACCAATTGCGGGGAGCCGGCGGAAAAGAAGAACTGCTAATGGCATATTTTGGGGAAAGTCTAGTAGGGATAGCTTCGGAATGGTATATGGATCAGGAAATGTCCCGATGGCATATATGGGATGATCTCGCCAGAGATTTTGTAAAACAATTCCAGTATAACATCGACATTGCGCCAGACCGAAACTCTCTGTCGAATTTGAAGAAGAAGCCTTCGGAAAGCTTTAGAGAGTATGCTATTAAGTGGCGTGAACAGGCGTCGAGAGTGAAGCCTCCCATGGATGAAGTGGAAATGGTCACTACCTTTCTCCAGGCTCAAGAGTCTGACTATTTCCAAAACATGATGTCAGCCATGGGTAAGCCATTCGCGGAAGCGATCAAGATTGGAGAGATGGTGGAAAATGGTTTGAAAACAGGTAGGATTCTGAGTCAAGCAGCCATAAGGGCAACATCCCAGGCCGTCCAAAGCGGGTCCGGAGGAACGACGAGGGGGAAGAAGAAGGAAGAAACGACTATGGCAGCCTCTGAAGCAAGGGAGTATCGTCATCCCAGGCCCCATTTTCCGGAAAGAGCCCCACAACACTACTACCCCCACTCAAATTTGGCATATGCTCATCAACCTTATATGGTCATGAATGCCCAACCTTATAACCATCCACCACAACAAGCCAACCGAGGCCCAGCTCCACCTCCCAGAAATCAGCCTCCTTACCGCAACCACTATAACCCACAACCCCCGCAGAATAACTTCCGCCCCCAGGAGCCACCTCGACGGCGGACTTTCACGCCCATCGGTGAACAATACTCTACTTTGTTCCCTAAGCTAGTCCAGTTGGGTTTCTTGCAACCAATCCCCCAAACGAGGCAAAACCCAACATCGCCTTCTTACAAAGCCGGAGTCAGATGCGCCTATCATTCAGGGGCCGAGGGACATGATACAAACGACTGCTGGTCATTGAAAAGAGTGGTCGAAAATTTGATAGAGCAGGGGAAAATAGTGCTAAGGGACGAAGAGATCCCAAATGTGACTAACAATCCATTGCCCGCTCACAATAATGGGCCGCTGATCGGAATGATTTGTGAAGACAAAGAGTTCGACCCTGCTCTGAAAGCCATAATTGCCATTATCGACACGGGGAAGAGGCCCGAAATGGACCAGAAACCAGAAAAGGGGGAAGAGGTCAAAGCTATAAAGAAAGTGCCTGAAAAGAAGGTGGAGAAGAAAGTGGTACCTGTAAAAAATGAAGTTCTTTACATACCACGAGGTCGAGCTGAGAAGACGCAGAACTTCGGGATCAAAAAGACAAAACCTATGTACGTGCCAAAAGGGGCCTATGTGGTCCGGGGGACGATTCAACCACCTCGGCTGAATGAGCCAGTGGTTATCGGACGCGTGCCACAAAAGCCAATGACCAACCCGTCCACAGTGCCGTGGAATTATCAAAAGACTTTGGTAATGTACAAAGGTAAAGAGGTCATGGGAGAACTTCCAGAAAATACTTTCATTGGAAGGTATTCAAATACCCAAGAACTGAACAACGCCACACAAAGGCGCTTCCCGCCAAAGAAGCCCGTGAGTGTTGAGGAAGCGGAAGTGTTCTTCCAACAAATGAAAATGCCGGATTACGAAGTGATAGATCAGCTGCGCAAGTACCCTGAGCAAGTATCCATGCTGTCATTATTGATGAGGTCAACCGAGCATCAAAAGATCCTGCTGAAAACCCTGAATGAAGCATATGTACCAGTTGAAACCTCGGTGGAGCAACTAGAGCGGATGACAGAAAGATTCTTCGCCGTCAACCAAATCTCTTTCAGCAAGAATGATTTACCCCCGGAAGGAGCGGCACACAACAAGGCTTTGCATCTAACAGTTAAATGCGAAGACTATTATGTCAAGCGGGTAATGTTGGATGGAGGCTCAGGCGTTGACATTTGCCCGCTCTCCACGCTACAAAGAATGGAAATTGGGACCGGAAGAATCCGACCCAACAATGTCTGCGTAAGAGCTTTCGACGGCATCAAGAGAGATACCATGGGAGAAATAGACCTGTTGTTGGTCATAGGACCAGTCGAATTTCGAGTAACCTTCCAGGTGATCGACATGGACACATCCTACAATTTTCTCCTTGGCAGACCTTGGATCCATGCGGCAGGAGCCGTGCCTTCCACTCTTCACCAGATGGTAAAGTTCGAGTATGAAGACCGAGAGATCGTGGTCCACGGGGAAGATGAGCATGCCATTTATCGGGACCCATCCATCCCGTACCTTGAACCGAGAGAAGGAAGTGAACATACGGTCTATCAAGCTTTCGAGATTGTACTGGCAGAGCAGCACGAAGAGGGAATACCCTGCCCCCAGCCTTTCTTGTCTAACGCCTCGTTTATGGTGGCCAAAGAGATGATCCGGCATGGATTTAGGCCAGGGAAGGGGCTTGGATGAACCCTTCAGGGAATAACAGAACCCATTACCTTGCCAGTCACCAAGAAACCTTTTGGACTAGGTTTCAAACCTACTCCAGCAGACGAAGAGTGGGAAAAGAAAAGGAAAAATGAGGGTTGGAAGTTACCTCGACCACTGCCAGATTTATATGCAACTTTCATCAGGCCAAGGTACGCTGAAGAAGAAGATGATGAGATCTTCACAGCTGAGGAAATCGAGGAGATATGTGGGGCAATGAGAGAGATGCTCTACGAGGTCCACATGGTTCAACCAGGTGAAGGCACAAGCACTGCTGAGATGCTGTACATGGGGCCGAGCGCCCAACTTCAAAACTGGGAGGCCACGCCATTCCCGACTAGACGGAAGTCCGGGTAGACCTGTCCTGCCACCTTTCCTGTGTCACAAGTTATCTCCAGGACATAACTTGAACGTTTTCTTCTTTTTTGTTGTTGTTTTGAATCCCTAGTTGTAAACATTATTGTCTTCCAACTTTCCAAAGAAAATAAAAAAAAATCGTCATTGCTTTCCCATTCTTTCTTTTGTTCTGATTTTTATTACTTTTCCTCTTATCTTCCTTTTCAGTCCTAATAATGCGGCTTTAAATATGACATGCTTGCGGACTTCACGCCCAGATCACAATGAGTTATTTAACTGCGAATTAATGAACCCAGAACCAGAATATGATGCGGAAGAGGCTTTTAGGGAGATAAACCGAGAGTTGGAATATTTCGAGAATAAACCTAAGCCAAATCTGAATGACACTGAACCGGTAAATTTAGGAACCCCGGAAGAAATCCGGGAGACCAAGATAAGCATTCACACGGACAAGAAAACGCGAGAGGCGATAATTCAACTTCTTTTTGAATTCAAAGACGTGTTTGCTTGGTCATATGATGACATGCCGGGACTAGGTGTTGATCTAGTGGTTCACAAATTGCCGATTCATCCTGATTGTCCTCCAGTTCAACAAAAGCAACGAAAGTTCAAAACTGAGGTCAGTGACAAGATTAAGGAGGAGATCACCAAGCAACTGAAAACAGGAGTGATCCGGGTAGTCCAATATACAACATGGTTGGCGAATGTGGTCCCAGTACCAAAAAAGGACGGGAAAACTCGAGTATGTGTAGATTACCGAGATTTGAACAGAGCAAGTCCTAAAGATAATTTCCCGCTGCCCAACATCCACATCCTCGTTGATAATTGCGCCAAACACGAGATACAGTCTTTTGTAGATTGTTATGCTGGGTATCATCAGGTACTGATGGATGAAGAGGACGCCGAGAAAACTGCCTTCACCACGCCTTGGGGCACCTATTGCTACCGGGTCATGCCGTTTGGTTTGAAGAATGCGGGGGCTACTTACATGAGGGCCATGACTGCCATTTTCCATGACATGATGCATCAGGAAATAGAGGTGTATGTGGATGACGTGATAGTCAAGTCCAGGACGCGGGATAATCACATCCAAGACTTGAGGAAATTCTTCGAGAGATTAAGGAAGTATGACTTGAAGCTAAATCCAGCCAAATGCGCTTTCGGAGTTCCGTCGGGCAAACTTTTGGGCTTCATCGTAAGCAGGAGAGGTATCGAGCTAGATCCAACTAAGATAAAATCCATCAGAGATCTGCCTCCCCCGAGAACAAAGAAAGACGTGATGAGTCTGTTGGGCAGGTTGAACTACATCAGTCGGTTTATTGCCCAGCTGACAAGCACGTGTGAGCCCATATTCAAGCTGTTAAGGAAAGATGCGGCGATTAAATGGACAACTGAGTGTCAAGAAGCCTTTGATAAAGTCAAAGAATACCTTTCGAATCCCCCAGTCTTGGTCCCTCCAGAACCAGGGAGGCCACTTTTCTTGTATCTGACAGTCTTGGAGAACTCTTTCGGTTGCGTCCTCGGGCAACACGACATAACCGGAAAGAAGGAACAAGCAATCTACTACCTGAGCAAGAAATTCACCAGCTACGAGGCCAAATACACTCTGCTGGAAAGGACATGCTGCGCTCTCACATGGGTTGCTCAAAAGCTGAGACATTATCTCCAAGCCCACACTACATTCCTCATAAGCAGGTTGGATCCTTTGAAGTATATATTTCAGAAACCAATGCCTACTGGGAGACTGGCTAAATGGCAAATCTTGCTTACGGAATTCGACATAGTTTATGTCACTCGCACGGCAATGAAAGCCCAGGCGTTAGCAGATCATTTGGCCGAAAATCCGGTCGATGAGGAATACCAGCCATTGGATACCTACTTTCCAGATGAAGAGGTAAACACCGTAGAAGTGATCTCGGAGGAAGCTCATGTTTGGAAGATGTTCTTTGACGGAGCCGTGAACGCCAAGGGTGTAGGGATTGGGGCAATATTGATCTCGCCTTCCGGTCAGCATTATCCCGCCACAGCTAGACTTCGTTTCTTTTGCACAAATAATACAGCTGAGTATGAAGCCTGCATTATGGGCATGCATATGGCAATCGATCAGGATGTCGAAGACTTACTGATTATGGGAGATTCTGACCTGATCATCCGGCAAGCTCAAGGCGAATGGGAAACTCGGGATGTCAAACTTATCCCATACCGACAACATGTGGAGGACCTCAGCAAGCGCTTTACATCAATAGAATTCAGGTACATTCCGAGGTGTCACAATGAACTGGCAGATGCACTTGCTACTTTGGCTTCAATGCTACCCTACCCGGGCAACGCCCACGTCGATCCTTTGGAAATCCAAATCAAGGAAAGACACGGTTACTGCAGTGTAATCGAGGCGGGATCAAATACGCAGCCTTGGTACCATGACATCAAGAGGTTCCTGAAGACGCAAGAATACCCCGAGCACGCTACTGGAGATCAAAAGAGGACCATTAGGCGACATGCAAGTGGTTTCTTTTTGAGCGGTGAATTGTTATATAAGAGGACCCCGGACCTCAATCTCCTAAGATGTGTCGATATCGAGGAAGCGAGAAAGATCATGCACGAAGTACACGCAGGTGTGTGCGGACCTCACATGAACGGGTATGTCTTAGCGAAGAAAATCCTTAGAGCAGGTTATTACTGGATGACCATGGAAAAGGATTGCTTTAGCTTCGTTCGGAAATGTCATCAGTGTCAGGTGCACGGTGATTTGATTCATGCACCTCCCACGGAACTGCATCACATGTCCGCACCTTGGCCATTTGTTGCTTGGGGCATGGACGTCATTGGACCAATTGAACCAAAGGCCTCGAACGGACACAGGTTTATACTGGTTGCCATAGACTACTTCACAAAATGGGTAGAGGCTGTCACTCTCAAGTCGGTCACTAAGAAAGCTGTGGTGGATTTTGTACACTCAAATCTTATCTGTCGCTTCGGTATTCCTGCGACTATCATTACAGATAACGCAGCAAACTTGAACAGTCACTTGATGGGAGATGTATGCGAGCAATTCAAGATAACGCATAGGAATTCCACGCCTTATCGGCCAAAGGCCAATGGTGCTGTGGAAGCGGCAAACAAAAACATCAAGAAGATTTTGAGGAAGACCATCCAAAGTTCCCGACAGTGGCATGAGCAGTTACCATTTGCATTATTGGGGTATCGCACTACGGTACGCACATCAGTAGGAGCGACTCCTTATCTTTTGGTTTATGGGACCGAGGCTGTAATACCGGCAGAGGTAGAAATTCCTTCGCTTCGAATCATTGTCGAAGCAGAAATCGAGGACAGCGAGTGGGTCAAGACTCGGTTAGAGCAATTGACGTTGATTGATGAAAAGCGAATGGCCGCAGTTTGTCACGGACAGTTATACCAACGAAGGATGGCCCGTGCTTACAACAAGAAAGTCCGACCCCGGAATTTCGAAGTAGGTCAGCTGGTACTGAGGCGTATTCTGCCGCATCATGAAGAAGCAAAAGGAAAGTTTGCCCCAAATTGGAAAGGCCCATACATCGTAAGGAAGATATTGCCGAGAGGAGCACTGTATTTAGGTGATATCGAAGGAAATGACCCCGACACAGCAGTGAATGCAGATGCAGTCAAGAGATACTACGTCTAGATCATACTCCAAATGGTCCTGACACATTTGAAAATGGCGAAGGTTTTATCCCCCACTACTCCCAAACACTACCCAATCCTCTCTACAAAAAGAAAAAAAAGAAGAAAAAGAAAAAACAAAAAAAAACAAAAAAAAAAAACAAAACAAAACAAAATTTGATTGAGGCCTTAACTACGTTTGACTTGATTCCGAAAGGATACGTAGGCAGCCTCTCCCTGAGGTTCAGTCACACCAACAACAAAATCCCATCCACCCTGAAATTGAAAACCGGGGCATGTCGGACACTTGAGAAGTTTAGTATCAGCTACCTCTCTTTACCAAGTACAAGCCTTCAAATCAATTACCAAAGATAGTGGGAAACCAATAAGCATCACAAATGGAAACCGGCACACCCTGAGTTGAGAGAAATAAAATGAGAGAGTCTCGGCGGTGAAAACCTTCGGGCACCACGAGGCGACGGGAGTAGAGAAACCAAAATGAGAGAGCTTGTTTAGTAAAAACTCGCAAAGAGTGCTATCAAGCGATGACAAGAAGAGAAATGAGAGAGGTCAGCCAGCGAAAACCCGCAAAGGGCGCTGTTGGCCGAAAAAGAATGACTCCACCCCAAGGAGGTCTCGGCAAGTGCCACCGGTTTGGAATCACAGATCCGTTCTGGTTCAGGAAAATGCAAGTTCTTGGAAGGTCAGACGTCCAGTCCAAAGAGCATGTCATGTCCTTTAAAGCCAGCGTTATCTTCCTCAAATAAGTCTTTCTCGTCCCGAAAAGGATACTCCTTTTCTGATTTGTTTTCCCCTTTCTTTGTTTCTTTTCGAATCTCTTTTATTTTTTAACCCCAAGTTCAGGATACACCGGAAAGGGCAGGTGGCAGGTTTGTTTGCACGGAATCCCGTCTCATGAAGGAAAATGCCTCATCTCGTTGGTACGATTGCCCAAGCCTGATGAATCATGACGTTCGATGGTGTTTAAAGTAAAGAGGAAAGAGAGAAATCTTCCCCAGCAAGTCCGCCTTCGGACGAATCCCCACAGAGTCTCCCTCTGTACAAATCCCCACAGAGTCTCTCTTTGTACAATCACCCACAGAGTCTCCCCAATATGAAAAAAAAAAAATCCCCGCTGGAATTTCCTCAGCACATCCCCAGCGAGTCCCTTTGTAAATATTCCCCAACAAGCTTACCCCAACGAACCCTGGGAAACTCGTTTTGAAACAAATACCCAGCATGTCCCATTGTACAAAATCCGCACGAAGAATCCACTTCGTAAATATTCCCCCACAGAGGTTCCTTTTGCGCAAATGCCCGCAG
This sequence comes from Nicotiana sylvestris, assembly GCF_000393655.2. Taxonomy (NCBI): domain Eukaryota; kingdom Viridiplantae; phylum Streptophyta; class Magnoliopsida; order Solanales; family Solanaceae; genus Nicotiana; species Nicotiana sylvestris. Next base: position 143,583,707 of record NC_091059.1, on the reverse strand, counting down.
AATACCTCCAATAAAATCCCCGTTGAGAACCTCCAATCAAAACGGGACAAAAAAAAATAAAAAAAGAGGCCTTACGAGGCAAATCATCGCAGAATCTGGAAATACAAGCCTGAGCAGTCTAAAGGGTTTCGCCATTCGAATCAAATCAATGGCGGAACTTCCCAACAGAAATAAAGACGCAAGAAAGCAACTGGGAACGATCAAGGTCACCAAACCGACCGTCATTTCCGAACTAACAATTGTTCTTTGTCTGAAAAGTTCAAACAGGTTTAATCCAAGACAACCGTGCAAGAAACAGGTGTCGCCCAAAGAAGAAGGTACATGGGTGCAAGAAACATTTTGGCAATAAGGAATTCAATCGAAAGGTAAGTTTCCACGAAACTCCCTTTTATTTCTTGTACTAAAGTAAGAAAATTCAAAAAAAAAAAGAAGTCAGTGGTTGTTCTCGAATTTTGTCCCCAGCCAGTCAGCATTAGGGTTTTAAACCCTAAACTGAACTTTTTCCATTTAGTCAGCATTAGGGTTTTAAACCCTAAACTGAATTTTCCTTTTAGTCAGCATTAGGGTTTTAAACCCTAAACTGAACTTTTTCCTTTCAGCCAGCATTAGGGTTTTAAACCCTAAACTGAGCTTTTCCATGCTATCAGCATTAGGGTTTTAAACCCTAAACTGAATTTTCCTTTTAGTCAGCATTAGGGTTTTAAACCCTAAACTGAACTTTTTCCTTTCAGCCAGCATTAGGGTTTTAAACCCTAAACTGAGCTTTTCCATGCTATCAGCATTAGGGTTTTAAACCCTAAATTGAATTTTCCTTTTAGTCAGCATTAGGGTTTTAAACCCTAAACTGAACTTTTTCCTTTCAGCCAGCATTAGGGTTTTAAACCCTAAACTGAGCTTTTCCATGCAATCAGCATTAGGGTTTTAAACCCTAAACTGAATTTTCCTTTAGTCAGCATTAGGGTTTTAAACCCTAAACTGAACTTTTTCCATTCAGCCAGCATTAGGGTTTTAAACCCTAAACTGAGCTTTTCCATGCAATCAGCATTAGGGTTTTAAACCCTAAACTGAATTTTCCTTTAGTCAGCATTAGGGTTTTAAACCCTAAACTGAACTTTTTCCATTCAGCCAACATTAGGGTTTTAAACCCTGAACTGAACTTTTTCCTTTAGTCAGCATTAGGGTTTTAAACCCTAAACTGAACTTTTTCCTTTCAGCCAGCATTAGGGTTTTAAACCCTAAACTGAGCTTTTTCATGCAATCAGCATTAGGGTTTTAAACCCTAAACTGAATTTTCCTTTTAGTCAGCATTAGGGTTTTAAACCCTAAACTGAACTTTTTCCTTTCAGCCAGCATTAGGGTTTTAAACCCTAAACTGAGCTTTTCCATGCTATCAGCATTAGGGTTTTAAACCCTAAACTGAATTTTCCTTTTAGTCAGCATTAGGGTTTTAAACCCTAAACTGAACTTTTTCCTTTCAGCCAGCATTAGGGTTTTAAACCCTAAACTGAGCTTTTCCATGCAATCAGCATTAGGGTTTTAAACCCTAAACTGAATTTTCCTTTTAGTCAGCATTAGGGTTTTAAACCCTAAACTGAACTTTTTTCTTTCAGCCAGCATTAGGGTTTTAAACCCTAAACTGAGCTTTTCCATGCTATCAGCATTAGGGTTTTAAACCCTAAACTGAATTTTCCTTTAGTCAGCATTAGGGTTTTAAACCCTAAACTGAAATTTTTCCCCAGCCATCAGCATTAGGGTTTTAAACCCTAAACTGAATTTTTTTTTCCATTCAGCCAGCATTAGAGTTTTAAACCCTAAACTGAGCTTTTCCATGCAATCAGCATTAGGGTTTTAAAATCCTAAACTGAATTTTTCCTTTGTTCGGCATTAGGGTTTTAAAACCCTAAGCTGAACCTTTCCCCAGCTAGTCGGTATTAGGGCTCCAACCCTGAACTGAACATTTTTATCTTCCTTCATCAATTTTATGAACTTCCTGGCGAATAATTAACGAAATTTTCCTAGTGAAACTGGGGCAGAAAATTTCGTTCGTTTGTTTGTTTTCTCCCGCAGGTCTAACCTCGAGCCACATGGATCGAAATGACCCACGAGATGAGTCCTGGTTCGGAATCAGCGAAGAAAAAGAAGAAAAAGAGAGAAGATGTCCCGAGATATCGGAGTAAATGGAAGGCAAATTGACTCCAACATTTGGTTAAGGTCCTGAACCCTGCCAATCGCGTCTCACTCAGTATCCCAGAGATTAAACAAGTCGCCGCAACTCGCAAGCATCAAGATTCAGATCGGAGTCTACAAGCAGAATCAGCTAAGACCCAAGATCAAGTCGTAAAAGAATCATAGATAGGAATCTTGTAACTAGCAGTTGACATGCATATAAGTAGTTAGTTCAGTTTCCAATTTTCGTTTGGTTGTAATAAGGCGGTCAGTGACGCAGCAGTGACAACAGCAACAGCAGTAGCAGCAAGCATTGCAATCCCATGGTAGTCCCAGCTACCAAAACTTCTCGAACTACATTGACCTGATTCCTGTTTAGCCCAGGATATGTAGGAAATCTTTGAAGCAAGATTCGGTCAGATCTTTCAAAAACATGCTTCATACGGAGTGGTCCATAGGCAAAAATCGCTCATACACGCTCACTTTATCTTTGCACGAAAACTCTTCGTGTTTCCGAACAAAGAGGGGCAGCTGTGAGCACGTGATTTTTGTTTCGCACGACAATCGCTCCAAAAGAAATAAAAAATAATAATAATTGGCCCTGCTGTACAAATTTTGGATTTTTACATGGCACTTTGTTGGTTATTTACGATTTTTGCCCATTTTTACTTTATTAAAACAAAATACAAAAAATGTGTGTGTCATGCATAATTCGAACCGTAATCCGTTCGTTAAATAGAAAATCATAAATAGGCATCTTCGTCCGTGATTTTATTTTGTTTGATTTTACCTGTTTTGAAATATTTTGGTGTGTGTGCAAATAATTGTATTGAGTGTGTATTTAATTTTAATTTGATTTTTGCTTAATTTTGTTTTTAAAATAAATAAGAAAAAGAAATAAAAATAATAAAAAGATCCTTTCTTCTTCCGGATTGGGCCAATTTATTAAAATTGGCCCAAACAAACAATGCACAAAAAACAGGCCTACCCGGTCCAGTCCCAGCTAAACACCAGAGCGTCCAAACGACGTCGTGTTAATCCAGGTCGATCTGGGCCGTTGATCTCAAATTGATCAACGGTCAAGATCGATTCCCCATAACCCACTGAGGAACCCGACCCGTTGCCACCCGGACCAACCCAAACCCTTTACCCTCGAAACGACACCGTTCCACTTAAGCCCTCGGATCCAGACCGTAGATCTAGATTGATCTAACGGTTGAGATCAATGCATCCACCCCGTATATAAACCCTTCCCCCTTTACCCCGCGCCCTAATCCAAACCCCCCTGCTTTAGGTCGTCTTCACCAAGACCCCAACCCTCCAAACCCTAGCCGCCCCTGCATACCTTCGCTATGAAAGCCGGCGGCATGAACGCCGGTGACCTCGCCCTTAACACCATAGAACCCCCTTACCGTCCTGAACCCAAATCTATCAACCACACACCTCGAATCCTATCCCACCTTCTCGAATCTTCATTTGAAGATTCGAGTCGGAACCTAATCTACACCGATCTGCCCTAAATTCATACCAGACACTCCCCAGACCCCCTCGTGACCAAACCATACTTGGTTTGGTCCGAATCTGACCAGGGAAGCATGAATCCCGGATCTAGTTTTCAAACCTTAGGGTTCCTCATCACTGGTCCGTGTCTTATTCGAGCCAAAGAAATTAAGGTCTAATGGACCTTAATCGAGGTGTTTCTCATCTGAGAAACACTTCGATTAAAGTCCGTTCAGCCTTAAGAAAGGCCTGACCGAGTCCGAGTTTAAGGTTTTGATTTTTCGGGATTTGAGGTGAGTTCTGTTCTCTTTTCTTTGTTCTTTAATCCATGTTTGTTTGAAAGGCTGTTATTGTTGTTGTGTAATGGTTGTCCCCGAATTTTATCAACTATGCCCTGTCCACTTTGCCTGAACCTTTGTCGTTTGATTGAGTATCTTCTTCTACTTGTTCTGATAAGCGTGTATGTATGTATTTGTTGTGCAATAATTGAGCTTCAAATGTTGACTGAGCAATTGGTTCCTCGAATACCACTTTGCTCAGTCAGTATAATTCGAATCATGTGTCGATACTGTTAAATGTCTGATTTTTGGTTACGACTGTATGAGTTATAACTAGTATAGTCGAGTCGACAAATGTCGTCAATTAATTTCAGTAGTTCAAATGTTAACGATTGCACCTGTTGCTTGCTGCAACTTTGTTTGAATCAAAGTAAGGATCAAGTAGGTTCACTTATAGTTGCTATATTTGAATATGAGGGTAGATTGTTAATTGAAATCTGAGTTGATGGCATGTGCACTTGTGCACAGCATGTGCATTGTGCACAGCCTATTTCCTGCATAAAAGGGCTTTGGATTTAAAAATGGTTTGACAGCATATGCTGTCAGATATATTCTACTGCCCATACTTTGCTTTAGTTTAAGAAGTATTAAACCTTTTAAAGGTTAAATCTACCAGGGAATGTTGGTGGGGGTTAATACTTAAAGAACTAAGTGGAACTGAAAAGAAGAGGGCACATGGGAGGGATGTTCTTTTGGGGTCTAACAGGCTGTTAAAGGGCTGAGGTTTAGGCTTATAAAAGGGGAGTTGGAAATACATACAGGGGGAGACAGACAGAGAGAGAGGCACACGGTGAGGAATAATTTGAAAGAAAGAGAGGGTGATACACATTGAGAGATATACACACACACACATAGAAATAGACATTGACAAGAACAGAGTGATTTGAGGAGAGAACATTTTGAGAATTAAAGTGAGGAAAACAGAAAACTGGAAAAGAATTCTCTTTGATGACACAGACAGGCAGGATCAGAAATTACATCTTTTGATTGCTGTCTTGATTTCACTAGTCTTGACCTGTTTGTGCAACATTGATTTCTTCCAAATCCCAGCTGAGTCTGCTTGATTGTTGTTGTTTACTCGAAGACTTGGTCTAGTTGAGTATTCCCAGTTGAGGTCTTGATCCCACTTCAATTATTTCGTGTGTTTGTTGCTGCTGCTATTCTGTCCCTGTTGCTGCTGCTATTCTATGTCCTGCTGCTACTGTTAATTCTGTTTCCTGCTGCTGCTGATTTCCCCATCTTCTTCCTCTTCTCCTTTGCATTTTCAGTGTTTCCAGGTACACATTTCAAATCCCACTTTGGTGTTAACTGTAACAGTTCAAAAGCATGAAATGAAAGGAGTTCTTGAAGAAAATTTAGATGTCTGTTTTGTAATACTTGTGGTATATTGACTTCTGTTGTATAAATTGATTAGTGTGATTCAGTAATGAAAGATTAGTTAGATAATACTTAATCAAGTTTTAGCCTCTTGCATCTTAGTTTATAGTTGTTTGCCAGTACAAGATGTAGTGGTACAGTATATAGAAGGCATGGAGAATTGGTATAGATTTTTTGACTGGATTCCCGTTTAACTAATGACGTGCATAGAATAGAATATTTCCACCTTACACAAATGTTCCTTGTTTATTTTTAGTTTTTCTTTATCATAACTCGCTAGGCAGCATATAGAAGCGCGTTCGAATCCCCGCAAGTAATGAGACATAGTAGTTAATTCCCTTAAATTCAGCCTCAATAAGTCTAGTTAAATTCAATTCAAGAAACGTTTGGACGCAAGTATAACATTGGGTCAATCTCGAATGTAATTTCTTTGTCCAATTAAAGTATGTTTCACAAGTTATGACATCCCTCCACTTTGTAAATAATTAATCAGAAATTGATAAGAATCCGGATTAGGCAAAAGCATATAGTTAAATTAGCATGTCCCTTTTCTTTTAGTTTTAGGGACAAATGCATTAGAAATGTAGCCACTTTAGGATATCCTTTCTAAAATAGAGACGAGCCTCGCCAAATAAAAATGCAAATTGCGGGGCCCTCAATAAATAATCATAATATTTAGAATTCAGGCTAGGCCGTTTAGTGAATCTCATGGCTTTCCACCATATAATAACGCGTTAGACTCTTTAGGCACGGTTTAAGTAAATTATATTCTTAAATTCGGGTGCACATTGATGTGACCCAAATCCAAATCTCAACGAAGTCAAAATGTGTTGACGATCACGGGCGCATTGATTGTGACATGGTTCGATATGCATTTCCACGACGTTGCAATTCTATAAAAATAAATGATAATAATAAAGGCGGTTTAAACTTAATAAAAGCACGTAAGTCATAACATGTATTTAAATCAGATATTTAGCCATTATAACAATTTAAGCGACCGTGCTAGAACCACGGGATTCAAGGGTGCCTAACACCTTCCATCGGGTCAACAGAATTCCTTACTTAGAATTTCTGGTTCGCAGACTTCATTTGGAAAAGTCGAAAATTTCCTCGATTTAGGATTCAAGATAAACCGGTGACTTGGGACACCAAAAGCCAAACCTTTCCCAAGTGGCGACTCTGAATTAAATAAATAATCTCATTTCGAATATTGTCACTTAAATTGGAAAAACTCCGCCCGCGCATTCTACCCTTCGGGGGCGGGCGCGCAAAAAGGAGGTGTGACACTGGATAAGTTTTTTCAAAAACTTCAGCAGAAGATGCTGAAATTATTTAGTTCATTTGTAAAAACTTCAGCATTATATAAGCTGAAGTTTTTGAAAAAACTTATATAGTTTTTTGACCCATACAATCACTATATTGGATCTTCGTTTTTTCTTTTTCTTTCTGAACGTTTTAGTGGAGCAGATCAATAATTACATTAGAAAAAGGTGCCTTCAATGGAAATAAATCAACTAATCATAAAGTTTAAGTGATATAAAGTGAAACTATTACTTTAACCCCACAGATCAATTCATTTGATTCAAAAAAAAAAAAGATTACATCAAAAATACGAAAAAAAATAAAAAGAAATTGTGCAGTTTATGTTAGTTGATTCATTGTTATTGATAAGTCGTAACAATGAAGATCAGATGCTAACATGTGTTATCGTACTGAAAATATCTTAAGAAAACGAAGGAGGAGGAGAAAGGGAGCTGGAGTTGTTTAAAACGTAGGTACAAGTTAAAATTTTTTTAAAAAAATAGGTATAAATTAAATGGAGGCGACCAAATAGGATGTCTCATGCAATTTTTACCATGGAATTGAGGCATACTTAGTTCTTCAGTTCCCTTCCTCTATCTAGTTTAGGGTTTGATACTTGCGAGGCATTAGATCTATTTTAAGAATCTGTACGTTAAGATTGAGGAAGTGGTGGGGTCGGGGTTCTTCTGCATAGAGAAGTGCCAAACATTTTCTTGATCACCTAAGCTTTCTGGTTTAAGCCGCTTAGGCCAAAGGGATATCATATTATCCATTCTATCACATCATTTGATTACAGTTAACTTTCAGATAAATGCAAGATTTAGCACTATATTATGCATGTTTTATTTTCTCCAAAAGCGGATTCAGAATATTTAGTTGTGTATAAAGTGATATTGCACTCACTTTGACAGATTCCCTTCTTGGAGAAAAATATTATAACCTCTATAAATTGATAATCGTGTGGCTGTCCTACTTCTATTGTGTTTGACTAATTTTATACACGTACATACGGAGGCGGATCCAGGATTTCAAAATGATGGATACACTATTGTTAAAAAGTAGATCTAGAATTTATATTTGACTGATTTAACTTTAGTACTTTACCATGACCCACTACACTTTTAAACTTATAGGTTTAAAATTATATTCTTTTGAAAGTTTAGTAATTTTCATATATATATATATATATATCTACACTCTGTACCGAAGATCGTTTAGAGCTGGATTTGAACTGCCAACTTCACTTATAGATGTGCACCCAATAATAATTATACCATAATAATCTTTAAGCATGGGTTCACGTCTCTCCTTAAATCATGTATAATAATGTTATGTTTCTTCAAAATTACTTAAGTATATATGCAAAAACAAGAGTATCTACAATCTAATCCTTAAAAGAGTTTTGTTTAGGAGGAGATTATTCTCTCAATAGTTTATTTTTTCTTTTATATTAGTTTATCTCGTATGTAGGTCAACTGACCAAACCATATTAAAGTTTATGGCTGGTTTAATATATCTTTTTTATTGTCAGATTTATTGCCACCAAAGCTTGTATTGTTAGTTTCCGCATAACACCTTATTATTTTCGATCTCAATGTTATGATGTGTGATTGCATCCATTGTTGAATTATATACTTATCCTCTTTTACTAATACAATCAAACCTCTTTATAACAGCCTCATTTGTTCCGATATTTTTTGGCTACTATAGAGCAGTGTTATTATAAAGAATATATATTATAACATAACATATAAATCGATTCCGAGAAAAACTTGACTTTTTATAGTGAATGAATATTATAAAAAGGTCTGACTGTATATAATATAATGATGAAAATATGAGTTTACTAAAAAAAAAATACAGGTCACATGTTAAACATGAAACAATACGTTATAAGGAAAATCCTTGTGCGCAATTAAACTCCAAGCGTTCAACTTTTAATCTCAACAGACCAGCTTTGATCCGTATACTATATGATCTCAAGTTCACCGATGATGGATTAAGAAAAGAGAAAATCTCACTTTATTCCCATTAATTCCAAACTATTTACCCTTTAATGCCCAGACCCAAATTGTTTACTACTCCTACCCATGCGTTCCAAACTATTTATCTGCTTATCACTTTTTTCACAAGCTTTAAACAGCTCACTATATCCAATAACCTCAGTATTCTCCATACCTAATTTCCACTTTAGCTCCTCAACATTCACCAATCTCATCAGCCTTTTCGCTTCCTCATGCGTAATAAAATCCCCATTATTCATATTATTCTTGTTTTCCCATTCCCCGTTAAAACTGAGCTGATATAGTATCCACCCATCAATCGGGTCGACCCGCAAAAATAAGTTTCCAACACTAAAGTATAGGGCACAATTCAAAAACTAGATCATAGGAAGAACAAATCAATTTTTGTTGTTAACTCATAAGTTCAAAATGCCAAATCTGATTTTTTATGGTGTTTTACTGTTGAAATTCGTTAGTTATTGTTCTTTGATGTGTAGATTGTACCTTTGATGCTTGTTTTTGGAGATTTATTGTACAAAAATTTAAACGCACCATTGAAGGACCTTGAAGCTTAAAACTTATAACTTGTTTATTTGAGTTTTTAATTGTTTTGATCCGATCCTGCATGGGTTTGTTTGAAAAGTTTGATTGGAGGTTGTAGCTACAGTTTTAGTTAATTTGGTGGAGATTTTGTAGCAGATTTTAGAAATTTGGGTTGAAATATAGTTGAACCAGGAAGAAGACGAATTTGTATTGTATACCCAAATAGTATACAAATATACCATTATTATAGTTTACAATATACTGCAACGGTATACTGTAATAGAAGAACACAGTTACCTAACAGTATACCGCAACAGTATATAATATATTATAGGAGTATATAGTTATACTACAACAATATACTATTATAGTATACAATATATTATTATAGTATACTGTAATAATATGCAATATACTGTAACAGTATACTGTAATAGTATACAATATACTATAATAGTATATTTATTACACATAAATTCACTTGCCTTTTCCCTTTCAATTTGTTTAAAGCTTTTACCCAGCGTGAGGGGCAAATTGAAAATGCCAAAAAAATAATAATATTATAGTATGATATATAATGTAACGGTATACTCTTACAATTAGATCCTTTTAGAATTTTTTGAAATTTTTATTGACAACTGATATTATTTCAGTTTAATAACTGAATTAATTTTTTTAACTCTTTGCGTACAATTGTATATCCGGTTGGTATAGCTATATACTATACTGGTATCATATGTTAGTTAATATTTTTTTTGGTTGTATTAGCTACATTTAATTGGTTCACAATTTGATTTTTCTTTAGTAATAATATAAAAAAAAGAATAATAAAAAATAGTGAAAACAGTAAATGAAATTAGATTATGAAGAGAAAAAGAATATAAAAAAAAAAGAAGTTAAATGAAATTAGAAAAGGAAAAAGAAAAAATAAGAAGAAAACCAGAAAAAAGAAAAGGAGAAAAGAAAAAAAAAAGAAAAAAGAAAAAAGAAAAGAAAAGAAGCATAGAAATAAAAAAGAATTGGAGAATAAAGAAAAAATTCCCTACAAAACCTACTATGGGTAGAAAATATAATTAGTTTATGGGTAGAAAAATAAATGGATAAATAAGGATAAATAATTTTGTTTTTGTGGGTAACTGTATCAAAACTCCTATCTTTTTGCAAATACCCATCCACCACAAACTATTTACTCACCCCTACCCATAAAGTTTTCTCCCTACCTATTTTTAGCCAAGCCGAAGTAAACCAAGCCAAGTCCCGAACTAAGCTAGTAGGTAATTATTTTAAGATCAATGAATATTTTACATAAATTGCGAAGTTGTATCCTTTGACTGAATTGGAGCCCATTTCTTATTATAAAGAGAGAGAAAGGGAAGAAATTGATTAATAGCTGCTTTTTGGACCGTTAATCAAGCTCTAGTCAGAGTTTTAAAATTATTTAATATTCAATTGATGAATATAAAATATTTACTTATTATATACTTTTAATATCCTACTTTAAATAATATATTTAAATTTTATTTTAAATTTTGGCTCTTTCTAATTGTTTTTACAGAAAATAAAAAGATTATAAATAACATAAGGAAGAAGACAGAATGGTTGATGAAAGTTTGCTACGACAAACACAAGAATTGAAATGGCAAGATGGAAACATATAATTGAATTTTCGATCGTGTCCAAACTTCCATCTTTAGATACATCTTTAGAGGTATCCAAGCTTCTAGTCTTAGACACATATAAGCATTTAATACTTGCAAGACTTTTCTATAAATAGAATGCAAATTTGGCATTGAGGATAAAATGAGACATAGCAAAAGAACTACTTTTCTCTAAACTTCAATTTTAACTTCTTTCTTTAACTATTTTATTTTTTTCTTGTAAGTTTTCGGCATTTTTAAGAGTATTAGTAATATTCTAGAATCCCTTTTTGCTGTGAGATTTAAATACTCCATAATGGAGTAATCTCATTTGTTAGGATAGTTGATGAAATTTAATAAATATATTTATAATATTATTTCAGTTTTAATGCATCCTTGGCTTGAAATTTTATTTTTACATTTCATATGATGCTGAAATAATGGTTTCTAATTAAGCGTTATTATCACTTCTATATATTTTCTTTAAGTTGTTTTTATATTAATTTTGTAATTCTCACGGAGCAAAATTAATATATAATTAGCAATGAATAAAATAATAGATTTTTGTAAAAATTATTATTTCAAATATGTAATCTTGTTTGTATCAATTTTAATTCTTACAGAGGAATTGTTGTAAGCAAAATTACTGATTTGGTAAGAATATTCTCATGAAGCTTTTATTACCTTCTAGCACAATTCAGGCAAGAAAATATTCGGTCACTAGTTTTAACTCAATTAATTACATAATCTCACTGAGTGCTGTTAATCGACTTTTTCTTAGTGAACAAAATATAGTTGCATTAGCAATAAACAATTATTCTTTAGAGAAATATATATAGAAATTAGAGAAATATATATAGAAATTGAGTTTTCATTGTAATAATATTATCTAGTGAATTCAACGATTCCAAACTTTTTCTTAAATTGTAAATCTTTCGGAAGTTGTTTGTTTTTCTTTACGTAATTAACAAGTTTTAAACTTCACTTACCTTTCATCAATTTGGTTCTTTCATATAGTAGTAAAAATATTAAATGTCCATTGCCCTAGATTAACCAATCTCTATGGGACGATATCATAAACTATACTGGAATTTAATTGAGTACGAGCTGAAAAATCCGATGCATATTGATCTCGTCATTAGTCATTTTTAATGCAAACATGAAATTTGGACAAAAAATATCCTAACTAATATACAGAAAATTCAGTTCAACTCAGAGAACCGATAAAAGTTCAAACTCGAGGAATTCTTCCTTAAGTTTTCATGGAGTTTTGTTCTATCACAGTTCAAACTCCATGAAGAATATTGGAGTTTTAACCAAAAAAGTTCAAAACTCAATGAAAAATTCCTGAAGTTTGAAAGCTGCAAGAGAGAAATGTTGGAGTTTGAACCGTAGCAGTTTAATTAAAACTACATGGGAAATTCTTGGAAGTTTGAACTGAGGAAAAAACCAGAGATGAACTAAGAGGCCCTATGCCGCTTTCTAACGAAGAAGATAAGCGCAAAAAAATCAGGGGCAAATGCACAATAGCCATGATAAAGGATGTTATTTAAAGATTAGTTAATACTTATTTTGTCCTGAAATTTTAACTAAAAGTTTTAACTTCGTAACAATCCTTGAAACATTTGTCTACGAAAACTTAAACTGAAATCAAGAATGTACGAGCTAATTTCTACATAGCAACTAGGGGTGTACAAAGTAAACCGACAAACTGCACCAACCCGATAATCCGAGTGAAACCGAGAAAAAAAATCCGACTATGGTTTGGTTTGATTTGGTTTGGTATTGAAAAAAAAAACCCGATCATAATTGATTTGGTTTGGTTTTAACTAAAGAAAGTCAAACCGAAACCAAACCAACCCGACATTACATATATAAATTTTTTAGATATATTTAATATATAAATATACTTATTGTAATGTAATTTATAAATATATCTTAAAAGATTTTATAATTTTATCTTTTGAGATATTATTTCAAGGTTGGACTTAGAACTTTTGAATGTTCCAATAAGTTTTGTAGCCATTAACATTAGTAAATTAAATAGTGCTAAACCAAAATCAAATCAATACTAATACTAACAAAAGACATTCAATTCAATACTACGAACGAGAATGTATTGAATATCTTTTTTTTTGTTTTGCAATAATTTAGATAAAAATGCATAACCTATTTTTATTTTTTCTTTAGCGTTTAGTCATGTAATTAACACTTCTTTATTAGTCTACTTATTTTAGCATGACTTAATACTTTTAGATTATGTTAATTTTTATTATGGCTTTTTAATTAGCAATACTTATATTACATAATTTAATTGTCTTTATTGTTGAATATTTAGGATAATGCCATGACATATCTCATATTTTGTATTATTTTCTTGGAAAATACTTTATATAGTTGTATCTTACTAGGACTAAAGAAATATTTTGAGCACAATTTATATGTTTTGTTCTACGAAGATTTTATCAGAAAAAAACCCGAAAAAACCCGAATAACCCGAAAATCCAAGAAAAACCGAGAGTGAAAAACCCGATTTTTATTGGTGTGGTTTGGTTTTCAGATTTAATAACCAGATACAATTGGTTTGGTTTGATTTGGTAATTGTAAAATCCAAATCAACCCGACCTATATACACCCCTAATAACAACCCTTTAAAATGGCTACCCGATGCCATTTATACAAAAAAAAAAACATATACTACTAAAAACATACTAAAAACTAACCATAGTTCAATTATTGCTCTCATTTGGGTCAGCTAGTTACTTTTTGGACCGCTTTTAATGAATTTGGGTCAGCTAGTTAACTAATACATATCTATAGTTCAATCATTATAACTTAATGCATATTTTTAGTTGTTTTAAAAAATAATAGCCGATAAAATATATTTATTTTATATATAAATATATTAGATGCAAAAAATACATATTTTGTGGAGTATAGTTTTCGACTAACAAATATAATTAGTTTTAGCTGATCGTTGGGCAATTTGCAGCCGTACCCTATTGTCACGACCCCAACCCCGGTCGTGATGGCGTCCAACACACTGCTAGGCAAACCTGACCAACTAACAACCCTTTGTGTTTTCTTATAAAAATCATTATCAGCTAACACAGTTAAATTGCTAAATTACTCCAATAAGAGTTTAAGACAACGAGTTAAATATGCGGAAATTCAGATGATAATACCACTACATAGCCCATACAGATCTGGTGTCACAAGTCTCGAGCCTCTAGTACAAGTTTAACAACCTAATACATGTCCATCTAGGGAATACTAATTAATAACAAGGATAGAAGGGAGAGATCAGGGTTGCGCACGCCATGCAGCCACCTTGATGCTCCCGGATATGCGCTGCTCAACTGAAATAATCCTCACTCAGCCTCAAATGCACCTGGATCTGCACGCAAGGTGCAGGGAGTAATGTGAGTACTCCGACCCAGTGAGTAATAAGCATAAATAATGACCGAGAATAAGAAATCACGGAAAACACAGAGTAATCTATACTGCGACAGTTTAAAAACAAGTAATAAACCAATGGAAGCGAAATGTAGAAATACTACAACAAATAAGCAGTTAAGTGACAAACATATAAAGAGAAATCAACACATAGAACGGTACCCTATAGTACCCGCTGCGGCGTGCAGCCCGCTCCATTTATTTATCATCGACGGCGCTCACTGGGGGTGTGCAGACTCCGGGAGGGGCCCCTTGCGGCCCAAGCGCAATATCAAGCCATCTCGTGGCATCAAATCTAAGCCCTCGTCCTCATATGAATATCAGTATAACACTGTTGCGGCGCGCAGCCCGATCCCATAGTATCCTCACATCTGGCCCTTGATCGTACTTAGTCCAGAAATCATATAAGCCCCTCGGGCAATAGTAAAATAGTAGTTCTCAGCCCAAAACAACATTTAATATATCTTTTAGTTTCAAAAATCGAGTAAAAGTGAATGAGTTATAAGATAGTAGAAAACGGTACGACTGAGTTCAAGTAGTAAGTCAAACAGTGAAGAAATAGTAAATGAACTCCCCGGAGGGTTCAAAGAATTGTCAAGAAGCCCAAATATGACAATCAGTCCAAATAATGATGATAACAAATAAGCTTTAATCAAATACGCAGTAGAAACATCACTCGGGACGGACCAAGTCACAATCCCCAATAGTAAACGATCCGCGCTCATCATCAAGCGCGTGTCTCACCTCAATATAGCACTACGATGTGCAAATCTGGGGTTTCAAACCCTCAGGACATCATTTACATTCATTACTCACCTCGAACCGGCGAAATCTCTAGCTCGCAACGCCTTTGCCTCTCAAATCGGCCTCCACGTGCGTCGAATCTATCCAAAAATCAGAACGAATAAGTCACAATATGCTAAGGGAAAAAAGCCCAAGCGAAAACAATCAACAAAGGGCACTATTCCCGAAATTACCAAAACCCAAGCCCCGGGCCTACGTCTCGAAATTTGACCAAATTCACAAAACTAGAATCCGTGTACTCTCACGAGTCTAACTGTCACACCTCCTTTTTCCAACCCCGCGAAGGGCGTAGGGAGTTTTTTCTAATTAAAGGATAATCGAAACGGGATTTATTTATTTATTTCAGAGTCGCCACTTGGGAGATTTAGGGTGTCCCAAGTCACCAATTTTAATCCCGGATCGAGGAAAAGAATGACTCCATATTACAATCTGCGTACCAGAAATCCGGATAAGGAATTCTGTTAACCCGGGAGAAGGTGTTAGGCATTCCCGAGTTCCGTGGTTCTAGCACGGTCGCTCAACTGTCATATTCGGCTTATTTATCTGATTTTAAATACAATTATGAACCAATGTGCAAATTTAACTTTTTACCACTTTATTATTATTATTATTATTTTAAAAAAAAATTGTGAACATCGTTTAAAACATGTCTTTGGATTACGTCACATGAAATGCACCCGCAATCCGGAACACATTTTTATTCAATGTTTTAGGATTTAGATTTGGGTCGCATGAAATGCGCATCCGAGTTTAAGAAGGTAAAATTGATTAAATCGCGCCTAAAGAGTCTAGCGCGTCATTATCTTTGGGGAAGGAAGTGAAATTCACTAAACAATCCATCCCAAATTCTAAGTAATTTTTTTTAAAAATAATTAAATAAATAAATGAGATTGGAGAATCCTGTAAATTTTTGTATTATTTACATCTATTTATTTTTAGCGAAATCCTTCCTTATTTTAAGAATATCCTTTAATGACTACCTTTTTATTATTACTAAGTTTGTTTATAAATATAAAATCAATATCTACATTCTTGAAAATGACATATTAAATAGAAGAGAAAAACAAATATTAACAGAAAGTAATAAAAATTATAATCATAAATACAACATGGAATTGTCGAAAAATAAAATAAAAAAAATAATAATAAAAAAAATAATTATCCCATAGTTGGATTAAAATTCAAATTGTTAGTAAGACTTAAGCTTATTGAAACTAATTATTTACAAATACTGAAAATTGAAAGAAAGAAAAATAAAAACTTGATTACTAAACCATATTTCTAAAAAATTTAAACAATTTAACCTTAACTAACTTTGTTTTAATTCACATCATGTCCTAATACTTGTTCGCAAACTAATTCATGTTATAACTGAAATTGACTACATGATTCTGATTAACTTATCGTTGACGAAAAACCTTATGAATAAGGAACTTAGTTAATTTTTGCCAAACTGATTCAATAACGCCATTTTTACGTTATTTCTTCTATTTTTTGTTATTAAACAGTTTTAATTAATAATCAAGCTTAAATATATTTCCTAATAATCTGGTTAAGGCGTTATTTAATATGTCGCTATAATATGCCTAGTTATGCCAAATGACAGTGATTTACAGAATAATAATACATGAATAACCTAAATACAATACAAAAAATTAAATTAAACTAAATTAAAAATTTAACACTCCATTCTTCATTTCAGCTTACAAAATGCCAAAATTACAGTTGTGTACCTGATATTGTCAATATAAGAAGAAGAAAGTCAGCAACGTAATACGTAACACAGCAACAACAACAATAACCAGCAATAACCAGTCAACGAAAATCCCAGTGACAGCTTTGAAAAATTCAAAATAAAATCCAAGGAATGCCGAAAATAACGGACAGAAACCAAGGGAAATTTTCAGATTTTTGAAAGGCTAGTTAATCTTCAACCCTTAATTTCTACACCTGTATACCAGAATATTTATCAGGTGTGTACTACTTTCTCTTCTAATTTTTAACTTTTTTTTTTATTTTTTCTTTGTATGTTTTTCTTTTCTTGAGAGTTTCAATGTTTTTTTCGGAATAAATGTTCAGCTCCTTTTTTTCTCTTATCTCTTTTTTTTTCTCTTCTGTCCCCTTCTATCTGATTTCAAGACTTCTACTTATATCCCATCCCATAAATCTTTTAATCAATTAAAATCCACCCATTTTCTCTACCAAACCCATTATCTTCCCACTCATCCCCATTACATTAAATAAACATATCACACCACCCCATTATATTTTGTCCCCCATGCCTAACATAAAATAATGCAAGATTCCCCTTTAAATTAAATCTTGTCCCCCCTTTATATTAAATAATCATATCACAACCCACCCCATTTCATTTTGTCCCCCATGCTTCAAATAAACAATTACAAAATGTACAATTCCTAAACTACCCCTTCCGACCTTACTGAAATTACCAAACTACCCCTGAACGTATTACAAATTTACCAAACTACCCATCAGCTATAACACATCAATTAATCAAACTTAACCAAAATATAGACAATATGATCAATTTCTAACAATGTTCAAACAACAATATGAACACGGATGAACATCATAACAACAATATCACATGAACACGATTTTAACAACATTTCAACAACAAATCAACATGAACACAAATTGAACAACCAAGAACAACTAAAATTTGATTGAACAATATTTTTAGCAACAACAAACCTATTTTTCGGATTTAAACAACAACAACAATCAAACAAGTATATTTAGATTCTTAAATTCAATAATATTGAACTTAAAATCAACTCTAACAACATTATAACAAACAATTCTTATATTAAACTTTAAACAAGATTATGAGACCAATTCAAGAAATAATCACAAATGGTAAACAAGAAATCAAACTATACACATTTCGGATTCAAAATCAAACAAACATAATATGAACATGAATTAAATCTAAAAATAAAAACGACGGATTCAAATGACTAAAACCAACATACTTCCCTTATTGCAACTAAATTCTTTTAGGCAAATGACAAAACAAAACTAAGAAGAAACAATTATGAATTTAAACTTGAACTTTAACAATATTAACAATTTCCGGAAAATACATCAAATACATGAAACAAATTGAAGAAACAATTAATTAAATTTCAATTTGAATCTAACAAATATTAAACTAACAAATATTCACTTAAACAACAATACAAACATGAAATAAACATGAAAAATAACTAATTAATCCTTCCTTTGAAATCTGAAAAATTTATCTAACAAACAACATATGAATATGAACTAAAAATTAATTCAAACGATAAACAAAACAAACATTTGCCGATTTTAGATTCGAAAATATCAAAACAAAAATGCGGACAATATAAAACTCAAAAATCCACTAACCGTATCGACATGAAATATGTATGGACTGACTCGACGAACCTCGGCCAAAGCTCGACCAAACGGCGACGAACACGAACCTACGAAGCCAACTGAAGCCGCGCCGAAGCAGCAGCAACAGTTGTCGCGGCAGAAGTGCATGAACAAGGCAGCTGGGGTTCATTTGTTTACGTGAAGGAGATGGAGTGAAGCAGAAGCAGCGGCGGCGACAGGCAGCAGCAGCGGCGACTCCACACAGCAGCAGCAGTCGACGTAGCAGTGCGAGCAATTGACGCAGCAGCATGGAGAAGATGGCGACAGGGTTGTCGACTGAGTTTGGGTGGTGTCCGCGTGGGGATGCTGGAGGTCGACGGACAGTAGCAGTTGGAGCGAGGTGGAGGAGTCGATGGATGCTGGACGAAGAAGAAGAAATAACGAAGGTGTTCGGCGAAGGGGTCATCGCTTGGTTTGAAGGAGACGGAGGCAACGGGGTCGTAGCAGCCATGAATGGCTGCTGCGTGCACTGTGTGTGTGCAGTGAGGGTGAGGAGGATGGAGGGGCAGCCATTGATGTGTGCTTGAGGAGGCTTGAGGAAGAAGAAGAAGAAGAAGATAGGAGGGGGGCGGATGGTTTAGGTCTTTTAGGGTTTTTGTCTTCTTTTTGTTTTTTTTTTTTTTTTGTTTTGTAAAATGTAAGACAAAGGGGTTTGGGTCTTTTGGGTTATGGACTGGGTCGATCCAGTTCGAAATGGACTGGGTCGTAGGGAAGATTGGGCCATTTTTTGGGCCTATGGCTTGAAATCGAAGAAGAGGCCCAATTCCGACTTTCTTTATATTTTCGCTCTCTTTTCTTCTTTTATTTCTCTAAAACTAAATTATAAAAATACTTAAACTATTATTAAGAACTAAATTAAGTTATAAAAGCGCAAATTAACTCTCAATAACAATTAACGCACAATTAAGTATTAATTAAGCATAAAATTGTATATTTGGACATTAAATGCTAAAAATGCAAACGATGCCTATTTTTGTAATTTTTAATTTTTGTAAAACAAATTTAATCACTAACAATTGTAGAATTAAATCCTACATGCAAAATGCGACATATTTTTGTATTTTTTATTAATTTAGCAAATAAACATGCACAGACAAATACAAATAATTATTCAAAATATCACAAAATATCACAAAATTGCACACCAAAGAAAAATCATTTTATTTGAATTTTTTGGGAATAATTCTCATATTGGGCAAAAATCACGTGCTTACAGCTGCCCCTCTTTGCCCGAAGACACGAAGGGTTTTCGTGCAAAGATAAAGCGAGCGATTTTTGCCCATCCGAGTACTCCGTGTGAAGCATTTTTTGAAAAAGATTTGACCGAACCTTTGCTTCAAAGGTTTCCTACATATCCTGGGCTAAACAGGAATCAGGTCAATGTAGTTCGGGAAGTCTTGGTAGCTGGGACTACCATGGGACTGCAATGTTACTGCTGTTGCATGCTACTTTTACTGTTTGCTGACCTCCTTATTACACCATGCTTAAAAAATAAGAAGCTAGACTAAGCTAGAAATTACAGAATCTTATCTGTTTTCCCCCTTGCTCCGGTTGCCTTGCTTTTTGTCGGTTTGTGTTTCCTCTGGTGCCTTTTTACCAAGACTTCTGGCCCTTGGCTTTTTTTTTGGAATACCAGTTTTCATCATTTTGTTCGGTCCGCTGGGGACATGGCTTTCTTCATTAAGCTTTTTGGCGGTTCCTCTGGGACACGATTATCTTCATCAGATTCATTAGGTTGGACATGATTTAATGTTCACACAACATTTTTCAAGACGCGTCTTTTCTTTCTTTTGACTCATGCGCTTGAATTTGCACTGGGACTTCTTGTTGCCACCTTCTGCCTTCCGGTGTTGGGATTTTTATTGTTTCCTGCTGGGGATTCTTGTTGTAACCTTCTGCCTTCCGGTGGGGTTACTGACTTCAAAATCTGCAGTATAAGACTGAAAAGTATTCCTCTCGTTATACAGGTGGGCGCCTGGACATGAAATGAAAATGTATACCCGCATTATACTGGTGGGCGACCTGGAAATGAAAAACTGAAATGTATGCCCGCATTATACTGGTGGGCGACCTAGAACGTGAAATGAAAACATAAATGTATACCCGCATTATACTGGTGGGTGACCTAGACAGAAATGTATTCCCGCATTATACTGGTGGGCGACCTAGAACATGAAATGAAAACATAAATGCATACCCGCATTATACTGGTGGGTGACCTAGAACATGAAATGAAAAGATAAATGCATGCCCGCATTATACTGGTAGGCGACCTAGAACATGAAATGAAAAGAGAAATGCATACCCGCATTATACTGGTGGGCGACCTAGAGCATGAAATGAAAACATAAATGCATACCCGCATTATACTGGTGGGCGACCTAGAACATGAAATGAAAACATAAATGCATACCCGCATTATACTGGTGGGCGACCTAGAACATGAAATGAAAAGATAAATGCATACCCGCATTATACTGGTGGGCGACCTAGAACATGAAATGAAAACATAAATGTATACCCGCATTATACTGGTGGGTGACCTAGAACAGAAATGAAAAGACAGAAATGTATTCCCGCATTATACTGGTGGGCGACCTAGAACATGAAATGAAAACATAAATGCATACCCGCATTATACTTGGTGGGCGACCTAGAACATGAAATGAAAAGATAAATGCATGCCCGCATTATACTGGTAGGCGACCTAGAACATGAAATGAAAAGAGAAATGCATACCCGCATTATACTGGTGGGCGACTTACAGCATGAAATGAAAACATAAATGCATACCCGCATTATACTGGTGGGCGACCTAGAACATGAAATGAAAACATAAATATATACCCGCATTATACTAGTGGGTGACCTAGAACATGAAATGAAAACATAAATGCATACCCGCATTATACTGGTGGGCGACCTAGAACATGAAATGAAAAGAGAAATGCATACCCGCATTATACTGGTGGGCGACCTAGAGCATGAAATGAAAACATAAATGCATACCCGCATTATACTGGTGGGCGACCTAGAACATGAAATGAAAACATAAATGTATACCCGCATTATACTAGTGGGTGACCTAGAACATGAAATGAAAACATAAATGCATACCCGCATTATACTGGTGGGCGACCTAGAACATGAAATGAAAACATAAATGCATACCCGCATTATACTGGTGGGCGACCTAGAACATGAAATGAAAAGATAAATGCATACCCGCATTATACTGGTGGGCGACCTAGAACATGAAATGAAAACATAAAATGTATTCCCGCATTATACTGGTGGGCGCCTAATTGGTAAAGAATAATTTGAATTTGTTTCCTCGATTCTCCGAGAAAATTTCCACTTGTGGCAGAAAATTTTCTGCCCCAATTCTGGCGATCTTTCTTATGGCGTATCTTTAGGCCATCATCAACACTTTATTTTCCTGTTCAAATCAAAGAAAATTTAGTTAGTTTTTTTTTTTTGAAATATGGCGAGTGGTCATGTCACTCCTGATGGGGATGATTGTTCCCTTTCCCTTATTCCTGTTCGGCGTTCTCAAAACTTGTTGGGGATGATGTTATTTGCTGGGGATAACATTCTACTGGGGATGGTTTTTCCATTTATCCCTTCACCATTTTGTATCTCAAAAATTTCTGGAGGTTATTTTGCCGAAGATGGATTTTCCTTTCTTCCCTTCCCCTTCTGTGTTGTCCGACCACCTCGGAGCTTGGTCGATATTCGGTCGGAGTACTCTGGGGATCGTCTTGGAACTTGGCTTACAATTTCCTCAACATGTTTTTTTTCCCGGCTCTTCCCTGTACTTTCCTTGCCATTTTAGGACAGTATTATTCGGCCTAGCAACC
This sequence comes from Nicotiana sylvestris, assembly GCF_000393655.2. Lineage (NCBI taxonomy): Eukaryota > Viridiplantae > Streptophyta > Magnoliopsida > Solanales > Solanaceae > Nicotiana > Nicotiana sylvestris. The sequence continues at coordinate 143,561,292 of NC_091059.1, read as the reverse complement.
AACGTCTTTTGCCTTATTGCCTTGTCTCTTGCCTGCCCTTTTCACATTTTATGTTGTACCATTTTGGCAACTGGTAGTAAGCTCTGAAAGACCTTCCTTAAAACATAAATTTCTAGAAATATTCTTTTAAACAAAGAAATGAAAAGATAGAAAAATGAGAAAATCTTTCTGAACAAATGATGGGGAAAAATGAACTTATCTGGGTGATATAACCGATTCCAACGATCATGTTGTGCATTCCGGATTAATCAACCCAGTCTATTTGTGTCGATCACACTTTCTGATGTCTTCACTTGCTGGGGATAAATAGGTGCCCAATTATTCGCAAAATGCGGATCTTTTCCGTCAATCTATCTTGTCGCCTCATAGTGCCCTTCGCGGGGTTTTCACTAACAAGGCTCTCTCATTTCTCACAACTCCCGTCGCCTTATGGTGCCTGTGAAGGTTTTCACCGATAAGACTCTCTCATTTTGTATTTCTCAGCTTACGTCGCCTTATGGCGCCTGTGAAGGTTTTCGCCGATAAGACTCTCTCATCTTATTTTCTCAGCTTGGGATTGGAGTGTTGCCGATAAGATTTTTCTCTGCCGGGAATTCTTTTGGCTATCAATTCTTTCAATTCATGATCCTCATTCAGTCAGGGACCGACGTTTTATTCTTGGTTTTCATTTGCCTATCTTAACACCTCTCGGATACTGATCGGGAGGTCTTTTTTGGATATCAATATAGGTTTTAGAAGAAAAGGATATAAAATTCAAAATAACTTTGATGGGTAAAGTATTACAACTCTTGGAATCAAACTCTTTTTTTTCAAAATTTAGAAACATAATTTCTGCCCCAGTTTTCTTACTTGGGGATTTTTCTTTTGATTTTTTTTTCCTTTTTTTTGTTACCTTATGACCGAGCCGTGAGGCGCCTACGTATCCTCTTTGAGGAATCAGGTCGAACGTAGTTCACTGACTCCTTTGTTTTCTTGCGACCTTCAAAAAGTTTTTTTTTCATACATTTTTTCATTAATGATTCCAAGAGAGGGGTATAAAAAGATAAGTATGGCTCAAAGGGGTAAAGCAAAGGTTAAAAGTGTTTGGATAGAAGAAAGAATTGCCTCCGTCATTTCATTATCCGATAAGCACTAAGTACAAACAAACAAATAAACAACAAAAGAAATTACACATAATATCTTTTGACTGCATCAGAATTGATAGCCATGTCGACGCATCTTCCTTCAACATCCGTCAGACGTAAAGCGCCATTGGATAATACTCTGGTCACAATATACGGCCCTTGCCAATTCGGGGCGAACTTGCCTTTTGCCTCAATCTGATGTGGGAGGATCCGTTTCAATACTTGTTGCCCTACTTCAAATTTCCTGGGGTGCACCTTCTTATTGTATGCTCTTGCCATTCTCTTTTGATATAACTGGCCATGACATACTGCTGCCAATCTTTTTTCATCCATTAAACTCAGCTGCTCTAGTCGGGCTTTGACCCATTCATCATCGTCAATCCCGGCCTCAGCGATAATTCGAAGGGAAGGAATTTCAACTTCTGCTGGTATTACTGCTTCAGTTCCGTATACCAACAAATAAGGAGTCGCACCTATTGAAGTACGAACAGTAGTGCGGTATCCTAACAACGCAAATGGTAGCTTTTCATGCCATTGTCTGGATCCTTCAATCATTTTCCTCAATATCTTCTTTATATTTTTGTTGGCTGCCTCAACTGCTCCATTCGCCTTGGGCCGATACGGGGTGGAATTACGGTGTGTAATCTTAAACTGTTCACATACTTCTCTCATCAAGTTACTGTTAAGATTAGCACCATTGTCCGTGATTATTATTTTTGGGATCCCAAATCTACAAATGATATGGGAATGGACGAAATCCACCACTGCCTTCTTGGTTACAGACTTGAAAGTTTTGGCTTCAACCCACTTAGTGAAATAATCGATGGCTACCAGAATGAACCTGTGACCGTTCGAAGCTGCCGGCTCGATAGGCCCAATGACATCCATGCCCCATGCCACAAATGGCCATGGTGCGGACATTGTGTGCAATTCCGTTGGTGGAGAATGAATCAGATCTCCGTGTATCTGACACTGATGGCATTTTCGTACGAAATTGATACAATCATGCTCCATAGTGAGCCAATAATATCCCGCTCGCAGAATCTTCTTTGCCAACACATATCCGCTCATATGGGGCCCACAGACTCCAGCATGTACCTCTGTCATCACTATCGTGGCTTGACTTGCATTGTAAGCACGTGATTTTTGCTTTACGGACATTCGCTCCAAAAGAAAATAAAAATAGTGACAAATGGCTTCGTTGTACAATTGTTCGAGTTTTCATGTGTTGTTAGTCACTTGTGGATCTGTCCATTCTTTTTTTGCATTTAATCATTAACAAACAAAATACAAAATATATGTATTAGGATGGTTAAACCATAATTCGGTCAGTAAAAGAAAATTCAAAAAATATATATGTGCACCGTTCGCCCTAGGCTCTTAGCTAACCTACGTAAATATTTTTGTGATAATTGTGTTAAAATGTTGCATTGTTGTTTAATTCCGTTACCTTATTATTTGTTATTTTTATTTTGTTTAAAAGAAAAGAAAAAATAATAAGAAAGAAAACAAAAGCAAAAGAGTAGGGAAAATCGGTTTGGGCCAAGAAATGAAACAAAATAGGCCCAAGACCAGGACACAGATCCAGTCCAAACACAGGCTGCCCGGACACGTCCCAAACGACGTCGTATCAGCGCCTCAATCTGAGCCGTTGATTCATGGCAATCAAACGGTCCAATACAGCCCCTGCTAAGTCGAAACGACGTCGTTTCAGGCAAGTTAATCTGGGCCGTTCATTCCCATTGATCCAACGGATCCAGGCCTTCCTCTAAACCCGTCAACATGACCCGATCCAATCCCCTACCCGGTCATAACCCACTATCATCTCCCGAACGACGTCGTCCCTCCTCAATGGTTAGATCCTGGCCCTTGATCTCAATTGATCCAATGGCCAGGATCTAAACCCTCAATACATATATAAACCTAACCCCCTTACCCCACGCCCCAAGCCACACCCCCCCCTCGGCCACTATTCACCATCTTCCCCAGGCTCCCTTTCCTCTCAAACCCTAGCAGCCTAGGTTTCCCACCATAAGCCTGGCAACCACAGTTCCGATGACCACCAAAATAACACCCCCGATGCACCCGACCATCCTGAACACGAATCCACTAACCACAAGCCTCGAATCACTTCCGTTCGTCTCGAATCTTCGTTTGAAGATTTGAGTCGAACCTGGACCTATGCCAAACCACCCCATCTTCATGCTAGACACTCTCCTGACCTTCCTCGTGACCAAACCAAGCTTGGTTTGGTCCGAATCCACCCACAACTCCCAAAAATCCAGATCTGGAAATCCAGACTTCTGAAGCACATGCACCTGGGGAACCCGGCCAGTTTTGACATAGGTTTGAGGTCTAATAGACCTTAACCAAGGTGTTCTCATGTGAGAACACCCTGATTAAGGTTTGTTCGGCCTCAAAGGTTCGAAGTCGAGTTTGATTTGGGTCTGTTTGGTTTAAACATTTTGGTAAGTTTTCCGTTCTTTTGTTTTATTTCCAAATAAGTTGTCAGCATATCTCTTTGTGTTTGTTTGTTATTTTGTTACTTCTTCCAGATTTCTTTCATCTCTGTTAAAGACCCTTTATTTGGTCGATTGTCTTCTGTTTGTTCTGAATACACTCTGTGATAAACATGATCGTCAGTTAGATTAATCGTCAAAGGAACTAATTCATATAGGCCCAGTAATTTAATAAAAGTTGTCTGATACCCTTTAGGTCCCCGAACGTGTTGTTTATATGAGCGACTGATTATTACCTGCTATAATTAGTATAGTCGACTCGATAAATGTCGTCGATTAGTTTTCTATAACTAATGGATCGAAGGAGCTAGGAGTTTCACATAACTAATTAAACTCGGACACTGGCTGGATGACCTAGTAATGTTTGAAATGGTCTGTTGGCATTATAAAAATGACTAAAAGGGTTCAGTCTAGGCAGTCCTGAGTTCGAGTTTTCATCAGTGCAAAAATGCCCTAATGCTGCAATAGGCAGGGGCAGTAATAATCAAGGTTAACGGGGGTATTCTGGGGTGTTTAAAAAGAACAGAAGTAATTAGTTTAAGTGAGCTGACAAAAAGGGTACTAACTTAGGATTAAACTAATACCAATGGGGGAACAAGACACAAGGGTATGGGGGCTCAAAATGAATAAACAAATGAGCCCATAATTCTGGATTAAACAAAACCAGGCGTGGGGAATAAAGGGAGCTGACACCAAGCATGCTGAGCATGGGCTTAAAGAGTATGGGCATTCTGCCAATTGGCAGGCAGGGCAGCTCAGCTGTAATGGTGCATTTGGCCTATAAATAGGCCATTTGATAACTAAAACAGGGGCTGAAGTTTAAGGGTCTTAGGCTGGACTTTTAGCTTTCAGAGAGGGAAAAACAAAGGGCTGGAAAATTTGTAGTCTAAAGAGAGGTCTGGTGAGTTCAAAGAAAACTGAAAAACATAAGTTAGTTTCCAATAAACACTGCAACCAAACACTGCCTGAAAGTTGTATAAGAGTGCATATTGGTCAAGCTGTCTTGGCCAAGTTCTTGGTTTGCATTGGTTGAGCTGTTTCTGGTTATTGAATTGGTAGTGTTGCTGCATTGAATACTCTGTTTGCTGTTGTTTCATCTTTCTTTTCTGGGTTCATTGGTTTGGTACTCGACTATTGGTTGTTCCTCTTTGTTCTGGGAAATATTGTTGGTTCATCATTCTGCCTCTGGGACTGTTTGTTTGTTGCTCGACCACTTGTGAGCTCCATCATTGTGGCTGGTTGTTGTTGCTGTGTTGTTGGTGTTTATCTGCTGTTGCTGTATTTGCTGCATACTACTCAGCTGACCATTCTCCTTCTTCTTTTTCTTTGCTATACCAGGTACACGATTAATAGTGTCAATGTAACTTGAAAGTTGAGCATGAATATAAAAGAGAAGAGCTGAAGATGTTTATTTCATACATAGACTGTTATATTAAACTTCATGTAATGTATAATAGCTTACTTTCTTGTCTAGATACTGAAGCTAGCCTGCATGCCTAGTAGATATCAATGTGTGGTGATAGAATGTTAGTTTGTATATATGGGTTGATAGATAAAAGTATTCCCAGTGCAATAGGTTGTACCTAGGCTTTATCTAATTGCGTTTAACATGTCTTTAAATGCATAAAACCGTCCATGTTAGTTAACTTCATTTCCTTTTGATAAATTGCCTCCTTATAATTGGCGAACCATTGCTTTAAAATAAACAGCGCAAGTCTGCACTTCTCAACCTCACGAAGGTCGAGCCCGAATCAAACGAACCCAGCAGGCTTTCATCAGAAAGGCAGCGGCCCAGGCCCAGCCGATACTATGTTGGCTGGGTTTGGGCCCATAATGACCGATTAGCTGCCCACGTGCATGGCCATGTTTTCTGATTTTGCGCAAGCACTCGGAATTCTGTTATAGATAAACTCGCAATCATGTAATTAATTAGGACTGTCTACCGTTTTCAATTGATAGAGACGAACACGACAAGAAACGTAGTTGCTATAGGATGTCCTTTTAAAATAAGAACGAGATGAGCCTCGATGAAAATAAACAAAACACGCAGATGCGGGGCCCTTGTTAAATGTAAATCATTGAAGCATTTAGTTTCCCGGACGGGTTGTTTAGCAAATCTCACAACCCTCCTAAAATAACAACACGTTAGTCTCTTTAGGACACGCTTTAATAAACCTTACCTTCCTAAACTTGGGTGCACATTTATGTGACCCAAATCCAAATCTCGACGGATTCGAAATGTGTCTCTAATCACGGGTACATTGATTGTGACGTGGTTCGAGGTGCGTGTCCATGACGTTGCAAATTCATTTCAAAAAAAAAAGAAAAAAAAAGGAATGAGATGAGCCTCGCCAAATAAAATACAAATTGCGGGGCCCTCAGTAAATATTTGCTTTAAAAATTGTTTAGACTTCGGGATGGACCGTTTAGTAAAATTCCACGGTCTTACCCAAAATAAATACGCTAGTCGCTTTAGGCGCGCCTTTAATAATTTAATTTCCTTAAACTCGGGTGCACATTGATGTGACCCAAATCCAAATCTCAACGGAGTCAAAGTGTGTCGACGACCACGGGTACATTGATTGTGACGTGGTTCGAGATACATTTTCACAACGTTGCAATTCTTGATAAAAACAGTAAATGATAAAAGCGGTTAAAAGTTAAATTTTGCACATAAGTTCACACTTGTATGAAATCAGATAATCAAGCCGAATATAACAGTTGAGCGACCGTGCTAGAACCACGGAACTCGGGAATGCCTAACACCTTCTCCCGGGTTAACAGAATTCCTTATCCGGATTTCTGGTACGCAGACTGTAATATGGAGTCATTCTTTTCCTCGACTCGGGATTAAAATTGGTGACTTGGGACACCCTAAATCTCCCAAGTGGCGACTCTGAAATAATTAAACCAATCCCGTTTCGATTGTCCTTTACTTGGAAAAAACTCCTTTGCGCCCATGCGGGTGCGGAAAAAGGAGGTGTGACAGCTCTGGCGACTCTGCTGGGGATATGACCCAGAACCACTGGTTCAGGGTTAAGAATTCGAGCTTAAAATAATTGTTATTATTTGGCTTTATTTATTATCTGATTATTACATGTTTTGAGCCTAATGTGCTAAATGCTGCTTTTACCGCTTTGATATTATTTGAACTGTATATAAACTGTGCCGAAACCTTTCTCTTCTTACCTCCGGGGATGTGCTTACTGGTTGAGACTCCCTATTCTGTTAGTGTCATACCCCAAATAAAAGAGGTTCGGAAAGTTTCTAAGCCGGCTGGCCTTTTGGTTCCCGGAAAGGAGCTCCTTCCTCAACTCGAGTTGTCCGCTCGGGTACACTGTCTAGAACACCGACCCAGGTTTTGAACATAGAATAACGTGACTTCATGCCGGATCCCTAGTAGGAACGCTTATTTGCATCACGTTGCATATGACTTAGGGGACTCAACACAGGGGTTGGGTCCGTCTAGGACTAGCAACCTGATATGAAAAGACCATTCTGGTGCATCCCACTGTTCTCCGTGCATTTATTTGTCTCATACCCGCATGCTGACCGGTGTTTTTGATATTTGGAATATTGTGAAAAAAAAAAAGGGAAATAACGGTTGGGAATTGATTTTGAAAAAAAAAACAAATACTGTCAAAACTCGGCCAAAATTTTGAAAAGTCGTTGTTCTATCTTTCATAATAAAATTATATCAATAGAAATATAGAGTTGTCTTATCATAAAAATCAAAAAAAAATCTTATTTTTAAAATTGTTTTTTATAATAATAAAAAAAAAAAAAAAAAAGTCTTGTGTTGTCTTTACTTTTATCATTTGTTACAAATATATGTATATATATATATGAAAAATTCGAAAGTTTTGCTTTATTTCCAAATGTATATATCTTTACTTATGGTAAAAGTATTTATCTTGTTATAAGTCTAGAAAAGTCCTTTCAGGCTCCCAGTTTTTCGAAAAAAAAAAAAAAAAAAATATAATAAATAAATAAACAAATAAACAATAAAAATAATATATATTGACTTCTTTAGAAAGTTTTATATATATATACATGAAAATTCAAAATTCAAAAAATCGCATATGTTTTTGCTTTTAGCAGGATAAGTGTCGTTTGTTAAAATCTTATTAATAAATGTGCAGAATGAGCACGATTCCGAATGAACCATTTTCAATCATGAATAAAATTCCCCTCCAATTGCGGCTCTGGTGGAATGATTTGGGCAAAGAGGGGCATGACGAAATCAAGAAGTATCTGAAAGGCCTCACGAGTTTGTTGGATATCAGGCCACGAGGAGATATCATAAGGGCACTAGTCCCCCACTGGGATCCTGCGCACAATGTCTTCCGCTTCTCAGATTTCGAACTTACCCCAACTTTAGAAGAAATAGCAGGGTATATCGGCAGCGCTGAGACTCCTTTGAGGCACAAATATCTGATTGCTCCGAGAGCTGTGGCAGTACACCGGTTCCTGGACTCCTTAAAAATAGTCAGAACAATTCATAACCCTGACTTGGCAAAAGGTTTTTGCAGCATGAGTTTCATATATCAAAGATATGGTCACATAGGAGGATTCGACAAGCCAGAAAACCAGTTGTGCAGCAAAGGTAATCGCCAGAAGTGGGAAGAACATAGACGAATTGCTTTCATGATAACTTTCTTAGGACTACTAGTATTCCCAAGAAAAGATGGGAATATTGACATAAAGATAGCAGGGGTCGTCAGTACGTTGCTCACACAGAGTGATAGTACGTTGGCGCCCATGATAGTAGCTGATATATTCCGGGCACTCACTTCTTGCAAAGCCGGAGGAAGCTTTTTCGAGGGTTGCAATTTGTTGTTGCAAATGTGGATGACCGAACACCTATGTCACCGAGCCCCGTTTCTGAGCCATGGATCCGCAGGAAAGACCTGCATAGAGGAGTTCTATACCAGAGTTAATGAAACCTACCTGCCAGAAGGAGTCACAGCATGGACCTCATATTTCCATACCCTCAACGCCAGTCGAATACAATGGGCGCTAGGATGGTTATCAATCGACGAAGTCATATACATGCCAGCAGCTAGGCCCCATTTCCTCTTAATGGGACTTAAGAGCATTCAACCATACGCACCACATCGGGTTTTAAGGCAACTTGGGAGGTATCAGATAGTGCCGAAAAACGAGGATCTGAGCATCCAGGTAATCGAGATCAGTCCCGACGGCCAGTTTCCTGAAGCAAGGGTTCGTCAAATTTGGAGCCAATGTCAATACTTAGAAGCAAATACTTGTGTAATGAATCAGGCAAAAGGGGAAGTTTCGCCCGGGTATCAGGCCTGGTACAAAGGGGAGACATCATCTGGAAGACCGACCAAAAGACCTCACCTGCAAGAATTTGTCAAATCTTCACAAGAGCAGTGGGGCTGGTTGGCCAAAGAGCAGGAATATCTCGTCAAAGCAGGCAAACTAAAGCAACAAGTTCAGGATATGAGGTTTGAGTGCCAATTACAGTCTGCTGCCCACGAGGGAGAAAGGAACAAGTTAATCAGAGAAGGCGAGGTCCTCAAAGCTCAGATCCGGAGAATGAAAAAAGAGGCTAATAGCCAGCTGAGAAGCCGGGCAGATAAAAGATTGATAGCAGGGTTAAAGGATCAGGTTGCGAAATGCCAGAAAGAGTTGGAAAAAGCCAGGGCCAGCACGGCAAAATTGCGAACCAAGTGGGCAAACGGTGCGATGGCTCGGAGGCAGCACCTGCAACAAGTCATAAGGGAGTATGAATTGAGCATCGGGACCTTAAAGGAAACGAATGCCTCTCTTCGAGAAAGGATCCTCAAGCAAACACGAAATGCCCAAGCCGACAGAAGGCAATGTTACGATGCAATGAACAGAATGGAACGACAAATGGAGATATTCCAGGATCAGCTTGCCAACAACGCGCGAACACTGGGATTGAAGAACCGGCAGATAAGGCATTTGTTCGCAGAAAGGGACAACATTCGAGGAAGGATCGACGAGATTGGGCATTACATCTACGTGAGATGCCTGGCATGCGAGCAAATGCCCCGGAAGACCCTCATTGTTTCCATCATGGGTTGCGTTCACCGAATCATGAATGAGTTGAAAGGTCTGCAGAGAGACCTCACACCAAGGGCCGCGGAAAGGCCGAATGATGCCTCGTGGGCCCCTAAGTTGGAAAATTAATCTTTGGTTGAGTTTTGTTTATTTGGTTTTGTTGTTTTTCCATATGTTGTTTTCTTTTCTTTTAGTCAAAACGGCTTAAGAACTGTGGAGTCCTGTACTATTGCTATTCCTTGCTTGAAGTAATTTGTAATAGCAAAATTTTGAGAATGAATTTAACGATTTCACAAGAATTTTGTGTTTCTTTACTTTAAGGCAGAACTACGCCTGGTCTGATTCACGCGGGGACGTGATACGTAGGCAATCCCCATAAGATTCGACCGCTTTTAATAAATAAAAATAAAAATACAAAATAAAAACGCGGGGTTTCGCATAATACTCTAAAAAAGAGACGAATGAACAAACCGGGATGACGCATGTGGTTTGAAGCAAAGCATGTAGAAACGGTTAACTGCCTAGGTGCATTGCATCCTCTATGTGTTATGATCAAATCTGTTAAGCTCTAACACTAACAAAGTTTGTTGTTGTCTGATACCAGACAGTTAGTTGTTAAAGAATTCTGGCAACACATTCATACCAAACCAGATCCAAAGGACCGGTAGCAACAAGCATGACCACTTCTGAGAATAGTAATGAGGAAGAAAGGCCGATGAGCCAGTTGCTAAAAGAGGCAATGGAAAAAATTGAGAGGATGGGACTGGAGATGCATGCCATGCAGCTAGCCCTGGCCAAAACGCAAAAGAGCCCTGAGACACTGGGACACGTACCGGAGTACCCTCACTCTGGCCCTTCCACAAGCCGCCCAAACCCCCTCTATCATCAAGAGAGAAGCCCTCATGATTCCCAAGCTCCACCACCCCACCAACCTCTCCCAACATCCAATATTCCCATTTTTGTGGGACCTGCATCAGCCCCTTTGCAGCGAACGACCAGTGAGCCATTGTTTCAGGCTCACGATACACAGTACTATCCCCCTGAGCCTACATTCCACGCACCGGAACCACAGGTTTACAATCCCCATTTGGAAGTACCGGCAGAGGTTGAGAAGCCTGTTAAGGCCCCAGAACAGGATGAAGTGTTAAGAAAGTTCAAAAGCCTGGAGCAATCCTTCAGAAACTTGCACGGGCTGGGCAATCAAGTCAGCGTGGCATACAAAGATCTGTGCCCTTTCCCAGATGTCCAACTCCCGGCTGGGTTCAAGATGCCCAAGTTTGATTTATATGAAGGGCACGGTGATCCCATGGCACATTTGCGGGGGTTCTGTAGCAAAATGAGAGGGGCAGGAGGCAAGGATGAGCTTTTGATAGCTTACTTCGGCCAAAGTCTGAGCGGATCTGCGCTGGAATGGTATACCAGGCAGGATTTCAGCAGGTGGTACACGTGGGATGATCTGGCACAGGCTTTTGCAGGTCATTTCCAGTACAATCTAGAGATAGTCCCTGACCGTCTCACGTTATTGAGGACTGGGAAGAAACCCGGGGAAAGTTTTCGCGAGTTCGGGTTCCGTTGGAGAGAACAAGCAGCTAGGGTCGATCCTCCCATGAGAGAGGGAGAAATGGTAGACTACTTTTTGCAGACATTGGATCCAACCTACTTTGGTCACTTGGTGACAACGGTTGGAAAATCTTTCAACGAGGTAGTCAAAATAGGGGTCATGATAGAAGAAGGTTTGAGGTCGGACAAGATCTTAAACTATTCGGCACTTAAGGCCACGACCCAGGCTATTCAAAGCGGCACGGGAGGTGCGCTAAGAAGAAAGAAAGAAGAGGTTGCCACGATCGAGGCAGGCAGTTGGTCCAGGGCTGGCAGGCCACACTACAACCAACCCAGGCCTCACAGGTCAAACTATCCATACAACCCACCACAAAATTTCTATCCACCTCGAGAACCACATTGTTCCGTACACCAAGCCCAGGTATACACTCAGCCTCCGGTTCGCCCACAATGGCGCGCACCGGCTCCCCAGAACATATATGCACCACCACAAAACACTTACCCTCCACCAAGGGCATATAGAAATCCTTCAGGGGCAGGTTTCCGGGGAAATCCAGATGCCAGAAATGACAGGTTGCGGAAGCAAAGAACCTTCACCGAACTGGGAGAAACCTACACCGCTGTGTTCCACAAGCTGCGGCAATTGGGTTTGGTTAGTCCCGTCCATACTCGGGAACCAAATCCCCCGCCTCAGAATTTGGATCGTTCAATCAGTTGTGAATACTGTTCAGGGATGCTCGGGCACGATACCGAGAAGTGTTGGAAGTTAAGGCATGCCATACAGGATCTTATTGACACCAATAAGATCGAGGTCCAGACACCGGAGACTCCTAACATCAACCAAAATCCACTGCCAGCGCACCACGAAGCTCACATGATTGAGTTGGTGTGTGAGGGAGGTGAATTAAGAAAACCCTCACAAACAGTGATGATGATCCAAGCTGCCCCAAAAGAAGTCTTAACCAGGGGAGGAACAAATGCACAGTCGCAGGGAGAAGGTGTCAAGCCGGTAGTATTATGGGGGAAGAACCCGTCCGTCATAGCAAGCAAACCCGAGCCAAGCAAGTTGGTAATACCAGGGATCCTGCCCACACCGGCGGTCGTGTTGATAGGGGTATGTAGAGAACGGGTAACCATAAAGCCGGTGGTCCAACTGCCAATGCTTGACAGCAGGGCTGTCCCCTGGAAATATGAAAAAGCAGTGGTAACGTACCAAGGAAAACAGGTGGAAGAAGTCAGTTGTGAAGCGCAAGGGCTGACTCGATCAGGTCGATGTTTTGCTCCGATGGAGTTAAGGAAAACCAACCCAGTGGCAACCAAGAAGCCAGTGTCAGAAGAAGAGGCCGAAGACTTCCTGAGGAAGATGAAAGTGCAAGACTATTCTGTGGTTGAGCAGCTGAGAAAAACACCTGCCCAGATCTCACTATTGTCATTACTCCTCCATTCCGAGGAACATCGCCGAGCCCTGTTAAAAATATTGAACGAGGCCCATGTACCCAGTGAGATTTCTGTAAACCACCTGGAAACCATTGCCAGCAAGATTTTCGAGGTGAACAGAGTGACATTCTCAGATGATGACCTGCCGGTGGAAGGTACAGAGCACAACAAAGCTCTATACCTAGCTGTCAAATGTGAAGACTCGGTGGTAACCCGAGTATTAGTGGATAACGGCTCAAGCGCCAATATTTGTCCATTATCCACCCTGGACCAGTTAAAGATTGACCGTGGAAGAATCCGGGAGAATAGCATCTGTGTCCGAGGGTTTGACGGAAACGGAACAGCCACTGTGGGGGATGTTGTACTTGAACTAACCATTGGCCCGGTCCTGTTTACCATGGAATTCCAGGTATTGGACGCCACGGTATCTTACAATTTGCTGTTAGGACGACCTTGGATTCATGCAGCTAAAGCGGTGCCTTCCACCCTACATCAGGCAGTGAAGTTCGAGTGGGAAAGACAAGAGGTCGTGTTGCACGGTGAGGATACAACATGCACCATGGGCGGAACCATTGTGCCTTTCATAGAGACCACTGATGACAAGGGTCCTTGGGTCTACCAGATTCTCGATACAGGGTCGGCCAACAAAATCTCTGAAGGAGAAATCATCCCGCACCCTAGGGTAGCTGCCGCGACAGTCATGATGGTATCGGAGATGCTGGGTAATGGGTTTGTGCCGGGAAAAGGCCTGGGAGTTGAACTTCAAGGGATAGTCCAACCTGTCTCCCTTCCTAAGAATCTGGAAACTTTCGGGTTGGGGTTCAAACCAACCCCAGCAGACAGGAAGCAAGCGCGAAAAATGAAGAAGAGAGTCTGGTTTCTGCCTAAACCAGTACCACGCCTCTCGAGGTCTTTTGTTAAAGCTAGTACCAAGGGGTCAGCAATCCCAAAGATTCGAGGACCTTTGATCGGAATAAATGAAGACCTCAATCAGAGTTTTGAAAGGCTATTTGCGGATGTCAGTATGGTGGAAGCTGGAGAGGGTTCCAGCAGGGCAGAGATACAATTTGTGGGGCCTGAGGCCAAGACCAACAATTGGACGGTTACTCCTCTTCCTGTCCGAGGGGAGTCTTGTTCTCTTTTTACTGGTCCTAATGACATGGCATGCACAGCGGATCTTCGACCTAGTCTAATAAATCAATCTGAATCTGACTCAACAATGCAAGAGGTCGTTTGTGATAATGAACCCGAAGGTGACGAAGGGGAAGCCTTCGAAGAAATAAATCGAGAACTATGCCAATTTGAAGAGAAACCCAAGCCTAACCTAAATGACACTGAGGCTGTGAACCTAGGAGACGCTGATAACATCCAAGAGACCAAAATTAGCATCCACATTGAGCCGAATGTCAAAGCAGAATTGATCAAAACTCTCAGGGAATTCAAAGATGTTTTTGCATGGTCATATGATGATATGCCTGGATTGAGCACCAATTTAGTGGTTCACAAATTGCCCACTGACCCGGCACACCCTCCGGTCAAGCAAAAACTAAGGAAATTTAAAACAGAAATGAGTGTAAAGATCAAAGAAGAAGTGATCAAGCAATTACAATCGAAGGTCATTCGGGTCACTCGGTATCCCGAATGGTTGGCCAATGTGGTACCAGTCCCAAAGAAGGATGGAAAAATCAGGGTGTGCGTCGACTACCGCAACCTCAACAAAGCAAGTCCCAAGGACAATTTCCCGTTACCCAACATTCATATCCTGATCGATAATTGCGCTGGGCGCGAGATCGGATCCTTTGTGGATTGCTATGCGGGTTATCATCAGATCCTAATGGATGAGGAGGATGCTGAGAAGACAGCATTTATTACGCCATGGGGAACCTACTGCTATCGGGTAATGCCGTTCGGTTTAAAGAACGCTGGGGCAACGTACATGCGAGCAATGACTGCTGTGTTTCATGACATGATACACAAAGAAATAGAGGTGTACGTCGATGATGTGATCATCAAATCTTGGCGTCAGGAGGACCATGTGGCAGACCTAAGGAGATTTTTCCAAAGACTCCGGAGGTATGATATCAAGCTTAACCCGGCCAAATGCGCATTCGGGGTTCCATCAGGAAAGTTGCTAGGATTCATCGTCAGTCGACGGGGGATTGAGTTAGACCCATCCAAAATTGAATCCATCCGAGATTTGCCACCGCCAAGGAACAAAACAGAGGTAATGAGTTTGCTGGGTAGACTCAATTACATCAGCAGGTTCATCGCTCAACTCACAGCAACTTGTGAGCCCATATTTCGGCTACTGAGAAAGGATGCTGCAGAAGGTTGGACGACAGAGTGTCAAGAGGCTTTCGACCAAATCAAAGGGTATCTGTCTAATCCACCCGTGTTGGTCCCGCCTAAGCCCGGGAAACCCCTAATCCTTTACCTGACAGTCTTGGAAAATTCATTTGGTTGTGTACTGGGGCAACATGATGACACAGGAAGGAAGGAGCAGGCCATCTACTATCTTAGCAAGAAATTCACAGTGCATGAGGTCAAGTACACTCAACTCGAGAAAACATGCTGCGCCCTGACTTGGGTAGCTCAGAAGTTGAAGCACTACCTGTCCTCATATACTACTTATCTCATATCCCGCTTGGACCCATTGAAGTATATCTTTCAGAAACCTATGCCCACGGGAAGGTTGGCAAAGTGGCAAATTCTGCTCACAGAGTTTGATATCATCTACGTAACAAGGACGGCCATGAAAGCCCAGGCACTAGCAGACCATTTGGCAGAGAATCCCGTTGACGAAAAATACGAGCCTTTAAGAACGTATTTTCCTGACGAAGAGGTGATGCATACAAATGAGTTGGAATTACCCGAGGAACCGGGTTGGAAGCTTTTCTTTGATGGAGCGGCAAATGCAAAAGGGGTGGGAATAGGGGCAGTACTCATCTCTGAAACAGGACGGCATTATCCTGTTACGGCCCAACTGCGCTTCTATTGCACTAACAATATGGCCGAATATGAGGCTTGCATTCTGGGTCTGCGCTTGGCTGCTGACATGGATGTCCAAGACGTCTTGGTCTTGGGAGACTCGGACCTCTTGGTACATCAAATTCAGGGTGAATGGGAAACACGAGATCTGAAGCTCATACCATACCGACAATGCTTGCATGATCTGAGCAAGCAATTTCGATCGGTGAAGTTCAAACACATCCCGAGAGTTCACAATGAGGTTGCAGATGCTTTAGCCACCTTAGCATCAATGCTGCACCACCCTGACAAAATGTATGTTGATCCTCTGCATATCCAAGTCCGTGATCAGCACGCCTACTGCAATACCATAGAAGAAGAAGCAGATGGCGAACCCTGGTTTCATGATATCAAGGAATATCTCAGAATGGGGATATATCCAGAACATGCCTCTGGAGACCAAAAAAGAGCCCTTCGGCGTTTGTCGAATGGTTTCTTCCTCAGTGGAGGAGTATTGTACAAAAGAACCCCGGATTTGGGGTTGTTGAGATGCATAGATGCCGGGCAGGCAACGACGGTTATGGCGGAAGTACATGCCGGAGTTTGTGGGCCACACATGAGCGGATATGTATTGGCAAGAAAGATCCTTCGAACAGGGTGTTATTGGCTAACCATGGAACACGACTGTATCACTTTCGTAAGGAAATGCCATAAGTGCCAGATACATGGAGATTTGATTCATTCTCCGCCAACAGAGTTACATACGATGTCAGCACCCTGGCCGTTTGTAGCATGGGGCATGGATGTCATTGGGCCCATCGAGCCAGCAGCGTCCAACGGTCATAGGTTCATTCTAGTGACCATTGATTACTTCACCAAATGGGTGGAGGCTAAAACCTTCAAATCGGTAACCAAGAAGGCGGTGGTGGACTTTGTTCACTCCCATATCATCTGCAGATTTGGGATCCCAAAAGTGATCATTACGGATAACGGTGCGAATCTTAATAGCAGCCTGATGAGAGAGGTGTGCCAACAATTCAAGATTACACACCGCAATTCCACCCCATATCGTCCCAAGGCGAATGGAGCAGTCGAAGCAGCCAATAAGAATATCAAGAAGATACTACGAAAAATGGTGGAAGGGTCCAGACAATGGCACGAGAAATTACCCTTTGCTTTGTTGGGGTACCGCACTACCGTCCGGACCTCCATAGGCACAACTCCTTATTTGTTGGTGTATGGAACTGAGGCCGTGATACCAACGGAGGTCGAAATTCCATCCCTCCGAATTGTCGCTGAAGCCGGGATTGATGATGATGAATGGGTAAAAGCTCGATTGGAACAGTTGAGCCTGATAGATGAGAAAAGATTGGCAGCAGTGTGCCATGGTCAACTGTATCAGAAGAGAATGGCAAGAGCATATAACAAGAAGGTGCGCCCCAGGAAGTTTGAGGTAGGGCAGCAGGTGTTAAAGAAGATCCTCCCACATCAGGTCGAAGCAAAAGGCAAATTCGCCCCAAATTGGCAAGGGCCTTATATCGTGACCAGAGTATTGTCCAACGGCGCTCTGTGTTTGACAGATATCGAAGGTAGATGTGTCGACATGGCTATCAATTCAGATGCAGTCAAGAGATATTATGCGTAATTTCTTTAATTATGGCAATTTTTGGTTTATTTGTTTGTATTTGGCATTTGATGGATAATGAGATGACGGAGGCAATTCTTTCTTCTATCCAAACACTGTTTAACCCTTGCTTCCCCCTTTGAGCCTTAAGTAATCCTTTCATACCCCTCTTTTGGAATCACTAATGGAAAGGACATGAAAAAAAAAAAAAAAAAAAAGAGAAAAGAAAAAGAAGAAGAAAAAGAAGATGAAATCATAAAGAAATACAAAACCGTGGGAACTACGTTTGACCTGATTCCTCAAAGAGGATACGTAGGCGCCTCACGGCTCGGTCATAGTATGCATCATAATAAATATAGGATGCATAATGTACATAGTATGCATAATAGACACAGCGTGCGTAATGCACGTAGCACAACATAAAAGTAAAAAATAAATAAATTCCCCAAGCAAGAAAACTGGGGCAGAAGTTATGTTTTAAGTTCCAACAAAGGTTTGATTCCAAAAGTTGTAGCACATCACCCTCCAAGTTGTTTTCATTTTTTTTTTTTAGCCTTCCTTCAATCCCACACCAAAACCAACATCGACATCCAAAAGACCTCCCGATCAATGTTCGAGAGATGCCAAATCCGGCAAATAAGGCCGAGAATGATACACCGATCCCCAGCAAAGAAAAGGATCGTAAGACTGGGAATGAGTTGATAGTCAAAAGAATCTCCAGAAGAGAGGATCATATCTACAACACCCCGATTCCTCGAAAAGAAATAAAATGAGAGAGTCTCATCGGTGAAAACCTTCACAGGCACCGAGAGGCGATGTAAGATGAGGGAAATGAAATGAGAGAGTCTTATTGGTGAAAACCTTCACAGGCACCATAAGGCGCCGGGAGATGAGAGAAAAGAGAGAGTCTCATTAGTGAAAACCCCTCGAAGGGCACTATGAGGCGACAAGATAGAGCAGCGAAACCTACCACATTCGCAACAAGATGAACATCCATTTATCATCCCCAGCAAGTCAGCCCGTCGGACAAATCAATTGATACAAATAGACTGGGTCGGGAATCTATGGTGCATGTCATGATCACGGGGACCAGTTGTGTCATCCAGATAAGTTCTTTTGATTGTCTCCTCCCACAAAAGATTGGTTCAGAAAGATTTTCTCTTTTCCATATCTTTATTTTCTTTTCCTAAAAAAGTGTTCTTTAAAGGATTTTTCAAAGCTTACTACCAGAAACCGAAGGGAAATTCACCCAATGCAGGGTAATACAAACAGTCTTAAAAGGCCGGCCCCAGGCGATGCAGGGACTGTGCTCGGAAATGTTGGAAGAAGTAAGCTCCAAAGGGAGTGGTTTCGGGAGTTAGAAGCAGACTCCCACATCATGTGTTTTAAAAGAAAGCAGAAAAGGGGATAAATTGAAAACCATATCCCCAGCAGGCTAGAGATCCCCAACAGGCAACTTTGCCTGCCAACCAATTATGGGGACAAAGAGCAAGAAAAGGGGAAGAGAGAAAAATGGCTCGCCAGAAAGGCACCCTCTACCCCCACGATTAAAACTGACTAAAACCTTTTGTCTTTTGCAGGAGAGCAAAGAATTGATGACGGCAACAAGATGCAATGCCATGGAAGTTACCAAAAACCGGGGCAGAAAATTTTCTGCCGATTGTCGAAAATTTTCTCGGAAGAACGGGGAAACAATTGGAATACTTTTAAGTTCTAGGTCGCCCACCAGTATAATGCGGGAATACTTTTAAGTTCTAGGTCGCCCACCAGTATAATGCGGGAATACATTTAAGTTCTAGGTCGCCCACCAGTATAATGCGGGAATACTTTTAAGTTCTAGGTCGCCCACCAGTATAATGCGGGAATACATTTAAGTTCTAGGTCGCCCACCAGTATAATGCGGGAATACTTTTAAGTTCTAGGTCGCCCACCAGTATAATGCGGGAATACATTTAAGTTCTAGGTCGCCCACCAGTATAATGCGGGAATACTTTTAAGTTCTAGGTCGCCCACCAGTATAATGCGGGAATACTTTTAAGTTCTAGGTCGCCCACCAGTATAATGCGGGAATACATTTAAGTTCTAGGTCGCCCACCAGTATAATGCGGGAATACATTTAAGTTCTAGGTCGCCCACCAGTATAATGCGGGAATACTTTTAAGTTCTAGGTCGCCCACCAGTATAATGCGGGAATACATTTAAGTTCTAGGTCGCCCACCAGTATAATGCGGGAATACTTTTAAGTTCTAGGTCGCCCACCAGTATAATGCGGGAATACTTTTAAGTTCTAGGTCGCCCACCAGTATAATGCGGGAATACATTTAAGTTCTAGGTCGCCCACCAGTATAATGCGGGAATACTTTTAAGTTCTAGGTCGCCCACCAGTATAATGCGGGAATACATTTAAGTTCTAGGTCGCCCACCAGTATAATGCGGGAATACTTTTAAGTTCTAGGTCGCCCACCAGTATAATGCGGGAATACTTTTAAGTTCTAGGTCGCCCACCAGTATAATGCGGGAATACTTTTAAGTTCTAGGTCGCCCACCAGTATAATGCGGGAATACATTTAAGTTCTAGGTCGCCCACCAGTATAATGCGGGAATACTTTTAAGTTCTAGGTCGCCCACCAGTATAATGCGGGAATACTTTTAAGTTCTAGGTCGCCCACCAGTATAATGCGGGAATACTTTTAAGTTCTAGGTCGCCCACCAGTATAATGCGGGAATACATTTAAGTTCTAGGTCGCCCACCAGTATAATGCGGGAATACTTTTAAGTTCTAGGTCGCCCACCAGTATAATGCGGGAATACTTTTAAGTTCTAGGTCGCCCACCAGTATAATGCGGGAATACTTTTAAGTTCTAGGTCGCCCACCAGTATAATGCGGGAATACATTTAAGTTCTAGGTCGCCCACCAGTATAATGCGGGAATACTTTTAAGTTCTAGGTCGCCCACCAGTATAATGCGGGAATACATTTAAGTTCTAGGTCGCCCACCAGTATAATGCGGGAATACTTTTAAGTTCTAGGTCGCCCACCAGTATAATGCGGGAATACTTTTAAGTTCTAGGTCGCCCACCAGTATAATGCGGGAATACTTTTAAGTTCTAGGTCGCCCACCAGTATAATGCGGGAATACATTTAAGTTCTAGGTCGCCCACCAGTATAATGCGGGAATACTTTTAAGTTCTAGGTCGCCCACCAGTATAATGCGGGAATACTTTTAAGTTCTAGGTCGCCCACCAGTATAATGCGGGAATACTTTTAAGTTCTAGGTCGCCCACCAGTATAATGCGGGAATACATTTAAGTTCTAGGTCGCCCACCAGTATAATGCGGGAATACTTTTAAGTTCTAGGTCGCCCACCAGTATAATGCGGGAATACTTTTAAGTTCTAGGTCGCCCACCAGTATAATGCGGGAATACATTTAAGTTCTAGGTCGCCCACCAGTATAATGCGGGAATACTTTTAAGTTCTAGGTCGCCCACCAGTATAATGCGGGAATACATTTAAGTTCTAGGTCGCCCACCAGTATAATGCGGGAATACTTTTTCTAGGTCGCCCACCAGTATAATGCGGGAATACATTTAAGTTCTAGGTCGCCCACCAGTATAATGCGGGAATACATTCAGCTCTAGATTTTGGAATCAGTCACCCCACCTGAAGACGGAAGGTTACGACAGAGATCCCCAAACGGGAAACAATAAAATCCTCAGCACCAAGAAGCAGACAACTGCAAAAGCAAGCGCACATTCAAAGGGAAGAAGGAACGCGTCTCAAAAGAGCAGTTTGGGAACGCTATGGCATGCCCAACATAACAATTCTGATGAAAAGCCATACCACTGAGGAAACCATTGAAAGATTTAAAGAAGAAAGTCGTATCCCCAGCGGGTCAAGCAAAGTGACGAAAACTGGCATTCAAACGTCAGCGAAGGATCAGCATCATCTCCAAGTTCACAAAATACAGGCGTCAGAGGAAAGCATTAGCCGACAAGAAAGCAAGACAACAAGAACAAGTGGGAGATAGATGAGACCTCATACTCTAGCTTAACTTCTTGTTTTTCCTTTTAGAGCAATGTAATAGGGAGATCGGTTGAGCAGTAGCATCCTACAGCAGCATGCAACAGCGCACAACAACAGCAAGCAATACAGTCACATGGTAGTCCCAGCTACCAAAATTTCCCGAACTACATTGACCTGATTCCTGTTCAGCCCAGGATATGTAGGAAACCTCCGAAGCAAAGGTTCGGTCAAATCTTTTTCAAAAATGCTTCACACGGAGTATTCGGACGGGCAAAAATCGCTCGCTTTATCTTTGCGCGAAAACCCTTCGTGTCTCCGTGCAAAGAGGGGCAGCTGTAAGCACGTGATTTTTGCTTTACGGACATTCGCTCCAAAAGAAAATAAAAATAGTGACAAATGGCTTCGTTGTACAATTGTTCGAGTTTTCATGTGTTGTTAGTCACTTGTGGATCTGTCCATTCTTTTTTTGCATTTAATCATTAACAAACAAAATACAAAATATATGTATTAGGATGGTTAAACCATAATTCGGTCAGTAAAAGAAAATTCAAAAAATATATATGTGCACCGTTCGCCCTAGGCTCTTAGCTAACCTACGTAAATATTTTTGTGATAATTGTGTTAAAATGTTGCATTGTTGTTTAATTCCGTTACCTTATTATTTGTTATTTTTATTTTGTTTAAAAGAAAAGAAAAAATAATAAGAAAGAAAACAAAAGCAAAAGAGTAGGGAAAATCGGTTTGGGCCAAGAAATGAAACAAAATAGGCCCAAGACCAGGACACAGATCCAGTCCAAACACAGGCTGCCCGGACACGTCCCAAACGACGTCGTATCAGCGCCTCAATCTGAGCCGTTGATTCATGGCAATCAAACGGTCCAATACAGCCCCTGCTAAGTCGAAACGACGTCGTTTCAGGCAAGTTAATCTGGGCCGTTCATTCCCATTGATCCAACGGATCCAGGCCTTCCTCTAAACCCGTCAACATGACCCGATCCAATCCCCTACCCGGTCATAACCCACTATCATCTCCCGAACGACGTCGTCCCTCCTCAATGGTTAGATCCTGGCCCTTGATCTCAATTGATCCAATGGCCAGGATCTAAACCCTCAATACATATATAAACCTAACCCCCTTACCCCACGCCCCAAGCCACACCCCCCCCTCGGCCACTATTCACCATCTTCCCCAGGCTCCCTTTCCTCTCAAACCCTAGCAGCCTAGGTTTCCCACCATAAGCCTGGCAACCACAGTTCCGATGACCACCAAAATAACACCCCCGATGCACCCGACCATCCTGAACACGAATCCACTAACCACAAGCCTCGAATCACTTCCGTTCGTCTCGAATCTTCGTTTGAAGATTTGAGTCGAACCTGGACCTATGCCAAACCACCCCATCTTCATGCTAGACACTCTCCTGACCTTCCTCGTGACCAAACCAAGCTTGGTTTGGTCCGAATCCACCCACAACTCCCAAAAATCCAGATCTGGAAATCCAGACTTCTGAAGCACATGCACCTGGGGAACCCGGCCAGTTTTGACATAGGTTTGAGGTCTAATAGACCTTAACCAAGGTGTTCTCATGTGAGAACACCCTGATTAAGGTTTGTTCGGCCTCAAAGGTTCGAAGTCGAGTTTGATTTGGGTCTGTTTGGTTTAAACATTTTGGTAAGTTTTCCGTTCTTTTGTTTTATTTCCAAATAAGTTGTCAGCATATCTCTTTGTGTTTGTTTGTTATTTTGTTACTTCTTCCAGATTTCTTTCATCTCTGTTAAAGACCCTTTATTTGGTCGATTGTCTTCTGTTTGTTCTGAATACACTCTGTGATAAACATGATCGTCAGTTAGATTAATCGTCAAAGGAACTAATTCATATAGGCCCAGTAATTTAATAAAAGTTGTCTGATACCCTTTAGGTCCCCGAACGTGTTGTTTATATGAGCGACTGATTATTACCTGCTATAATTAGTATAGTCGACTCGATAAATGTCGTCGATTAGTTTTCTATAACTAATGGATCGAAGGAGCTAGGAGTTTCACATAACTAATTAAACTCGGACACTGGCTGGATGACCTAGTAATGTTTGAAATGGTCTGTTGGCATTATAAAAATGACTAAAAGGGTTCAGTCTAGGCAGTCCTGAGTTCGAGTTTTCATCAGTGCAAAAATGCCCTAATGCTGCAATAGGCAGGGGCAGTAATAATCAAGGTTAACGGGGGTATTCTGGGGTGTTTAAAAAGAACAGAAGTAATTAGTTTAAGTGAGCTGACAAAAAGGGTACTAACTTAGGATTAAACTAATACCAATGGGGGAACAAGACACAAGGGTATGGGGGCTCAAAATGAATAAACAAATGAGCCCATAATTCTGGATTAAACAAAACCAGGCGTGGGGAATAAAGGGAGCTGACACCAAGCATGCTGAGCATGGGCTTAAAGAGTATGGGCATTCTGCCAATTGGCAGGCAGGGCAGCTCAGCTGTAATGGTGCATTTGGCCTATAAATAGGCCATTTGATAACTAAAACAGGGGCTGAAGTTTAAGGGTCTTAGGCTGGACTTTTAGCTTTCAGAGAGGGAAAAACAAAGGGCTGGAAAATTTGTAGTCTAAAGAGAGGTCTGGTGAGTTCAAAGAAAACTGAAAAACATAAGTTAGTTTCCAATAAACACTGCAACCAAACACTGCCTGAAAGTTGTATAAGAGTGCATATTGGTCAAGCTGTCTTGGCCAAGTTCTTGGTTTGCATTGGTTGAGCTGTTTCTGGTTATTGAATTGGTAGTGTTGCTGCATTGAATACTCTGTTTGCTGTTGTTTCATCTTTCTTTTCTGGGTTCATTGGTTTGGTACTCGACTATTGGTTGTTCCTCTTTGTTCTGGGAAATATTGTTGGTTCATCATTCTGCCTCTGGGACTGTTTGTTTGTTGCTCGACCACTTGTGAGCTCCATCATTGTGGCTGGTTGTTGTTGCTGTGTTGTTGGTGTTTATCTGCTGTTGCTGTATTTGCTGCATACTACTCAGCTGACCATTCTCCTTCTTCTTTTTCTTTGCTATACCAGGTACACGATTAATAGTGTCAATGTAACTTGAAAGTTGAGCATGAATATAAAAGAGAAGAGCTGAAGATGTTTATTTCATACATAGACTGTTATATTAAACTTCATGTAATGTATAATAGCTTACTTTCTTGTCTAGATACTGAAGCTAGCCTGCATGCCTAGTAGATATCAATGTGTGGTGATAGAATGTTAGTTTGTATATATGGGTTGATAGATAAAAGTATTCCCAGTGCAATAGGTTGTACCTAGGCTTTATCTAATTGCGTTTAACATGTCTTTAAATGCATAAAACCGTCCATGTTAGTTAACTTCATTTCCTTTTGATAAATTGCCTCCTTATAATTGGCGAACCATTGCTTTAAAATAAACAGCGCAAGTCTGCACTTCTCAACCTCACGAAGGTCGAGCCCGAATCAAACGAACCCAGCAGGCTTTCATCAGAAAGGCAGCGGCCCAGGCCCAGCCGATACTATGTTGGCTGGGTTTGGGCCCATAATGACCGATTAGCTGCCCACGTGCATGGCCATGTTTTCTGATTTTGCGCAAGCACTCGGAATTCTGTTATAGATAAACTCGCAATCATGTAATTAATTAGGACTGTCTACCGTTTTCAATTGATAGAGACGAACACGACAAGAAACGTAGTTGCTATAGGATGTCCTTTTAAAATAAGAACGAGATGAGCCTCGATGAAAATAAACAAAACACGCAGATGCGGGGCCCTTGTTAAATGTAAATCATTGAAGCATTTAGTTTCCCGGACGGGTTGTTTAGCAAATCTCACAACCCTCCTAAAATAACAACACGTTAGTCTCTTTAGGACACGCTTTAATAAACCTTACCTTCCTAAACTTGGGTGCACATTTATGTGACCCAAATCCAAATCTCGACGGATTCGAAATGTGTCTCTAATCACGGGTACATTGATTGTGACGTGGTTCGAGGTGCGTGTCCATGACGTTGCAAATTCATTTCAAAAAAAAAAGAAAAAAAAAGGAATGAGATGAGCCTCGCCAAATAAAATACAAATTGCGGGGCCCTCAGTAAATATTTGCTTTAAAAATTGTTTAGACTTCGGGATGGACCGTTTAGTAAAATTCCACGGTCTTACCCAAAATAAATACGCTAGTCGCTTTAGGCGCGCCTTTAATAATTTAATTTCCTTAAACTCGGGTGCACATTGATGTGACCCAAATCCAAATCTCAACGGAGTCAAAGTGTGTCGACGACCACGGGTACATTGATTGTGACGTG
The DNA here is from genome assembly GCF_000393655.2 of Nicotiana sylvestris. Classification (NCBI taxonomy): domain Eukaryota; kingdom Viridiplantae; phylum Streptophyta; class Magnoliopsida; order Solanales; family Solanaceae; genus Nicotiana; species Nicotiana sylvestris. The sequence goes on along the minus strand of NC_091059.1, from coordinate 143,535,671 downwards.
GTTCGAGATACATTTTCACAACGTTGCAATTCTTGATAAAAACAGTAAATGATAAAAGCGGTTAAAAGTTAAATTTTGCACATAAGTTCACACTTGTATGAAATCAGATAATCAAGCCGAATATAACAGTTGAGCGACCGTGCTAGAACCACGGAACTCGGGAATGCCTAACACCTTCTCCCGGGTTAACAGAATTCCTTATCCGGATTTCTGGTACGCAGACTGTAATATGGAGTCATTCTTTTCCTCGACTCGGGATTAAAATTGGTGACTTGGGACACCCTAAATCTCCCAAGTGGCGACTCTGAAATAATTAAACCAATCCCGTTTCGATTGTCCTTTACTTGGAAAAAACTCCTTTGCGCCCATGCGGGTGCGGAAAAAGGAGGTGTGACATGCATCAATACATCTCAGCAATCCCAGATCTGGGGTTCTTTTGTACAACATTCCTCCACTGAGGAAAAATCCATTTGCCAGTCGTCGAATGGCTCTCTTTTGATCTCCGGTTGCCTGCTCCGGGTATATTCCTATCCTGAGGTATTCCTTGATATCATAAAACCATGGCTCGCCATCCATTTCTTCTTCTATTATGTTGCAGTAGGCATGCTGATCACGAACCTGAATATACAATGGGTCAACATGGATTTTGTCTGGATGGTGCAACATCGATGCTAAAGTGGCCAAAGCATCGGCAACCTCATTGTGAACTCTCGGGATGTGTCTGAACTCCACTGATCGAAATCGCTTGCTCAGATCGTGCAAACATTGTCGATATGGTATAAGCTTCAAATCCCGTGTTTCCCATTCACCCTGGATCTGATGTACTAGGAGGTCCGAGTCTCCCAAGACCAAGACGTCCTGAACATCCATGTCTGCAGCCAATCGTAGGCCCAAAATACATGCCTCATATTCAGCCATGTTGTTGGTACAATAGAAACGTAGCTGAGCTGTAACAGGATAGTGATGTCCTGTTTCTGAAATAAGTACTGCTCCTACTCCAACTCCTTTTGCATTAGCAGCCCCGTCAAAGAAAAGCTTCCACCCTGGTTCCTCATTCAGTTCTAACTCCTCTATATGTATCACTTCTTCATCTGGAAAATACGTCCTCAAAGGCTCGTATTCTTCATCAATAGGATTCTCAGCCAAGTGATCGGCCAATGCTTGGGCTTTCATGGCCGTCCTCGTCACATAGACAATGTCGAACTCTGTGAGTAATATCTGCCATTTTGCCAATCTTCCTGTGGGCATAGGCTTCTGGAAAATATACTTTAATGGATCCAGACGTGAAATAAGGTATGTAGTATGTGACGACAGATAATGCTTAAACTTCTGTGCTACCCAAGTTAGAGCACAACATGTCTTCTCAAGTTGAGTGTACTTATTCTCATAGACTGTAAACTTCTTGCTGAGATAATAGATGGCTTGCTCTTTTCTTCCTGTGATGTCGTGTTGACCCAACACGCAACCAAACGAATGATCCAGGACCGTTAGATAAAGGATTAATGGCCTCCCCGACTCAGGTGGAACCAATACAGGTGGATTGGATAAATAACCTTTGATCTGGTCAAATGCCTCCTGACATTCTGCCGTCCATTCTATCGCGGCATCTTTCCTCAGCAATCGAAAGATGGGTTCACAAGTTGTTGTGAGCTGAGCGATGAATCTGCTGATATAGTTCAACCTTCCCAACAGACTCATTACTTCTGTTTTGTTCCTCGGTGGCGGCAATTCCTGGATGGATTTGATCTTTGACGGATCCAACTCAATGCCTCGCCGACTGACGATAAATCCTAACAGCTTTCCAGATGGAACACCAAATGCACATTTGGCTGGGTTGAGCTTAATGTCGTACCTTCGAAGTCTTTGGAAAAACTTCCTAAGGTCTGCTACATGGTCTTCCTGACGCTTGGATTTGATGATCACATCATCTACGTACACTTCGATCTCTTTGTGTATCATATCATGGAACACAGTAGTCATTGCTCTCATGTACGTTGCCCCATCGTTCTTCAAACCGAATAGCATTACCCGATAACAATAAGTCCCCCATGGCGTAATGAAAGCTGTTTTCTCTGCATCTTCTTCATCCATCAAAATCTGATGATACCCAGCGTAGCAATCCACAAAGGAGCCGATTTCTCGCCCGGCGCAATTGTCGATCAAGATATGGATATTGGGCAATGGAAAGTTATCCTTTGGGCTTGCCCTGTTCAGATTACGGTAGTCGACGCATACCCTGATCTTCCCATCTTTCTTTGGTACTGGCACCACATTAGCCAACCAATCAGGATATCGAGAGACCCGAATAACCTTTGCTTGCAGCTGCTTGGTTACTTCTTCTTTAATCTTCACACTCATATCTGTCTTGAACTTCCTCAGTTTCTGCTTGACGGGAAGGCATGCCGGGTCAATGGGCAATTTGTGAACCACTAGCTTGGTGCTTAAACCCGGCATGTCGTCATATGACCATGCAAAAATATCTTTAAACTCAATGAGTGCTTTGATTAATTCTTCCCTGATGCCAGGCTCAATGTGGATGCTGATTTTGGTTTCTCGGACATTATCCGCATCCCCTAGATTTACAGCCTCGGTGTCATTCAGATTAGGCTTGGGTTTCTCTTCAAATTGGCATAGTTCTCGGTTTATTTCTTCGAAGGCTTTATCCTCATCATATTCAGACTCATCGTCATAATCGATCTCTTGTATCATTAAATCAGAGTCAGATTGATTTATTAGACTAGGTCGAAGATCCGTCGTGCATGCCATGTCATTAGAACCAGTAAAAAGAGAACTGTTCAGAAAGAGAAAAGAATAAAACAAAATTAAAATGAGACAAGAAAAGAATTTTATTAAAATGCGGGATAACAGGGTTCACACTTTTACAAGATAAAATAAGATTTGGATTACACCCTGAATAATCCGAAAAATAAGAAAGCAAAAATCAAAGCCTACTACCAGGACTCTCCCCGAATAGGAAGAGGAGTAACCGTCCAATTGTTGGTTTTGGCCTCAGGCCCCATAAACTGTATGTCTGTTCTGCTGGAACCCTCTCTGACTTCTACCATATTGACATCAGTGAACAATCTTTCGAAGCTCTGATTCAGATCCCCGTCAATCCCAATCAATGGCCCGAGAACTTTCGGGACCGGTGACCCCTTGGCGCTTGCTCTAACAAAAGATCTTGAGAGACGTGGCACAGGTTTGGGAAGAAACCAAACTTTCTTCTTCATTTTCCGCGCTCGTTTTACATCTGCCGCAGTCGGTTTGAACCCCAACCCAAAGGTCTCCAAATTCTTGGGCAAGGAAACAGGTTGAACAATTCCCTGAAGTTCAGCTCCCAAGCCTTTTCCTGGCATAAACCCATTACCCAGCATTTCTGAAACCATCATAACCGTTGCGGAAGCTATCCTAGGATGCTGAATGATTTCACCCTCGGGGATCTTGTTTGCCGACACTGCATCAAAAATCTGGTAGACCCAGGGACCTTTGTCATCATTGGTCTCTATGAAGGGTACAATGGCGCCTCCTACGGTGCACGCAGTGTCCTCGCCGTGCAACACGACCTCTTGTCTATCCCACTCGAACTTGACCATCTGATGCAAGGTGGATGGCACTGCTTTGGCTGCATGGATCCACGGTCGTCCCAACAGAAGGTTATAAGATACCGTAGCATCTAATACCTGGAATTCCATGGTAAACTGGACTGGACCGATGGTCAACTCAAGTACAATATCCCCCACGGTGGCTGTTCCATTTCCGTCAAATCCTCGGACGCAAATGCTATTCTTGTGGATTCTTCCGTGGTCGATCTTCAATTGGTTCAGGGTGGATAATGGACAAATATTGGCACTTGAGCCGTTATCCACCAATGCCCGAGTAACTGCCGAATCTTCACATTTGACAGTTAGGTAGAGAGCTTTATTATGCTCTGTGCCCTCCACTGGCAGATCATCATCTGAAAATGTTACCCTGTTCACCTCGAAAATTTTGTTGGCAATCGTTTCCAGGTGATTTACAGAAATCTCATTGGGCACATGAGCTTCATTCAGTATCTTCATCAGGGCCCGACGATGTTCATCCGAATGGATTAATAATGATAGCAGTGAGATCTGGGCCGGTGTTTTCTTCAACTGTTCGACCACGGAGTAATCCTGCACTTTCATCTTCTTTAAGAAATCCTCAGCTTCTTCTTCTGACACAGGTTTCTTTGTTGCAGCTGGATTGGGTCTTCTCAACTCCGCCGGAGCAAAACACCGTCCTGATCGAGTCAGTCCCTGCGCCTCACAACTATTCTCCTCCACTTGTTGTCCCTTGTACATCACCACTGCCTTCTCATACTTCCAAGGCACAGCCTTGCTATCAATCACTGGTGTTTGGACTACTGGTTTTATGATGACCGGTTCCCTGCAGACCCCCTTCACAACAACCACGGGTGCAGATGATGCTCCCGTTATTACCAACTTGGCTGGTTCTGGTTTCCTTGTAGCGGCAGATGGATTCTTCCCCAATATCACCACTGGCTTGACATCTTCCCCCTTCAACTGTACCCCTGCTTCCTCATTGATCGATTTTTCTTTCGGAGTGGCACGGATCATCATCACTGTCTGTGAGGGTTTCTTCGGCTCCCCTCCTTCGTGCACAAGCTCGATCATGTGGGCTTCAGGGTGCTTTGGCAATGGGTTCTGGTTAATGTTGGGTGCCTCCGGTGCCTGTACCTCGATCTTGTTGGTATCAATAAGATCTTGTATTGCATGTTTCAGCCTCCAACATTTCTCGGTATCATGTCCGGGAGCTCCCGAACAATATTCACATCTTACCGAGTGATCCATATTTTGGGGTAAGGGATTTGGTAATCTAGGCTCAACAGGATTTAATAAACCCAACTGCCTCAATTTGTGGAACAAGGCAATATAAGTTTCCCCCAACTCAGTAAAAGTTCTTTGCCTCTGCAATCTTTCATTTCTGGCGGCCGGATTTCCCCTGAAACCCATCCCTGGAGGGTTCCTGTAGGCTCTTGGTGGTGGATAGGTGTTTTGTGGTGGTGGGTATGTGTTATGTGGAGGTGGGTATGTATTGTGGGGAACCGGCGCGCGCCATTGTGGGCGAACCGGAGGTTGGGTGTATGTCTGGGCTTGATGGACGGTGAAATGTTGTTCTTGTGGTTGGTAGTAGGGTTGTGGAGGGTAATTTGGAATGTGTGGGTAGTTTAGACGATGGGGTCTGGGTTGGTAATGAGGGGAAGGACCTCTAGATCTGGACCAATTGTCGGCCTCTAATGTCGTGACCTCCTCTCTCCTTTTCTTCCCTAGCGCACCTCCCGTGCCGCTCTGAATGGCCTGAGTTGTTGCCTTAATTGCCGAATAACTCAGGATCTTATTGGACTTAAGTCCCTCTTCTATCATACCTCCCATTTTCACCACTTCATTAAATGATTTGCCAACTGACGTCACCAAGTGACCAAAGTAAGTTGGCTCGAGAGTTTGTAAGAAGTAATCCACCATTTCTCCTTCTCTCATTGGGGGATCAACTCTGGCTGCCTGTTCTCTCCATCGGAACCCAAATTCCCGGAAGCTCTCTCCGGGTTTCTTCTCGAGCTTTAGCAATGTGAGACGGTCTGGGACTATCTCAAGGTTGTATTGGAAATGTCCTGCGAAAGCCTGTGCCAAGTCATCCCAGGTGTACCACCTGCTCGGATCTTGTCTTGTATACCACTCTAATGCCGACCCGCTCAAACTCTGGCCAAAGTAAGCTATTAATAGCTCATCTTTGCCCCCTGCTCCCCTCATTTTGCTACAAAAACCCCGTAGATGTGCCATAGGATCACCATGCCCTTCGTATAAATCGAACTTGGGCATCTTGAACCCTGCTGGTAATTGAACGTCAGGGAAAGGGCATAGATCCTTGTAAGCCACGCTGACCTGGTTACCTAACCCGTGTATGTTCCTGAAGGATTGCTCCAGGCTTTTAAATTTCCGCATCACCTCGTCCTGCTCTGGGCTCTTAGCCGGCTTTTCAATCTCCGCCGGGACCTCAAAGTGGGGATTATAGGTATGTGGCTCGGGTGCTTTGAATGTGAGTTCAGGGGGGTAATATTGTGTATCGTGAGCCTGAAACAGTGGCTCACTAGATGATCTGTGCAATGGGGCTGGGGGAGGTGCCACAAAGACGGGAACATTTGGTGGAGGAGGGTTTTGAGTGGGTGGTGGAGCTTGGGAATCATAAGCCTCTCTTCCCTGATAATAGTGATGGCTTGGGAAACTTGTTGAAGGACCGGGAGAGGGGTATTCCGGCGTGTGTGTTGGTTGGAGGGTAGGAGTAACGGGTAGTTCTTGCCCCTTCTGGGCTCTAGCTAAGGCTATCTGCATTTCATTCATTTCTAGCCTCATTTTTTCCATTTTCTCCAGGGCTTCCTTCAGCATCTGATTGGCCGTTTTTTCTGACTCAACGCTGTTGTCTGACCCAGTCATGCTTTCTGGTATAGGACCTTTTGATCTTGTTTGATAATGGTACGGTGCCAGTACGCTCTAACAACTAACTGATATTGATTGGAAAAACAACAAACTTGTCAGTGTTAGAGTCTTAACAGATATTGTAATTGCACGTTATGGGGATGTAATGCTCTTAGGCAGTTAATCATTTCTAACATGCTTTTGCTCTGACCGCATGCATCATCCCGGCTTATTTTTGCTCTGACAAATATATATATATATATATATATATATATATATATATATATATTTTTTTATATAATTACGGTCGAATCCTATAGAGATTGCCTACGTATCGTGACCCCGCACGAATTAGACCAAGCGTAGTTCGTGCTATAAGACAAATTTTTTTTTATTACTCAAAATAATGCTATTACAAGCCATCACAAAAAAATACAGACTTCATATATATATAATTTTTTTTTTTTTTGAGAATGTTTGAAAAAAAACATATGGGTAGACAACAGACTCGAAAAACAAACAAGTGCAAGATTGAACTAGGGATACATTAAAGCTTTGAATTTTGGTGCCCGCGAGGCATCATTCGGCCTTTCCGCGGGCTTGGGGGCCAGGCTTCTTTGCAAGCTTTTTAGTTCCTCCATGATCTGATGGACATAACCCATGATTGAGGCAAATAGGACATCACGAGGCATCTCTTCACATGTTAGGCACTTCGTGGTGATATAGCGCCCTATATCATTGATCCTACCCCTGATTCTATCCCTCTCTATGCACAGCTGTTCTATCCGTTGATTCTTTAGTCCCAATATTCGAGTATTGTCAATGAGCTGCTCTTGGAACCTCTCCATTTGTTCTTCCATCCGGGCTATCGACTCATAGCAGCGTTCTCTATCTGTTCTAGCATCCTGGGCTTGTTTGAGGACCCGATTATTGAGAATGGAGTTTATCTCTCTCAATGTCGCAACACTCATTTCGTAGTCCCTTTTTACTTGCCATAGGTGCTCTCTCCGTGATGTTGTAACTGTGGCCCACCTGACCCGCATTCTTGTTATACAAGCCTGGGATCTCTCCAAGTCTTCTCGGCTTTGGCTGACTTGATTTCTCAATTCCGCTATCAACCTTTCATCAGAGCGACGTTTCTGTCGGTCGCTATCACTCTTACTGACTTGGCGAATTCGGGCTTTCAGTGCCTGGTTTTCTTTGGCTAATTTGTTCTTCTCACCCTGCTCTGAGGCTACTTGAACGTTGTTTTCAAACATAAGCCTTTCAATTTGTCGCTTCAGCTTCCCGATTTCAACCCGGTAGCCTTCCTCTCTCACTAACCAGCCCCACTGTTCCTGCGAATCATCCGTAAATTGTTGGACGTGAGCTCTTTTGGCAGGCCTCTGACGAATCTGGAACCTTTTCCCGAACCAAACATCGTATTTTGGGTCTACCTCACCCTTAGCCAGCTCTCGAACCATAGTCTTGGGTTCAAGGAATCTACATTCGTGCCACAGCTTTCTAATTTTTCCTTCGGGGAACACGACTCCTGGACTCAACTCAATGGCGTGCTTGCTTAGATCCTCATCAGTGGGAATTACCTGAAATCTTCCTAGTTGGCGCAGTACCCGATGAGGAGCATATGGCTGGATGCTACGAAGTCCCATCAAAAGAACATGACATTCCTCGGCCGCCATGTATATTACCTCAGTATCATTCAACCACCCAAATGCCCATTCAACTTGGTCGGTTGTTGTTGACCTCAATTGTGCAAGCCATGCTTCGACGCTTTCGGGAAATATGACGCCTGTCATTCGTTTCTCAAAGCCGCTAATGCAGTTTCTCTCAGTCAACCCGTGGTTCATGTATCCCACTCGGTGATGGAGGTGTTCTTGCATCCACAGCTGGAGTAACAGATTGCATCCCTGAAAGAACTTGCCTCCTTCTCGGCATATAGTTAAAGCTCGGTAGATTTCGGACAAAATCAAAGGAACCACAGTACTGTCGGTTCTTTTGATTGCAACATCGGCCATCCCTACAAGGCCTATCTCTATTTTTTTATCTTTGCGGGGACAGACCACAACTCCCAGAAATGCTGTGATAAATGCCAAAGTACGTCTTGCTTCCCACTTGATTCTGTTCCCAGTGTGAATTAATCCGAGGTTTGGTTCTTCCAAACCCTGAGGAATTCCGTACCGTTGATACAAGAATTGGAGAGTACAACATCCCTTCGACAAATCATCATTCTGTACCTTCCGACTAATGCTTAGCAAATCCAAGAACGCGTGCGGAGATACTGGTCTTGGTGAAAGTAAATACTGCCCTCTTAGTTTCCCATTCAACCCCGCATATCCGGCGACTTCCTCTAGTGTAGGTGAAAGTTCAAAGTCAGCAAAACGAAACACGTTGCGTGTTGGGTCCCAGAACGGTATTAGAGCCTCGATGATATCTGTCCTTGGCTTGATATTCAACAGATCGACAAAACCTCCCAAAACTCTTTCCACTATCTTTATACTATCCTTTCCCATATCATTCCACCACATGTGGAGTTGCAAAGGGACCTCGCTACACACTGAGAATGGTTCATTTTGACTTGTGCTCATCCTGCACATTTATTATAGTGATTAAAGAAGGAAAAACTTTTATTTGACTTAAAAACTATCTATATTCTAAAGAAATATTTTTTGGATTTTAATTTTTTTTTTTTGAAAAAACTTTTAAGGAGAAAGGAAATATTTTTGAACTAATATTCTGAATTTATGAAAGAAATACTACAGAAAAAAATATTTTTGAATTTTATTTTGAATATCTTTTAAACAAATAATTGGGATTTTGAGATTAAAAATATATTTTTTTTTTAAAAAAAATTGAGGTCTAAAAGAAAAACTTTCTAAAGAAGTGAGTAATGTTAAATATTTTTGGATTTTTTTTTGAATACGGTGAGCCGAAACCAAAGAGGTGTGCCTCTGATCTCACATCCGGTGGGAATCAGACCCGCGTTGTTCAGGCTATAAACTAACTAATTTTTGAAAACAAACAAATTTTTCCTTTTTCTTTTATAGCAAAAAAAAACTATTTTCCTTTTTTATTTTTTTTTTGAAAATAAAGCAAATTAAAATAAAAGACTTATTCCTACACACTTTCTACTTTCTAGGCAAACAAACAGTTCTAAAAGTAAAAATATATATGTTTTTTTTTTAAAAAAAAAATTTCGACAGCATTTCGACAGTACTTAGACACTGATTTTTCTAAATTAATCATCTAACTTTCCACTTGCTATTTTTATTTTATTTTATTTTTTACACTCCCGAGACTCAGAAGCCGGTCAACATGCAAGACCGAGCAAATAAATGCACATAAAACAAATAAGATGCATCAGGATGGTCATTTTCATTTTTGGTGCACCTGTCCTAGACAGACCCAACCCCTGTGTTGAGCCTCCAAAGTCAGATGCACGTGATGCAAACAAACGTTCCTACTAGGGATCCGACATGAAGCTGAGTTATTCTAGGTTCAGAACTTGGGTGTTTGTTCTAGACCTGGCTTACCCGAGCGGACAGCTCGAGCCGAGGGGGAGGCAGCGTACCGGGAATACAGAAGTTTCACCGGCTTTGCAACTTATCCAACCTCGTTCTAAATTGGGAATTTAGACACTATACAGAAAAGAAGTCACACGAAGTGCACCCTTCTTCATGATTTAGAAGACTCAGAGAGGAGATGGGTTTCGGCACAGCTTATATACAGTTCACATAAGATCAAAGCGGTAAAAGCAGTTAATTAGCACATTAAGCACAGATCATGTAACAAAATCAAACGAAGCCAAATACAACAATTATTCCAAGCTCGAATTCTGAACCCTGAACCAGAGATTCTGGGTCCGTTTCCCCAGCAGAGTCGCCAGAGCTGTCACACCTCCTTTTTCCAACCCCGCGAAGGGCGTAGGGAGTTTTTCCAATTAAAGGACAATCGAAACGGGATTTATTTATTTATTTCAGAGTCGCCACTTGGGAGATTTAGGGTGTCCCAAGTCACCAATTTTAATCCCGGATTGAGGAAAATAATGACTCCATATTACAATCTGCGTACCAGAAATCCGGATAAGGAATTCTGTTAACCCGGGAGAAGGTGTTAGGCATTCCCGAGTTCCGTGGTTCTAGCACGGTCGCTCAACTGTCATATTCGGCTTATTTATCTGATTTTAAATACAATTATGAACCAATGTGCAAATTTAACTTTTTACCACTTTATTATTATTATTATTATTTTAAAAAAAATTGTGAACATCGTTTAAAACATGTCTTTGGATTACGTCACATGAAATGCACCCGCAATCCGGAACACATTTTTATTCAATGTTTTAGGATTTAGATTTGGGTCGCATGAAATGCGCATCCGAGTTTAAGAAGGTAAAATTGATTAAATCGCGCCTAAAGAGTCTAGCGCGTCATTATCTTTGGGGAAGGAAGTGAAATTCACTAAACAATCCATCCCAAATTCTAAGTAATTTTTTTAAAATAATTAAATAAATAAATGAGATTGGAGAATCCTGTAAATTTTTGTATTATTTACATCTATTTATTTTTAGCGAAATCCTTCCTTATTTTAAGAATATCCTTTAATGACTACCTTTTTATTATTACTAAGTTTGTTTATAAATATAAAATCAATATCTACATTCTTGAAAATGACATATTAAATAGAAGAGAAAAACAAATATTAACAGAAAGTAATAAAAATTATAATCATAAATACAACATGGAATTGTCGAAAAATAAAATAAAATAAAAATAAAAAAATAAAAAAAAAACTAATTATCCCATAGTTGGATTAAAATTCAAATTGTTAGTAAGACTTAAGCTTATTGAAACTAATTATTTACAAATACTGAAAATTGAAAGAAAGAAAAATAAAAACTTGATTACTAAACCATATTTCTAAAAAAATTTAAACAATTTAACCTTAACTAACTTTGTTTTAATTCACATCATGTCCTAATACTTGTTCGCAAACTAATTCATGTTATAACTGAAATTGACTACATGATTCTGATTAACTTATCGTTGACGAAAAACCTTATGAATAAGGAACTTAGTTAATTTTTGCCAAACTGATTCAATAACGCCATTTTTACGTTATTTCTTCTATTTTTTGTTATTAAACAGTTTTAATTAATAATCAGGCTTAAATATATTTCCTAATAATCTGGTTAAGGCGTTATTTAATATGTCGCTATAATATGCCTAGTTATGCCAAATGACAGTGATTTACAGAATAATAATACATGAATAACCTAAATACAATACAAAAAATTAAATTAAACTAAATTAAAAATTTAACACTCCATTCTTCATTTCAGCTTACAAAATGCCAAAATTACAGTTGTGTACCTGATATTGTCAATATAAGAAGAAGAAAGTCAGCAACGTAATACGTAACACAGCAACAACAACAATAACCAGCAATAACCAGTCAACGAAAATCCCAGTGACAGCTTTGAAAAATTCAAAATAAAATCCAAGGAATGCCGAAAATAACGGACAGAAACCAAGGGAAATTTTCAGATTTTTGAAAGGCTAGTTAATCTTCAACCCTTAATTTCTACACCTGTATACCAGAATATTTATCAGGTGTGTACTACTTTCTCTTCTAATTTTCAACTTTTTTTTCTTTGTATGTTTTCTTTTCTTGAGAGTTTCAATGTTTTTTTCGGAATAAATGTTCAACTCCTTTTTTTCTCTAATCTCTCTTTTTTTCTCTGTCTGTCCCCTTCTATCTGATTTCAAGACTTCTACTTATATCCCATCCCATAAATCTTTTAATCAATTAAAATCCACCCATTTTCTCTACCAAACCCATTATCTTCCCACTCATCCCCATTACATTAAATAAACATATCACACCACCCCATTATATTTTGTCCCCCATGCCTAACATAAAATAATGCAAGATTCCCCTTTAAATTAAATCTTGTCCCCCCTTTATATTAAATAATCATATCACAACCCACCCCATTTCATTTTGTCCCCCATGCTTCAAATAAACAATTACAAAATGTACAATTCCTAAACTACCCCTTCCGACCTTACTGAAATTACCAAACTACCCCTGAACGTATTACAAATTTACCAAACTACCCATCAGCTATAACACATCAATTAATCAAACTTAACCAAAATATAGACAATATGATCAATTTCTAACAATGTTCAAACAACAATATGAACACGGATGAACATCATAACAACAATATCGCATGAACACGATTTTAACAACATTTCAACAACAAATCAACATGAACACAAATTGAACAACCAAGAACAACTAAAATTTGATTGAACAATATTTTTAGCAACAACAAACCTATTTTTCGGATTTAAACAACAACAACAATCAAACAAGTATATTTAGATTCTTAAATTCAATAATATTGAACTTAAAATCAACTCTAACAACATTATAACAAACAATTCTTATATTAAACTTTAAACAAGATTATGAGACCAATTCAAGAAATAATCACAAATGGTAAACAAGAAATCAAACTATACACATTTCGGATTCAAAATCAAACAAACATAATATGAACATGAATTAAATCTAAAAATAAAAACGACGGATTCAAATGACTAAAACCAACATACTTCCCTTATTGCAACTAAATTCTTTTAGGCAAATGACAAAACAAAACTAAGAAGAAACAATTATGAATTTAAACTTGAACTTTAACAATATTAACAATTTCCGGAAAATACATCAAATACATGAAACAAATTGAAGAAACAATTAATTAAATTTCAATTTGAATCTAACAAATATTAAACTAACAAATATTCACTTAAACAACAATACAAACATGAAATAAACATGAAAAATAACTAATTAATCCTTCCTTTGAAATCTGAAAAATTTATCTAACAAACAACATATGAACATGAACTAAAAATTAATTCAAACGATAAACAAAACAAACATTTGCCGATTTTAGATTCGAAAATATCAAAACAAAAATGCGGACAATATAAAACTCAAAAATCCACTAACCGTATCGACATGAAATATGTATGGACTGACTCGACGAACCTCGGCCAAAGCTCGACCAAACGGCGACGAACACGAACCTACGAAGCCAACTGAAGCCGCGCCGAAGCAGCAGCAACAGTTGTCGCGGCAGAAGTGCATGAACAAGGCAGCTGGGGTTCATTTGTTTACGTGAAGGAGATGGAGTGAAGCAGAAGCAGCGGCGGCAACAGGCAGCAGCAGCGGCGACTCCACACAGCAGCAGCAGTCGACGTAACAGTGCGAGCAATTGACGCAGCAGCATGGAGAAGATGGCGACAGGGTTGTCGACTGAGTTTGGGTGGTGTCCGCGTGGGGCTGCTGGAGGTCGACGGACAGTAGCAGCTGGAGCGAGGTGGAGGAGTCGATGGATGCTGGACGAAGAAGAAGAAATAATGAAGGTGTTCGGCGAAGTGGTCATCGCTTGGTTTGAATGAGACGGAGGCAACGGGGTCGTAGCAGCCATGAATGGTTGCTGCGTGCACTGTGTGTGTGCAGTGAGGGTGAGGAGGATGGAGGGGCAGCCATTGATGTGTGCTTGAGGAGGCTTGAGGAAGAAGAAGAAGAAGAAGATAGGAGGGGGGCGGATGGTTTAGGTCTTTTAGGGTTTTTGTCTTCTTTTTGTTTTGTTTTTTTTTGTTTTGTAAAATGTAAGACAAAGGGGTTTGGGTCTTTTGGGTTATGGACTGGGTCGACCCAGTTCGAAATGGACTGGGTCGTAGGGAAGATTGGGCCATTTTTTGGGCCTGTGGCTTGAAATTGAAGAAGAGGCCCAATTCCGACTTTCTTTATATTTTCGCTCTCTTTTCTTCTTTTATTTCTCTAAAACTAAATTATAAAAATATTTAAACTATTATTAAGAACTAAATTAAGTTATAAAAGCGCAAATTAACTCTCAATAACAATTAACGCACAATTAAGTATTAATTAAGCATGAAATTGTATATTTGGACATTAAATGCTAAAAATGCAAACGATGCCTATTTTTGTAATTTTTAATTTTTGTATAACAAATTTAATCACTAACAATTGTAGAATTAAATCCTACATGCAAAATGCGACATATTTTTGTATTTTTTATTAATTTAGCAAATAAACATGTACAGACAAATACAAATAATTATTCAAAATATCACAAAATATCACAAAATTGCACATCAAAGAAAAATCATTTTATTTTTGAATTTTTTGGGAATAATTCTCATATTGGGCAAAAATCACGTGCTTACACTAACCATACAAAAATTATCCAATTCCGATACCATTTGGTCCCTCAAATCATCGTTTTATATTTTTGAAAGGTTTCACAATTTTCTTCCCAAATTCCATCCCAAATCACGAATTAAATGATGAATTGAGTGATAGATTCATGTACTTTAGCTAAATCTGAGTTAAAATCACTTACCCCGATGAATTTCTTGAAAAACCTTCAAAAAAATCGTCAAAATCCGAGATCTCTAGGTCAAAATATTAAATAAAATCCAAAACCTCGTATTTATAGAGTACCCCTCAGATTTCAGCCACCGCGGGCCACATCAAATCGACCGTGGTCCGCGCTAGCCAGTGCGGTCCGCGCAAAAACAACCGCGGCCGCACATGCCTTCCTCTACAGTGACAGACTTTAGTATTTTGGCCATAACTTTCTATACAGATGACCAAATTGCGTTATCGTTACCTTTCTGGAAACTAAACACGAAGGGCTACAACTTTCGTTTTGAATCATCTCAAAATTCCTTGTAGATCAAAAGATATGAGCTTCCGAAATAGGACCAGCAGAACGTTTCTTCACCGCGGCCGCGCCCACTTTTGTGCGGTCCGCGCGATGCCTACCGCGACCGCTTTTGTGCGGTTCGCACTGCACTCACAGCGGGCGCACTTATTTTTGTGCGGACCGCGTGGGTGAGTTCTGGGGCCCGCAACCCTCCTGGACCTGCTGCAGCTATGATTTTTGGCTTAAAACATCCCGGAACCTATCCGGGACCCCCGAAACTTCAAACTAATTGTACCAACACATCCCATGACATCGTTCAAACTTGTTCAACACTTCGGAACGCTTACAACAACATCAAATCATCAATTTAACAAAGGATTCAAACCTAAGAACTCCAAGAACTCTTAAATTATGCTTTCGATCAAAAAGTCTATCAAATCACGTCCGAATGACCTGAAATTTTGCACACACATCCCAAATGACACAACAAAGCTACTGAAACTCTCGGAATTCCATTCCGACCCCTATATCAAAATCTCGCCTATCAACCGGAAATTGCCAAATATCAATTTCGCCAATTTAAGCCTAAATCTTCTCTACAACTCCAAAACCCATTCCGATCGCGCTCCTAAGTCACAAATCACCTTCCAAAGCTAACCGAACCATTGGAACTTACATCCGAGCCCTCTAACATATAAGTCAACATCCGATTGACTTTTCCAACTTAAGCCTTCTTAAAAGATACTAAGTATCTCATTTCTTACCAAAATTCTCTCCGAACTCAAATTAATCAACCCGATTACATAAAACATAGATAACGAAGCATAAAGAAGCTGAAATAGGGGAAAATGGAGCGGTAACTCATGAGACGACTGGCCGGGTCGTCACATCCTCCCCAACTTAAACAAACGTTCGTCCTCGAACGAGTCAAGAAACATACCTGAAGCCTCAAACAGATGAGGATATCTGCTCCGCATATCTCGCTCGGTCTCCCAGGTAGCCTCCGCCACGGGCCAACCTCTCCACTGCACTTTCACTGAAGCTATATCCTTTGACCTCAACTTCCGAACCTGACGACCCAAAATAGCTATTGGCTCCACATCATAGGTCAAATCATCGTCCAACTGAACCATGCTGAAGTCCAGAACATGAGACGGATCCCCAATATACTTCCGGAGCATAGAAACATGAAATATCGGATGCACGCTAGACAAGCTGGGTGGCAAAGCAAGCTCATAAGCCACCTCCCCAATCATCTGAAGCACCTCAAACGACCCAATAAATCGCGGACTCAACTTTCCTTTCTTCCCAAATCTCATAACACCCTTCATGGGCGAAACCTTCAGCAAGACCTTCTCACCAATCATGTAGGATACATCTCGAACCTTCCGGTCCGCATAGCTCTTCTGACGCGACTGTGCTGTACGAAGCCTCTCCCGAATCACCTTCACCTTCTCTAAGGCATCCTGAATCAAATCTGTCTGCAATAGCCTAGCCTCGCTGGGCTCGAACTAACCAACGGGAGATGTACACCGCCTCCCATACAAAGCCTTATACGGAACCATCTGAATACTCGACTGGTAGTTGTTGTTGTAAGCAAACTCTGCAAGTGGCAAAAACTCATACCATGAACCTCCAAAATCAATAACACAAGCACGCAACATGTCCTCCAATATCTGAATAGTACGCTCGGACTATCCGTCCGTCTGAGGATGAAATGTTGTGCTCAACTCCACCTGATTACCCAACTCCCTCTGCACGGCTCTCTAAAACTGCGAAGTAAACTGAGTACCTCTATCTGAGATGATGGAAACCGGAATACCATGCAACCGAACAATCTCCCGGATATAAATCTCTTCCAACTGCTCTGAAGAATAGGTAGTACACACAGGAATGAAGTGCGCAGACTTGGTCAGACGATCCACAATCACCCAAATAGCATCAAACCTCTTCAAAGTCCGTGGAAGTCCAACAACAAAGTCCATAGTAATCTTCTACCACTTCCACTCGGGAATAACTATCTGCTGAAGCAAGCCACCCGGTCTCTAATGCTCATATTTCACCTGCTGACAATTGAGACACCGAGCTACAAATCCCACGATATCTTTCTTCATTCTTCTCCACCAATAGTGCTGCCTCAAATCCTGATACATCTTCGCGGCACCCGGATGAATGGAATACCGCGAGCTATGGGCCTCCTCCAGAATCAACTCTCTAAGACCATCCATATTGGGCATACAAATCCGGCCCTGCATCCTCAACACACCATCATCACCGATGGTCACATCTCTGGCATCATCATGCTGAACTCTGTCCTTAAGGACAAGCAAATGTGGATCATCATACTGGTGCTCTCTGATGCGATCATATAAGGAAGACCGGGAAACCACACAAGCCAACACCCAACTAGGCTCCGAAATATCTAGTCTCACAAAACGATTGGCTAAGGCCTGAACATCAACTGCAAGGGGTCTCTCCCCAACTGGAATATATGTCAAAATCCCCATACTCACTGTTTTTCGGCTCAAAGCATCGGCCACCACATTGGCCTTCCCCTGGTGATACAATATGGTAATATCATAATCCTTAAGCAACTCTAACCATCTTTGATGCCTCAAATTAATATCCTTTTGCTTGAACAAATACTGAAGGTTGTGGTGATCAGTGAATACCTCACAAGATACGCCATACAAGTAGTGCCTCCAAATCTTCAATGCATGAACTATTGCAGCCAACTCCAAATCATGAATGGGGCAGTTTTTCTCATGGGGCTTCAACTGACGAGAAACATAGGCAATGACTCTACCCTCTTGCATCAGTACATAACCAATCCCAACTCTCGAAGCATCACAATACACGATATATGAACCTGAAGCTGATAGCAGAACCAATACTGGAGCTGTGGTCAACACTGTCTTGAGCTTCCGAAAGCTCTCCTCACACTCGTTCGACCATACAAATGAAACACCCTTCTGAGTCAAATTGGTCAAGGGCACTGCGATAGATGAAAATCCCTGAACAAACTGGTGATAATAGCCTACCAAACCGAGAAAGCTACGAATCTCTGTGGTTGAAGACGGTCTAGGCCAACTCCAAACCGCCTCTATCTTCTTTGGATCAACATGAATACCCTCGCTGGACACCACGTGCCCTAAGTAAGCCACTGAACTGAGCCAAAACTCACACTTGGAGAATTTTGCATAAAGCTTCTCCTCTCTCAATCTCTGCAACACAACTCTCAAATGCTCCGCGTGCTCCTTCTGACTACGCGAATACACCAGAATATCGTCAATGAAGACTATGACGAATGAATCGAGATAAGGCCGGAACACGCTGTTCATCAAATGCATGAGCGCTGCTGGGGCATTGGTTAGCCCAAAAAACATCACAAGGAACTCATAATGACCATATCTGGTCCTGAAAGCAGTCTTAAGAATATCCGAATCCCTGATCTTCAACTGATGATAGCCCGAACGGAGATCAATCTTAGAGAACACCCTCGCTCCCTGAAGCTGGTCAAATAAATCATCAATGCGAGGCAAAGGATACTTGTTCTTAATTGTTACCTTGTTCAATTGCATATAATCAATGCACATTCTCATTGTGCCATCCTTTTTCTTCACAAACAGAATCGGTGCACCCCACGGTGACACACTAGGCCGAATGAACTCCTTATCTAGGTGTTCCTGAAGCTGCTCCTTCAATTCTTTCAATTCTGCTGGTGCCATCCGATACGGCGGAATAGAAATAGGCTGAATGCCCGGCACCAGGTCAATACCAAAACAATATCCCTGTCCGGTGGCATGCCCGACAGATCTGCAGGAAAAATATCGGAAAAATCCCTCACAACTGGAACAGAATCAATGCTAGGAATCTCAGCTCCAACATCTCTCATGAACGCTAGATATGACAAACAACCCTTTCCAACCATACGCTGGGCCTTCAAGAAAGAGATCACTCTACTAGGAACATAATCAGTCACGCCACACCACTCGATCTGCGGTACACCCGACATAGCCAAAGTGACTGTCTTAGCATGACAGTCTAGAATGGCATGACACGGAGATAACCAATCCATGCCCAAAATAACATCAAAGTCCACCATGCTCAATAGCAATAGATCGACTCGGGTCTTTAGACCCCCAATAGTCACAACACATGACCGGTGTACCCGGTCCACGACAACAGTATCGTCCACCGGGGTAGACACAGGAATAGGTAAAGCAAGAAACTCCCGGGGCATACCCAAATAATGAGCAAAATATGGGGACAGATAAGAATAAGTGGAACCGAGATCAAATAATACAGAGGCATCTCTGTGGCAGACTGAAACAATACCTGTTGTGAGCACGTGATTTTTGCCCTATGAGAACTAGTCCCAAAAAATTCAAAATAAAATGGTTTTGTGTTGTTTGTGATTTATTTGTCTGTGCATGTTTATTTCTACTTTAGTTAAGAAAAATACAAAAATATGTGTTGCTTGTGCATTTAGGATTTAATGTTACAATTAGGAATTAATTAAAATAATTTTGGCTTTGCGAGGACGAAAATCACAAAAATGATGTACT
Source organism: Nicotiana sylvestris (assembly GCF_000393655.2). Classification (NCBI taxonomy): domain Eukaryota; kingdom Viridiplantae; phylum Streptophyta; class Magnoliopsida; order Solanales; family Solanaceae; genus Nicotiana; species Nicotiana sylvestris. The sequence continues at coordinate 143,515,905 of NC_091059.1, read as the reverse complement.
GTGCATTTTTAGCATTTGATGTCTGATTGTGCGTTTTTGTTTTCCCATTTGTTAGTCAATTATGTGTGATAATTAACTAGCATTTTTATAAGTTAATTTGATTTCTAAATCAATGTAGGTTTTTGGTTTTTAATTTGGAAAATTAGTTTAAGAAGAAAAAGAAACAAATAAAACAAGAAAAAAGAAAAAAAAATCGGATTGGGCTTAGGCCCACCCCGTTCTGCCCGTTCAAACAGGCCCAAACGACCCCGATCCAGTCCATCTCAAAGACACCCAAACGGCATCGTTTTGGGGAAGCCCTGATCAGGGCCGTTGATCTCACTTGATCAACGGTCCAGATCACTCCGCCCTCACCCGTAACCCCATACCCGACCCGTGGCCCCGAACCACCCCATCCCCTACTAAAACCAAACGACGCCATTCCCATTAAGGGAATTGATCCAGGCCGTCAATCTTCATTGATCCAACGGACCACATCAAATCCCCACCCCACTATATATTCCCAAACCATACCCCGCCCTCCCCAAACCAAACCCCCCTCTCATCTCTCCCAAACCTCATCTCTTTCAAAGACGAGGAACCCTAATAGCCGCCACCCCATCCCTTTACCGTAAACCCGGTGGCGCCGGCTCTGATGGCCATGAAAATAACACCCCTGAACCTCCTAACCACCCTCAACACGATTCCATACTCTATTAACCTTGAATCATACTACAGCTTCTCAAATCTTCGATTAAAGACCCCGTCCCAAACCCTAGCTTGTCCACTTAACCCCAAAATCACACCCAATAATCCCCATGACCTACTCGTCTCTAATCCCTAACCAAATTGGCTCGAATCCGAGTAAAAACTCATCGAATGGCAGATCTAGGGTTCGACAGTTCGAGACTGTTTCGAAGCTGTCAGGGTTGAACGGGTTCAGGTTAGTATTATAAGCCTATTTTTGATAAAATAGACGTATAATACTAACTGGAACTCAAGTTCGAAAGGGCATATGGGTGAAATCCGAGAAAAGAACAGTGAGTTCTTCTTAACTTCTTCTTTTCCTTTTTTCTATGTGTTTGTTTGTCTGTGTAATTAGTCGCTTCTTTAGGTTTTCAGTTTAAGTTAATCCAGTATATATATTCTGCTTCTTTTTCTGATTCTGGTTAGATTAAATATTCCAATGTTTCTTTGAGTAGTTCAATCAATTCTTCGTTTACCTAAATTAGGTTCATTGTAATTCGTCTTTTGTCCGTTATTTTCTCTCTTCTCCATCAGTTTATGTTATAAATAGTTTCGTCGATTAGTTCGTTCTTGTTTGTAGACCAGTAAGTTCGTCAAATGGTTTAATGTCACGTGTTGTGTGTGCTGATCTGTAGACACTTAGCTTCAGGGCATTTTCAATATGCTGACAATGATCCTGCATTCTTGTATAGGTTTGACTTAGAATCCCTTCATTTATGATTGATTTTGATTCAGTTTCAGTTTCAGTTTTAATGATTATGTTGAGTTCTGTGTTGTGATTTAAATTCAGTTCATTTGTTTCAATTGGAATTCAACCTTAGTCATTCAGATTTCAGGAGGATTGGTTATAGCTGTTAATCAGAATTAGTTTTAGATAATTGTTAGCTTGGACAGATTTTAGAGTTAAAAGGTTTTAATGCAGATAAATAGTTGTATTGGGGCAGTAATATTAAAGGGGTTTCAGGGGTGATTTGGGAATGTAACAGTTAGGATAATATTTTAATGTTGGTGTCTTGTTAGTGGGGTATTAAATATCTTTAAATTAATAAGGTAATGTGGAACAAGAGAGAATGGGGGCTGAAAATAAGAAAAAGCTTTACTTAGTGGGTTTTAAGTGGAAATATTCAGATTTTGGTTGCTGGGGAGGGGTCGGGTAGTTAAGTTTTAAAAAGGGGGCATGTCTGTAAGGGATAAATAGAAGGCATTAGGACTGATTAGGGAGGAGGAATTTTAGGGAAGATAAAAAAATTTCAGAATTATAAATATATAAAATGGGCTGACTTTTAAGGTGGAGGAGGGCAGTTGAGTTTAAGAGTGAAAGTGATTGGATTTTAACACAAAAAATTCAGTTAGTTAGAGAGTGAAAACAGACTGGATTCCAATACTAAGAATTCATTTTGGAGAGTTTTGAGAGTTGAAAAAGAATAGCTACTGTTTCATTGCCCCGCTTAGGATCTGAAATAGCTAGAACCTTTCTTCCTTTTACTTCTGCTCTATACTTGGAGTCGTTTATAGGTTTGGATCTGTTTGTTTGAATCAAAATTCAATACCAGTTGGTTTGGTCAAGGTTGTGTTTGGGTGTTCTTTTTTTGGTTTCTACTGGGTTCATACTATTCCTGGTTTGGTCGAGTTAAGCTCTGGGCTGTTGTTGATTTCTGCCCGTTACTGCTGCTTGTTAATTGTTGAATACCAGTTGACTACTTGCTATTGACCTCTCCTTTTCTATTTGATTCGATTTCCAGGTACACCTCTCAGACTGTTTCAATGTATTGTCTCCTGTCGGAATAGCGAAAATGAAACTGAAGTTTTCTGGCGTGGATCTGTTGTCCTCATAGTTTCATTATGTTTTTATATAACTTATGTAGTTTGGTTTGTTGTATGCTGTAATTAATTGGGGTGTATAACTGGACTGATTAAGTTGAATTATGTAGGCTGCTGGACTGTTGATTTATGGTTATTCTAGCTTTAGACTTAGTATGGTTAGTATTTATTTAGTTGAGCATTTGGCTGTTTAAAATTTAAGAACCAAAAGCAGTTTAAAATTACAACCAAGTTGAAAGTAGGAGGCACTGACCACATCAAGTTCATTTCTAAGCCAAACGTGCTTCAGTAGTTGGAATTTTGATATAATGGTTAATATTAGTTCAGGGCTTAAACCATTTCTCATGAGTAAGTTTCTTTTATTTTGATTGGCATGTGAACTCAAACGGTCCTCCCAAATTAATATTAGTGTTTGAGTATAAGTTAGTGAAGCAATGGTCAAGTCTGTTAAGTTTTGGTCAATAAGTTGGTCAATTTGATTTAGGTAGCATAAGTTGAATCCATATGATAATCGTGTTCTCTATTTCAATAGCAGGTTCATTAATGCCAATTAGTAATATTAGTTCGGATCAACCTAAAAATAATCGGGTTTTCACGATCGTGTTTCCAGTAGCTAATACATAAGTATTCTGAGTCTTAAACTAGGATTCTAGGGATCACTATTTCATTAATTTCTAATAAGTAAATACGGCTTCTCCTTGATTCTAATTGTTAAGCACGTTTGAATAATCTGGATAATCTCAGTGAATAAATTAGGATTTTTTTAAAGACAAATAAAGTAGAGAATCATAGTTGCTTTTAGGTTTGCCCTCTTAAAAACACATGAGATGGGCCTCGCCGATCAAAACAAATGCATAAATTGTGGGGTCCTCTTAAATCGTTATAATGAATATATAGAATTCGAGATGCGCCGTTTAGCAAATTTCATGGCCTTCCCCAACATAATAACGCGTTAGTCACTTTAGGCGCGCTTTTAATAACATTACCTCCCTAAACTCGGGTGCACATTTACGTGACCCAAATCCAAATCTTAACGGAGTCGAAATGAGTCAATAACCACGGGTGCATTGATGTGACGTGGTTCGAGATATGTTTTCACGATGTTGCAATTCTCGTTAAAAAATAATAATAATAATAAAAGCGGTAAAAAGTTTAAATTTGCACATAGGTTCAATATGAATTAAAATCAGATAAATAAGCCGAATATGACAGTTGAGCGACCGTGCTAGAACCACGGAACTCGGTAATGCCTAACACCTTCTCCCGGGTTAACAGAATTCCTTATCCAGATTTCTGGTTCGCGGACTGTAATATAGAGTTTATCTTTTCCTCGACTCGGGATTCAACCGGTGACTTGGGACACCATAAATCTCCCAAGTGGCGACTCTGAATTAAATAATAAATCCCGTTTCGATTGTCCTTTAATTGGAAAACTCCCTTATATACCCCTTTCCGGGGTGTAGGTGAAAAAGGAGGTGTAACACCTGTAATGACAGCGTCTGAACCAATAGCATCTGTCCTACCTGGAATAGCATAGAAACGAGCCTGGCTACCGCCGGATCGACCTCCCCCTCTGGGGTGACCCTTGGCTGCCTAACCTCCACCCCTAGATGGCTGGGCAGGTGGTGAAGTAACTGGAGCAGAAGTCGAGGGCTGACCCTTCTGCGGAGGCTAACCATCACGAAGTTGAGGGCACCGCCTCCTCATATGTCCAAACTCTCCTCACTCATAACAACTACCTGGTGCTGGAGATGGGGACTGAAGGGAACCCCTCGCACCAGAGTGACTAGCTGATGCACTCGGCGCAGAAGAACCCTGAGCTGATGGGGCATGAGACGAACTCTGAGCTGGAAGGGCGCTGAGTGAAGGCTGGCCGTGCTGAGACCATGATAACCACGACCGGAAGATGCCCCACAATACTCTGGACGGGCCGAATGAGCAGGCCTGAAAGAACGACATGCACCATGTTGGAACTGGCCTCTCGAAGGAGCACCACTGTAACTGCCCGATCCTCGAGGCCTCTTGGCCTCCCTCTCCTCTCGCTCCCGACGGCGAACCATCTCAATCTCACGATCGATATCAACCACCTCCTCGAATGTAGCACTCAATACTCTCTTTCTAGTCATCAGAATACGGAGATGGTAATTAAGGCCATCCACAAATATCCTGATCCTCTCACGATCTGTCGAAATCATCCAAATGGCATGACGAGCCAACTTAGAAAACCTCATCTCATATTGGGTCACAGTCATACCCCCCTGCGTCAACCACTCAAACTGCCTACGCATCTCCTCTCTACGGGACTGCGGTACATACTTCTCTAAGAAGAGAGCGGAGAACTGCTGCCAAGAAAGGGGTGATGCACAAACTGGCCTATGCCTCTCAAAATCCTCCCACCAAGTAAAGGCAGCCCCCGAGAAATGAAAGGTGGTAAATGCCACACCACTAGACTCAAGAATACCTGTTGTACGTAGCATCCGCTGACACTTGTCAAGAAAACCCTAGGCATCCTCGCCCTCAGCACCACTAAACGACGGAGGCTGGAGCCTACCAAACCTCTCAAGACGACGTTGCTCATCGTCCGGCATAGCTGGTACTATGAACTCCTGAATTGGTACAACCGGCTGAGCTGGAGGTGCCCCGGCGTCTGTAGTCCCTGCACTACCTGCTCAGGTGTGCGAGCAGCGGGGGTCTGATTGCCTCTCCCGGCCTGTGAGGTAGTTGTTGCGGTAGTGGCTGAAACTGCCTGAGCCAGGCCAGTGAAAACTGATAAGATATGGGCCAAGGCCTCCTGAGACCCGGAATCATGATGGGCACAACTGGTGCTGCTGGAGCATCCGTAACTGGAGCCTGATCCGGAGCTAGGGCAGCTGGTGGATCTGCAGGTGCTGCCCTCGCTGCTTTGCCCCTTCCACGAACACGCCCCTAGCCTCTAGTGGTCTCAGTTAGTGGCACTGGTGGTCGTCCACCTCGTCCGGTAGCTCGCATCCTCACCATCTTTGAGAGAATGGAATACAGAAGTTTAGTTCTCGGATCAACAAAGTCGCACGACAAGAATTTCAAGAATGTGATGTTTTTCCTAAAGGTTCTGCAGCCTCTCGAGGATAAATACAGACGTCTCCGTACCGATCCGCGAGACTCTACTAAACCGGCTCATGACTTGCGAGACCTATGTAACCTATGTAACCTATATAACCCCGGTCGTGATGGCGCCCAACACACTGCTAGGAAAGCCTGGCCAACTAAAAACCCTTTCTGTTTTATTATAAAATCATTATCAGCTAACACAGTTAAATTGCTAAATTACTCCAATAAGAGTTTAAGACAACGAGTTAAATATGCGTAAATTCAGATGATAATACCACTACATAGCCCATACAGATCTGGTGTCACAAGTCTCGAGCCTCTAGTGCAAGTTTAACAACCTAATACATGTACATCTAGGGAATACTAATTAATAACAAGGATAGAATGGAGAGATCAGGGCTGCGGGCGCCATACATCTACCTCGATGCTCCGGGATATGTGCTGCTCAACTAAAATAATCCTCACTCAGCTTCAGATGCACCTGGATCTGCACGCAAGGTGCAGGGAGTAATGTGAGTACTCCGACCCAGTGAGTAATAAGCATAAATAATGACTGAGAATAAGAAATCACGGAAAACACAGAGTAATCTATATTGCGGCAGTTTAAAAACAAGTAATATGAGAGTAATAAACCAATGGAAGCGAAATGTAGAAATACTACAACAAATAAGCAGTTAAGTGACAGACATATAAAGAGAAATCAACACATAGAACGGTACCCTATAGTACCTGCTGCGGCGTACAACCCGCTCCATTTATTTATCGTCGACGACACTCACTGGGGGTGTGCAGACTCCGGGAGGGGCCCCTTGCGGCCCAAGCGCAATATCAATCCATCTCGTGGCATCAAATCTAGGCCCTCGGCCTCATATCAATATCAGTATATCACTGTTGCGGCGCGCAGCCCGATCCCATAGTATCCTCACATTTGGCCCTTAGCCGTACTTAGTCCCGAAATCATATAAGCCCCTCGGGCAATAGTAAAATAGTAGTTCTCATCCCAAAACATCATTTAATATATCTTTTAGTTTCAAAAATCGAATAAAAGTGGTTGAGTTGTAAGACAGTAGAAAACGGTACGACTGAGTTCAAGTAGTAAGTCAAACAGTGAGAAAATAGTAAATAAACTCCCCGGAGGGTTCAAAGAATTGGCAAGATGCCCAAATATGACAATCAGTCCAAATAATAATGATAACAAATAAGCTTTAATCAAATACGCAGATGAAGCATCACTCGGGACGGACCAAGTCACAATCCCCAATAGTAAACGACTCGCGCTCATCGTCAAGCGCGTGTCTCACCTTAATATAGCACTACGATGTACAAATCCGGGGTTTCAAACCCTCAGTACATCATTTACATTCATTACTCACCTCGAACCGGCGAAATCTCTAGCTCGCGACGCCTTTGCCCCTCAAATCAGCCTCCACGTGCGTCAAATCTATCCAAAAATCAGAACGAATATGTCACAATATGCTAAGGGAACAAATCCCAAGCGAAAACAATCAACAAAGGGCATTATTCCCGAAATTACCAAAACCCGAGCCCCGGGCCCACATCTCGAAATTTGACCAAATTCACAAAACTAGAATCCTTATACTCTCACGAGTCTAACCATACTAAAATTATCCAATTCCGATATCATTTGGTCCCTCAAATCATCGTTTTATATTTTTGAAAGGTTTCACAATTTTCTTCCCAAATTCCATCCATATCACGAATTAAATGATGAATTCAGTGATAGATTCATGTACTCTAGCCAAATCTGAGTTAAAATCACTTACACCGATGAATTTCTTGAAAAACCTTCGAAATATCGTCAAAATACGAGCTCTCTAGGTCAAAATATTAAATAAAATCCAAAACCTCGTATTTATAGAGTACCCCTCAGATTTCAGCCATCACGGGCCGCATTAAATCGACCGCGATCCGCGCAAAAACAACCGCGGCCGCACAAGCCTTCCTCTGCAGTGATAGGCTTTAGTATTTTGGCCATAACTTTCTCTACTGATGTCCAGATTGCGATATCTTTACCTTTCTGAAAACTAGACACGAAGGGATACAACTTTCGTTTTTGAATCATCTCAAAATTCCTTGTAGTTCAAAAGATATGAGCTTCCAAAGTAGGACCAGCGGAACGTTTCTTCACCGCGGCCGCGCCCACTTTTGTGCGGTCCGCGTGATGCCTACCACGGCCGCTTTTGTGCGGTTCGCACTGCACTCACCGCGGGTGCACTTATTTTTGTGCGGACCACGTGGGTGAGTTCTGGGGCCTGCAACCCTCCTGGACCTGCTGCAGCTATGATTTTCGGCCTAAAACATCCCGGGACCCCCGAAACTTCAAACTAATTGTAACAACACATCCCATGACATCGTTCAAACTTGTTTAACACTTTGGAATGCTTAAAACAATATCAAATCATTAATTTAACTTAGGATTCAAGCCTAAGAACTCCAAGAACTCTTAAATTATGCTTTCGATCAAAACGTCTATCAAATCACGTCCGAATGACCTGAAATTTTGCACACACATCCCAAATGATACAACGAAGCTATTGAAACTCTCGGAATTCCATTCCGACCCCTATATCAAAATCTCGCCTATCAACCAAAAATTGCCAAATATCAATTTCGCCAATTCAAGCCTAAATCTTCTCTACAACTCCAAAACCCATTCCGATCGCGCTCCTAAGTCACAAATCACCTCCCGAAGCTAATTGAACCATCAGAACTCACATCCGATCCCTCTAACACATAAGTCAATATCCAGTTGACTTTTCCAACTTAAGCCTTCTTAAAAGAGACTAAGTGTCTCATTTCTTACCAAAATCCTCTCCGAACTCAAACTAATCAACCCGATCACATAAAACATGGATAACGAAGCATAAAGAAGCTGAAATGGAGGAAAACGGAGCGGTAACTCATGAGACAACTGGCCGGTCGTCACACCTATTTTTATGCCACCTTTTAACCTATACCCTATTTTTAAAAACTATTGATTTCGTAACCAACTAACAAAAAATCCATAATAATATGACCATTATACCCCTTCCAAAAAATATAAAAAGTTGCATCAAGCATACCCAAATTCAAATTTCAGATCTCCTCCGTATCTCCTCCATCAGTTTGTCTCTCCTGAGATCGCCTCTCACAACCAGATTCAAGTTCTAAATTCAAATTCAAATACATTGTAAGTATTCAAATTCGTCTCCAGAATTCAAAATAGTTTTTGAATTATATGTTTTCTGATTGATTGATTGAAGTTGTTTGACGAACTTCACTGATATGCTTAATTTGCATTCTAAATCTGTTTGACGATGAATTCTAACATTCTAATCTGACAAATATGCTAAAAAAGTATATTAAAACATTATATGAGTGTTTTAATATTTAAAACACATATGCACAAAAAACTTCGGCATAGGTGCTGAAGTTTTTTTGTTATTATTTAAAAACTGAAGTTTTCCTATTACACTGGGTAAAAAAAATAAAACATCAATTAAAATTTCATATTGCACAAAAAATCTCGGCACAGGTGCTGAAGTTTTTTAGTTAATCTGTAAAAACTTCGGCTAATGGAGCTGAAGTTTTTCTCCTGCCCTATGTATTTTATTATTATTTTTTGGAAAAACTTCATACCAAAAAAATAAAACATCAATTAAAATTTCATAATGCACAAAAAATTTCGGCATAAGTGCTGAAGTTTTTTAGTTAATATTTAAAAACTTCAGCAAGAGGAGCTGAAGTTTTCCTCCTGCACTGTCTATTTTCCTCTTGCTGAAGTTATTTAGTACGTTTCTAAAATCTTCAGCACTTAAGAGTTGAAGTTGTTGTCCCTGCATTCATGAATCCCTGTCATACAGCTTTTTTAAAAAAAACTTCAGCTGATATACTAAAGTTATTAAGCTTATTTCTAAAAAATTCTGCACTTAATAAGCTAAAGTTTTCTGTGCAACATTCATTAATTATGTCATACATCTTTTTCCAAAAAATTTCAGCAGAAGATGCCTAAGTAATTTAGTTCATTCATAAAAACTTCAGCATAAACAACCTAAAAATTCTTTTGTTCACTTTCCTAATACTTGCCACTAAAAATGAAGCAGGATGAGTTCGATTTGCATTGTTATAACTTTCAATGGGAACTCCTGATTTCAAATACTTGGATCATGATACAAAACTTGTTCTACTTAATAAGCACATATCATTCAATACTTTCCTGAAGAAAATTAGAGAAGTTGCAAATATTGATTCAATCAGATATGCAATAAAAGTATGGTTTGATATCAAACTAAATACAAGCAAAGGAATGCTTGTAACTTCAGATGAAGAACTCAGTACATGTATACATTTGCTTACAACTGATTCACTCTACAAGAATTGTCATTTCATCATCGAAAAAATACAACCTTCAGAATCTGCAGCATTCAAACAATCTCTTGCATATGCGATAGATTCAGAACCTTTTGAACATGAAGTAGGACAGCCAATAATAGAAGTAGACAACGAGCTACAACCTTTTAACATTACAGCTGCTTCAGAATATATAATGCTGCAACAATTACCCCCTCCTCCAATAAATTCAAACCAGCTTGTTGATGACCAAGAAGAAGAAGGACATCTAATAATGCAAATTGACAACCTACACACAATCCAACAAATCTTTTTGTTACCTTCTGCAATGATAAGCAACAATAAAGATGAAGTAAACATGGAGAATATACCGATAACATCAGATAGAATTGAAGAAATTGCTGAAAGTTCTTGTGCTTATCAGAAATCAAGAAAAAGGGTGAGGAAACAGCTGAAAGAATCTCCACCATGTAAAATACTTAGGCACGATGTGTTGCCTGAGAAAGTAAGAGTTGGATCAATTTTTGAGAACAAACAAAACATGACTAAATTTTTCTGTAGCTTGGAGATAAACCAGAAAGTTGAATTCACTGCTGTTAGATCATGTTCAAAGAGATACGAGCTGAAATGCATCGTGGACAAATGTGGTTGGAATGTACGTGCTACTAGAATAAAAAATTCAACACTATTCAGGGTGATAAAATATCATAACATCTATGAATGCTCGGTTGATGCAAGAAAATCAGATCAGAAGTATGCTACATCAAATTTTATAAGTGAACAAATTATAGAACATGTTCGAGACAAAAAGATAGAGGTTACACCAGCCTTTGTAGAAAATGAAATGAAAAAGAAATTTGGAATTGACATTGGTTATCACAAGGCATGGCGTGCTATTCAAAAAGTTGTTGCTTGCATAAGGGGGTCACCTGAAGAAAACTATCAGATTCTTCATTCATACCTTTACATGATGGTGTGCAAAAACCCAGGAACGTACACAAACATAAAAAGAGATGCGCAGAATAGGTAACCGTTAGCCTGAAGTTTCAAATGTTCCTATCTGAAAAACTTCACACCTTATGATTTGTTTTTTTTTTTGTGTTTCACTGTACAGATTTGCTTACATGTTCTTTGCTCCTGCGGCCTAAGTAGCTGGTTGGTCCTACTGTAGACCCGTTATTGCAGTAGATGCAATGTTTTTAAAGTCCAAATATCGTGGTGTTCTATTTGTTGTTGTATCAAAGGATGCAAACAATCAAATCTTTCCTCTATGTTTTGGTGTAGCAGAATCAGAAAACAATGAGGCATACATTTGGTTTTTCGGGGAAATGAGAAAAGCAATTCAAATCCGTCGTGAATTGGTTTTCTTATTAGATAGAAACCAATCGATTACAAATGGGATTAGAAAAGTTTTTCCTGAAGCTCACCATGGTATCTGCCTCTATCACTTTGAGAGAAATTTAAAGCAACAACATGCAAAAGCCACGGTAATAAATCTTTTTCAAAGTGCTACAAGGTCATACAAACGTGAAGATTTTAATCAGTTAATGTCCCAACTCAAAAGTATTGACAAGAAAACATACAATTACATAATGGAAGAGCCTCCAGAGAGATGGGCACGATCGTGGTTCCCACGACGACGTTATGATATGCTAACAACAAACATGGTAGAATCAATGAATTCCGTTTTACTAAAAGGGAGAGAAATGCCTATTTTAAGAATGTTAGATTTCATCCAAGAAAAGTTAGGAGAGTGGTTTTACGAACGGAGAAAAAAGACAAATGAAACTTTTCATAGGGTATCAATATGGGCAGAAGAAGAGATGACTAAGAAGATGGACTTTGCTTGTAAAATGCTTCTAAGTATATTTATTAACTTTAGCTTTTTATATCTGTTGCAGTGATTTACTGCTTACATTTAAAAAAATTCATACTTTTTCTTTTTGAAGCAACAATACACTAATATAGTTTGTCTTAATTTTTTATTCCTTGTTAGGTGTTCAACCTTGATTCAATGTTGTTCAGAATAAATAGTGAAGGAATCGAATTCATTGTGCACTTAAAGAAGAGAACTTGTGACTGCCTGGAATTCCAACTTGATGAATTGCCCTGTCCACATGCAATTGCTGCTATTAATAAGAGATATCTGCAGAAATCTAATTACTACTCAAATTGGTATTCAAAGGAAACATGGTTGAAAACATATGAAGGACATGTGAATACCGTGGGAGATAAAAAATTATGGGATATACCACAAAATGTACAATTTGAGATCACAAAACCTCCCGATGTAGAGATTTTACAAGGAAGAAGACAAAAGAAGAGGCATATACCTATGACTGAATCAGTACCATTCAAGTCTACCAAATGCAGTCGATGTAAACAAGTTGGGCATAACATAACAACTTGCTTGTCTTCTCCAGCACCTCATCCATATTCAAAGAAACACACTGAAAAATACTCCAACCTTCAATAATCCTTGGTCTGAATTTAGACTTTCATTATTGTATGACATATTTGAAATGTGATTTTTTCATAGGAATAAAAAAAGAAGAAGCTCTTGGACTATTTTATATACTGCTAAAGTACAAATCACTCATTTTTGTTGCGCAGGCTTACAAGTTTGGTTGCATTTTAAAAAAGTACGCAATGACTTCTGCGAGAAAAAACTTTAGGTTACAGTATGTGAAATACATATCCTTAACACACTCACACACATACATACACACACTCACACACACATACGCGTACAACACACAAAAGAAAGGCATGTACAAACAAAATCTCTAGCATCTCTAAGCTGAAGTTATAGAAAATGAACTTAATAACTTCAGCATATTCATTAATGAATATGCTGAAGTAAACAAAAAAGCACAGCATAAAAACATAAAAAAGAATTACAAAAACTAAACATAAAAACCAACTAAGAAGTATAAACCAAATACCAACAAATAACAAGGATAATGCAATAGAAAGCTAAGAAGAAAGAGGATGAGAATTACATTGATACAAAAAGAGATGAGAACAACACACAAAGTACAAACAAAAACATCAGCTCTCAGGGCTGGAGTTATACAAAATGAACTTAAAAACTTCAGCTCTCTAGGCTGAAGTAAACAAAAAAATACAACATTAAAACATAAAAAAGGATTACAAACACTAACAATCATCACCACCATCATAATCATCACAGTACTTCGCAATTTCTCTAAATATCTCATCATCATCAGTATCGGAGATAATTATAGGGTAGTCGGGCAAAAGACCACTGAATCCAAAGAGATCAATCTTCAACTTGTCGAATTTATCACGCAGCTGACTTTGTTCGACGATTACTCTGTCCATAAGAGAAAGAAGAGTCTTCAAGTTGTTTTGCAGTTTGGAATAGTCGTTCCAGCTGGGAAACTGAAAACTATCAAACTGCTGCACAACCTTATCGAACGAGGTTGAATAACCTCCACAACTATGTTCCATGTTAAGCCTGTTTTGGAATGATTCATTGGCAAAGAACTGTGGCCTGATTCTCTCCCAATCAGCCTTTATTTGATCCCACAAAAGCATAAGATTAGCCATCGGTTTGTTATTGTACCACTCATACTTCAAAGTCTCCCACTTCTGCATGATTTCATCAAAATTAGGCTTCCTACTTCCGCTTCCACCAGACATTCTTTCTTTAACAAAAACTGAAAGACTAAGGATGAATATAATTTTAAAGAAATATGATGGAAGTCTATGAATGACTATGAAATTTTCAAGTGAAGAGATTGTTAATATAGACAAAGAGTTCACCTAATCAATTTAATATCTATAAATGTAAAAGTAACTTTTCAGGTATTTTTACTATTTTACATTCAGAGAAACTGAATGAAACAAGATAAGCAGGTGGTAAAACAAGTATGTGGTAAATGCAAAAAGAAATGTAACTTCAGCCCTAATAAGCACACAGTTTTTCTATAGTAAAAAAATAACTTCAGCATGAAAAATAACTTTTCGGATCATTTACTATATGGTCAAACAAATTTAAATAAAAGATGAAGTAGGTGACAAAAGACAAAAAGTAGATATTAAATGCAAAAAAGATAAGTATCAACTTAAAAAAATACCAAAACATGCTGAAGGTTTTGTCATAAGCTTTTTCAAAAACTTCAGCCCAATGTGCTGAAGTAATTTAGTTCATTTATAAAACTTCAGCACATAATAAGCTGATGTTTTTCATCGTGCATTCAATAGTTTTGTTGTAAATGCTTTTTCAACAACTTCAGCTCAATGTGCTGAAGTTAGTTAGTTCATTTCTGAAAACTTCAGCACTTGATGAGTTGAAGTTTTTCTCCTGGACTCGATAGTTTTTGTCGTAAAGCTTTTTCAAATAACTTCAACTCCATGTGTTGAAGTTATTTAGTTCATTTCTAAAACCTTCAACACTTGATAAGCTGAAGTTTTTATCCTGGACTCGATATTTTTTGTTGTAAACCTTTTTCAAATAACTTATGCAGAAAAAGCTTAAGTTTTTGTCCTACATTTGACACTTTTGTTATAATTTTTAACCAAAATTTCAGCTTAAAAAGCAAAAGTTATTTACTTCATACTGAAGTTTAGCATATTTGAATCAATCCAAGTATACTAAAAAACTAATTAATGCGAATAGAACAAAAATTTAAAAGACATCACTTAAATCACACAAAATAATGTATATTCACACAATCCAATTTTGTTTTCACTTACATCCTTGGAAAAAAAAAATAGTTTTTTGTTTACAAGTTATTCTCTATTCAAAAAATTGACAGAGTGTCTTCATATTCACCATAGTCATATCCTAGTTGCTCTTATTGGGTTTCTTAACAAAATTCCATGAACTTTCACTATGTCTTCAACTGATTCACAAAAGCGGCAATACGAGCACCTTTCTTTGCCACCTTGTACGGTCCTCTGAATTACATTTGTCATATTATTGCATTTACCACATATGTGCATTTGTGAGGGTTCACTAAGTGTGAAAAGCCGTTCATGCAAATTCACTGCAGCCCCATGAGCTATAAGACAATCACCCTCCATTTCACCAAATTTAATTCCACCAAAGCGTTTTCTGTCACACACGGGTTGACAAAGTTTAGTACTATGATTTTTTTAGCAACTCCCATCTTCTTTCATAAGAAAAAAATAAGAAAATGTTGGCAAAGACATGCTTACTGGTGTGCAGCTAGGAATTCGTGGGAAGCAAAGATAATGAATGAGAAATCCAAAAAACTTCATATGTGACAGAGAGTGGCCACATCAAATACTCGAGCCCCAGGACAATTTTACTAAAAGTTAGATTTATCAACTAGTAAGAAGAGCAAATTTTCCAGAAGCTCGAGTGTTTGATCTGGACACTTTCCTTCACATATGAAGTATTTAGACTTTTCCTTCATTATCTTTGCTTCCCATGAACTCCTGCTACACCCAATAAGCATGTCTCTGCCAACATTTTCTTGTTTTTCTTTGAATATAAATTTAAAGAAATATGATAGAAGTCTATGGATGACAATGAAAATTTTCAAGTGAAGAGATCATTAATATAGCCAAAGAGTTGTAACGACCCAACCGGTCGATTTGAGCTCCGGCACGTCATTCAACAGTTTGAGACCATGAACGGCTTTATCTCAGGTATATTGACTTGTGTGTATGGTCAGAATTAAAATTCAGGAAGTTTGGAGTCAAATCTAAATGGAAATTCTCATTTTGAAAGCTTAAAATTGAAGAAATGAACTAGGATTGGAATTTTGAGTAAACGACCTCGGAATTGGGATCCGAAGGTTCCAACAGGTTCGTATGATGATTTCGGACTTAGGCGTATGCCCGGATCGGGCTTTGGATAACCCAGGAGCGTTTTGGCGCCTATTGTGGAAGATAGCATTTTAGAAGAAATTGCATCAGTTTGGTTTAAAATGCATTTCAGTGTTATTGATGTCCGTTTGGGATTCCGAGACTGGGAGTAGCTCCGTATGGTGATTCTGGATTTGGGAGCATGATCGGAAGTAAATTCGGAGGTCCGTAGGTCATTTTGGAGTCGTTCGGTTAAAGATGGAAAATTGAAGGTTTTTGAGAAAATTTGGCCGGAAGTGGAAATTTTGATATCGGATTGAAATGCGAATTTTATGGTTTGGATAGCTTTGTTAGGTTATTTGGGACTTAGGAGTGTGTCCGGAATATCTTTGTGTTGAAATGTATGAATTATGGGAAAAATTTGAAATATTTTGATATTTAATATTGTTAAAGTTGACTTTGGTTAACATTTTTGGTAAACGGACCCGGACCCGCGATTTTTCGGTCTCAAAAGGTCCATAGAAAAATATGGGAGTTGAATGTGTTTCCGTAATCGAATTCCGAGGTCTTAGGCCCGAGAAATGAATTTTTTCGTGAAATTGTTTTCTGAAAATGTTTAAGAAAAATGAAAATGAAATTTGATCAGAAAGTAATGATATCGGGCTCGTATTTTGGTTACGACGCCCGGTACAGGTCATATATGTTGGTTAAGCGCTTCCTGTAAAGTTTGGTTACAAACGGACGTTGTTTGACGGGTTTCGGCCTTAAATTGGAAAATTTGAAAGTTTATGTAATTTGAAAGAATTCTTGGATTTATGGCTCAAATCATTGATTTTGATGTTATTTTGGCGATTTGATCGCTCGAGCAAGTTCGTGTGATGTTTTAGAGTCAGTGTTCATATTTTGGTTTGGAGCCCCGAGGGCTCGGGAGTGTTTCGGAGGTGTCTCGGAGTGATTTCGGACTTAGGAAAAATTGCAGAAAATTCTGTTGTGCCCAGAAAATTTTAGGTGCGAGTAGTCCAGTTCGGAAGCTCATATCTTGTAATATATAAGAATTCAGAAAAAGTGCAAAACACGAAAGTTGTAGCTCGTACATTCTAGTTTTCGGAAAGTTAAACCATTTGCGATTTGGATTTCATTTCAGAAAGTTACGATGGATCGAAAAGGGCTGTTGGAGCAATTTCGGCAAAATTTACGATGCACTTTAGAAGCTCATATCTCGAGATATATAAAGAGTTATATGGTATACAACCTATCAAATTAAAGATCTTTGAGTCTAGTTTCTAAATATTCAAACAGTTTGTCATTTGGATATTTATACAAGACGTTATGGGTGTTTAAACAGAAGGTGTTCGACAAGGAACAATTTTAATAGGATGTACAACTTGTATAGCACAAGGGCAAGGTACAACTCGGCGAAGCACAGGCAGATTCTTTTATACACGGATTTAGCTCACTTTTCTTCATTTCTTCAAAGTATGAACGATTTTTGGGGAGCTTCAAGAGGGGATTTTCAAATCATCAATGTGAAGGTAAGTTATCCCCACCTATTTTGAGTTAAGTACATCAATTATGTATGGATTTGAGCATGAAAATTGTAGAAAAATTGAGGATTTAAGCCTAGGGATTTAAAAATAAGATTTGGTGATTTGAGGGGTCAAATGAACTCCGATTTTGGTAAATTTTATATGTATGGACTCGTGGCGAGACGAGGAATCTGGTGATGTGACTTTCGTAATTTTTCAAGAAGTGGGCCCGGGGCTCGGGTTTTGCAAATTTCGTGATTTTCGATATTTTTCGAGTCTTTTCGATTGGGTTATATTCCCTTAGCCTATTGTGATATATTCCTTGTGGTTTTGGAAAGATTCGACGCGCGAGGAGGTCGATTCGAAAGGAAAGGGCATCGCGGAGTAGACTTTTGGCCATCTTGAGGTGAGTAATAGATGTAAATGCTGTTCTGAGGGTTTGAAACCCCGGACTTTCACATCGTAACACTATATTGAGGCGTGACACGTACTCCATGGCGAGTGCAGGGTCGGATACTATTGGGGATTGTGACTTGGTCCATCCCGTGTGATGTTTATACTATACTGGTGATTGATACACATACTTCATTGATATTACTGGGCTTGATGCCATGTTTGGGGCCTTGTGCCGATTTGTAAAATCCTTCGAGGATTGATATTACTGCTTAGCATGATTTGCATATCATTTAATTTCAGTCCAAGGTTTTAAATGCTGTTTTGCAAACTCAGCCATAATTCTAAGTGTTGAAAACTTAAATGATATTTTTAAATGTATTCCGGGCTGGGAACTTCTGTTTTGTAAATGCCCAAGGGGCTTATTATATTATTTTCTGGACTGATTATAAAGTGACTTGAAACAGTGGTAACAATGACACTGTGTGATATACTTGAAACAGTGGTAACAATGACACTGTGTGATATACTTGAAACAGTGGTAACAATGACACTGTGTGATATACTTGAAATAGTGGTAACAATGACACTGGATGATATACTTGAACAGTGGTAACAATGGCACTGTATGATATAAATTGGTCAGGTAACAATGGCTGACCGGTCAGGTAACAATGACTGACCAAGATATTGCGCTTGGGCTGTAGGAGCCCCTCCGGAGTCTGTACACACCCCCAGTGAGCGCCGTCGACGATAAATAAATATGGATGGCTCGGGCTGCACGCCGCAGTGGGTACTGGAATGTACCATCATATGCATTGCATTGCATTCATGTATTTGTATTTATACTGGTGTTTAGCTGCTCAGTTCCATATGTTGCTGTATATTCGGATTGTAGCTTACTTTGTGTATTTACTGGATTTCTTATCTTCGGACTGTAGTTACTTTTATTACTCACTGGGTCGGAGTACTCACTTTACTCTCTGCACCTTGTGTGCAGATCCAGGGCAGTCTCAGGCTCAGTAGATCCAGTTGATCAGCAGATCCAGCCTCTGGGAGTATCGAGGTAGCTGCACGGCATTCGCAGCCATTGATCTTCTCCCTCCTATCCTATCTCTTTATTTTCGCATTATCGGACTTTGGATATACCGTGTATTAGGATGATATTCTGTATTTTAGAGGCTCAGATTCGTGACACCGGGTCCTAGTGAGATTATATTGTGTATTTTGTTAAAATCTTCAGTACTTTAATCTTGCTTAAGTGATATTTCTTTCCGCTATTTTTGATAAATTGGGTTAAGTGTTGAATAATGGTCGGGCTTGCCTAGTAGTGTGTTGGGCGCCATCACGACCGGGATTTGGGTCGCGACAAGAGTGCACCTAATCAATTTAATATCTATAAATGCTGAAGATATTATTAACTGTTTTTTGTTCAGAGAAATTGAAGGTAACAAGATAAATAGTTGGCAAAACAAGTAAGAGGTAAATGCTAGTAGTTGGTAAATGCAATAAAGAAAATAGTAAAAAATAAGGCCACAAAAAGTAGGTGATATATGTGATAAATGACAAAAAGTAGCTAGAAAATGCAAAAAAGATAAGTATCAAGTTAAAAATATAGCAAACATGCTAAAGTCGTACAGCTTTTTCAAAACACTTCAGCCCAATGTGCTGAAGATTTTAGTGTATTTCTAAAAACTTCAGCCCTTGATAAAGCTGAAGTTGTTGTATTGGATTCAATAGCTTTTATCATACAGCTTTTTCAAAACACTTCAGTCCAATATGCTGAAGTTGTTTAGTGTATTTCTAAAAACTTCAGCGCTCGATAAAGCTGAAGTTTTTGTATTGGATTCAATAGTTTTTGTCGTACAGCTTTTTCAAAACACTTCAGCCCAATGTGCTGAAGTTGTTTAGCGTATTTCTAAAAACTTCAGCGTTGGAAAAAGCTGAAGTTTTTGTATTGGATTCAATAGTTTTTGTTGTACAGCTTTTTCAAAATACTTCAGCCCAATGTGCTGAAGTTGTTTAGTGTATTTCTAAAAACTTCAGCGCTAGATAAAGCTGAAGTTTTTGTATTGGATTCAATAGTTTTTGTCGTACATCTTTTTCAAAAAACTTCAGCCCAATGTGCTGAAGTTGTTTAGTGTATTTCTAAAAACTTCAGCGCTGGAAAAAGCTGAAGTTTTTGTATTGGATTCAATAGTTTTTATCGTACAGCTTTTTCAAAAAACTTTAGCCCAATGTGCTGAACTTATTAAGTGTATTTCTAAAAACTTCAGCTCCCCTAAGCTGAAGTTTTTTTGTTGGATTCAATAGTTTTTTCGTACAACTTTTTCAAAAAAAACTTCAGCTCAACGTGCTGAGGTTTTTTAGTGTATTTCTAAAAACATCAGCATTTGATAACCGGAAGTTTTTGTCATTCAGTCGACACTTTTGTTATGACTTTTAACCAAAACTTCAGCTTAAAAAGCAGAAGTCTTTTACTTCATGCTTAAGTTTTTTCAACCAAAATGTACTTAAAATTCATAATAAAAGACAGAAACATATTTGTATGAACAAAAGTGAAATAAAAAAAAATACTTAATGTATATTCACAAAATACAAATTATGTGCAACCAATCCTCTAATCAAAAAAATCACACACAGTCTCTTCAAAATCTCCATAATCAAGTCCTTGTTGTTCTTCTGGAGTTTCATAGCTGCTATCTTTTTTCCACTTTCCATGAGCTCAAAGATAGGCAGTCAATTCTCTCCTGAAGGTCAATGACTGACTTTGATCGAAATTGAAGACATCTTCTTTATTCAACCGCATATCAATTAACTTAAGAGCAAATACACCACAATCAACACTACAAAAAGAACATGAAAAATAGTTAACACAAGGGCAAAAAATAATAAACATAAGATGCATGGTAAAACATATGAGAAACACGTACTTGTTAGTCTGATGCGGTGAGCTCATCCACTTAATTTGAAATTTTTCCACAGGACTATCCCCATAAAATTTATTGTGTACCCCAAATTCCAAGCATTTGAGACAGTGTGGGATCAACCGGGCATAATTTCTGACATGTTCAACCGCATGCTCATATGTTACACCGCCCATGGAATCATACACATATATAATTTTATCTTTAAATTCTAGAATTCCAAAAAAGTAGTGCGTAGATCTCTAGCCCGTCATTGGCTTAAGTCGAAATGGAAAGAATACTTTTCTGACAGATGCCCATGAGATATCACAGGAAAGGTCGAGGCCTTTTACGTAGTTGGCCACCTTTTCATTTGTTGATTCTTCCTCAAACTAACTAAAGTCCGTAAGTGGCCGAATAACTGCTTCTTCTTCTTATTCTTGAGCATGTTGTTTGGATATCCTCTTTCTCTTTGATTTGCTCTTTTTTGATCCTCCGTTCTCTTTTGCTTCCTTTTTCTAATTTTATCCATCTATTCTTCTGAAGGATGAATACCAGCCAGCTTAGTCATATACTGATAAAAAATTAAATCAGTTACTGCAAATCTTGATTTTGGATAAACTGGAAGGTGATAGCAATATTTTTTGCGCAAGTAATATATGCCCACATCCATATGCTGCAAATGAACAACAACAAATGATAACATGTGAAAAATCTACAAACAACATGACAAAAACTTAAGCATATTCAGTTTGAAATGTTAGAAAATAATCTAAAAAACTTTAGCATGCTTGATTTAAAAGTTTTAAACTAGAGAATGCATGTCAAAAACTTCAGCACTGTTAGGCTGAAGTATTAGCAAATAAGCTAAAAACTTCAGCATTTTAGTATGAATAAAGCTAAAGTTTTTCAAATTATAGTACAAAAATTTTACTATAAAAAATAAGCTAAAGTTTTGGGAAATACAGTTGAAAACCAATTCAAAAAACAAACTTAATAACTTACTTCATCCGCAAGATCAGAGTTAGGATCCATAAGCTTGGTAAAGAATGAAATATCAATTCCAGCTAATCTGAATGGATTGGAATCATATTCACTGGCATCCATCTCCAACCACTCTGTAAATCTTTACATCAATCCACTGTCTTGATTAACACAATGGAAGAGACACCTTCGTATATTGTTTCCTACTTTCCAGTCTTGCCCCCTTTCCTTTCGTTTATGAACTACGTAAGGAGATCTCAACCAAATACTCTCCATACGAATCCTTTTCCCTTTTTTCTGGGTTTCCTTTTGCTTGCTCTTCCTGCTGTTCCATCACAACTAACTGCTGTTGTTCACCAGCAGGGGGAGAAACCACACCATAGTGGCAAATACTTGACCAACTCCCTACTGTTCACGACATTCTTGTCTCTCTTCACGAACAACAACAGCAGCAGAATTACTTTCTGAATCGGTCCCTTGTGTACTACCAAGTGAAAATGAACATAAATTGAAGTTGGGGATATCACTGGTGTCACACATAAAAGAACTGAAAATCTTCCTTCTCTTAGGATTTGGAAGAAGTTGCGATGCATCAGATGATATCTGCAAAAGCAAGAAAAATATAAACATAAATAAAACAGATACAAAACACACATTAGGCAAAAAAATAGCTTGTAATCGAATTGCAGAAAATAACTACCTGGTTTAAGTGTTGAGACACAGATGGTGTTTGCATTCCAACAGATCCATTTCCTTTACCTTTAGATCTACCTGTATCTTCATGCGAAAAAAATAAAAAAATATATAAATAATATCAACACACTTCACACTTGTCTATGAGCCAATAGGTGTGAATAAATATATTTCTCCTTTTTGATATAGCTGTATAAGCTCACCAAATTCTTTTTGAGCTGCCTCGAGTCTTTCTGAAAAATCATTCAAAAACATAACAAAGAAAATAAAATATGTAAAGTTTCAAACTGTAAAAAATATACTTCGATCAAATGTAATAAATTCATGATCTATAGAATACTTTAATGTTTGTCTTCCGCTGTGGTTTCCCCAGGCTGCATGCCTTTCTCGATATTAGCATTTCCAGCTTCATTCAATTGTGCACCAACGTAGAGGAGCATTGGAGTATTCTCTAGAAGGTTTTTCTCAACTCTACCTTCATTTAATTCAGCATCATCAGAGACTTTTTGAGTTGTGTCAATTGAAGCACAACTAGTTTCAAATTCCACTGCATATTCATAAAAAGTGGGAATAGATCAACTAGTTTTTCTATATATATAACATAGTAAAAATTTATACCTGTAGTGAAAATTTCACTACAGGACATTATCAAAAAGATCAGTTAAAACTTCACTCTAAGCCTGAAGTTTGACAGTTACAAAAACAAAACTTCAGCTCTAGAGCTGAAGTTCGACAGTTACAAAACAAAAACTTCAGCTCTAGAGCTGAAGTTCGATAGGTACAAAACAAAATCTTTAGCTGAAGTTTTGTTTCATGTTTTATGTTTTTTTTGTTATATATTTTTACAAACTATTATAAACTTCACACTTTATACCTGTAGTAACAATTTCTTGCGTATCACCACCTAAAATTTCCTTGCAAATAGCTAGTACTCCATCAAACAAATTGCCCTGTCCAATATCGCTTTCCAAAGAACAACTCGATGCATGTTTTTCAGTACCAACAACTTGATCATCTGCACCTTGTTGTTGAACATGTTCATCGCATTCACCAGTCGCTTCCTTACGTGTAGCATTATCATCTACGACTTTACGCGATGGATCATGAGCAGCATGTTCTTCAACTTGATTCTGAATATGTTGATCACCTTCAAAAGTTGCTTCCTCATGTGTAGCATTTACATCTGCAACTTTATCTGATGCATCATTAATATCCGATGGAGGTTCGTAACAGTCAATCACCCTATCATATTCTCGATGGTTACTCAAATCAAAATTGTCATCGTCCATTTCATTTGATTTGTTGACAATTTTAAATAACTGTTCAAACTTCTCATCGAAATATTCCTAGAAACAAAATTACTTACAATGATTAATCTGAATAACATCAGCAGAAATAAAAAGACTTCTCTATAAATTATCTTACCTTCATTTTTACAAAAACCGCATCAACAATAGCAGATCGCTCATCCTTTTTAAACTTATCGAAAAATTCGTTCACGATCGTACATCTTTCTTTTTCTGCATGCCTTTGAACCTCCGCCGTTAACCTCTAGAATAGATACACAACAAAAATTTAGATACAGAAGAAAACTTCATCTCAAAAACATGTTGTACTTTTACAAAAACAAAACCAAAAAACTTCAGATCAAAACTTACAGAACATATTGTCTCAAGTAATTCATTGTCATCAAAGTCAGATGTAGAACGGGTAGAACGACTCTGGGTACGAGATGATTTGCCAATAAAAGGAGTTTGATTCGGTTCTTTTGATCGACTCCGACTACGTGGTGATTCACCAATGACAGGAATTCGATTCGCTTCTTTTGATCGACTCAGAGTACGTGGTGATTCACCAGTTGAAGGAACTGTATTAACTACCTTTGAATGAATTAAAGGCATTGAATTCAATTCCTCTTCTGTAGGAATTATATCCAATACCCTAAAGTCGCGATATCTCTATTTAATACAAAAAAGTATATTATGAGGAGAAAAAAACTAATACATCAACATATTAACACAAAGACAAAGAAAAAGTAACTTACTTCATGAGTACTAAACATATGATAAAGTTCAGGAAATTTAGGCTCTCCCACACATATATAATCCTGGGAACTTAAGGGGTATCAAGGTACTCATCCTCTCTTATATACCTCTCCCGAACATCTGGGAAGCGCTCATAGAACCAAACACATAACAAATATGGAAATCCACCAAGTTTATACTCAGTTGTATGTAATTTGTTCTGCTTGTCCAATGCATGTTTCAGTGAATAAATGAGCTTCTCATAAGCCACATTACCCCAAGGATATTCAGCACAAACCTTGTCATCTTCAATAATAGATGCATACTCCTCCATCACACATGACTTAGTATTTTTCCCAAACAAAATAGACTCTACAACAAGAATTTCCATAAGCTTAACATCATCATCATCACTCTCGCATACGTGTACATGATTCACAACATTCTTTGTAATTTCATTGCGAGTCATAAAACTTCGAATATCCTTCAAAGTCACACCCTTGGACTTACCAAAATACCACTTCAGAATATTGCTCTCTCGATTAATTGGTTTTTCAATATTATGTGTTGTGATCCGCAAACCACACATAATGTGAAAGTCTTCAAGGGTGAAGGAAACATCATGACCAAAAATCTTGAAACTAATAGAGTCTCGATCATTGGTGAATATTTGAGAAAGACATAGACAATGAACCAACTTCATGCTGCATTGGAAATTCTCCATAGCCATAATGTATCGAAATGTACCCTTTTTAAGCTTATCCCGTTGTGTAGGAGTCAAGAAAGTTGCAATTAATTTCTTCAAATCATGGTTCCCCTTCCAGTAACCCTTACAGTTAAACCAATCTCCAAACTCAAAAATATCTTTTCCCTGGTCTTGTAGGTGGAGGAGCAGGGACATAAGGACCTGGGGGTATTATAGGTTGTCTAGGTGCTTTGCCTACTTTAGCTGCATTAGGATCTTTAGGTGCTTTAGGAGCCATCTGTTCAAAAAAAGTAAAAGTTACAAAAAATTAACATCAGGACATTATCAAAAAGATCAGTTAAAACTTCAATACCTAAGAAGGCTGAAGTTCGACAGTTACAAAGACAAAAACTTCAGCCCTAGAGCTTAAGTTCGACAGTTATAAAACAAAAACTTCAGCTCTAGAGCTGAAGTTCGACAGTTATAAAACAAAAACTCCCAGTAACAAACAGAAAAACTTCAACTCCTTAAGCTGGACTTCACCAGTTACAAACACAAAAACTTCAGCTCCTAAAGCTGAACTTCACCAGTTACAAACACAAAACATTCAGCAAAAAAACATGTTGTAGTTTTGACAAAAAACAAAACACAAATTCTGTTTATCTAAGGTATCATTGAACTATTATAAAACAAATAATACTACAGCTCCTAAATAGTATCATATATTTAACTCTCGAAATTTTTAAATACTCGTTCAAAAAACCTAAATATAGAATTTTCATCAACAACATAAACACTCGTTCAAAAAACCTAAAAACACAATCGTAAAAGTAAAACTAATGCACTTATCAAATTAAACTGTAAGAAAATATTTTATCATAAATACATGACTATCAAAACCAAAACCAGAAATTAAATCGTAAAATAAAACCCAGAAAGTTATTGCAATGTACCTGTGATTAAATCGTAATGTGGGAACAACGACGACTAGTAGTTGAAAAATCAAAACAACAACGAAAAACGTTTGATTTCAGAGACGAACAAATCAACAAATGCGAATAACGGGAGTGAGAGACAGAGACAGTAGAGGACTAGCGTATACTTGGAGAGAAAGTAGTCTTTTAATAAAGAATGATAAAATAGTCTTTTCAAATGGCTTTTAACAAAAAAAATGGGTACGGATACAAACAAAAAGATAAAGCGGTTACAGATTAAAAAGGGGCGTCCAAATAGAACGCCCCGTACAATTTTTAACTGACTGTTCAATTTTATATTTTGCCAGGAAAAGAAAGAAGCCAATGGCCCAATTATGGATGACATGAACCTGAAGCCTTCGTTTCTTGTCTGAGAACTGACTGATTTTTTGTACTTCCTTTTGTCTGAAGTGAAGCTGAACTGATCTTTCCTAACCGTGCACGTTACGAGTTCTACTAAGTTGTCCTTAGTCTCTTTATAGTAATATACTTTCTTTCTCTTTTTTTATTTGTCTAACAATTTTGTATCTAAGTGGGAGTTTGAACATAAGAATTGTAAAATTTCAAGAAAAAGTGGAAAAAAATTAAAGTGAAAATGGTATTTAAAAATTAGAGTTGTGTTTGAACATAAATATAATTTTGGGTTATTTTTGAAGTTTTGTGAGTGATCTGAGTCAAAATTTTGAAAAATAGTAGCTTTTAAAGTTTTTCAAATTTTCAAAAAAATTCCAAAATGCATCTTCAAGTGAAAATTGAAAATTTTATGAACAAACGCTGGTTTCGAAAAAAAAGTAAAATTTTCCCAAAAAAGAAAACTATTTCCTATGTCCAAATGGGCTCTAAAATTTAGAGAGCCGATTAATCCAACAATTTGTGTTTGATTAATTAATTTGAAAAGCATTTTTGAGCAGTAATTAGAGCCCGTTTGGATTAGCTGATTATAAATAGCTAATAAGCTTGAAGTGCTGAAAAGCATTTTTAAGTGCTTAAATTGATTTCTTAAATAAGCATTTACGTGTTTGGATATAAGTGCTGAAACTGATAATAAACAAATGATGTGTTTGATAGAAAAATGCTAATAAGTTGTTCTTTCATTAAAATAACTAAAATAACCTTAAATTTTTTACAAAAGATAATAAATTAAAAAGTTTCTTTGTAAAGAAACAACAAATATGGAATGAAAAGAAAGTTACAAAATTTATTTTGGGAAAAATATTTTGTGAATTAGAAAATACTATCAAGGTTAAACTAGTAAAAACCTTGGTCAAACTATAAGTGCTTATTGTGAGCACGTGATTTTTGCCTTACGAAAAACTACTCCAAAATAAATCAAAAATAAAATAAATTTCTTTTACTGTGTAATTTCTGAATTTGCGTGATGCTAAATAATTGTGTTATATCCGTAAATATTTACTATGTCTTAATAAAATGAAAATAAAATAAAATACATATTGCATGCATATAGGATTTAATTATGCATTTAAAAGATAATTTAAATAAAATCACAAAAATATGCATTGGTTCTATTTCAAATGTTTCACTGTGTGATTGATGTTTTGTCTATGTGTTAAATAATTGTTATAGAGTAATTAATATATTTTTGTGAAGTTAAAATTATATTATAGTTAATATTATTGTAATGATAATTTTGTTTTTATTTTTAATTAGGATTTTATTAATTAATAAAATCAATAAATAAAAAATATACAAGTTGTAAAGATTGGACCTGGATTAAAATCCAGGCCCAAATCAATTTACCCCCCTGTCAGCCCAATCCAAACAGCCTGTCCGGTCCAATTCAAAGCCAGAACCAAACGACGTCGTTTGGTCACCTCTCATCAAGGGCCGTTGGATTAAATCCAACCAACGGCCAAGATTTCATCACCCTAACCCAAGACCCTTACCCGATCCATTAACCCGATTCAGTCCGACCCCAACTTTAAACCAAACGACGTCGTTTGGTTTAATGAATTAATCTTGGCCCTTCATCTTGCTTGATCGGACGGACGATATCAATCCACCTGTCATCAAGTAAAATCGTCTCGATTAAGTTCGTCGATTAGTTATATTACGAATTTTCATTTTTGAAAATACTGACTAAAACAGTCTGCTTCTATTGTTTCAGACTAATTATTGACAAATGTTGTAAATAGTCAACTGATTAATACTCGTCAATTAAATCATGTTTGTTTGTGAATCAGTGAATTCAAATGTATGCTGTATATGTTGTTTTCTGAACAGGGCATTGTCAGTATATTGACAATGCTCCTGTGTATGTTTGATCTTAGTTCAATTATAAGTTCAGTTTGCATTATTATGCTGAACTCAGTGTAATATTGTCAAGTTTGAGTTCAAGTTTACAAATGATGATTAGATGTAATTGTGATAGAATGTTTACATTCTTAGGATTCAGTCCAGAACCTAAGAGAATTGGTTATAGCTGTGTTAAATCAGGTTGATAATTAAGTTTGAACAGATTTTTAAATCTGTTTTGTAAATTCTGTTACGATTTTGCATTTAAGGCAGTAATAATAGTGATCACAGTAGTATTTCTGGGATAAAAGCAGTAGGGTAATTTGATAATAATAGAGGGCTGAAAGTGGTATGTTAATGGCTATTAGTTAATGATACTAATGGGGAACAAAGGGTAATGGGGCTGCTTAAAATCAGGATAGGATCATTTAATTTATTCAAAAGCAGTTTTAATGGAACTTTTTGATTTTAAAAGAAGAAGGGGGTCCAAGAAGCACTTAAAAAGATAAAGACCAGCCTTGTATAAATATAGGGAGCTGGACAGCTTAAAAGGGGCAGACTTTAAGAGATTTTTAGAGGAGAAAAAATCTGAAAAGGCAGATTTTGAGAGAAAAACAGAAATCTGAGAAGAAAGAAAAATAGTAAAGGAAACAGAAAATAGAACACTCACATACACACTCACACACAGATACAGCAACAGAAACAGAAAATCAGAAAAAATGGGAATTTGAAACTGAAAAGAAACTGAAATCTGAAATGTTGTTCTTTTGTTGAATCTGTTCAACTTTATGTGATTCCACTGTTCAGTTAAAATCTGAAGTGTCTTTTAAAATACTGTATTGTGCATCTGGTTTCCTCGGGTCGTATTATCGCTCAAATCTGTGGAAATACTGCTATTCTGTTGAATTTGTTACTGCTGCTACTGCTGAAATTTACTCCTTATACCTCCATTTCCAGGTACATATCTTCTTAAATTCTATGTTGGAAAGAGATTCGGCATGATAAATCAATGAAGTTTGAGTTGCAGTTCTATTTTTCCATTTATCTAAGTTTGTTATTATAAATTTCAGTTTTGTTTCATGTTATTTCATATAGAGGTATGCTGGACATGTTAATTATCAGTTGATCATTTTCCTTTGAAATTCATACAAGTATTGTAATAATTTTATCTATTCCAGAATTTCATTAAGGTATAGTTATGGTTGAATTGTTAAGATAGGGAATATGGCATGAGGTTGGTTATTAATTAAGTCTTACGACATTGTTAGACAGGTATAAAGTAGTCCGGGAATATAAAGAAATGAGTGGTTAGTGTATTTCGATTGTTTGGTTGTGGATTAAGGCTAGACGATGATTGATTGTACTTAATTCATATATGGCATAATAATGATTATGGTTAACACCAATAGTTGGAAGTTGCATTATTATCCTCCATTATGTTTGCAAACGTCGAAACAGGGTGAATAATGTTGTAGGCAATATTACTTTATTAAGTCAATTAGGTAGATTTGTTCTCTTTCTTAAAATAACAAATGGCCTAGGAGGTTATAATGTGAAAGTTAGTAACAAGGGTTGATTATATATACATTTACGTTTAACCATAAGCAGAATCAATTATAATAATTTCGCCTATTCGATTAAAAACGAATATATGAGAATAAGTTGAGATGTACATGTACAGATTGCAACACTTTAAATCAATGGTAAGCAAAAAATAGAAATTGCATTAAGTAAATAATAAAAATTCTTGGAAAATATTTCTTTCCTTTATGAATCATTCATTTTCAGTTTCATATGCAATTTATTCTTTGGCATATATATATATATATATGTCATATTTGTTTTAAAGATAGTATTAATCATATTTTTATTCTGTCCCTTGAATTTGAATAGTTGGAATGAATATAATTTATATTCGGAAATTATAATCAATGGGCAACATTTAATAAATTGTGGATTCTTTTCCAAGAATTAAAGGATATCTTAAATGAAGATTTCTCATAATATAATAAACAATTTATGGAAAAATCCCTAATATCATTGCAAATATTTCGCGCAATTAGGGATACGTTCGCGTACCCTGATTATATTTTTAAAAAAAAAAAGCAAAATTCGGATTATGCGTACGCGCAATTTCGAGCGAATATTTAATAAAAGGATTTTTTCAAAGGCGTTAAATTAATTTCATAAAAATCCGCGATGTGCGGTTCAATATTTAAGAAAAACAAATATTTTTGATTCAGCACAATCTCGAAAAAAAATGATTGCTTAATAAATATATTATCAAAAGTTATTGTGTACACGTACGCGTGACACAATTCCGCATTTTTAATTTATAACACGAATATACGTACGCGTAATTCGAATCAAAGAAGGGTTTTCAATCACAATAAGAATAAGCGGTAGTAAAATCATGTAACATCAATATATTTAATAAAAATCAAGATGATTAAGCCAATAATAAAAACAGTTAAGCGACCGTGCTAGAACCACGGAATTCGGAAATGCCTAACACCTTCTTCCGGCTTACTCAGGATTTCTGGTTCGCAGAATAATAAACAGAGTCATATTCTCCTCGATTCAGGGATTAAAATTGGTGACTTGGGACGCCTTAAAATTCCCAGGTGGCGACTCTTAAATGATTAAATAAATCTCGTTTCGACTGTCCTTCAATTGGAGAAAACTCCCCACGCGCCCCGCGGGCGCGGTGAAAAGGAGGTGCGACACTTATAAGCTAAAAGCCATAAGTTGAGGGTGACCAACTTATGACTTATTTTTGTTTATAAGCACTTGGCTTATACGCACTTTAGGTATTTACCAAACACGTAAATAAGCCAAAATGTGCTTATAAGCCAGTTTGACCAGCTTATAAGCTTAGCCAAACACCCTCGTGTTTGACCAAACTTTTAAAAACTGTTTCTAAGTGTATTTTTCTCAAAAGTACTTTTGGAAATAAACTACTTTTTTGTACTTCTCCAAAATTGCT
Source organism: Nicotiana sylvestris (assembly GCF_000393655.2). Taxonomy (NCBI): domain Eukaryota; kingdom Viridiplantae; phylum Streptophyta; class Magnoliopsida; order Solanales; family Solanaceae; genus Nicotiana; species Nicotiana sylvestris. The sequence continues at coordinate 143,484,695 of NC_091059.1, read as the reverse complement.
TCTACTTCTACTCAAAATCGCATTCCCCCTCCCCCTCTAATAGCATGTTTGGCCAAGCTACAAAAATTAGTTTATTTTGATAAGTGTTTTTTTTTTTCCTCTCAAAAATACTTTTAGTGAGAAACAATTTGTGTTTGAGTAATTAATTTGCAAAGCACTTCTAAGCAGCAATTAACGTTTGGCCAAACTTTTAAAAAATGCTTATAAATGTATTTTTGTTCAAAATTATTCTTTTAAAAAAATACTTTTGGAGAAAGCTACTTTTTCTTGCTTCTTCTCAAATTGTGTTTTTTCCTTCCAAGTGTTTGGCCAAACAATTCATCAACTTTTTTAAAAAAGCACTTTAATTAAAAAAAATACTTTTAGAATTGAAGAAATTTGGCCAAATAGCTTAATTTTTGAAAAAAGCTCTTCTAGCCAAAAAAAAAAAAAAGAGTTTGGCCAAACAGACCATAAGACAGATTTGTCCGAGACAGAGGGAGTAATAGTATTGCTCTCATTTGGTCAAACAGGAGGACCAAAAGACTTCTAGAAATGTAATTCTATTGGTATTCGAGATGCTAATCATCTGATGTCTTCTGCGTAAATGCAGGGAAATCTGTACTGAGTGTACTGTTCAATTCTTGGCCTTTGACAAAGTACTCGCTTCTTCTTTTGTGTTCCCACTGACACTACACGTACATCAAGTCTTATTCCGTCCTAATTTATGTTACACTCGAAATTTTCACAGTCAAACAAATTATTATTTAATTCTAATTTTTAAGTATTATAATTTATTAATTATTATAACTTATAATATTTTCTTGCATAGTTTTTTAATATATAAATTTTATTTTTAAAAAATTAAAAGAATCTACGTCCAACTACATATCAAGTTAAGAAGTTTTAATTTCGTAAAGCAAAATATATCACATAAATTTAGTGTCCTATAAAAAACCATCATATAATTTGGGACGATAGGGAGTATATATATGGTTAGTCAGACGATTTCAAGACTTTATTATTGCTAAATGTGACAATACTTTATGTAACATATATATGACCATCTCAAAGATGAAGAAGCATTATAGTTGGTTTAATTAAAAATTTATTCATTAGCGGTGACTTGACAATCTTGGGAAATTTCCATGCAGGTATCAACATGGTTCTAGCTAAGGAATCTCCAAAAGTCCGAAAGTGATAGTATAGAATATTCATTCCTTAAATATGGCATAATTAGAAAAACGCACCCATGCGATTAATTCGATGTTGTTATGATTGTTTAATGGACTTTAACGTACATAAACTGACAACATAAAAGAATATGTATATTATTAATATAGTTTAACTTATAGGTTATCATCTTTAACTCTCATTTTACTCATTCCACTCGGAGGCTTATCCGGATATGGGTTTACGTGAATTCATACTCATCTCCCTATTTCTTCAAAATTACTTTAATATATATGTATGAACCCATGCTTAAGGACTTATGGTGCAATTATTATTGGGTGCACTTCTACAAGTAAAATTGGCGGTTCAAATCTCGCTCTAACATATATACATATGTTAATATTACTAAAATTTCAAAAAGAATATAATTTTGAACCTATAATTTTAAAAGTGTAGTGGATCATGGTAAAAGAGCAAAGTTAAACTCGTCAAATATAAATTCTAGATCCACCTCTTCATAATAGTGCACCATCCTCTTGAAATCTTGCATCCGCTTCTGATTTCACTTCTACGCAGGATACCCGTAGATAGATTATAATATTTTATACTCCTTTTGTCCAAGGGATTCAATTAAATCTCCTTTGTAAGAAAACTATATTACGCAAATAAGGCAAATTTCTTTTTATATTTATATATATACCAATGGTAAGAATTCCTTGGCATGAGGAAAGATTTCATGAGTACAATAGCAAAAGACGTTCTAAAATTGCTTTAGATATATAATAGGTTCAAATAAGTGAGAGATTCTCGTATTCTTTTGAATTCCCGTGTTTGTAATTCTGGTTCCGCCATTATGTACACGATACAACTACTACTTAGAGATGACCATGTTGAATAGGTCAAAGACTTGTTAGAAAGGTTAAAGGACAATTAAAACGTACAGCGGTAACATGTTGATATTGACAAAAGCAAGTTACTACTATGGTTTTATACTTGTTTGAACTGTCAGGCTTTGGAACTCTAATTCAAACTTGTTGCAGGAAATATATTGAATACTTTTGACAGAGGCGGTATTGCGGAAGCCAAATGTATATAGTGTGAATAAGTCACAACTACTATATCAAAAATTATAACAGCTACCAAATAATAAATAAGATAATAAAGCAACAATAAAGGGAACACCAGAATTTACGAGGTTCGGCTAATTTTGCCTACTCCTCGGACACAACCAATATTTTATTCCACTCCAAAAATACAAGTGAAATAATACTAAAGAGAGAAGATACAAATGTCTTAAACAGATGAGAAGGCAAATGAGAAGTGTGTTTAAATCATAAACATTAGATCTTCTTTTATATGGGGAAAAATCCCCCCAACTCTTCTCCCAACCAATGTGGGACTTTGGCATTTTGCCAAACTTCAACAAATCTCCACCTTGGCAAAATTTCACATCTTCAATTCTCTCTCAATAACAAATTTTGGTTGTGTCTTCATCTTCAATCTTCAGTGTTCAACAATGTTGATCAAATCCAAACAATGTTGAAACTTAATCGTAGTCACCACTTTTGTCAGCATATCAGCAGGATTCTCTGTAGTATGAATTTTCTTCATCGTGACTCCACCTTCTTCTATGATTTCTCGTACAAAATGATACCGAACATCAATGTGTTTCGTCCTTGCATGATAAACTTGGTTCTTCGCTAATTGAATAGCACTTTGACTATCACAAAAAATTGTGATACCTTTTTGTTCAACACCAAGCTCCTTTAGCAATCCTTGAAGCCAAATTGCCTCCTTCACAGCCTCTGTAATAGCCATGTACTCTGCCTCTGTTGTAGACAAAGCAACTGTTGACTGCAAAGTAGACTTCCAACTAACTGGTGCCTTTGCAAAAGTAAACACATAACCAGTAGTTGATCTTCGTTTGTCCAGATCACCCGCAAAATCTGAGTCACAATATCCAACTACAGACTGATTGTCTTCCTGCTCAAAAACTAACCCGACATCTACAGTATTATGAATATACCGTAGAATCCACTTCACAGCTTGCCAATGCTCCTTCCCTGGATTGTGCATATATCTGCTAATAACTCCAACAACTTGTGAAATGTCAGGCCTTGTGCAAACCATTGCATACATCAAGCTACCAACAACATTTGCGTATGGTACCTTTGACATATACTCTCGTTCAGCTTCATCCATTGGCGACATAGTAGTACTTAGCTTAAAATGGGAAGCAAGTGAAGTACTAACTGGCTTAGTCTTGTCATCTATGCCAAAACGTTGAAGTACTCTCTTCAAATATTCCTTTTGAGATAAACAGAGTTTCTTTGAACGTCTATCTCTAATTATCTCCATGCCAAGAATTTTCTTTGCCTCACCCAAATCCTTCATCTCGAACTCCTTCTTCAGTTGAATCTTCAACTTATCAATTTCTTCCGAATTCTTGGAAGCTATCAACATATCATCAACATATAGGAGAAGATATACAAAGGAACCATCTTTAAGCTTGCGCAAATACACACAATGATCGTATTTGCTTCTCTTGTACCCTTGCCGCAACATAAACTCGTCAAATCGCTTGTACCATTGTCTAGAAGATTGTTTCAATCCGTACAACGATTTTTCAAGTTTGCATACCATATTTTCTTTTCCAGCAACTTTGAATCCTTCTGGCTGAGTCATGTAGATTTCCTCCTCCAAGTTTCCATGTAAAAATGCAGTTTTTACATCCATCTGAACTAGTTCCAAATCCAATTGTGCTACCAAAGCCAACATAATTCTAATGGAGGAATGTTTTACAACTGGAGAAAACACTTCATTGTAATCAATTCCCTCCTTTTGAGCATATCCTTTGGCCACCAATCTTGCTTTGTAGCGAACATCTACTTGGTTAGGAAATCCTTCCTTCTTTGCAAATACTCATTTGCACCCAATTGCTTTCTTTCCCTTCGGGAGATTGGCCAATCTCCATGTATGATTCTGATGAAGGGACTGTATTTCATCATTCATGGCAATCCTCCACTTATCTTCTTCTGAACTTTGGACTGCATCTTTATAAGTGGTAGGAACATCATCAGCTACAATTGAGGTTGCACAAGCAACTGTTTCTATGAGACGATCAGGTTTCGTTATTGTTCTTTTTGGCCTGCTGGTTGCTATTGATTCAAGTTGTTGTTGAGGTTCCTGAGTTGGAATCTCCTCTACTGGCTCTCCTTCCAGAGGGTAATCTTCATTTGTTTCCTCCTCTGCTTCTTGTGTAGGAAAAATAAATTTTCCCTCAAACTCCACCTGCTTAGAAGCACCTTCATTTTGTTTGGTATCTTCTGTTACCTTATTTACCATAGCAGATTCATCAAAGGTAACATCCCTGCTGAATATTACTTTCTTTGTCATAGGACACCATAAGCGATATCCTTTGACTCCAGAAGTAATTCCCATAAAAATAGCCTTCTTTGCCCTTGGATCCAATTTTGACTCTGTCACATGATAATATGCAGTTGAGCCAAACACGTGCAAAGAGTCATAATCTACAGCAGGCTTTCCATACCATTTTTCAAATGGTGTCTTGCCATCAATAGCAGCAGATGGTAGACGATTAATGAGGTGGCATGCATATGTAATTGCCTCAGCCCAAAATTCTTTGCCCAAGCCAGCATTGGACAACATACACCGTACCTTCTCCAGCAAGGTCCGGTTCATACGTTCTGCCACTCCATTCTGTTGTGGTGTATGTCTAACAGTGAAGTGTCGGACGATGCCATCATTTTCACAGACCTTATTGAAATGATCATTTTTGTATTCACCTCCATTGTCTGTGCGAATACACTTGATCCTCCTGCCTGTTTGATTCTCCACCATCGTCTTCCATTTGAGAAAAATTCCCAGCACTTCATCTTTGTTTTTCATTGTATACACCCACACTCTTCGGGAAAAATCATCAACAAAGGTTACAAAATAGTGTTTCCCACCCAATGAAGGTGTTTTGGAAGGACCCCAAACATCAGAGTGTACATAATCCAAAATGCCTTTAGTATTATGGATCGCTGTACCAAATTTAACCCTTGTCTGTTTCCCTTTGACACAATGCTCACAAAACTCCAAGTTGCAAGCCTTTACTCCTTTTAACAATCCTTGATCTGATAGAGTTTTCAAGGATTTTCCTCCAGCATGTCCCAAGCGCATGTGCCATAGCTTGGTTGCTTCTGCCTCTTTGTCGTCACTGGATGTCACTATCGTTGTCCCAATAACTGTACTGCCACGATAGCGGTACATATTATTATTCTTCCGATTAGCCTTCATTACCACTAGTGCACCGGAGCATACTCTCATCACTCCATTTTCTGCAATGATTTTGAACCCTTTTGATTCTAGGGCTCCTACAGAGATGAGATTCTTCTTCAAATCCGGTACAAATCGAACATCTGTTAATGTTCTGATCATTCCATCATGGTTCCTTAATCGTATTGAACCAATGCCATATGAGGTAAGAGGGCTGTTATCCGCTGTGTGGATGACTCCATATTCTCCTTCTTGAAATTCCACAAACCAGTCCCTGTTGGGACACATATGATAGCTACAAGCCGAGTCCATCAACCATATGTCTGATGATGTTGATGACTCTGTTGTAACTAATGAGAAGTCTGAATCATCATAATCAGCTACATTTGAATCCATAATGGCCTTTCCATTGTTATGTTTGGCCTTATTCTTCAACTTCGGACAGTCTTTCTTCCAGTGCCCCTTTTCTCGACAAAAGGCACATTCATCTTTGCTGGGTCTGGATCTTGACTTGGATCTTCCCTTCTTTGTCCTCGTTTGATTTTGAGGACGACCCCTCACAAATAGTGCTTCTCCTTCTCCACCTTTCTGTTTTTCTCGCTTTCTTTGTTCATAGCTGTACAAAGCCAAACAAACTTCTCTGAGAGAAACTTCGTCATTTCCATGGAGTAGAGTAGTTTCAAGGTGCTCATACTCATCAGGAAGTGACGCCAACAACATCAAGGCCAAGTCACCATCATCATAAGTTGTATCCATATATTGCAAATCTGTGACCAACTTATTGAAACTGGTGATATGTTCATTCATCGTGGTACCAGGAACATAGGTGAACTGAAACAGTCTCTTCTTCATGTACAATTTATTTTGACTGTTTTTCTTCAAAAATTTATCCTCCAGTACTTTCCATAATTTACTTGCAGAAGTTTCCTTTGTGTATGGATATTTTTGCTCTCTAGCAAGGTAGGATCGAATGGTACCGCAAGCAACACGATTGAGAATCTTCCAATCTTCTTCTCCTATAACATCTGGTTTCTTTTCTTCAATGGCCATATCTAGCCCTTGTTGAAAAAGGACATCTAGAACCTCGCCTTGCCACATCCCAAAATGTCCGGACCCGTCAAATATTTCTACCGCAAATTTCGCATTTGACACGATTCTTGTCATAAGCAAAGATGCCAATGATGACGTATTGTTGACATTTGATGTAGATTCTTCTTGTTTATTGTCTCCCATTTTTGACACAAATATTATTTAATAGCTGACGACACAAATCAAGATTATTTCCTTTCTGGTGTGGAAGATCAGACTAAGCTGCAACCACAGAGCATACTCAGATAGAACCTTGACTCAGTTACCAAGATAAATCTTTTCTGATGTAGAAGATCAGAATATGCTGCAACCACAGAACAGACTTAGCCAGTATCTTGGCTCTGATACCAATTGTTGCGGAAGCCAAATGTATATAGTGTGAATAAGTCACAACTACTATACCGAAAATTATGACAGCCACCAAATAATAAATAAGACAATAAAGCAACAATAAAGGGAACACCAGAATTTACGAGGTTCGGCTAATTTTGCCTACTCCTCGGACACAGCCAATATTTTATTCCACTCCAAAAATACAAGTGAAATAATACTAAAGAGAGAAGATACAAATGCCTTAAACAGATGAGAAGGCAAATGAGAGGTGTGTTTAAATCCTAAACATTATGTCTTCTTTTATAGGGGGGAAAATCCCCCCAACTCTTCTCCCAACCGATGTGGGACTTTGGCATTTTGCCAAACTTCAACAGGCGGAACCAAGATTGAAGTTGATGACTATAAAAATCAAAATTTTAGTCCTTTTAAATTACTAAATTTTAGATTAATGATTTGTGTTTATTTAATAAATTTAGTTTGAACCAAAACTTTTAAATTCGGCCGAGCCAATCTAGGTCCGCCATTGAGAGTTATTCAAAACCTAGTGTTTAGAAACCCTTCGACACGTCTAGATCATTAATTGAGGAACTCAGAGATGAAGCAGGCTGTAGGAGGAGCAATAAAGAGTTACTATTAATTGCCTTCAAAAAGTTTTATTATTATAGAATAAGAACCAAATATTGATAAGCAAATTAAAGAAATAAGAAGATATATAGGCATGGAATAAATGCTTTATACGACTTGGTGTTTGTCTGTTGTACGATTCATGAATCTGCTCATCAGTTTATTCATTCACATGCTTACTGAGTGCCTTTTCTTTTTTCTATATTTAGATAGACTAGACCAATTCAAGTTCTTGATTCCCCAATCCCTCTCTATCTCTCTTGTCATCTTGCATAATCACTGAGAGATTTGCAAAGTCTGATTTACCTTTTCCTCACAAAATCTCTCTATAGATTACATTATAATGTATTATATTTCTTTTCTTTTTTTCCGGGGGTCAAGATATACGTTATATATCTGTTGCTGCATATAAGCAAATTAAAAAGGAAGAAAAAATAGAACGTTTAAGAATGCATGAGAGGGACTAAATGCAAAACATGTTGAATAGAGAATGGAAGAGCATAATTGAGGGGCAAAAACGTCATTTAGAGGATCTTTAAAGTACAAGTTATTTTATTTTAAGGACTAATGTGATGGCCAATTTCTAACTGCATATCAGTTACACTTAACGCGGAATTTCTGTTGGATTTGATATTGTGATATATATAGAACTTATATAAAGTACTTCTTTATGACCTTGTTGAGCAATTAACTATCAATGTTTTGCTTTGTGGTCACTCTATTTTATCTACCAATATTCTTGAAAATGATAAATGTTAATCCATTTTAACCTACTCAATATAGGAATTAATTGTTCTCCACATAAATCCTCATATTATTTATTGTTTCAAAAGACTTTATTTTGCAGGAATATCTTATAAAATTTATGGTTATTTTTGTGACCAAATACTAAAAACAAACAGTTAGACATAAATACTTTTATCAAGATTCTTTAAAGATTTATCAGTTAATTATACCTATTTAAAAGTTGAATTTTATCTCGTTAGAGATTTTGGAATGAAGATTGGCCTAAATCAAGAAAAAAAAAAATTGATAAGCGATACTGCCATAGTGTATAGTATAAAGATGACTAACATTGACTTAATATTTTACAATAAACTAACTTAATAATATATAAAAATACAAAAAAAACAAAGAGAGAAAATACTTAGTTGTTTGTTCACTGTGTGTAATTTCTTAATAATTAGAAAAGGATGATGAAGAGAAAATATTATTTGAGAATGGAAGGAGTTCAAATATTAATTGTATGAAAGTGTATTATCTATATATTTATCTATACTATCATTAAATGCTCGACAAAGTCTACAAATGAAAAGTTGAAATGGTATATTTATTCACACTTGACTTCAAAGTTGTATCATTTGTTGTTGGGAATTAAAAAGTTTTTGAAAGTTCAAAACAATTTAAAGATGTTATGTAATTATATTAGTTTACTTTGTTGGAATTTTTTTTACATGTTGATTCCTTATTTGCATAATATTTTTTAATCTTAAATTATAAGACTTTCGTACATAGTTCAAATAAGAAACGATTTAATAAGCAAAACAATTTAGGAGATTTTAAATTTCTAAATATTAAGAAAGTAACTTAATTACAATCTTGTCCAATGTGCAATTTATTTTAAAGGGTAAAAAGGCGAATGATATTTTTGTAAGCATAAATTATAATTCTACCAGGATCTTGAACATGATAATCTTACATGTAATCGTCATAGAAACCATACCTGAAGCGGAATCCATTATCTTGAAGCGGAAGCGTTAATTCAAAAACTGGTTTCTCGCCCCTTGCTCTAACTTTATGTTACCGCCGCCTTTAGAGATGGAAGAGAGAATAAAGAAAATACGGTAACCCTAATGAGTGGGGAGAGGACCAATTTATAGAGGTCTCACTTAATCTGGTACGTCCATCAAGTAACCAATCGGACGGATGAGATTTGATAATTAATTAAATATTAATTATGGGTGTTATACCTATTGGGCCACACATACATAGGAAAATAACTTACATTCTCCCACTTGGCCCAATAATCATATAATATTAATATTTAATATAGGAACATTAGTTGCGCATAAACAAATCTCTTCTATAATGTCCATCATAAATATCATAATACGATAAACTACTAAATGTGAGTTATGGCGGTTATATATAATTTATCTACATACTCCCTTCCATATACTACAACATTAGCAACTCATCGTATCAGGTCCATAAGCTATAAAATATTATGGTCCACAATAATATCTCATTGAGACTTATCCTGTAATATCTCAAAACAATAATGTGTACACCATTATGAGAAGCAAGAAATCATTAATGTATATCAGAAACATATAAATGAGCTCAGAGTGTCAAAACATCATAAATACATCAGTCATAAATACAGCCAAGACCCATTCTATGTACATGTTCTTTAAATATCTTTGGCTGTAAACCTTTCGTTAATGGATCTACAATCATGAGATCAGTTCTAATATGCTCAAGTGACACTCTTTGTTTCTGAACTTCCTCCTTGACGGTAAAGTACTTTAATTCCATATGTTTGGCACCTTTGGAGTACTTATCGTTCTTGGAGAAGAATACTGCTGCAGAATTATCACAGTAAATTTTCAGCGGCTTGGTAATGGTGTCGACAACCCCAAGTCCTGAAATAAAGTTTCGCAGCCATAATGCATGAATTGTGGCTTCAAAACATGCTACAAATTCTGCTTCCATCGTGGATGTAGCAATGACAGACTGTTTGTCACTCTTCCACGATATTGCTCCTTCAGCTAATTGGAACAAATAACCAAATGTTGATTTTCTAGTGTCAATACATCCAGCGAAATCTGAATCCGAGTATCCAACAACTTCCAAATACTTGGATCTCCTATACATGAGCATGTAATCCTTCATTCCTTTCAGGTACCTCAAAACTTTCTTTGCAGCTTTCCAATGATCAATTCTTGGGTTACTCTGATATCTTCCTAGCATTCCGACCGCAAAACTAATATCCGGTTTTGTGCAAGTCTGAGCATACATTAGACTACCAACAATTGAAGAGTAAGGAATTGATTCCATTTTTTTTCATTCTACATCATTCTTAGGGCATTGCATGAGACTAAATTTGTCCCCTTTTTGAATTGGAACAATTCCTGCTGAAAATTATTCATGCTGAATCTCTCTAGAATTCTTTCGATATAGCCTTTCTGAGACAATCCCAATAATCCTTGTGATCTATCACGGAATATTTCTATTTCTATCACAAAGGATGCCTCACCCATATCTTTCATTTTAAAATTCTTAGAGAGAAAATCTTTAGTCTCACGCAATATGCCTAAATCATTAGCAGCAAGTAGAATATCATCAACATATAGGACTAAAAATATAAACTTGCTCCCACTGATCTTTTGGTATATACATCGATCAACGGTATTTTCCACAAATCCAAAAGATGTTATGGTATCATTAAACTTTATATACCATTGTCGTGAGGCTTGTTTAAGTCCATATATTGACTTCTTCAGTTTACACACTATTTGACCTTTTCCTTTAGTTTCGAAACCCTCTGGTTGGTCCATATAAACTTCTTCATCGAGGTCTCCATTAAGAAAGACAGTTTTCACATCCATTTGGTGTAACTCTAAATCATAATGAGCCACCAAAGCCATAATAACTCTTAATGAGTCTTTCTTTGAGACCGGCAAAAAGGTCTCTTTATAATCAATGTCTCCTTTCTGAGTATAACCCTCGGCAACAAGCCTGGCTTTGTATCTCTCAATATTGCCATTTGAATCGCGTTTGGTCTTAAAGACCCATCTACACCCGATTCTCTTAGAACTTTCTAGCAATTCAACAAGATCCCAGACTTTATTGTATTCCATGGATTTTAACTCTTCCTTCATGGCATCAATCCATTTTTCAGACTCATTACTTTCTATGGCTTGTGAAAATGAAACCAGATCCTTATTAAGACCAATGTCAAAATCTGACTCCTGCAAATAAACCACGTAATCATTTGAAATAGCCGATTTTCTAACTCTTTGAAATTTTCTTAATGACATTTCTTGTGGTTCATTTGTGTCAGATATTTGTGAGTTAGTTTCTTCATGAGGTGTTTCATCTAAATGTTGCTCGGTGTTGTCAAAGTGTTCTTCAACAATTGGAACAATATTTGGTATTTGTGTGGAAGTAGGCACATTTTTGGGTAATAGAATATTGACCCTCACCTCTTTAATGTCCACACTTTGCTTTTCAACACTCCCACTAACTTCACCATTCTCAATGAATCTTGCATTACCAGTTTCAACAATTCTCGAACTATGGTTTGGACAGTAAAACACATACCCTTTAGATTTTTCTAGGTAACCAATAAAGTAACCACTTACTGTTCAACAACAACAACAACAACAACAACAACAACGACCCAGTATAATCCCACAAGTGGGGTCTGGGGAGGGTAATATGTACGCAGACCTTACCCCTACCCCGAAGGGTAGAGAGGCTGTTTCCAGGAGACCCTCGGCTCAAAAAAGCAACAGGAGCCGATATATTAGTACCATAAAAATGCATAATAAAATACCAACAATATAAGAGATATGAAATACAGAATACGAAATACGAAATAGATGGTTGGTATAGTACAACTAGCAGGTAAAGCCCTGCATCAATAGACGACCAATGACATTCTTAGTCTAACTCCTAACTGGCTAGTCTCACTCTATTGTGCTGTAGAAATATTCACAAAGTTTTCCCTAACCTACAACCTTAATGCTCGACCTCCATAATTCCCTGTCAAGGGCCATGTCCTCAGTAATCCTAAGTCGCGCCATGTCCTGTCTGATCACCTCTCCCTAATACTTCTTAGGTCGTCCTCTACCTCTCCGCGTGCCCACTACAGCCAGTCGCTCACACCTCCTCACCGGTGCATCAGTGCTCCTCCTCTGAATGTGCCCGAACCATCTGAGTCTTACTTCCCGCATCTTGTCCTCCATGGGGGCCACGCCCACCTTCTCTCGAATATCTTCATTCCTAATCTTATCCATCCTTGTATGCCCGCACATCCACCTCAACATCCTCATCTCTGCTACTTTCATCTTCTGGATGTGTGAGTTCTTTACCGGCCAACATTCAGTTCCATATAACATGGCAGGCCTAACCACTGCTCTATAAAACTTACCTTTTAGTAACGGTGGCACTTTCTTGTCACACAAGACTCCCGACGCTAACCTCCACTTCATCCACCCCACCCCTATACGGTGTGTGACATCCTCGTCAATCTCCCCGATCCCCTGAATAACCGATCCAAGGTACTTGAAACTACCCCTCTTGGGAATGACTTGAGAGTCAAGCCTCACTTCAACTCCCGCTTCCGTCGGCTCAACTCCAAATTTGCACTCGAGGTATTCCGTCTTCGTCCTGCTCAACTTGAAACCTTTAGACTCAAGAGCATGTCTCCAAATCTCTAGCCTCTCGTTGACGCCGCCTCGTGTCTCGTCAATTAGAATAATGTCATCAGCAAATAGCATGCACCATGGCACCTCCCCTTGAATATGATGAGTCAGTGCATCCATCACCAGGGCAAATAGGAATGGGCTGAGCGCAGACCCTTGGTGCAACCCCGTAATAACTGGAAAGTGTTCAGAGTCGCCTCCTACTGTCCTAACCCGAGTCTTAGCTCCATCATACATGTCTTTAATCACCCTAATATAGTTACTCGGGACCCCTTTATCCTCTAAGCAGCTCCATAAGACCTTCCTAGGAACCTTATCGTACGCTTTCTCCAGATCAATAAACACCATGTGGAGATCCTTCTTCTTATCTCTGTACTGTTCCACCATCCTCCTAATAAGGTGGATAGCTTCTGTGGTAGATCGTCCCGGCATGAACCCGAACTGGTTGTCTGAAATAGACACCGTCCTTCGCACTCTCATTTCTACCACTCTCTCCCAAACTTTCATGGTATGACTTAGTAATTTGATGCCCCTATAGTTGTTACAGCTCTGGACATCACCTTTGTTCTTATACAACGGGACCATTGTACTCCACCTCCACTCTTCAGGCATTCTATTAGTCTTGAATATAACACTGTGCACATATGCCACGTTCCTCGAGGAACTTTGCAAATGGACCTGGACATTGTCCTGACTCATTATATTTTTCATAGTATTCACCACCTCTATTTGACTTAATGATTTTCACCTTTTTATCTAATTGTCTTTCAACCTCATTGACAAACACCATGAGAGCATCTGCGGCTTGAGATTTTTCTTTCAGCAAATAGATGTATCCATAACGTGAAAAATCATCGATAAAAGTGATAAAATATTTCTCTCCACCAAAAGATGGAACATCAAAGGGTCCACAAATATCGGTGTGTATAATTTCAAGAAGCTAGGTGCTTCTTGTGGCACCTTTCTTACTATGCTTGGTTTGCTTTCCCTTAATGCAATCCAAACACATAGTAAGATCAGTAAAATTTAGATTCGGAAGAATCTCATTTTTTACTAATCTTTCTAACCTTTCTTTGGATATATGACCCAAACGTCTATGCCACAAGTAAGCAGAACTTTCATCTAGTGAATTACATTTAATTCCAACATTATGTTGAACAGTAAGAAGGGATTCAGAAAAACCAATATCGAGTTTCAATTTATATAAACCATCACTGAGAAAGCCAGAACCATAAAAAATAGCATTCTTATATAAATTGAAACATCCATTTCCAAACTTTAAATCAAATCCAGAAACATCAAGTCTTGAAAGAGAAATCAAATTCCTAGAAACTGAAGGTACATAAAGAGTCTGTAATAGATCAAGGTGACGTCCAGTCTCCATGATCAAACGATAAGTCCCTATGCCTTCAATTGGAGCCTTCATACGATTTCCCATGAACGAGAAATCCTTATTTGGATTTATAGTTTGGATCGTAAGGAATCCCTGCAACGTAGTAGATACATGAGCAGTTGCACCAGAATCAAGCCACCAAGTATTATTAGGAACTTCTACTAAATTTGATTCGAAACATACAAAAGCACTAATTGTACCTTTCTTTTCGAACTAAGCTTTACGTTTCAGGCAATCTTTCTTATAGTGTCCTTCCTTGTTACAGAAACGACACGTATCTGCCTTATGTTCTTTGTTAGCATCCTATTGAGCTTTAGCAGGTGCTTTCTTCTTCTTGAACTTGTTGGCCTTCACTTTAAGTCCTTTACCAGCTCCTTGAACCATGAAGTTAATTGAATGATTCCCTTGTTTCTTAAGTCTTGACTCCTCCTGAGTAAGCATACTGGACAATTCACTAACATTCCACTTATCCTTAATAGTGTTATAGTTAATTTGAAAAGGTCCATACTCAGGAGGCACCGAGTTCAGAATAAACTAAACTAAGAAGGAATCATCCACTTTCATCCCCAAGGTCTGAAGTCTTGCTGCAATGTTAGTCATCTCGATGATATGATTTTGCGTACTACGCGACCCATCAAACTTCATGGTCATGAGTTCAACCATTAGTGTACCAGCGAGAGACTTATCTGCAGAACGAAAACGTTCTTCCACAAACTTCAGGTATTCCCTGGCACTTTCTGTTTGTGGAATAGTACTCTTAATGTTGTTGGAAATATATCATTCGCATAAACATAAGGCTTAGCCTGTTAGAGCGTTCCAATGCTTTATGGAAAGACTTCTCATCCGCACTGCTCGAATCAGTAATGGCAACGGGCTTATCATTTAGCAGAGCCAAGTCAAGATCCATCACACCTAAGTGGAACTGGACTTGTTCACACCATTCAGAGAAGTTCAATCTATTGAACACAATAACAGACGAAGCAAGCGAATGAAAAGGAATAACTGCAAAATAGATAATACATGCTCACAAATCAATATGGATTCAACAAAACAGTTAAAGCATATCGCAATTCTCCTTTGGGTAGATACTACGACACACTATCATAATTTAAATGTCATTTAGTCTTAATAGGTAATTAAGTATTTTTAACCAAATATATATGTCATCTTTGGACAGATAATATATATCTGACTAAGAATATTAATTTGCCTCCTCATATTCACTATTCATAGAATAATTGATTCACCTTTGGGTAAATCCTTAAGTTCTAGCAATAGTGAAGATTAATTTATCCACTAATTTTTATTATACGCATTTCATTAATTTCATGGATAAACTACAATTTTATGTATGCATATTTTCATAAACAAACTAGTTTGGCTACTTTGGTGACTAACAAACTATATAACATAAGTGCACACACAAAATAGAGATCATAAGATTTTATGCATGTGAATACTTTAAATAATCTAATACTTAATGCTTAGATGCACATAATATTTTCTAACATGTAGCTGAAAGTATCAATATTCATACCAACATATTGGTTCTTCGTAATAAATTCTTCCTTTATTTTATTTAAATAAAAGTAAGAAAAATGACCCCAAATTTCTTAAAGGCAGTAACAGTCATAAGCGCTTTTCATAATTATAAGCAATAACATCATTTAATGCACACTTTAACGTCAGAACCCAAGATCAATATCATGAACTTAGTACAGACACTTCATTAGCTATCCTTTTGTTTTAATTAGCCAATCAATAATTGTCTAGTAATACTTTATTGGTGACTTATCAACTTTAGATGTTAGAGAAACCTTAAAGTAAACATTATCAGTAAACATTCACAGGCAATTCAAAGACACGATAAAACGACGAAAACCCTTGAAACAATGGTTTATTATCGATGCCACCTCAGATTCGAAAGCAGTACCAATTATAATGGCGAATTGAAAGCAATTCGATAATCACGTCGGAACAGTTATACATACATCATAATCTAGTCTTTCTTTCAAGAAAATTATCCGTTCAAATATCCAGGCTCTTGATACCACATGTAAGCATAAATTATAATTCTACCAGGATCTTGAACATGATAATCTTACATGTAATCGTTATAGAAAATATACATGAAGCGGAATCCATTATTTTGAAGCGGAAGCGTTAATTCAAAAACTGGTTTCTCGCCCCTTGCCCTAACTTTATGTTACCGCCGCCTTTAGAGATGAAAGAGAGAATAAAGAAAATACGATAACCCTAATGGGTGGGAGAGGACCAATTTATAGAGGTTCTCACTTAATTTGGTACGTCCATCAAGTAACCAATCGGACGGATGAGATTTGATAATTAATTAAATATTAATTATGGGCCTTAGACCTATTGGGCCACACATACATAGGAAAATAACTTACAATTTTTACTAAGAGACTTCGTGCTCTTGATTTTGGTTAGTAATATAGTCCAAAATTACCTAATATTTCTGAATAAATAATTAGGTCACGTATTTTAAACCTTAAAGTAATACCTAATTTGTGCAAGTTAGACGAGTTAATTACATATATTTATGGATCTAGTAAATACAATATTGGCGTGTGAGATGCGTGGCTGGTCCACATATGGAAAATAGATGCTCATGTTACAATAGGCAATTGCTATATTCTAAGATCATGATTTTACACGCTAGAAACTTTTGTGCAAATCCACCACAAATCTAGTGTTATCTATGTGCATCAATGGAATCGAATGTATTATAGTAAGAGTTAACAACAAAAATTGATACAATCTTGACCCATATATGTGAATGGTATTAAGAGATAACTACAATGTAATGAAATATATAGCAAGATAATTAAATGAAGAATCAAATATTTACGATGTGTATGATTCAAACTAATAGTATTACAGTTTGAATTGTGACCTCTTGATCCGTACAAGATCGTATATTTGTTATTGTACGTGTACCAAGTCAACCATTAGTGAAAAAAGGATCTTTACACAAATAGCTGATCATATTTATTGTTTATTTTTTTCCAATCATATACATAAATTATGCATTAATTATACATAATTATATATATGTAATGCATAAATTATGTATATATTATACATCCACCGACTATTTTTAATTTAAATGGTCGGATGAGCTGCTATGTGGGTTAATATGAAAAATTGGATTGATTTTTTTTTGTTGGACACTAAGGAGTCGTTTGGTAGGGTGCATAAGAATAATGCTGAATAGAGTGTATTAGTAATGCTGGTAGTAGTTATGCTGATATATTTCTTATCCATTGTTTGGTTTGATGTATTAAAACATTGTACAATTTCTAAAAGAATTATTTGTTTATAAAAATGTCCTCTTAACTAGTCCACGCTCTAACTTTTTAAAAGTAACATATGTTGAGAAATGTTTTTATATGAAAAAGTTTTAAAAAAATTATTTTATTTGTCTACCCATATTGTAAAATAAAATTAAATATTTATTTATAAAAAAGGAAATATGCTAAGTATTTATTTACTTACTAGGGATATAAATTTATTTCTTACTATTTGGATTATTTTGAACTTGCATTAATATACTAACTAGCATATTTTACTCAAGCATAAATTTTAAAGGACAATTTTATCTTTAACTAAGCTAATTCATGCATTAAACCCCATTACATTGTTAATACCATTGTTTTCTATGCATTAGTTATGCATAGGATAATACCAAATAGTATGTATAACTAATGCTTGCATAACTAATGCATATGTTCAAAATGTCTACCAAACAATATATTATTAATACGTAAAGTTAATGCATGCATTAGATTATCTAATGCATCCTACCAAACGACCCCTAAAAATAATTACTCCTATTACCTTTTTAGTTATTTTTTTTATAAAAAAAAAAAGGAAGGAAAAGGCAGAGATTCAAAACATGAAGCATGTGTAAGAGAGACATAGATAGAAGGGCAGTGTGCAGTTGTGCCAGTTAATATAAACCGGTATATTATACACCTTTTCCCACTTTCCTCCCTTTTTTTAGTCAAGGTCAAATGTTAATAAACATATGTAAAATACCACTAATGTACTTGTCCTATATTCCTGTCTTCAACCTCTTATTAATTACACTAAGATTAGTACTTAATAATCTAACCTAATTAATAATTCCAAAATTTTCTTAATCATTGTATTATAATTTCTTTTCCTAAACATTATATTATAGTATTATTAAAGGGCAAGAACATTAATTTTGCGATACGGTATAATCTAGATTATTAAATTAATTATATTGACATTGATAGGGGTAATAAAAAATACCCGGTGCCATTTTAGTAAAATTACCTCCCTACCCACCCAACAAAACCCTTCTAACGCTTCCGCCATCTATATAAACTCTCCCATCGTATGCTTAATTCCTTCCCTTTTCTCCCTCTCTTCCTCTCTCTCTACTCCAATTTCAGTTTCTTGCTCAAAAGCAACAGCTGCTCCAATTCTCCAGCAGTTTCTCATTTTTTCTTGTATGTAAGTCCTCTTTTTGTTCTTCTTGCTCTCGTTTAATTTTCTTTTAAACTCGCTTTAATTCCTTTATGTTTACAGATTTACGCATCTCTCTCATTCCCGTCATTGAATCAATCTCTGGCCTGATCACTTCCTTTGAATTTTATTAAATTCATGCAAAAAAAATTCTCTAAGTTGTTATAATTGTGATGGTATATGATCGGTGTATAAAAATTATGATAATCGTCTTATATGCATTCAACTTTCTGATATCGCTGTCGTCGTCAATGGCGGTGGCATTCTCAGGTGCTAGCGTTGAGGTCATTGATTTTGTTTTTTTTGTTTTTTTTTTTGTTTTTGTATTTTATTTTTTGTTTTTTGTTTGTTTGAAGTAGGAGTGGTTTTTTCCTAGTGATTTACGGCGTATTTGAGTGACTAAAAATGGTATTTATGAGGGCACGAACAAACGAAAAAGCGGTTGGTGTTCGTTTTCTTTTTTACCGGAGGACCAACTTGAGTTCCCACGACCTCACGCACGTGAAGTGTAATCGCTTGATTTAACCTCCCGAATGTTGGCGTTCTTATCACGCGCTAGGAGTAGTGTTAAGACTCGCTACTTCGAGACTTTTTCGGTTACTTTACCGGCAGTTACGTGTGGTATATGCACTGTACGCGTGTATTTCATGGGGCCCACAAACTTGACTGGGCTAGGGTCCATTTTTTGACCCAGGAGGCCCACTTAACTACAAATCTTATTTTAGGTCTTTCTATTTTTGCTAAATAGCCTAGATTTTGATAACACGTATTTTATGACTGGATTGCACTTTCAGTTAAGCCCCGGGCTTTTTTAGTCGGCGGCGGGTAGAGATTAAGAATTCGGGCCCCATTTGCCGACCCTTTGGATATCCTTTTTTTGCTGGATGTTGCTTTTCGTGAATCAAACTTCCACTTAAACCGTATTAGCTGTTATATTGTTAAGAGATTACTGATATTGGTAGGATGCATTGGATTTAATTATCCAGATAGATTTTGGAGATATTTTATGCGAGAGGGTGGGTGTGAAAATTTAACCCTTTTGGGATTTTCTCGGTACGAGGACTTCATTACATAGACGAATACAGTAACACTATTTTCGACATGGAACATATATTTATATAAAAAATTTATTAAAATTTAATTTATATTAGATTCATAATTTTAAAAGTACAACGAATTTTAGTGTAAGGAATTTACCGGTCAATTTCAAATCTTCGATCCACAATTCCACATATATCTGAGTCCCTCCACCCTTTCGTGTTCTCTTTTCATTTTCTACGACGTTTTTTTAATTTCCCGGAAATTTCTCTCTTTAACAGTCCTCAGGGAACATCCGATTATACTTTTATTTAATTTTTTTGTTGGTTTGACTTTATTATTCATAGCCTTTTTGTTCTTGAAATTTGAATTATTTCTCGTTCACTGATTTTTAAAATTCGTTCAAAGCAAGACATTTTTTTCTCCTCTCATTTTCATGTAATATCAAATTCATATGTTTAGCTAGTCCCATTTTTTAAATTTATTTGGTTTGCTCTTGTACTAAATCTTTCATCCTGGATACACAGTTTTCTGACTCGAGGTTTTTCACAAGGGAAATTCAGTTAACAAATGACTTGACTGTTTCTAGTATGGAATCTTTTTTTCTCTACCTAATAAAATTTCTATTTTTTCAATGAGGAGCATCAAGGTTTTATTAAAATACTAGTTTTAATAGTGTTTTGCGTATGAGATTGTCACTGTTGTTGCTAAATAAGAATACTTGGAGAAAGAGTAATTGACCAACTATGATTGGATTAACTCATTGTACTTCTGATACTCTTCTTTATATAAAGTATTGGGACCACATTTTTATTAACCAAACAGCGTGTTTCTTGGCAAGAAAGTCGTTAAATATTTTGATAAATCAAGTGATACATCACAACACCTAATTTCTTTATGTTTCCTTCAGTTACTATGTTGATTACTTGCTCATTTTTTACCTAAAATATTAATAGCACTTTGGACTTTGTCGTATGTATTAGTTGAATATATACTTATCATTATTCTAGATCATATTCTACTTCTAGGTAGTTTCTCTGGACTTCTTAAGAGTCGTCTTAGTCGTTGTCCCATGTGTGTCCCTTTTGTAACATCCATTAAAAAAAAAAAAAAATACTCCTATAGTTTTAATTAGTCACTTTCTTAAGCCTTGTCCAAAAGGGTATCCTAATGTGTCGAGTTTATAATCCTCAAAATGCCCGACCTTCCCAATGATCTTTTCCTCCTTGTTTGTGACACGTAAATAATCTTTGTCGTTTTGAACCTTTTTCTTAATTAGTTGAAAAATGGTCCTATGACTCTTGCCTTCAGTTTCATTTTCTTGTTCACACACTGACACACATACGCTTTCACAAGTCAAATCACCACCTCGTTTTTCACTCCACCTTCTTTTACTAATAATAATTAAATAAAGTGTAGATGCCCTTCATTTTCTACACGTCTTAGTTTTTTTTTACGTGGCAAAGATGTACTGGTTTTTGTGTCCAGTTTCATGTGATTGTACATGCACGAGCATGTTTTAGTTGGTAATTTTGTGGGTCGCATGAATTATGAAGGTAAAGTGGTGGTGGCTCCTTCTACACCAAAAGTAGAAAAAAAGAGAAGCAAAGATAGTGGCCGGAGTACATTCTGTTGGGACCTAGAACTCAATAGATAAGATGAGATTGAAGAGGTCAGAAATAAACTGGGGTAAAGATGATTAATTTTTAGGATTCCTCTGTATTACTACCAATATAGTAGTAAAATAAACTCCAGAGTAGTTCTTTTTAGGGGGTTGACGCGATATGTCATAATTTTGATTGAATTGTTAATGTTATTTATTGCAGAGTCTTAGATATTAATGCAGGGTTGAAAATTGACAAACTTAAACACTAGATTTTCTGTCGAGGGACAACTTTGTCTAACTAGCAATTAATGATTACAGAATTAAACTTTAGTTTGAAATTTCGCCTGCATAGTTGGTCTCAGTCGTCAATTTATACTTGCATAATATGCAGGGTTATCTTTAACTATCTTTTTAGATTAAAAATTACGTACCACGCTTCCTTTTAAATGTTATAAGTACAAACTTATTTTTAATTTGATGCCCAAATACTCACCCGCTTATCATTTCGTCAGTCCAACATGTTTTATTTCTATATCAAAAAGTTTTTTTTATTTTTTTTTATTTATTTATTTTATCTCTCCCTCACACACACATAGAGGCGGACCTACCCTTAGGGTAGAGGGTTACGGACCCCAATAATGTTGAAAAAAATATATCTTGATACTTATTTATATCTTATATAACATGTATATATTTTGATTGACATCCTAAGACTCAAATCTTAGGTAGGTGGATTGATCTATTTGGGACTTTTAATGCACTACCTAGGTTCAACATTACTCTAACATTTGCTCAAATTTTAAAAATTCGACAGTTCTACTTTAAAATCCCGGATACGTCTCACACACTCATTTATTCCCTAGTCTTTTTGGGAGGTTTGCGTCTCTGTCATTGGAATGCTTCAATTCATCATGTGAGGAAATTTAATATAGGTGTGTTAAGGAGCTATCTGTCTGTACATACATATATTTTTTCCATATTCTCGTTGTAGTTTTTAGACAGATGGAATTGAAAAGCAGGATTGGGTGGGTGACTCTATGGCTGGATTAAAATTTTAGTATCCGAAACAGTACAGTTGGCAACCATAGAAAGCGTAGTTAGAGCAAAGCCAACGGTATTAACGCATGATAGTCTTATTCTTATACTACTATATTTGAGAACTCCATTAATTGAATTGTTTGTCGGTGTTTGCTGAATCAGTTTGATTAAGACCTCAGCTCTAAACAACTTTTCTAATGTTGCCATGTAACGTTGAGTCACCGAACCTGACTTTAATATTTGATTGATGCCATTTATTTTTAGTTGCTTTTGTCTTCTTCTTGTTTTTATTTTATGTCACTTCTTTTCAAATCAAATTTGTTGTTATAGTGACCTTTCTTTAAACAAAGGCATTTTTTAACTCCTGAGGAATCTGTGCTAATCATTTACTTACACATGTATTAGTAATTATTTTTCCCTACCTAATATCTTATGTTCCAAATTATTTGTCACACTGATAGCTTTGACAAGGACTTTATTTCTATTTTATACAATCTCAACTTCTTAGTTATTTACTTCTATTATTTTAGATTTAGATTAACCATTTACTTGCACCTAACATCTACCATGTTAAATACGTTTTAAAAAATAAAATATTCTTAGGTTCTTGTGGTCTTTGCCCTGTTCCTAATTAATTATATGGGATTGTAACTGTAGTTTATATTGATTATTTTGCGGGATTCATGATCTTAATATTCCTTCATAGAGGAGCTTTCCGTTTTGACTTAATGCTTTTCTTTGTCTACTGTTGAAAAATAAATGATATGGACTTTCGCGGTTCTATCGCGTTGGTTTTTCAGGAAAATTTTCGACCCACCATTTCCTTATTCTTCATCCCATTTCACCCATGGACACGTACAGAATCAACCCTTAATTTATTCTTTGCAAATAGCTAGCTGATATTCGTTAAAAACAAACACAAATGCAATTCTATTGTTTGTCGGGTTATAAAAAGGCACTGTTGTTCTTAGTAAGTTTCATTTAAACTTCTTGAAGATGGTGTCGAGGAAAAGGCCAGAAAAATATTTCCTCACCCAAGGAAAATGTGGATCATAATAATTAAGTGTTGCGTTAATGAAGACGTGAAATAAAATTGACATTATTATCATCTGACAAAAATCTGCGCATCTTCGAAGACAATTTGATGTGTAAATTTCCTTTGTTATTTTTTTAATCTATTTTTAATGAGAAAAATGCTTTTTGTTTTTCCAATTTAAAGGCTACAATTCAACTTTTGTGTCTATTACTTTGGTCATAGCAAGCCCATTGATTTCAGATTTTCAAAACTCCCCTAAGCTTATAAAGCAATTTCCTTAAGTACATATTCTTATTTGGGTACTTTTATACAGCAAGATGAGAGAAAATTTGAAAAGGTGGCTATACCAGGCGATGGGATTCCAGAACGAGCTGGCTAGAAATCAAAGAATTGAGCCCATTTCAAAAGCTACTAAGCCTAACAAGACGGAGCCGAATGCAGCAGGGGACCCGAAAGATTCTAAGCCTGATTTGTCCCTTTGTGCGGATGTCAAATACATTTCTTGGTTGGTGAGTAGCCCACTTTTTATGCTTACTCAAATATTTTTGTTATCTATGATTTTATTAAGACACACTGCAAGCTTGTTAATTTTTTATTTTTATTTTGGAGATAGCAAGGCCCAGTGAAGATTGGTTTTCACTTAAAATATTTTTTCTTTAAATTTATAGTATTGCTAGTAGAATTGCACAAAACATGTGATAAAATTGATTATGTGTGTCACATTTGCTGAACTTGTGTGATTCATAGCACACAAGCAGAGATAGAATTGCATTAAGCTGGTAGACTTGTATGACACTGTTTTGGTCATGGCATTGATTCAGGAAGATTAGAAAGCAGAATAAACAAACTATTTTATTCTAGGTCATTTAAGTAAAGAAAGACAAGCTAGTATCCAATAGTTATCTTAGACTGTTAATTGTGCGTTAGAGTCTCATTTATACGCTTTTGTTTCAGAAAGAGCACCCTTCAGCATTGAGCTCCTTTCAAGAGATGATAAGTGCAGCAAAGGGGAAATGCATCGTCGTGTTTTTAGATTATGATGGGACTCTATCTCCAATTGTGAATGATCCTGACAGTGCCTTCATGTCTGATCTGGTAATTAATCAACCGTGTTGCAATCTTCCTTTGATCTCTTTCTTTGTCTCTATGAAGACCTTCTAATAGCATGTATTACATGCAGATGCGTTCAGCTGTACGCCAAGTTGCAAGGCTCTATCCGACAGCTATAATAAGTGGAAGAAGTCGACAGAAGGTAATTAACTATATTAATCATTCTTTTCTCGATCTTTAGTCGGTTGATTTGATGAAAAAAAGTTAATATATCTTATTAATATGTCGTATGCTTAGGTTTATGGATTTGTAAAGTTAGATGAGGTATTTTATGCGGGGAGCCATGGAATGGACATAATGGGACCTACAATTCAGGCCAGCTCTTATGATGGAAAGTACCAAAGCAAATCCCTTGATAAAAAGGTTTTTCTTATTTCCTTTAAACATATTTTGGCCTAATACAGTTGATTCCTTATAGTTAGTTATATATACTTATCAACGTGGGCAATAAATTGTAGGGCAATGAACTCACTGTCTTCCAACCTGCTCAAGACTTTCTGCCTTCAATTGAAAAGGTTGGCTAACACTTCAACTTGTCTATGGAGCTATTAATTTGTAATTTAATGCGTCCAAAACAGTCTAGTTATAAAGCATCATGTTGTTGATTATGTAATTTTGGCAAGAACTAGGAGTACATATTTCCAGCTGCATCTTATTTTTTATTCAACAAGATGTTTTTGTATGTGGCAGATGTTGAATGAGTTGGAGGAAACAACTTCAGAGATAAATGGAGCTCTGGTTGAGGACAACAGGTTCTGCATCTCTGTACATTACCGGCATGTCTTACAAGAGGTAAAAGTTCAATTAGATATACTCTATCGATCTTTTATTTCCCGAAATTGTCAAATCATATGCAGAATGTTGAATAAGTATTCCAAATCTTAATTAATTTTCAGGATTTTGGATTGCTGGAAAAGAAAGTCCAAGCAGTAGTTGCAAAGTACCCCGGTTTTCATCTTACAAGGGGTAAGAAAGTTATAGAAATACGGCCATCAATAAAATGGAATAAAGGGGATGCTTTGCTTTATTTGCTTGAAACTCTAGGATTTGCAAATTCAAGTGATGTTCTCCCAATTTACATAGGGGATGACAGAACTGACGAAGACGCTTTTAAGGTATATTCTAATTGTCTTGCTATAGTTGTATACATAATGTTTTAATCTAATTTTCTCCTTTAGATGTTGTGTTTGTACAACATATATAATAATGTAGTGATGCGAGTTGTTGAGCCGGATTGTGCAGGTACTCAACTGTAGAGGACAAGGGTATCCTATTATAGTGTCTAGTAATCCAAGGGACACACTGGCATCTTACTCGCTGCGAGATCCATCAGAAGTTTTATCTTTTCTGATTAGGCTGGCGAGATGGGGGGATCTTTCTTCAGTGTAGATTTTGCTTAAGAAGTTCATGGAGCTGGCATAAGTTTATAAATCAATGTACAGTTTCATATAATATATATATATATATATCGGCATAGATG
This sequence comes from Nicotiana sylvestris, assembly GCF_000393655.2. Taxonomy (NCBI): domain Eukaryota; kingdom Viridiplantae; phylum Streptophyta; class Magnoliopsida; order Solanales; family Solanaceae; genus Nicotiana; species Nicotiana sylvestris. The sequence goes on along the minus strand of NC_091059.1, from coordinate 143,458,565 downwards.
GTAAAAAATGAAGGAATGGGAGCTCCCTAATACAAGGCGTTTTTTATAGTCGCCTGTTTTTACTCCCATTAGGTTACAAAGTACTAGTAATATATATAGGCTTTAAGAATGAAACTGCAGTTGGCTGAAGTTTTTTGTATCATTGCGCAACTGCAGCTTATCAATGAAGAAAAACATTTCAACTTTATTTGGTTTTATGTCATACTAGTATGATACACTAATCATGTCAAATATTTAAGTTATTTGCATTTTATGTAAATAATTTTAAAATTTACACTTTCTCAGTAAATATAAACAATCATTAGATATTAACTATATGAAAAAATTAACAATTTCTTTTATTTTTCTTTTTTGATATCATTCTTGCCGGTGTCATTGGATCCTAAAAATAGTCAGGAAGCAAAATAATAATGCATATTTATGGTAAAATAATCAAATGTTGAGACAATGAATGACTCTTTGGATAAGATTTAACTCTTTTACCACTATTTGAACTCTTATTTGATGTGTTGATATATCTTAAAAAGTATTTCTTTCTTAAAATTTCAGTTTCTAAAAAATTATTTTTCAATAATAATTATTTTTATAATAATGTAATTGAAAATAGTATTCTTAATTAAAACACATTTTAGTTGGCTTTCTAAAAATATAAAAAATTCTTTAGCTAATGAATTTTTTTTACTCCATTTTGATATTTGACATTAACCATGTTAAATATCTGAGTTATTTGAATTATATGTAAATAACCTTAACATTTAAACCTTCTAAATAATTATAGATAATTGTCAGATATTAATTAAGAAACACTACATGAAAAAAGACTAACATTTTCTCAATTCGTAGTGATAATTTTATTTTTGCACTATTCTCATAGGTGTCATTGGAACCTAAAAATAGCCACAAAGTGAAATAATAACTAATATTTATGGTAAAGCACAAAGGTTGCCACGATATAAACGATTCTTTAATTACGATGTGACTCTTATACTACGACTTGAACTCTTATTTGGTATGATTTTATCTTTCAAAAAATATTTCTATTTTGAAATTTCAATTTCTAAAACTTTATATATATTATAATAATGATTATCTTTATAATGATGCAAGTGAAGATATTATCCTTAATTTAAAATTCACTTTAATCGGCTATCTAAAACTTTAAATAATTCTTTGGCCGTGTTTATTTCAGTATGACGCCACTTTAAGTTTATCGATATTTCTAGCCCCAGAATTTGAATTTTTAATACTCTATATATACAAAAATTTGTTCTTTGAATCATTAAATGTTAAATTAGTTGATTATTATTATAAAATGTTGCATATATTGTCTTAAAATTATCAAGTAGTTTTTTTTTCGACACCATACTTGGCTTAACCTCAATGCAAACTACTCAAATTGTATTCCAATTCAAATTCGAATATCATATCAGTTTGTTAGTAATAGTAATTTTTTAAAAACGACACATAATGTAAATTACAAAAAATATTCGAAGATATCTTTATCTTAAAATCTATGTATTTGAGTTGAAAAAAAAATTATTTGAAATCGATGAGATTAACTTTCAAATTTTTTATACTCAACAAAGATGAAACATAAGAAGAAATTTGTTGTCATCTTTTATTTCTCGTTTTTAGATCTTTCTAACATTTTTTTCAATATTTATTTTTTTTTATCTTATTTTTTATGTCATTATTTCTGTTGTTACAAAAAATTAATTTATTTTACTATAAAAGGATGAGTTTTAATAAAAATTGTCTACATATGAACTTTAATTATATTTTTAGTCTTTGGTTGACATTATTTCATATTTTTCTTTTGGTTTTATCTAATCCGCCTAAATAGGTGCTCACCCGACCATTTAAATTAAAAATTTGAATGACGTGTAATTTATATATATTCCATATATAATATGTGTATAATCATGTGTTGTCGGTAAATCATCTATTTATATTAGCTATAAAAATTAAACAATAAATATGGCCAGATATTATGTAAATATTTCATAAGATTTCGGTTTTTTGAGTTTGTCTATGATATAACTTCTATTATAATTTTTTAAAACTCTCTACTAATGTTCAAAAATATCTTATCTTTTTATTATATTTGAATTAAAAAAAGTAAAGAGATTTTTCGAAATAATTTGTTTACATTTTAAAAAAAAATATTTCACGTCATACTAATTTTTTCTTTATATATACTCCTTATTACACTTAAAAGTCGCTATTAAAACTATCAATTAGAAATTAATTTATCTCTTGTTGAGTTTGGAAAAAAAAATTCACATAATCTAATGATTCAAAACTAATATTCTTCAACGAAAAAAATATATACCTTTGCAATATTGGCTTGACTACAACTAAATGAAGAGGTTTCAGCTTATACCCTTCAATTCCTTGAATGTGCTAAATTGAAATTAATGATAGCAATTGTATAGCCAAAGTTTTGTTATTTGTTTGATGTACATTTATGCAAATTGACTCTTCAAACAAATATTCTTCAAGAAGAAAAAAGAAACAACTTTTTTTTTAATATTGACTGATTTTGTGATGTTTCTTTCTCCAGCATGTATGTTTATGAGAATCATTATCTGATTCCTTTCCAAAATTCCATAATCCCTTCCCGAACCAAACATGAATCTTTCGATTCATTTGGCTCCCACGCTCAATTACTTAAGGTAAATTCTCATATCTTTTTTTATGAATGTAATGAGCCTATCTTCTCTTCTTTGTTCATATTCCAAAAACATATCGAAACTAATGTATGACCAAAATATTCGGAGGACTCTTCTGACAAAATAAAAAATATATAATTGTCCGCAAAGTTTTTTTTTTCAAATCCAAAAAGCTCTTCTTACTTAAAATAAGTGGTCGATTCAATATTAGATAAAGGGAGTAAAATCCCCATTTTTATAATTTACAATAAGCGGTTCAAATCATTTTATGAATATAAGTATCCTATATCGATAAAATATTTATTTTGAAACCACCTCTATATTAATATAATGGTAGAAAGAGTACCATGCTGCGTCTAGACTTCAAACAGAAACCATGTTAATAGTTCCACATTAGTGGTTAATAGAGAATCAAAATCGATTTACCAATGAATTACGAAATGCTATGGTTCCTGCATATAATTTCTGAATTTATTCAGAAGTAATTCACGAGATCATGCACCTCTCTTTCCTAATTATAACGGAAAAGGGTACAACTGAGTGGTCCAGCCTATTCTTGAAATAAACAACTCGCACACACTCCTTTTCCAAAAAAAAAAAAAACAATTTATGTTGATTGTGCAATCTTTTTTAAAAACAATTATTTAGACACTTTAATGTGCACCTACTCAGAATTGGGCCGCTAGAATTATCAAGCCCACTCTTTTTATTTAGGTAGAAGGAAGAACAGGTGAAATTCAAAGATAGCCAAATTTATAAGTGATAATTGGAAAATACCCACAATTTCAAAAATAATTAAAATTTAGTCATTTTTTATGTAAAGATAATCTGAACGAAAACACTATTCAATATACGAAAAATACTCTAGCATAATATACTGGAGTTTGAATTTTTTACATGTGAACTTCCAGCATAATATATATACACATGCGCTCCAATCTCCAGTATATTATGCTGGAACTTTTCGTGTGCTAGAGTTCCAGCATAATATACTAAATAGGGACTATTTTTCAATAACTTTGTAAAAGCTGGCTATTTTTCAATTACTCGTTCGAAAACTGGCTAACCCGTACTATTTTCACAAGATGAACCGCTTCTCAATAGACTCAATTTCTCTTTAGAAGGCCCAACATTTTATGTTTCTTGCGTAATAATTGGGAGAAATTCAAAAATAGCCAGATTTACAACTGGTTGTTCAAAAATAGCCCAGTTTTAAAAGTAATTGAAATTTAGCCACTTTTCATGTAAAGATAAATCTTAGCGAAAATAATATCCAAAACCCAGAAAATACGCCAGTATATTATTCTGGAGTTCCAGCATAAGTATACTTGAACTCCAGCATATTATACTGGAGTTTCAGGATAAGTATGTTGGAACTCCAGCATAATATGATGGAGTTCCAGCATAAGTACACTAGAACTCCAGCATAATATACTGGAGTTCCAGCAAGTATACCGGTCCAGCATAATAATATACTGGAGTTTGGAGCACCGGTGCTCCAGTCTCTAGTATATTATACTAGAGCCAGCAAAGTATACCGGTCCAGCATAATATGCTGGAGTTCATTCACATGTGCACCGAACTCCAGTATATTATGTTGTACCGGTCTCTGTTGCAGCAAAATAGTGGTTATTTTTCATTGACTTGGTAAATGCTGACTATTTTTGAATGACCAGTCCGAAAACTGGCTATACCATACTATTTTTACGTAATAATCCGTTCGCCAGACACACTTGCATTAGAAAATATAGTAAATAATAAATAATAAAAAACTAACATTAGACAAAAAAATTACGACGGATCTGTGTATTAATCGAGTAACTTGGCTGGTATAGTTTGTAGCTAGGCCTACCTTTCAGACTAAAGACGGATAAATGAATGGTAATTATTCAGTCATGCTATTTGTATTTTATTCATCTATCGTGCCAGAAAAATAACACAATGTTCACACTTCAACTTTAGGATCCAATTTTCTAAAATTATTGTAAAAACAATTAATTCTGAGCTTAGGACAATGACCTTTTCACTACAGTATCAAGCCGCTCGAGTAGAGGTGACTAAATGCTAAGTCGATAGTATTCGACGAACAGTACATACAATTGATTATATAAAACTATTTTTTTTGTGTAATTATTTTCCTTTGTAATATATATCTATATATAATATAAAGCTGGGCAATAGGCTAGGCGCTTTCTTATGTCAGCTTATCTTTTTTCTTAGAATTTTGCCTTTTTCTTTTTATGCAACTTTTGAAAAACGCGGCTTTATTAGAAAATTCAACAGTTACAGCTTTTAGAAATGTTGCTACATTAACTATTACAGTGAATTTAATGTTAATTAATCCCAAGAATTGTTGTTACTTCTCAAACCTTTCATATTCCTTAACTTGAGGAGGTATCTTAAAGTCTCCAGCAATCACCTCACTTTTGCAGATATATGTGTGTGTGTATGGCACCAATAGAGATATGCAACAATCCATGCAAGATGTGAAGTAATCAGATCAAATATTCTATACTTATATAGTTGAAAACATAGCTGCGGCCGATGGCTTTTCTGACCATGTTTCTTCCCTCACCCGCTAGCCCTCTTCTGTTCAAGGTACTTTCTCCGGGTTAGAGTTTGGTTTCAACGGATCATCCCTAAATGGAGAAACAAGATAACTTTGTTTGCCCCGGAAGAAAGAGAAAATTTATTTATCGAAAAGGTAGGTAACTGAAAGAAACAAAAATTTTGGCTTTGTTGTAGTTGTTATTGCAGCAAAATCTGAACTAACCAACGAAATTTTTACTTTTTAGTCGGTTTGGTCTCCCCTTCCTGGTGCTATCTGTGATAAATTTAAAGGAGGAGTTTTAGGAGTACTAGAACAATAATTAAAAAAGAAAAGGTAGAATTATTAAATTTTGCATAATATTTTGTAGCATAGAGAAGATTTTACTTATTTTAGATCGAAATTAGGATGAAGAATGAAGAGAAATATAAAAAGGGAAAAGAATAAGAGAAATAAGAAAAAATATAAATAAAATGGCTGGAGATGGCAACTATGCAGAAGTTATAGGGAAGGTGAGTGATGACCGGTGATCTGGAAGAGAAAGAAGAAAATGAAAATGCATAGAAGGAATTAAGGAAAAATAAAAATAAAGGAAGAGAATACGAGATTCTATCATTCACGGGTGGCCCTTATTAGTGTTGATGTGCATTCCATCAATTTATTATTTCTTTCCTATGTTTGAGCCTTCCGTTTTTTCTTTTTATTCTTTTATTCTAAATTAATTTTTTTTTTTTTGAAAAGACGAAAGTTGCCAAAAAGGAAGGTTGAGACGCCCGCGTGCGTACACTACATCCTAAAACTCCAACTGTAGAATACAGGTGACATTAACTTCGTGTGCAATCAATTGCAAATTTCCTAGGAGATACTAAGAAAAGCTTTCCCAACCATTTTCTTAAATTTTATTTTAAAAATGTAGTGAATAGTAGTCTCTTTATAAAAGTTCTAGAGATGTTGCCTTTCTAAAAAATCGAAGATGTTGCCTTTCTTCTTTAGTTGTCTCAAAGAAAGTCAATTACTTGAAAGGAAAAAACCCACCTCTGAGTATATCATTGAATATTTTGTAACAGAGAAATAAATAATATGTGGTTATACGTTGTAACTCTATTATTTACTGTTTGTGACTATGAGACGATTACAATATTCACTGTGTTGGCAATAGCCAAGTGAAAATGAGGCTTGACGCAAATAAAATTGGACTCACTTTATACCATCTAGAAGTTTGATTTAGTAAAAACAGGATATGTCTGTTACACTAAATTGTTGATTATTGAGAAAAAAAGACGGTAATGATATTTTTTGACAAATTCTATAGGGATAAGCTTAATGCCTATATAAAGGAACTCAAGCCTGGTCCCAAAGCAGAAGTGTTTGACTATTGTATGTATTAACTCGTGAACAATATTTACATCTAAATATAGTCACTAATAAATATATTATTATTATAATTAATAAGTATTATTTATGTACAACATTTAACACCATTCAAAGGCTTACGTTACTTTGATTTTTAAAACTACTAAAAGTTATGTGATAATTTTTATTTGGATTTAATTTTTTATTGTACTACCATCTCTTTCTGTTTTAAAACATCACTTTCTAATATATTGATATATGTTCGCGCGAAGAGCGGACAATTTAACTAGTTTTTATATATTACTAGTAAACTTACCCACGCTTCGCGCGGTAATAACGTTCACTAATCCACTACTTTATTACAAATGGATTGTCTTAAATCATTTTATTAGATCTCTATAAAACAAAAGAATATCTAAAATTGAAATTTTGGTTTAGTAGCCTTTTTTTAAATAGGTCAGTTAGTAGCTTGTATATTTTTATAGGTATTTCTGTCTGATACATGTCAAACACAATACCTTAAGAATCGTATGATATATACACCTATAAGTAGTTAATATATATACATATAAGTTAATAAAATATTAGTAGCATTTACAAAAAATTTTCGCAAAAGTAAACCGTAAAAATATAACCGAAGTTTTTTAGACCTAAATCGAGTTCTAAAGTCTTTCTAGCTTGATCTATAGAAAGATAGTAAGGTGATCATCTAAAAAAGACAATGATGTTATATGTTGTTTTATAAAAATAAGTATTTGATTCCCTCACTCGATCTCTCTTCCCTCTGCACTCTGTATTCAATGTTCATCCATTTCCCAGCTCCCTTTTCTATTTCCTTCATTTTCTTATCCTCTTCACCAAATGCAACTATTTATAATCATTAGATAACACTAACATTGCTTCTCATTACAGAAAATTAGTAGAAGGAAAAATAATAACTGTTTGTAGTCATTAGACAACATATAAATGTTGTTTTTTTTTTTTACAAAAAGAGAGGAAAATAACAATAGTGTAAATTCTTATTCTTGCAATAGGATTGAATACAAAATTAAAGAGAAACGTTAAAAATGAAGAAAACGATAAAATGGGAATATATCATGTTGAGTAATAGTATCCTCTTGAGTACACAGTAATAGTAGTGCTAGTGCTACAAGAGAAAACATGATTAAAAGGAGAGCTAAGCGATTAGTTCCATTGAAAATAGAGTTAACCTGCATACAAGAAAATATTTATCAATGAATGAAGACCGGATTTGGAGGGTGTTTGGATTGGCTTAATTTAAATGCTTATTGGCTTTTAAGCACTTTTTCTTTAGTTTGTGTGTTGTTTGATAATGATAAAAAATACTTAAAAGCACTTACTTTTAGGCATAAAAAGTACGAAAATAAGCCAAAAGCTAAAAATTGGGTATTATTAACTTATGACTTTTGGCTTTTAGCTTAAAAGAGTACTTTTTATAAGTCAATCCAAACACCCTCTGAAACTTTAGAGTGTCTCGTTGAGAAGAATAATGCATATCTATAATTTTCTTTTAGATGAAGGAAGAATACTACTACATACTTTAATAATTAAATACTGCTTTAGGGATGATAGTGATGACAAGATTATCATTAAGAGACCACATGGTGCAAACATTCTCTCTAATTATGTGTAATGGACGAAAATAGTTAAAATCAAACCGAATCAATCCTATCAATGATACACAGGTGATTTTGCCACTAAATATGGATATTAAAACAAAGGAAGATGAAGGAAGAATTTGAGTACATGTGAGAATCTTTAAGAAAAAATAAAACGAAGAACCGAGCAAAACAAATTACGAAAAGCAAAATATGCTAGGTTAGAAATAAAAGTAAGGAACAAAAATGTACAAAAGAAAAACAAAAACAAAGAGAAAACGAAGGAAAGGCAACTTACATGATTTGGTTTTTGTTCTTCATTAAGCTTAAAAAATTTGGTTATGTGTGGGTAATATAAAGGGAAGCTAGAGTGATTCTTTAATGAGAATTAAGAGCAGAGGCGGATCCAGGATTTAATGTTTATGGGTTCCTGCAATGACTTCGAGTAAATTTTCAATAGTAACTGGGTTCACATTTAAATATTTGTAGATATTTAATGAATTTTTAGAACACATTTATACTGTTTGGACAAAAGTTACTGGGTTTACGGGAACCCATCGATGACATGCTAGATCCGCCCCTGAATTTAAGAGGTACTATCGACCTCTTCATATTTTACCGTTTCAGAAGGGTACGTTATTGATTCAAATAAAAAAATTTGAAGAGGAAACTAAAGAGAAGCTGAATCTTCTTCTTGATTAATACTGATATTTGGGGTAAATTGCTGCTTTTATTGCTATGTCAGTTTTTATTGCTATGAACATATTTAATAGAGGATTTATAGGGGAGGGGAAAAGTTTGAAAGAGACAATAATTAGCTATTAAGGTATCTAATAGAGAAACGGTTATATGTAGTCTTATAGAGATTATTGGGCTACTAAAAATAAGATAAATGCAAAAATGAGGGGAAACACTCAAAAAAAAAGAGAAAAAAGATTAGTGAATTTCTTAGTCAAAGAGAGATGTCACCTCACACTTCTATTTTCCCCAATTACACACACACACACACACACACACACACATATATATATATATATATATATATATATATATATATATATATATATATATATATAGAGGGTTGGATTAAGTCGAACTTAAATGAAATAATATTATAATAATAATAATAATTTATATAATCATTCCTAACTTACTCGGAATTGAGACATAATTATATGTTTCTATGTAAAGCAATTGGTACTTTTCCGGGAGGCATTAATTGGTCGTTATTGCTGCCTCTTCAGCTCTTCATCTTCTGTTATGAATCGGATCTTTCCTATGTAAATTTTTCTCAACTCGGTCATGTTGACATCTCGAGTAAATGCTACTGGTGACTTGGAAAATTAAATGCCTCGGATAAACATGTAGTGGAATAGAGGGTAGACCAGTGACCGCACACCGACATAAGCCCCAACCTCAAAGTAGCCTTAGCCACCAAGCAAAGCTAAGAGCCTGTTTGCCCCAGCTTAGCTTCTGGAAAATAAAAAGTATTTTTTTTGTTTAAAAAAAAACTTTTTGAAAACTTTACAATATTTGCTTAAAATTGAAAAGTGCTTTTGAATAGTAGCACAAGTAATTTTTCTATTTTTATGGAAAGTTGCATGTGAGCACGTGATTTTTGCTTCACGGAAATTACTCCAAAAGAAATCGAAAAAAGAAAGAAAAGAAAGTCGCCTTTGGATACAATTTTAAAAATTTGCATGACATTTTGGTAATTGTTTTGTCCGTAAATGTTTACCTTGTCGTAGTTAATTTTAAAAATACAAAAAAATACGGGTCGCATACATATTTAGGATTTAATTGTGCATTTTGAAATTAATTAAACCGTAATTTAGTTTTCAAAGGGAAAACCACAAAAATATGCATTTTTATTCTATCTGTCGTCATTGTGTGATTTTATTTTAACTAAACGTTTTAATTTGTGTGTTAATTTTGTTGAATGTTAATTAATATTTGTGTAGTTTTGGTTTTAATTTAATTAGGAATTTTTGTTTAAATTAAAAGAATGAAAAGGGAGGAAAATATCGGATTTGGGCCAAAAATTCAATTGAAAATCACGCCCAATCCATTACACTGACCCAGTCCACGACCTGGGCTTCCAAACGACGTCGTTTAGGTGTATTTGATCTGAGCCGTTCATCTCACTTCATCTAACGGCTTCAGGCTTTCCCAGATACCCGACCCACTGGTACCCGGATTGACCCATTCCCAACACTAAACGAAACGACGTCGTCCCCTTAAGTGAAAAAATCAAGGCCGTTGATCATCAATGATCCAACGGCCGAAATTCAACTCCCCGTCCCGTATATAAACCCTCCTCTTTTACCTCACGCCCCCGTAACCAAACACCCCCCTGCACCCCTTCGTCTCTATCAACTCAGAGACGAAACCCTCAGTAAACCCTAGCCGCCGTTGAATCCCTAAGCTTGAAACCAGGCGGAGACGATGTCGGTGACCACCAAATTAACACCTCTAGTGCACCTCGACCCCCGGGACACGAATCTGCAAACCATTTGGTTCGAATCAACTTACATCGTCTCGAATCTTCATCTGAAGATTCGAGCCAAACCTCAACTTGTACTAACCGATCCCAAATGCACACCAGTTACTCCCCTGACCTCCCTCGTGACCAAACCAAGCATGGTTTGGTTCGAATCGAACCAGAAAAGCTCGAACCCCTAATCTGAGCCCCAAGAACCCTAGAAATCCAAGAACCAGGAATTTGTCCAAATTAGCAGAGGTTTGGGGTCGAATAGACCTTAGTCGAAGTGTTCTCTGTTGAGAACACTTGATTAAGGTCCATTCGACCTCAAAAAGGTCGAGTCTGAGTTCAGACCTGGGTCATCTAGTTTTACTTGAGGTATTTCCTTTTCTCTTTCTGTTTGTTCTATTTTTTGTTTGTGTTGTTATTCGTTTGTGTGGTTAGAATAATTTTATTTCCAATTTATGTGCTTTGTTCTTCTTATTCTCCAAATCAGACCTCTTATTTGGTCGAAATTTTCGTCTGCTCGTTTGTTAAGTGTATGTGCTAAACTGTATAATCGATTGGAATGAGTTTGGTCGATTAATTAGTTTCCAGGGTAATTCCCTGTTTTGTCAGTACAACTTGAATCACCTATGTGTACTGTTTGATTCTGATCATTAGCTATTGACTTGTATGTTGTAATTCATATAGTCGATTGGATAAATGTCGTCAATTAGTTGGGATGTTAGAAACCTGCAAATTGTTCAAGTTTTAATGGTCTGTCAGTTTAATGCTAATATACCACTAAGCTAATGAATAAAGTAGGGATCAATAATGAGAGTGATAATGTTGTTAAGTGCCTTTAATGGCTGGAAATCAGAAAGAGCATGAGGTTTAATTTTAAAATAGAAATGGCCAATTAAAAAACTGACAGATTTTTTGAATTAACTAGTGAAAAGGGTACTACTTTAGTTGGCTTAGTGACTTTACTGGTGGGAAATCAGTAACAACATGGGTTTAATGATAAAAAGGTAGAAATGCACATGAGGAGGGAATAAAACAGGCTGGAAGTGAAATGTTTGAATAAAAGAATGGCCAATTCTAGTCTTTAAATAGACTGGATTTCGGACAAGAAAGGGGAGAGCCTAAGAGAGTCTATTTCTTGAACTAGAGTTGGAGATAGATAACAAACAAAAGCAAAAGAAAACCTCTTCAGATTCTTAGAACCTAAGACAATAGAGTTTTCTTTGAGTGTTCGAAAATCAGAAACTATTGTTCCATTGTGTTTCGGATTCACCTGTTTTTGCCTGTGATTAACATTGTTATTTCCGGGTCTCAACTGAATTTCCCGAATCTGTTTTTGGTTGGATATTGGTACTTTTTCATTGGGTTAATTCTTGTCTGTTCACTAGGTTTCATTCTGCTGTTACTGTTGTTATTTGCTGTGTTACTGCAGCCATATTGCTTTTGCTGATCTTCTTCTTCTTCTTCTTCTTGTTTTTTTTCAACATCCAGGTACGCACTCGAATTAAGCTTTGATGTATCTCTGACTTGAAAGATGAAGAAATGGATATACTCATGCTTTTCCTCTGTGCTCATGTAGCTCACCCTATACTTATGTTTCAAAAAATAGATATTAGTTGATGTGTAATTACTTAATACAACTTAGTTTTGGTTGGTATTTGTTTGGATAGCTATGGTATAATTTGATTTACTTTGGACTGTTAATGGACTATATAGTTGCTGGAATTTTGCGTAGTTAGTAATCTTAATAACGTCATTAGTTTAATTGAAAGTCAGCAACAGAATTAACTGATTCCTGATCTGCATATTACAATTAATCATCAAACAGTCAAGTAGTGGACTAACTTCAAATCATTTGCATTTAGTTTTGGATTGTTTTGGGCTGGCGTAATTGGAAATTGTATTAATACAGTTGCTTAGTATAGTTTTAGTATGATTCAAATCTGTTACTGGGTTATTCTACTGGTTGTTACTGGTTTTGCGGTGTTGCTGAACCTGCTGTTGCCGCGTTATTACTGTTGCTGACTCCTACTTCTTTTGTTCTTGTACTGCTGTTTCCAGGTACACATTTGTACACTCTTGGCTTGAAGCGAAAAATGAAATATTAATCAGGCTCCTGTTCCTGTTGAATTCTTTTGTTCGGATCTGTGTTTGAATATTAATTTTCCTCTCTTTGTATAAAAATGTAGCCGATTAATTAATGAATAATGAGGTTGCATATGTATACTTTCTTCATCTAATAATGTTAGTTTACATTAATCGAAGAATAGTTAATCTGTTTTGATATTATTGTGTATTTATCTCATGTTCTAGCAAATAATAAAATGTGGAATGAAAGCAGTTTTTCCTTGTACAAACGCGATCGCAATTTTCCGTTCACATTAGCCGTAACTTAATAACTAATAAGTTGCGTTTTTCAGCATGTAAATAATTAGGAGATTTTTCTTTTATTTTAGAGACGAACTTAATAGAAAAATGTAGTCGCTATAGGTTTATCCTTTTAAAATAAAAATGAGACGAGCCTCGCCAAATAAATCACAAACCGCCGGGGCCCTCAATAAAATACATAACCATTGACTAGACTTTGGATTTGGCCGTTTAATGAACCTTCACGGCCTCTTCCTAAAATAACAATACGCTAGTTGCTTTAGGCGTACCTTTAATAATTTAACCTTCTTAAACACGGGTGCACATTGATGTGACCCAAATCCAAATCTCAACGGAGTCAAAATGTGTCGACGACCACGGGTGCATTGATTGTGACGTGGTTCGAGATGCATTTTCACGACGTTGCAATTCTATAAAAATAAATGATAATAATAAAAGCGGTTTAAACTTAATAAAAGCACATAAGTCACAACATGTATTTAAATCAGATATTTAGCCATTATAACAATTTAAGCGACCGTGCTAGAACCACGGGATTCGGGGGTGCCTAACACCTTCCCTCGGGTCAACAGAATTCCTTACTTAGAATTTCTGGTTCGCAGACTTCATTTGGAAAGTCGAATATTTTCCTCGAATTGGGATTCAAGATAAACCGGTGACTTGGGACACCAAAAGCCAAACCTTTCCCAAGTGGCGACTCTGAATTAAATAAATAATCTCATTTCGAATATTGTCACTTAAATTGGAAAAACTCCCTCACGCATTTATCCTTCGGGGTAGGCGCGCAAAAAGGAGGTGTGACAGCTCTGGCGACTCTGCTGGGGACTTCGAACCCAGAATCTCTGGTTCAAGGTTCAAGAATTCGAGCTTAGAATAATTGTTATATTTGGCTTTATTATCTGATATTTATTACATGTTTGGGCATAACGTGCTAAATGTTGCCTTTTACCATTTTGATATTATCTGAACTGTATATAAATTGTGTCGAAACCCTTCTCTTCTTACCTCCGGGGAGGAGCTTGCTGGTCAAGACTCCCTATTCTATTAGTGTCAATACCTGAAATAAGAAAGAGGCCGGACAAGTTACAAAGCCGGACGATCCCGCGGGTCCCCGGTACGTAGCCCCCTTCTCGACTCGAGTTGTCCGCTCGGGTACACAGCCTAGAACAAATACCCAGGTTACGAACCTAGAATAATTCAGCTTCATGCCGGATCCCTAGTAGGAACGCTTGTTTGCATCATGTGCATTTGACTTTGGAGGCTCAACACAGGGGTTGAGTCTGTCTAGGACAGGTGTACCAAAATGACAAAAGACCATCCTGATGCATCTTCCTTGCTTCTACTTGTGCATTTATTTGCTTCGGACTTGCATGCTGACCGGCTTTTGAATATTTTGAGGAAAGAGAGATAGAAGTACAAGGGTTAAAAAAGGTTAAATCACCCGCTTTGAAAAACTAGTAGTGTCGGAACTCTGCCGAATTTTTGAAGAAAATGAAAAAAAGAAAAAAAAAGAGAAAAAGAGTCTTGTTTTCAAAAGAAGTTTGTTTTATCGGCCCGAACTACGCCGGTTTGATTCTCACAAGGTGTGAGATACGTAGGCAACCCTCATCGGGTCCAACCTCCCTTTTTTCAGGAATAGCCGAAATGTCAGAATTTTAATTTCATCATAAATGAGTTGGGTGATGCCGCTTTTGTCAAATGTAGCCGAATGTTCCCGAAAGGGACGCGCCGGAAGGTTGATTTTGCATAAACAACCGCTTTTGGTCATTTTTTGAATTTTGACCAATTTGCCCAACAGCCTTAGAATCCTCGTCCCCGAGGCTCTGTGAGACCGTGTTCCCAATGTCGGGCCACTATTTTGAAAAAAAGAGTCATAAATAAATCAAGTGATGCTATTTTTGTCAAAAACAACCAAATGTTCCCGAAAGGGATGGCAGAAGGCCGACTTTGCATAAACGGCCACTTTCGATCATCCTTTAGAGTTTTTGATCGGTTGACCCTCACAGCCTTAAAATCTTCATCCCCGAAGTGCTGAAAGGTCGTGTTTGAAAATCGGATCTTTTTTCTAAAACATAGTCAAATCATCTTTGAGTTAAATAATCTTTTACTTAAATCACCTTAATAAATGTGCAGGATGAGCACAATGCAAAATGAACGCTTTTCGATAATGACTAAAGTCCCTGTCAAGTTGCGGCTATGGTGAGATGATTTAGGCGGTGAAGGGCAAGGTGAGGTCAAGAAATATCTGAAAGGTCTCACGAGTTTATTGGAAATCCAGCCTCGGGAGATATAATAAGAGCTTTAGTCATCTACTGGGACCCGACACACAATGTCTTTCATTTCTCCGATTTTGAACTCACTCCGACTCTGGAGGAAATAGCCGGGTACATCGGAAATGCTGAAGTTCCATTAAATCAAAAATACCTGGTTGTCCCAAGAGCTGTCACTGTACATCGGTTTCTAGATTCATTAAAGATACCCAGGACGGTCCATAACCCAGATTTGGCTGCAGGTTTCTGTAATTCGCGCTTCATATACGACAGATATGGTCATGTAAGAGGATTCAACAATCCGGGTAGCAAGTTATGCAGCAAAGGCAACCGTCAGAAGTGGGATGAACATAGACGAGTGGCTTTCATGATAACATTTTTGGGCCTTTTGGTGTTTCCGAGGAAAGATGGAAACATTGATCTGAAAATATCCGGGGTCGTCAGTACTTTGCTCACTCAAAATGAAAGCACTCTTGCGCCTATGGTAGTATCTGATATCTTTCGAGCTCTCACAGCCTGCAAAGCCAGAGGGAATTTTTTTGAGGGGTGCAATTTGCTGCTACAAATATGGATGACTGAACATCTCTGCCACCGCTCCGAGCTTTTGAGTTATGGTTCCTCGAAGAAGACTTGCATAGAAGAATTTTACACGAGAATCAAGGAGGCCAGTCTACCCGAGGGAGTTACGGCATGGACGTTATTCTTTCGAACCCTCACCACCAGCCAAATACAGTGGACACTGGGATGGTTGCCTGTTGATGAGGTCATATATATGACGGCAGCTAGGACCCATTTTCTATTGATAGGACTTAAGAGCATTCAGCCTTACGCGCCCTATCGAGTTTTGAGACAACTCGGGAGATGACAGATAGTGCCACATAAGGAAGATCTTAGTGCTCAAGCAATTGAGATTAGCCCTGACGGACAATTTCCTGAAGCTAAAGTCCGCCAGATCTGGAATGAATGTCAATGTTTAAAAGCAGATACTTGCGTGCAGGATCGGGCCAAAGGTGAAGTAGCACCAGGGTACCTCGTGTGGTACAGAAGGGAACTTGAGCACAAAAGACCGGCTAAAAGACCCCATATCCTGAATTTTGCCGAGTCATTACAGGAGCAATGAGATTGGTTAGCAAAAGAAAAAAGCTACCAGGCTGAAATCAGCAAGCTAAAACAACAAATTGAAGGTCTAAAATTTGAGAACAACGTGCAAGTTGCTACTGATCTGGGAGAAAAAAATAGGTTGGCCCAGGAAAACGAGACGATTAGGGCCCAAATCCAGCAAATAAGGATAGCCTCTGATAACCAACAAAGGAGCCGGTCGGATGAGCGACTGATAAAAGGTTTAAAAATGGAAATTAGTGAGTGCCGGAGTGAGTCAGAGAATTTTGAGAATATCATAGCAGGACTCGAGGCACACTGGGCAAAAAGAACAGAGGAGCGCAACCGGTACCTACAACAGTTGAAAGGGGATCACGAGCAAACCATTGCCAATTTGAAGAGAAAGGTGGCCACTCTTGAGGACAGAGCGGCTGAGCAAGCCCGAACTTTTGAAGCTGAAAATAAACATTGTTATGATTTACTGGCCCATATGAAAGTAGAAATTCAGCAGTGGCAGAATCAACATCTCCAGGATTCTCGGGTTTTGAAGGCCCGTAATAATCAAATAGAGCGCCTACTCATAGAAAAGGGGCAAACCAGGGATAAGATTATGACCATTGCCCATGCCATCATTAGGAGGTGTCTACGGTGCGAAGATATGACCCGCACTACCTTCTTCTCGGCAGTGATGATTTATGTCAAGCGAACCATGTATGAGCTGGAATAACTTGAAAGGGACCTCGCACCTAAGCCCGCGGCGAGGCCGAACGATGCCCCGCGGGCGCCAATTTTTAAAGCTTTAATGTATTTATAGGTCGAGTCTGTATTTTCCGTCTTGGCGTCTTTTGTTTGTCTTTTCGCATCAGGGTGTATCAGTAGTTTTTGAGTTTGTATTTATTTCAAGTCCGTTATTTTCCCTTTTTCAAAAAATGTTTAGTTTGTAATAGAATGTTTTAGTAATAAAAAATGTTTCTTTATTTTTGCACTTGTTTGTCTTGAACTACGTAATGATCTGATTCACGCGGCGTCGTGATACGGAGGTAATCCTCATCGGATCCGGTCACGTTTTTAACTTCAAATAAAAAAAAAATATATATATATATATAATAAGAAAATATAAATAAAGGGAAGTATAAAGAAAAGCCGGAATGACGCATGCCATCAATGCAAACATGTAGAAACTCACTTAACTGTATAGGTGCATCACACCCCAACGTGAGATTACCTGTCTGTTATTTGTTTCAAACTAACCGTTTGCTTGCTGCTAAGTCCAGGTTTTTAGAAAGGTGGTTTGGTTTTGTGGAGGTCTGGCCTCACATTCATACTTTACGAGGTCAAAAGGAAGTGTTCAGCTTCCCGTCACTAAGTCAAGAGGAAGTATTCACACTTACTCCTTTGCCAATGATTCCTATTTCCGAAGAGAGTTCAATCTCGGCCATCCCAACTTCCGAATCAGCAACTGCTGAAGAAAACAGAATCTTGCGGCTTCGCATGTTGGAAATGTTGGATGACTGGAACAATGGAAAAGAGCCGCCGAGTGTAATCCCTGGATTCCCCAAGCTGTTCTCTAGGACAAGTGGGACTTCCAACGTCCCCATAAGTTATCCAACCACCCCATTCGGGTATCCTACCATTTCAGCCCACTCCGCTGGATCACCCTCCAATTCTTATCCCTGGATGTCACCGACAGATGTGGCTACAAACATATTCACTGCACCGCCCTGTCCAATCACGGCATAACCCGCTATACACAGGCCTAATTTTGACTCTTCCTCATTCACATTTCAAGCACCATCCTTCTCACTGGAACCAACTCGGTTTACCACCAACGCTCACCCTCAGCAGCCTCAATGCGAGTTTACGCCTGGGCAAGACCGAAATCCCAAAGCTCTTGAATAAGATGAAATGGCGAGAAGAATGAGGATCCTCGAGCAGAGCTTAAAAAATATGCAAGGTTTAAGTGGGCAGAAGAGTGTCTCCTATACTGATCTATGCATGTTCCCTCACGTGCACCTTCCCGTAGGGTTCAAAACACCGAAGTTTGAGAAATATGATGGGCATGGCGATCCCATTGCTCACCTAAAAAAGTATTGCAACCAATTGCGTGGGGCTAGCGACAAAGAAGAATTGTTGATGGCATACTTCGGAGAAAGCTTGGTGGGCATAGCCTCAGAGTGGTATATGGATCAGGACATATCTCGTTGGCACATTTGGGACGATCTTGCCAGAGATTTTGTAAGGCTGTTTCAGTATAATATTGACATCACGCCAGACAGGAATTCTTTGTCAAACTTGAAAAAGAAACCCTCAGAAAGCTCCAGAGAATACTCTATTAAATGGCGCGAGCAAGCATCAAGGGTAAAACCTCCTATGGATGAAATAGAAATGGTCAATACTTTCCTCCAGGCTCAAGAATCGGATTACTTCCAAAACATGATGTCGGCCATGGGAAAACCTTTCGCATAAGCGATTAGGATCGGGGAAATGGTAAAAAATGGGCTAAAACGGGTCGAATTCTAAGCCAATCTGCTATCAGATTTACCTCCCAAGCCATTCAGGGTGGGTCTGGAGGAATAGCAAAGGGAAAGAAAAGGGAAGAAACATTCATGGCAGCATCGGGTACAAGGAGAAACTATACTCCCAGATCTCTTTTTTCAGAGAGGACCCCGCATCACTATTACCCTCACCAAGATTTGGCCTATACTCCTCAGCCATACTCGGTCATGAATACTCAGCCTTATGTCCCGCCACCGCAACAAGCCAATCGGAGCCAAGCTCCACCTCCCAGAAATCAGCCTCCTTACCGAAACCACTATAATCCACAACTACCCTAGAATAACTTCCATCCTCAAGAACCACCCAGAAGACAAACTTTCACACCCATTGGTGAACCGTATTCTACCCTATTCCCAAAACTGGTCCAGATGGGTTTCCTGCAACCAGTCCCTCAGACAAGGCAAAATCCAGCATCACCTGCTTACAGAGCCGGTGTCAGGTGTGCTTAGAGTAGAAGGGCATGATACCAATGATTATTGGACTTTAAAAAGGGCAGTAGAGAACTTAATAGAACAGGAAAAGATAGTATTAAGGGACGAGGAGGTCCCAAATGTGACCAACAATCCGTTGCCCGCTCACAATAATGGGCTGTTGATTGGGATGATTTGTGAGGACAAGGAGTTTGATCCTGCCCTAAAAGCTATAATCGCCATTGTCAATGCAGAGAAAAAGCTTAAAGCAGCCCCGAAGCAAGAGAAAGGGGAAAAGAAGACTAATACTGTCAAGGTTGAGCTCGAAAAGAAGGCTGAGACAAAGACAGAAACGATGGTGCCTTCGAAGAATGAGGTTCTCTATGTTCCACGAGGTCGATCAGAGAAGCCACAGAGATTCGAAATGAAAAGGGGAATGCCGATGTACGTGTCAAAGGGGGCATATGTGGTCCGGGGGACGATTAGACCGCCTCGGCTGAATGAGCCAGCGGTTATCGGACGCGTGCCACAGAAGCCAATGACAGACCCATCTACGATACCGTGGAATTATCACCAAACATTGGTTACATACAAAGGCAAAGAAATCACGAGGGAACTTCCAGAAAATACTTCTGCTGGAAAATATTCAGACATTCAAGAAGTGAACAATGTCACACGGAAGCGCTTCCCACCCAAGAAGCCCGTAAGCGCTGAAGAAGCAGAGGCTTTCTTCCAGAAGATGAATATTCCTGACTATGCAGTGGTGGATCAGTTGCGCAAATACCCTGAACAAGTGTCTATGCTATTTTTGCTAATGAGGTCCGCCGAACATCAAAAGATCCTGCTCAAAACCCTGAATGAAGCGTATGTGCCGGCTGAGACTTCAGTTGAACAACTTGAAAGAATGACGGAAAGGTTCTTTGTGGTTAATCAAGTTTCTTTTAGCAAGAACGATTTGCCTCCGGAGGGAGCAGCTCACAACAAGGCTTTACATCTGACAGTCAAGTGTGAAGACTACTACGTCAAGCGAGTAATGTTGGATGGGGGTTCGGGTGTTGACATTTGTCCGCTCTCTACGCTGCAAAGAATGGAAATTGGGACCGGAAGGATTCGCCCCAATAATGTCTGTGTAAGAGCTTTTGATGGCATCAAGAGGGACACCCTCGGAGAAATAGACCTGATATTGACTATCGGGCCGGTGGAGTTCGAAGTAGCTTTCCAGGTACTGGATATGGACACATCTTACAACTTCCTCCTCGTAAGACCTTGGATTCATATTGCAGGGGTTGTACCCTCCACTCTCCACCAAATGGTGAAGTTTGAATATGAAGATCGGGAAATTGTGGTCCACGGAGAAGACGAACAGTCTATTTATCGGGACCCATCCATCCCATATCATGAAGCAAGAGAAGGGAGTGAGCACACAATTTATCAGGCTTTCTAAATTGTGCTGGCGGAGCAGTATGAAGAAGGGAGCCCTTTCCCCCAACCTTTCTTGTACAACGCTTCAATCATGGTTGCTAAAGAAATGATCCGACGGGGATTCAAACTGGGAGAAGGACTTGGAAAATCGTTGCAATGAATAATTGAACCTATCACCTTGCCTTCCACTAAGAAATTCTTCGGGGTAGGTTTCAGACCCACTTCAGCTGATATAAGATGGGCAAACGATAGAAAGAAGAATGGTTGGGTCTTGCCTCAACCGGTTCCGCATCTTTACAGAACGTTTGTCAAGCCAAAATACCAGAATAAATAAGAAGATGAGGCCTTTACTACCGAAGAGATTAAGGAGATCTGTGGGGCCATGAGAAAGATACTATATGAAACCCACATGGTTCAGCTGGGAGAAGGCACAAGCACCGCTGAGGTGCTATACATGGGGCCAAATGCTAAGCTTCAAAATTGGGAGGCTACACCGTTCCCAGTTAGGCAGGAGTCCGGGTAGACTTGTCTGCCACCTTTCCTGCATCACGGGTTATCCCAGGGTGTAACTCGGATGTTTTTCTTTAGTTTCCCATTTTAACTTCCTGAAATATAAACCCTGTTATCTTCCCAATTCCAAGGAATAAAATCAGTATTTCATTTATTTTCTTTATTCTTTCTTATTTTACTATTTTTCTTTTATCTTTTCCTTTCAGTTATAATAATACGGATTTAAATAATATGACATGCTTGCGGACTTCACGCCCAAATCCAAACGAGCCATCTAATTGTGAAATAATGAACCAAGAACCGGAATATGACGAAGAAGAGGCTTTTAGGGAAATAAATCGAGAATTGGAACACTTTGAGAATAAACCTAAGCCGAATTTGAATGACACCGAACCGGTTAATTTGTGAACTCCTGAAGAAATCCGAGAAACCAAAATAAGCATTCACATAGATGAGAAAACGCGAGATGCAATAATTCGACTCCTCTTTGAATTTAAAGATGTGTTTGCTTGGTCATACGATAACATGCCAGGATTAGGTGTTGATCTAGTGGTGCATAAATTGCCAATTTACCCTGATTGTCCTCCAGTTCAACAGAAGCAGAGGAAGTTCAAGACTGACATCAGTGATAAGATCAAAGAAGAAATCACAAGGCAGTTGAAAACAAGAGTAATTCGGGTAGTCCAGTATACTACGTGGTTGGCTAATGTAGTTCCTGTACCAAAGAAAGATGGGAAAACTCGGGTGTGTGTGGATTATCGAGATTTGAATAAGGCAAGTCCCAAAGACAATTTTCCGTTGCCCAACATCCACATCCTTGTTAATAACTATGCCAAACATGAGATACAGTCTTTCGTAGATTGTTACGCTGGATATCATCAGGTGTTGATGGATGAAGAAGATGCCGAGAAAACCGCCTTCACTACACCTTGGGGTACTTACTATTATTGGGTTATGCCGTTCGGTTTAAAGAATGCCGGGGCAACTTACAAGAGAACCATGACTGCCATTTTTCATGATATGATGCATCAAGAGATAGAGGTGTATGTAGACGACGTGATAGTCAAGTCCAGGACTCAGGACGATCATGTTCGAGACTTGAGGAAATTTTTTGAGAGGCTGAGAAAGTACGACCTGAAGCTGAATTCGGCTAAGTGCGCCTTCGGAGTCCCATCGGGCAACCTTCTGGGTTTCATAGTAAGCAGGAGAGGTATCGAGTTAGATCCAACAAAGATAAAGTCTATCCGAGATTTACCTCCTCCAAGAACGAAGAAAGACGTGATGAGTCTATTGGGCAGGTTAAACTATATCAGTCGATTCATTGCCCAACTAACTAGCACATGTGAGCCCATATTCAAGCTATTGAGGAAGGATGCAGGAATCAAATGGACGGCTGAGTGTCAAGAGGCTTTTGACAAGATCAAAGAATATCTTTCAAATCCTCCAGTTTTGGTCCCGCCAGAGCTAAAGAGACCCCTGTTCTTGTATCTGACGGTCTTGGAAAATTCTTTCGGTTGTGTCCTCGGACAACATGACATAACTGGAAAGAAAGAGCAGGCGATCTATTACTTAAGCAAGAAGTTCACCGGTTATGAGGCCAAGTACACTTTGTTGGAAAGAACGTGTTGTGCTTTGACGTGGGTCGCTCAAAAATTGAGACATTATCTCCAAGCTCATATAACTTACCTCATAACCAGGTTGGATCCTTTGAAGTACATATTCCAGAAACCGATGCCTACTGGGAGATTAGCAAAGTGGCAAATCTTGCTTATTGAATTCGACATAGTCTATGTCACTCGCACGGCAATAAAAGCCCAGGCGTTAGCAGATCATTTGGCTGAGAACCCGATTGATGATGAGTACCAACTATTGAGTACTTATTTTCCAGATGAAGAGATAAACACCATAGGGTTAGTCTCGGAAGACGCTCATGCTTGGAAGATGTTCTTTGATGGGGCTGTAAACACCAAAGGTGTAGGAATTGGGCAATCTTGATCTCACCCACTGGTCAACACTATCCGGCTATAGCTAAGCTTCGTTTCTTTTGCACGAACAATACAGCTTAATATGAAGCCTGCATTATATGCATGAATATGGCGATCGATCAATATGTTGAAGATTTGTTGATTATGGGGGATTCTGATCTGATTATCCGACAAGCCCAGGGTGAATGGGAAACTCGAGATGTCAAGCTTAATCCTTACCGGCAGCACGTGGAGGATCTCAGCAAGCGATTCAAATCAATAAAGTTCAAGTATATCCCGCGGTGTCACAATAAACTAGCCGATGCACTTGCCACCTTAGCTTCAATGTTACCTTATCCAGGCAATACCCACATCGATCCCTTGGAAATCCAAATCAGGGAAAGACATGGTTACTGTAATGTAATCGAGGCGGGACCAAGTACCCAGCCATGGTACCATGATATTAAGAGGTTCTTGAAAACACAAGAATACCCCGAACATGCTACTGGAGATCAAAAGAGAACTATTAGGCGGCATGCGAGTGGATTCTTTTTGAGCGGCGAGGTATTGTATAAAAGAACCCCGGATCTCAATTTGTTGAGATGTGTTGACGCAGAAGAGGCTGGAAGAATCATGCATGAGGTACACGTGGGAGTATGTGGGCCCCACATGAACGGGTATGTTTTAGCAAAGAAAATCCTTCGAGCGGGTTATTACTGGATGAACATGGAAAAGGACTGTTTTAGTTTCGTTCAAAAGTGTCATCAGTGTCAGGTGCACGGTGATTTGATTCATGCACCTCCCACAGAACTGCATCCCGTGTCTGCACCTTGGCTATTTGTTGCCTGGGGTATGGACGTCATTGGGCCAATTGAGCCAAAAGCCTCAAATGGACACAGATTCATATTGGTCGCTATTGATTACTTCACAAAATGGGCCGAAGCTGTCACTCTCAAATTGGTCACTAAGAAAGCCGTGGTAGATTTTGTACATTCAAATCTTATTTGTCGTTTCGGTATTCCTGCAACTATCATCACAGATAATGCGGCAAACATGAATAGTCATTTGATGGAGGATGTATGCGAACAGTTCAAAATAACGCATAAGAACTCCACTCCTTATCGGCCCAAGGCCAATGGCGCTGTTGAAGCAACAAACAAAAACATCAAGAAGATTTTGAGGAAGACAATCCAGAGTTCCAAACAATGGCATGAACAGTTACCTTTTGCCTTGCTGGGATATCGCACTACAGTACGCACATCGGTAGGGGCAACCCCATACTTGTTGGTTTATGGGACCGAGGCTGTGATACCGGTAGAGGTAGAGATTCCTTCACTCCGAACCATTGTTGAAGCAGAGATTGAAGATAACGAATGGGTTAAGACTCGATTGGAGCAGTTGACCTTAATTGATGAAAAGCGAATGGCTGCGGTCTGTCATGGGTAGTTGTACCAACAAAGAATGGCCCGTGCTTACAACAAGAAAGTGCGACCCAGGAATTTTGAGGTAGGTCAACTAGTGTTGAGGCGCATTCTTCCACATCACCAGGAAGCAAAAGGAAAATTTGCTCCTAATTGGAAAGGTCTGTACATCATCAGGAAAATATTGCCAAGAGGAGCGTTGTATCTGGGTGATATTGAAGGAAATGATCCTGAAACAGCTGTGAACGCAGATGCAGTCAAAAGGTACTATGTCTGAGTTTACTTCGGTGGTGTGTTGGCACATTTGAGATGATGAAGGCTTTTATTCCCACTACCCAAACACTATCAACTCTTTCTACAAACCCTTTGAGCCGGTTACATTTCTTTGGCTACCCTCTTTGGAATCCAAAAGCACCGTTGAAAAAAAAATGATTAGCCTGAACTACGTCTCACTTAATTCCGAAAGGATACGCAGACAGCCTCTCTCTGGGGTTCAGTCACACCAAAACAAAAATCCAATTTTCCCTGAAGTTGAAACTGGGGCAAATGTTATAATGGTTCAACCACGGGCACACCAAATGGTTCCCAAGTTGTAATTTCATCCACAATTCTCTTTACCAAAAACCAAGTATAAGTCCTTCGGATCAATTGCCAAAGGCGGGGGAAACCGAGAAATATCATGGTTGGAAGTCGATGCATTCTAAAATTGAGAGAAATAAAATGAGAGAGTCTTGTCGGTGAAAACCTTCGGGCACCCTAAGGCGACGAGAGTAGAGAAACCAAGAATGAGAGAGTCTTTTTAGTGAAAACCCGCAAAAAGTACTATCGGGCGACGGTGAGAAGAGAAATGAGAGAGGTCGGCTAGCGAAAACCCGCAAAGGGCGCTGTCGGTCGAAAAGATGATTTCACCACAGAAAGTTCTGGCAAGGTTCCCTGGTTGGGAAACATAGATCCGTTTTGGTTCATGAGGAAATGCAAGTTCATGAGGTTCGGGCATCCAGTCCAAAAAGCATGTCATGTCAGTTTGAAGCCAACATGCACCTTAGATAAGTCCTTCTTTTCCCCCGAAAGGGACGCTTCTCTTTTAAATTCGTTTCTCCGCTCTTTGTTTACCTTTCCTTGAATCCCTTTTGTCTTAACCCTAAATTCCAAAATGTGTTAGAAAGAAAAGGTGGCAGGACCGGTTTCACAGAGCTCCATCTGGCAAGAGGTGAAGAAAATACCCAGCCTCAGTGGTGCGTCAGTCCAATCCCGACTGATCATGATGTTTGATTACCTCCAAAGCAAAGGCATTAAAAAAAAGTCAAAGGCAAAGGTCTGGGAAGCGGAATGAGAACCAAAGCCTTACACAGGCGAGTCATCATGAAATCCTAAAATCTGAGTCTTATCAGTTTGGAAGGGGGTCGCCTTTGAAGCAAATCAATGGCAAAGTTTCTCAACAGAAATGAGGCCGGGACCAAGCAATTGGAATGATCAAGGCCACCGAACCAACTACCGTTTTCAAACTGACAATTGTTCTTTGTTTGGAAAATTGAAACAGGTGCAATCCAAAGCAACCGTGCAAGAAGCAGGTGCAACCAAAAAGGAAAAGAAATGCACAAGTGCAAGAAACAGCTTTGCAGCAAGGAATCAACCCAAAAGGAAAGTTTCCTCCAAATTCTTTCCTGCATTTTTACTAAACAAAAAACGAAAAGAGAAATAAGAAGAAAATTCCAAAAAAGGGGTTAGTTTAGAATCCCCAATATCAACCTATTATTCGCCAACATTAGGACTCCAATCCCTAAGTTGAGATTTTAGACATAGGGCCTCCATTCCCTAGTCATCTTTGCCAACATTAGGGCTCTAATCCATGAGTTGAGATTTTAGACATAGGGCCTCCATTCCCTAGTCACCTTTGCCAACATTAGGGCTCCAATCCCTGAGTTGAGATTGTAGACATAGGGCCTTCATTCCCTAGTCACCTTTGCCAACATTAGGGCTCCAATCCCTGAGTTGAGCAATTTTCCTTTAGCCAACATTAAGGATCCAATCTCTGAGTTGAGATTTTAGACATAGGGCCTCCATTCCCTAGTCACCTTTGCCAACATTAGGGCTCCAATCCCTAAGTTGAGATTTTAGACATAGGGCATCCATTCCCTAGTCGCCTTTACCAACATTAGGGCTCCAATCCCTAAGTTGAGATTTTAGACATAGGGCCTCCATTCCCTAGTCACTTTTACCAACATTAGGGCTCCAATCCCTAAGTCGAGATTTTAGACATAGGGCCTCCATTCCCTAGTCACCTCTGCCAACATTAGGGCTCCAATCCCTGAGTTGAGCGATTTTCGTTTAGCCGACATTAGGGCTCCAATCCCTGAGTTGAGCGATTTTTTTTAGCCGACATTAGGGCTACAATCCCTGAGTTGAGCGATTTTCTTTTAGCCGACATTATGGCTCCAATCCCTGAGTTGAGCAATTTTCGTTTAGCCGACATTAGGGCTCCAATCCCTGAGTTGAGCGATTTTCCTTTAGCCGACATTAGGGCTCCAATCCCTGAGTTGAGCAAGTTTCCTTTAGCCGACATTAGGGCTCCAATCCCTGAGTTGAGCAATTTTCTTTTAGCCGACATTAGGGCTCCAATCCCTGAGTTGAGCAAGTTTCCTTTAGCCGACATAGGGCTCCAATCCCTGAGTTGAGCAATTTTCCTTTAGCCGGCATTAGGGCTCCAATTCCTGAGTTGAGCGATTTTCTTTTAGCCGACATTAGGGCTCCAATCCCTGAGTTGAGCAATTTTCTTTTAGACGATATTAGGGCTCCAATCCCTAAGTTGAGCAATTTTCTTTTAGCCGACATTAGGGCTCCAATCCCTGAGTTGAGCAATTCTCTTTTAGCCGACATTAGGGCTCCAATCCCTGAGTTGAGCAATTTTCTTTTAGCCGACATTAGGGTTCCAATCCCTGAGTTGAGCAATTTTCGTTTAGCCGACATTAGGGCTCCAATCCTTGAGTTGAGCAATTTTCCTTTAGCCGACATTAGGGCTCTAATCCCTGAGTTGAGCAATTTTCTTTTAGCCGACATTAGGGCCCCAATCCCTGAGTTGAGCAAGTTTCCTTTAGCCGACATTAGGGCTCCAACCCCTGAGTTGAGCGATTTTTCTTTAGCCGACATTGAGTTGCATCTTTTGGACTTGAGGTTTCCAATCCCCTCATCAATTCTGTAGATTTTTTATGGCAATTAACTCACAAAATTTTCATAGTGAAACTGGGGCAGAACAATTTTGTTTGTTTGTTTGTTTTGTTGTCTGAGCAGGTTTGACCTCGAGGCACAGGGATCGAGATAACCTACGGAGGGAGTTTCAATCCAGAATAAAGGAAGTAAGAAAAGAACAAAAAGAAGATGAGCCCAAATACTAGAGCAAACAAAGTGCGGATCGCTCAAGATCTGATTGAAGTCACGAGCTCCGTCAATCCCACTTCACTCAATGCTGCAGAAATAAACAATCGCCTACAACTTGCGAGCATCAAGATTCAGATCGACGTCTACAAGCAGAATCAGCTAAGACTCAAGATCAATTTGCGAAAGAATTATAGATAGGAATCTTGTAACTAGTAGTTGATAGGCATATCTAGCTTAGTTTTAATTCTCCTTTGGTGTAATAAGGAAGTCGGTAAAGTAGTAGTAACAGCATGCAACAACAGTAACAGCAGCATTGCAGTCCCATGGTAGTCCCAGCTACCAAAACTTCTCGAACTACATTGACTTGATTCCTGTTTAACCCAGGATATGTAGGAAACCTCTGAAGCAAAGGTTCGGTCAAATATTTCAAAAAAAAAATGCTTCACACGGAGTATTCAACGGGAAAAAATCGCTCGTATCCGCTCACTTTATCTTTGCGCGAAAACTCTTCGCGTTTTCAGACAAAGAGGGGCAGCTGTGAGCACGTGATTTTTGCTTCACGGAAATTACTCCAAAAGAAATCGAAAACAAAAAGTCACCTTTGGATACAATTTTGAGAATTTACGTGACATTTTGGTAATTGTTTTGTCCGTAAATGTTTACCTTGTCGTAGTTAATTTTAAAAATACAAAAAAATACGGGTCGCATGTATATTTAGGATTTAATTGTGCATTTTGGAATTAATTAAACCATAATTTAGTTTTCAAAGGGAAAACCACAAAAATATGCATTTTTATTCTATCTGTCGTCATTGTGTGATTTTATTTTAACTAAACGTTTTAATTTGTGTGTTAATTTTGTTGAATGTTAATTAATATTTGTGTAGTTTTGGTTTTAATTTAATTAGGAATTTTTGTTTAAATTAAAAGAATGAAAATGGAGGAAAATACCTGATTTGGGCCAAAAATTCAATTGAAAATCAGGCCCAATCCATCACGCTGACCCAGTCCACGACATGGGCTTCCAAACGACGTCGTTTAGGTATATTTGATTTGAGCCGTTCATCTCACTTCATCTAACGGCTCCAGGCTTTCCCAGATACCCGACCCACTGGTACCCGGATTGATCCATTCCCAACACTAAACCAAACGACGTCGTCCCCTTAAGTGAAAAAATCAAGGCCGTTGATCATCAATGATCCAACGGCCAAAATTCAACTCCCCATCCCGTATATTAACCCTTCTCTCTTACCTCATGCCCCCGTAACCAAACACCCCCCATGCACCCCTTCGTCTCTATCAACTCGGAGACGAAACCCTCAGCAAACCCTAGCTGCCATTGAATCCCTAAGCCTGAAACCTGGCGGCGACGATGCCGGTGACCACCAAATTAACACCCCTAGTGCACCTCGACCCCCTGGACACGAATCTGCAATTCGTTTGGTTCGAATCAACCTACATCGTCTCGAATCTTCATCTGAAGATTCGAGCCAAACCTCAACTTGTACTAACCGATCCCAAATGCACATCAGTTACTCCCCTGACCTCCCTTGTGACCAAACCAAGCCTGGTTTGGTTCGAATCGAACCAGAAAAGTTCGAACCCCTAATTTGAGCCCCAAGAACCCTAGAAATCCAAGAACCAGGAATTTGTCCAAATTAGCAGAGGTTTGGGATCTAATAGACCTTAGTCGAAGTGTTCTCCATTGAGAACACTTGATTAAGGTCCATTTGACTTCAAAAAGGTCGAGTCTGAGTTCAGACCTGGGTCATCTAGTTTTACTTGAGGTATTTCCTTTTCCCTTTATGTTTGTTCTATTTTTGTTTGTTTTGTTATTCGTTTGTGTGGTTAGAATAATTTTATTTCCAATTTTTGTGCTTTGTTCTTCTTCTTCTCCAAATCAGACCTCTTATTTGGTCGAAATTTTCGTCTGCTCGTTTGTTAAGTGTATGTGCTAAACTGTATAATCGATTGGAATGAGTTTGGTCGATTAATTAGTTTCTAGGGTAATTCCATGTTTTGTCAGTACAACTTGAATCACCTATGTGTACTGTTAGATTCTGATCATTAGCTATTGACTTGTATGTTGTAATTCATATAGTCGATTGGATAAATATCGTCAATGAGTTGGGATGTTAGAAACCTGCAAATTGTTCAAGTTTTAATGGTCTGTCAGTTTAATGCTAACATACCACTAAGCTAATGAATAAAATAGGGATCAATAGTGGGAGTGATAATGTTGTTAAGTGCCTTTAGTGACTGGAAATCAGAAAGAGCATGAGGTTTAATTTTAAAATAGAAATGGCCAGTTAAAAGACTGATAGATTTTTTGAATTAACTAGTGAAAAGGGTACTACTTGAGTTGGCTTAGTGAATTTACTGGTGGGAAATCAGTAACATCATGGGTTTAATGATAAAATGGTAGAAATGCACATGAGGAGGGAATAAAACAGGCTGTAAGTGAAATGTTTGAATAAAAGAATGGCCAATTCTAGTCTTTAAATAGACTGGATTTCGGACAAGAAAGGGGAGAACCTAAGAGATTCTATTTCTTGAACTAGAGTTGGAGATAGTAACAAACAAAAGCAAAAGAAAACCTCTTCAGATTCTTAGAACCTAAGACAATAGAGTGATATGTAGGCAGCTCAGATACCAGGGCTCGGTCACATTCCCTCCCTTTCCTTAAGTGTAGTCCGTCCAAGTAATGGTCGGGTCAAAAACACGTCTAGTCGTTCTTTGTCGGAAAACTCTTCGTGTTTCCAGTCAAAGAGGGGCAGCTGTAAGCACGTGATTTTTGACCCTCCCCGAGAATTTTCACATTTTTAGCGTGAATATGTGAAATTGGGTCCAATATAGTCATTTTAACTATTTTACTTTATTTCGTTGCAAAAAGAAAAATCACAAAAAATATATATATAATTTTAGTTTATGTATTTCTCATAAACTTGAAAAATACAAAAAAAATTGTACTTTATTTTGGTACTTTATATAAATTCAAAAATTACAAAAATATAGTTCTATTAATGTTTGCAGTCATTATAATTTTGAAAAATACAAAAAATATTACTTCATATTTTTGTCTTTATTAAAGAACGAAAATTACAAAAAATAAATAAATATAAGTTTTATTAATATTCTATAGTCATTTTAACTTTGAAAAATACAAAAAAATTACTTCATATTTTATCTTAAAAACGAAAATTACAAATAGTTTTATTAATATTTTGTAGCTATTTTAAACCTTGAAAAATATTTAAAAAGATATAGTTTTGTTTAAATACTAGTCTTATTTTTGGTAGTTATTTTGCTTACATAGGACTAGTTAAGCAACGTGTTCCTATTTCTCGGGTCCGGGCAAAAGAATAATATTCGGGTTCAAACTACCCGGTTTTAGGCCTAATTTTCGGACCTAGCCCATAATAAACCGTGTCCAGGACACGTGGGGAACCCCACCACGCGTGGGGGACATATGCCTCGAACCCCACCACGCGTGGGGCTCATTTTCATGGGCATTGTATTACAAAAACACGGACCAACGAAAAAGGACCGGGGAGGAATTGAAAAAGAGACTTTGAAAAATTTAAAAAGGGGGGACTACTGTTCATTTTCGTTCTTCTGGGGAAAACCCTACAAAAACCCACGAAAAACCCCAGCTCCTCCCATCGCCAAAACCTCCAGGCAACCACCCTCCTCCTACCAGCCTCCTCCATCGCCTGAAACCACCCGAATCCATAACCAGTCCGTCACCTCCTCTATCACCTCCTCGAACACAAAAAACCACCGGACCCCCTAACCGTCGTCCTCTTCTTCAACTCACCAAACGACGCTATAACCTTCGACGTCAACCAGTCCGTCACCTTCCCCGACGCCGGAACAGCAACCTCCAGCTCCACCGCGTCAACCACTGACCAACATCACCAAACGCCCACCTCCATTGACGCCGGCACCTCCGCTGTCGCACCAAACAGTCCACCAAAACCTCCGACCCTAAACCATCATCAAACAACCAACCCTACTACCCGCGACGACCAGTCGAAGACCGGACCCCTAACCATCGTCGAGGACTGTATCCTCGTCTTCTTCCTGAAGAAGAAAGGAAAAAACCCTACTGTTAAAAACAACCATCCGCAACCCTCCCCCTCGTCGGAGCCCTTCACCACAACCAGCCTCCCATCATCACCTCCAACGACCCCTTTGTTGCAGCTTCTCGCAACAGTTGCTGCGTCGAAAAATACAGCAGCTGTTGCTGCGTCGCTGCGTTGCTGAGCAGCTCAGCCGTTGCTTCAATCCGGTGAGGTTGTTTTGTTCGTCGAGGTCCGGTACGTCGAGGCGCTGTCCGAGGTTCCGTCGTTGTTCTTCGTTCAGAAAGGTCCGGCTTAAGTTCCATCGGAATCGTGTTTGTCGCTCTGAGTTGGTCGAGGTGCTAAGGTTAGTAAACCTCGATGTATTAGATAAATAAACTTACGTTGAATGTTTGAGATGTAATATAAAAATTGGTATGGAAATTTTCTGCCTATGTTTCATTGTCTGCATTTTGGTTCATTCTCATGTTATGTTATTCTTATTTATTTGATGTCGTTTAATTAAGTTTGACTAGTTGTTCTATGACACAAGTTTGACGTTAATTTGTTCGTCCTTTACTTCGCTTAGATCATTCGAAAAAATAGTATTATTGCATGTTGTTACTGCTGCCGAAACACTCATTCACTAAACTCCTTTTATTAAACTTCTAACAAGTCATGGGATTTTAGTTGTAAAGAGGCCGTAAGTTTTAGTATGGTTAAAAGCGTAAAAATGGCATCCCTTTAAAAATATAAAAAAATAAATAAATAAATAAATAAATAAATAAATAATAATAATAAAAAAATAAAATGAGACGAGCCTCGCCAAATAAAAGGGACAAATTGCGGGGCCCTCACAAAGTATATGTATTAAATACTTAGATTCCGGGATGGGTCGTTTAGCAAATTTCACGGCCCTACCCCAAAATAATAATGCGCTAGTTGCTTTAGGCGCGCCTTTAATAATGTTATCTCCCTAAACTCGGGTGCACATTTATGTGACCCAAATCCAAATCTCAACGGAGTCGAAATATGTCTCTAGTCACGGGCGCATTGATTGTGGCGTGGCCCGAGATGCATTTCCATGACGTTGCAAATTCTTTAAAAAATAAGAATGAGATGAGCCTCGCCGAATAAAAATACAAATTGCGGGGCCCTCAGTAAATACTTGTTTAAAATTACTTAGAATTCAGGAGGGTCGTTTAGCGAATTTCGCGGCCTCCGCAAAATAATAACGCGATAGTCTCTTTAGGCGCGTGTTTAATAATTTACTTTCTTAAGCTCGGGTGTGCATTTCATGCGACCCAAATCCAAATCCTAAAACATCAAATAAAATATGTTTCGGATTGTGGGTGCATTTCATGTGACACAGTCCAAAGATATATTTTAAGCGATGTTCACATTCTTGTAAAAACAATAATAATAAAGCGGTTAAAAGATAAATTTGCACATAAGTTCATATTGTATTAAAAATCAGATAAATAAGCCAAATATAACAGTTGAGCGACCGTGCTAGAACCACGGAACTCGGGAATGCCTAACACCTTCTCCCGGGTTAACAGAATTCCTTATCTAGATTTCTGGTACGCAGACTGTAATATAGAGTCATTCTTTTCCTCGATTCGGGATTAAAATTGGTGACTTGGGACACCCTAAATCTCCCAAGTGGCGACTCTGAAATAAACAAATAAATCCCGTTTCGGTTGTCCTTTAATTGGAAAAAACTCCCCTGCGCCCCGCGGGCGCGGAAAAAGGAGGTGTGACAGTTACTGCTGCTGTTGCTGTTGTTATTTGCTGTGTTACTGCTGCCATATTGCTTTTGCTGATCTTCTTCTTCTTCTTCTTCTTGTTTTTTTTTTCAACATCCAGGTACGCACTCGAATTAAGCTTTGATGTATCTCTGACTTGAAAGATGAAGAAATGGAAATACTCATGCTTTGCCTATGTGCTCATGTAGCTTACCCTGTACTTATGTTTCAAAAAATAGATATTAGTTGATGTGTAATTACTTAATACAGCTTAGTTTTGGTTGGTATTTGTTTGGATAGCTATGGTATAATTTGATTTGCTTTGGACTGTTAATGGACTATATAGTTGCTGGAATTTTGCGTACTTAATAATCTTAATATTGTCATTAGTTTAATTGAAAGTCAACAACAGAATTAATTGATTCCTGATCTGCATATTACAATTAATCATCAAACAGTCAAGTAATGGACTAACTTCAAATCATTTGCATTTAGTTTTGGATTTTTTTGGGCTGGCGTAATTGGGAATTGTATTAATACAGTTGCTTAGTATAGTTTTAGTATGATTCAAATTCATTTAGCATTAGATACTTTATTCATAGACAATGAGTCATAATTTAATCTGTGCTTAAGGGAATCCATCAATGACTCACGTAGTTTGTTAGTTAATAGCATGAAGTTGAGTTTTAACTTGGATTGTTGGGTTTATACAACTATATACGTTTGGATTCAAAAGCACTAGATACATCTGCTATCTCCGGGGATGTGCTTACTGGTTGGATTAAATGCCGCTTTTACCGCTTTGATATTATTTGAACTGTATATAAACTGTGCCGAAATCCTTCTCTTCTTACCTCCGGGGATGTGCTTACTGGTTGAGACTCCCTATTCTGTTAGTGTCATACCCTAAATAAAAGAGGCTCGGAAAGTTTCTAAGCCGGCTGGCCTTTTGGTTCCCGGAAAGGAGCTCCTTCCTCAGCTCGAGTTGTCCGCTCGGGTACACTGTCTAGAACACCGACCCAGGTTTTTTGAACCTAGTATAACAAAGCCACATGCCGGATCCCTAGTAGGAACGTTTATTTGCATCATGTGCATTTGACTTAGGGGACTCAACACAGGGGTTGGGTCCGTCTAGGACAAGCAACCTGAAAATAATAGACCATCTTATGGCATCCTATGTGCTACATGTTGTATTCAGTCAAGGGCGAATGGGTCATTTGGTCATTTCCAGCATGATGTTATTTTAATCAAAGCATGGGGAACATTTGTGGAATCCAAGAAGCCTTGAAATTCCCTATGTCCCCCACGCTTGCTTTTGGGAAAGCACATGGGGAACATTTGTGGAATCCAAGAAGTCTTGGAATTCCCATATGTCCCCCACGCTTCATATGTTGGGAAAAGCGCATGGGGAGCATTTGCGGAATCCAAGAAGTCTTGGAAATCATTATGTCTCTCATGCCACATTTTTGAAAGAAAATAACAATAAATATAAAAAATAAAAAATACATATAAAAACAAGGCATGAAAATTCAAAAGATTTTGTATGTTGTCATCGTTTTCCACAAATTAGAAAATCGTGAAAAGATGAGGAAATGGCAGTATAGAAATATAACTACTTATTTTTAGAAAAAAAAAACAAATGTCCAAGTAGTGTCGAAACTCTGCCGAAATTTTGAGAATATAAAATAAAAAATATATGTCTTATTAGTTTGTTTTATATATAAAAAAAAAAGCGTTAATAGAAAAGAAAATTGTTTGTCTTGTCATAAAAATGAAAAAAAAGTGTCTTGTTTTTAAAATATGTGTTATTTATTTATTTATGAAAATGACAAAAATTAAAATAATCCAAAAATATTTTCTCCATTATTGGCTTCTCTAGGAAGTTTTTCTAATTGTTTTCAAAAAAATAATATAATATAAAATAAAATAAAATAAAAAAGCAAATCCGAAAATATTTTGATTCTTTTTTTCAAAATTGAAAAGAAGATTCAAAATTCAAAAAAAAAACATTTTGAGAAAGCACTTCTTTTATTAAAAGTAAAATTTCGAAAAAATATTTTCTTCTTCTTCTTTAGAATAAAGAAAAAAAAGAGCAAATGAAAATTCAAAAAAAATATATCTTAGAAGTGTTTATTTTAAAAAGAAAATCAATCAAAAAAAATGCTTCCTTTCTTCTTTTAAAGTAGTTCATTGGACCGAACTACGCGGGTTTGATTCTCACCGGATATGAGATACGTAGGCAACCCTCATCGGGTCCAACCCCACCTTCTCAAAAAAGAAGGAATGTTTTATGTTTTTCGTTAATTCGTTTGTTTGTTATAAATGAAAATAATAGAATAATAGTTTATTTGATTGTTGTGAAAATAATAATAAATAAATAAATAAATATATATATATATAGAAAATGGAAAAGGGTCTTCTCAAAAATAGTTTATTTACCCGAACTACGCGGGTTTGATTCTCACCGGATGTGAGATACGTAGGCAACCCTCATCGGGTCCAACCCCACCTTTTGCAAAAAAAAAAAAAAGAAGGAATGTTTTATATTTTTCGTTAATTTGTTTGTTTGTTATGAATGAAAAATAATAGTCTATTTGATTGTTGTGGGAAAAATAATAAAAACAAAAAATATAGAAAATGGAAAAGGGTCCTCTCAAAAATAGTTTATTCGCCCGAACTACGCGGGTTTGATTCTCACCGGATGTGAGATACGTAGGCAACCCTCATCGGGTCCAACCCCACCTTTTGCTAAAATAGCTAAAAATCAAAAATTTTAATCTTGTCATAAATAAGTCGGGTGATGTCCAACCCACCTTTTGCTAAAATAGCCAAAAAACAAATAAATAAAAAATATATGTCAAATTTTAATTTTGTCATAAAGAAAGTCAGGTGACGCTGTTTTATCAAGACATAGCCGAATGTTCCCGAAAGGGACGCCGGAAGGCTGACTTTGCATAAACAGCCACTTTTGGGTCATTTTTAAGACTTGGTCCAGTTGACCCCCACAGCCTAAAAATCTTCGTCCCCGAGACGTTGAAAGGCCGTGCTTGCAATATTGAGTTTTCTAATTTGAAAAACGACAAAAGAGTCATAAATAAGTCAGGTGATGCTGTTTTGTCATAAATAGCCGAATGTTCCCGAAAGGGACGCCGGAAGGCTGACTTTGCATAAATAGCCACCTTCGGGTCATGTTTAGAATTTTTGGTCCAAGTTGACCCACACAGCCTTATAAATCTTCGTCCCCGAGGCGCTGAAGGGCCGTGTTTACAACGCCAAGTCTTTTATTGTAATTTGAAAAGAAAAAAAAATCAAAGAGTCAGCGGTCATGTGAATACCGTCTTTTGTCATAATAAGCCGAGCCAGCTTCGGCCGCATCTTAAACCGTTCTTGCCGAAATAGCCTTAGAGTATCTTTCAGTTGTCGAAAGGTTATTTTCGTAAAAGAATGGACAAGTTTGTAAAGTGTCGAAATAATCCTCCCCGGGCTCAAAATTCATGTGAAATTTGGAAGGGGACACATTTGCAAAAAATAACCGTTTGGTTGCGCATTTGTCGAACAAAGAAAGGGAGCTAGCCTTTTGTTTGTGAAGTTTGTAAACCTTTTGATTAAAATAGGCGGGTTGTTTGATTTTCAAGTTTGTAGGTCATCTTTAAACCTTTGAAACCCAGTTTGTTTTAATAGGAAAGTGAAAAAAAAATGTGTGTGTGTATTATTGTTTATCTTTTATTGGTCCGAACTACGCAAGGTCTGATTCATGCGGGGTCATGATACGTAGGCAATCTCCATAAGATTCGACCACAGCAAAAAAAGAAATGAAAAAAAGGAAAAAAAATGAAAAAAAAGAGAAAGGGGAGAATGAAAAAGAAAAAAAATCGAAAAATGAAATGAAAAAAAAAAAAGCAAAACGAAAAGAGAATGAAAAAAAAAGAATGAAAAAATGAAAAGAAAAAAAAAGAAGAATAAAAAAAAAAAGAAAAAAAGATGTTGTCAATAATGAGGACCGACTGAGTCCATTCTAACCTGTTTGTTTTGCAAATAAGTTAAGGTGGTTGGTTTGTGGTAAGCTGGACAATGACACCCATAATCCTTTACTTGCACCTCCTGATGCACACTCTGCGGGGATCAGGCCTGATGATGGAAGCACTTAAATCCTATTGGGAATTTGCTGACAGAGGACGATGATATTAAAGCTGGTAATAGTCTTGGCAGTATTGATGTAAAGCTCAGTGGCTAAGATGCCAATTTTTTTTTTGGGAGGACGCTTCGTTCCTTGGTCAGCAAGAGAGAAGCTTGTGGTGGCTTATTTTGTTGTCATTTCTGTTGTCCGGATTATTAAGGTTGCAATATGGATTTTGTCCTGTGTCAAACCTTCTTATCTTTTCCTTTTGTCATATCAGTTTGTTTAAGTTTTGTCCAGGTTGTTTAGGATTTTATTCCGGTTGTTTTGTTTGTTTTTTTTATTTCAAACCATTTCGCCGGTAGTCTAATGCAAAATCCGGTCTTTGATTATTTCCAGTTATCTTTTTGTTTAGTCATTGTATCATTTTTGTTCAGCGCCGATTCTAGTGACATGACATGCGCACACAGTTTGGGCCTAATCTTTAAAGTTAATCATAAAACCCTGGAAAGGCGATCAGACCATTTAAAGAAAATAAGGACGGTTTGAGATTATTCAGAGCTCGAGTCATGTGGAACTGGGGCAAGTTAAACACAAAGAAAACCGTTAAAGAAAGATTCGCCTAAATTGGCATGAGGGTCGTTCATAATAATGAGAATGAGAGTGTCGCCCAACGGTGCTTTAGAAGTGACAAATGAACAAACAGATGTTGAATATAATTGTCAAGTCCAGCACCATCGGAAGAGACTATAAATCTATTGTTCAATTGTGTTGTTTGCACTTGGCATGTTTTGAAGACTGGAATGACGAAGGCATTTTATTCTGCTACCTAAACACTTTATCCTTCGTTACCCCTTTTGAGCCTTATTTATTTTCTTTCATACCCCTCGTTCGGAATCAATAGCAACGACTAGAAGATGCGAACATGGAAGATAAAAAAAAGAATAGCAAAACAAAAAAAAAACAAGCAAAAAAAAAGCAAAAGAAAAAGAAAAGAAAGATAAGAAATGAGTGAAAAGAAAGTCAAATGAAAAAGGAATTGGGAACTACGTTTGACCTGATTTCTCAAAGAGGATACGTAGGCGCTTCACGGCTCGGTCATAGTTTTGAAAAATGAAAAAAAATTCAATTAAAATATCCCCAAGCAGGAAACTGGGGCAAAAAGTTGCGTTTGATGTAAATAAATCTAATTCTGAAGGTTGTAACTAATAACCCAAAATTAATGCATTTTTGAGCCTTTTATACCCTTTCTTTCTAGCCCTATCCAAAACCCACATTACGGTCCAAAGAAAGACCTTCCGATCAGTCTTCAAAAGATGCCAAGTCAAGACAAATGAAGAGTCTTACCGGCGAACATAACATTCTGTTCCACAGCAGAAAGGACTCTAATCTCCAACAGAAAGAGTCATACCAGCAACACTCCAAATCCCCAGCTGGAGAGAGATATAAAACGAGAGAGTCTTATCGGTGAAAACCTTCACAGGCACCATAAGGCGATGAAAGCTGAGAGAAGAACCCAAAAATGAGAGAGACTTGATAGTGAAAACCCTTCGGGCACTACAAGTCGAATAAGAATTGAGAATCAGAGGGGGAATCGCCAATTGAAGATCTTGAAAGATGATTGACGGTAAAGGATAGGCCCCATATGCGTGTCATGGCCATTAGAGTCGGTATCTGCGTTTGGTAGGTTTTTATTTATAGTTTCTTTTGTAAAAGAGTCATCGTTTCCTTTGTCTTTTGTTTTGTATCTTTTATCTTTCTCCTTTCATAAAAAAAAAAAAAATTCCCCAATAGAGTCTGTCCGGTCAAAACAAGTATGAAATGATTTCAGAATATGCCATCAGCTTTCCAATATGAGATCTGACTAGTATATCCAAATGGTATAGTCAGCGAGGAACAAGCGCGAGGCCAGTGTCACAAAGATATCCCCAGCAAAAGGGAATTGACAGAAGGATTGACAAGCGTCAAGAGGGATACCATTGCCTTAATCAAGGTTATAAACCTCAAAGACAAAGCCCGTGAACAAATCAAGGAGAGCAGTGAGCATGATTCGGCGAAATCCATACTAGACTAAAAGGTCGGGGAAATGCCAGTTTCCAAGCTATGCCACAAAAGAAGAGGGATATTCCCCAGCAGGAAGGGATTATCCCCAGCACATAATATCATATCCAACAAGTTGTGCAACGCAAAGCAAGGAAGGAAAAAAGGAAAAGCCATCCCGTTGGGAGTATCACAACCAACCACCATGTTTTAAACTAACAATTTTGTTTGATTTGAAACAGGTAAAGGAAATGGCATTGATGCCAGAACTGCATGCCACAAGGGATATTATCAAACTGGGGCAGAAAATTTTCCTTCCATTTAGAAAATTTTCTGGAAGTCAGGTACCCCCAGCTGATAACATTTTACCCCCAAACAGGTAAGTAAATCAAGGAAGGTAGTCTTTGAAGGAAGAAGCTATGCAAAAACAAAACAAAAAAAGAATTAAAAAAAAATAATAATAATAAAAGATGGGGAAGGTAGAAAAAGAAAATTCATCTCAATCCCCAGCAAGTATTCGAGGTAAGACATTTTCAAGTCTTAAGGATATGTCGGGTTCATCCGCCCTCAAATAGGATCTGTTGGGTTCATCCACCCTCAAATAGGATATGTCGGGTTCATCCGCCCTAAAATAGGATCTGTTGGGTTCATCCGCCCTCAAATAGGATATGTTGGGTTCATCCGCCCCCAAATAGGATATGTTGGGTTCATCCGCCCTCAAATAGGATCTGTTGGGTTCATCCGCCCTCAAATAGGATATGTTGGGTTCATCCGCCCCCAAATAGGATATGTTGGGTTCATCCGCCCTCAAATAGGATCTGTCGGGTTCATCCGCCCTCAAATAGGATCTGTCGGGTTCATCCGCCCTCAAATAGGATATGTTGGGTTCATCCGCCCTCAAATAGGATCTGTCGGGTTCATCCGCCCTCAAATAGGATATGTTGGGTTCATCCGCCCTCAAACAGGATATGTTGGGTTCATCCGCCCTCAAATAGGATATGTTGGTTTCAGTCTTTACATTTCTTGACCAGGCGCCCACCTGAATAACGAGAGGAATACATTTTTGTCTTTTCATTTCTGTTCAAGGTCACCCACCAGTATAATGCGGGCATATCATTTTTCATATCTTTACCACCAGGCGCCCACCTGAATAACGAGAGGAATACATTTCAGTATTTGCATTTTATGTTCTAGGCACCCACCTGTATAATGAGAGGAATACATTCAGTCTTTACTTTTAAGTGTTGAAACCAGGCGCCCACCTGTATAATGAGAGGAATACATTCAGTCTTTACTTTTAAGTGTTGAAGCCAGGCGCCCACCTGTATAATGAGAGGCATAAATTCAGTCTTTTATTTTAAGTGTTGAAATTGGGAGCCCGCCCAGATAACAGAGGCATACATTCAGTCTTTTATTTCAAGTGTTGAAATTGGGAGCCCGCCCAGATAATAGAGGCATACATTCAGTCTTTTATTTTAAGTGTTGAAATTGGGAGCCCGCCCAGATAATAGAGGCATACATTCAGTCTTTTATTTCAAGTGTTGAAATTGGGAGCCCGCCCAGATAATAGAGGCATACATTCCACGTCTTTACCCATAGGAGATGCATTTCCTCCTAAGTTTTAGTTTTACCCATAGGAGATGCATTTCCTCCTAGGTTTGTTCAGTTTTACCCATAGGAGATGCATTTCCTCCTAAGTTCAGTTTTCACCATAGGAGACGCACTTCCTAAGTTTCAGTTTCACCAATAGGAGACGCACTTCCTAAGATATGTTTCACCATAGGAGACGCACTTCCTAAAGTTCAGTTTCACCATAGGAGACGCACTTCCTAAGCAAGTTTCATCAATAGGAGACGCACTTCCTAAGTCAGTTTCACCATAGGAGACGCACTTCCTAAAGTTCAGTTTCACCATAGGAGACGCACTTCCTAAGTTCATTTCACCCATAGGAGACGCACTTCCTAAGATATGTTTCACCATAGGAGACGCACTTCCTAAAGTTCAGTTTCACCATAGGAGACGCACTTCCTAAAGCAAGTTTCACCAATAGGAGACGCACTTCCTAAGCAAGTTTCATCAATAGGAGACGCACTTCCTAAGTCAGTTTCACCATAGGAGACGCACTTCCTAAAGTTCAGTTTCACCATAGGAGACGCACTTCCTAAGTTCATTTCACCCATAGGAGACGCACTTCCTAAGATATGTTTCACCATAGGAGACGCACTTCCTAAAGTTCAGTTTCACCATAGGAGACGCACTTCCTAAAGCAAGTTTCACCAATAGGAGACGCACTTCCTAAGCAAGTTTCATCAATAGGAGACGCACTTCCTAAGTTCAGTTTTACCATTAGGAGACGCACTTCCTAAGTTTCAGTTTCACCAATAGGAGACGCACTTCCTAAGATCAGTTTCACCATAGGAGACGCACTTCCTAAGTTTCAGTTTCACCAATAGGAGACGCACTTCCTAAGATATGTTTCACCATAGGAGACGCACTTCCTAAAGTTCAGTTTCACCATAGGAGACGCACTTCCTAAGCAAGTTTCACCAATAGGAGACGCACTTCCTAAGTTAATTTCACCAATAGGAGACGCACTTCCTAAGTTTATTTCACCAATAGGAGACGCACTTCCTAAGTTTCAGTTTCACCAATAGGAGACGCACTTCCTAAGTTTCAGTTTCACCAATAGGAGACGCACTTCCTAAGATAAGTTTCACCAGTAGGAGACGCACTTCCTAAGTCAGTTTCACCAATAGGAGACGCACTTCCTAAGCAAGTTTCACCAATAGGAGACGCACTTCCTAAGTTAATTTCACCGATAGGAGACGCACTTCCTAAGTTTATTTCACCAATAGGAGACGCACTTCCTAGGTTCAGTTTCACCAATAGGAGACGCACTTCCTAAGCAAGTTTTACCCAGTAGGAGACGCACTTCCTAAGAACAGTTTTCCCAATAGGAGACGCACTTCCTAAGCAAGCTTCACCAATAGGAGACGCACTTCCTAATTTGATTCATTTTAAGTTCGACCATAGGAGACACAATTCCTAGTCCAGTTTTTGAAGTTTACCCGTAGGAGACGCACTTCCTAGTCGAGATTTTATTCATAGGAGACGCACTTCCTAGTTCTAGTCACTGAAGTTTTCACCCTTAGGAGACGCACTTCCTAGTTTAGCTCATTCCGATTCAACCATAGAAGACGCACTTTCTAGTTTGAGTCATTGAGGTTTTTATTTTAGCAGACACATTTGCTAGCAAGAGTTCTGGTTTTACTCATAGGAGATGCACATCCTAGCCTAGTCTTTAGTTTACTCTCATCATTGCATCAGTAGTGTAAGTGAGTTACGATTTTGCTAACGACTCACAAATCCTCCCAGTACAAACTGGGTTAGGAAATTTTGTTTGTTTTGTTTGTTTTGATTGTCAGGGACCCGCCTGTAGAACGGAGGTTGTTGCGTGTCGAAGATAGAAGAAGTCAGGAGTCCACCTGTAGAACGGAGAAACATTTTTCAAAATCAAGCAGTGACCCACTGGAGAGCAGAAGGATTACAACAGAAATCCCCAGCATTCAATCCAAGTTAGAAGCTCGCCTCAAGAGCGCGAATCAATAGTCTGGGATGATCAACAGAAGCTGGTCACAAAAACAAAAAAACCAAAAAAAAAAAAATAAGAAGAAAAAAAAGAAGAAAGAGAAGAGCCCAAAATACGGAAGTGGAGAACAAATGTGGTCTGCTCAAGAACTAGCACCTACAACTAGCAAGTATCAAGGTTCAGATCCAAAGTCTGTATGAAGCACCATTCAAGACTCAAGACCAAGTTTCAGAAGACTTAAGAGATAGGAATCCTTGTAACTAGTAGCTGATAGGCTTAGTTAGTCTTTTTCAGTTTTCATTTTTGTTGTAATGACAGGACCGCGGACCGGAACCTCAACGGAACGGCACCTCGATCGGCTCTTCACCTCGGTACACTTCACTATCTCTCTCATTCCCGAACTACACGTGGCCTGATTCCTGTATAACCAAGGATATGTAGGCAGCTCAGATACCAGGGCTCGGTCACATTCCCTCCCTTTCCTTAAGTGTAGTCCGTCCAAGTAATGGTCGGGTCAAAAACACGTCTAGTCGTTCTTTGTCGGAAAACTCTTCGTGTTTCCAGTCAAAGAGGGGCAGCTGTAAGCACGTGATTTTTGACCCTCCCCGAGAATTTTCACATTTTTAGCGTGAATATGTGAAATTGGGTCCAATATAGTCATTTTAACTATTTTACTTTATTTCGTTGCAAAAAGAAAAATCACAAAAAATATATATATAATTTTAGTTTATGTATTTCTCATAAACTTGAAAAATACAAAAAAAATTGTACTTTATTTAGGTACTTTATATAAATTCGAAAATTACAAAAATATAGTTCTATTAATGTTTGCAGTCATTATAATTTTGAAAAATACAAAAAATATTATTTCATATTTTTGTCTTTATTAAAGAACGAAAATTACAAAAAAAAAAATAAATATAAGTTTTATTAATATTCTATAGTCATTTTAACTTTGAAAAATACAAAAAAAATTACTTCATATTTTATCTTAAAAACGAAAATTACAAATAGTTTTATTAATATTTTGTAGCTATTTTAAACCTTGAAAAATATTTAAAAAGATATAGTTTTGTTTAAATACTAGTCTTATTTTTGGTAGTTATTTTGCTTACATAGGACTAGTTAAGCAACGTGTTCCTATTTCTCGGGTCCGGGCAAAAGAATAATATTCGGGTTCAAACTACCCGGTTTTAGGCCTAATTTTCGGACCTAGCCCATAATAAACCGTGTCCAGGACACGTGGGGAACCCCACCACGCGTGGGGGACATATGCCTCGAACCCCA
The DNA here is from genome assembly GCF_000393655.2 of Nicotiana sylvestris. Lineage (NCBI taxonomy): Eukaryota > Viridiplantae > Streptophyta > Magnoliopsida > Solanales > Solanaceae > Nicotiana > Nicotiana sylvestris. The sequence goes on along the minus strand of NC_091059.1, from coordinate 143,413,630 downwards.
CCACGCGTGGGGCTTATTTTCATGGGCATTGTATTACAAAAACACGGACCAACGAAAAAGGACCGGGGAGGAATTGAAAAAGAGACTTTGAAAAATTTAAAAAGGGGGGACTACTGTTCATTTTCGTTCTTCTGGGGAAAACCCTACAAAAACCCACGAAAAACCCCAGCTCCTCCCATCGCCAAAACCTCCAGGCAACCACCCTCCTCCTACCAGCCTCCTCCATCGCCTGAAACCACCCGAATCCATAACCAGTCCGTCACCTCCTCCATCACCCCCTCGAACACAAAAAACCACCGGACCCCCTAACCGTCGTCCTCTTCTTCAACTCACCAAACGACGCCATAACCTTCGACGTCAACCAGTCCGTCACCTTCCCCGATGCCGGAACAGCAACCTCCAGCTCCACCGCGTCAACCACTGACCAACATCACCAAACGCCCACCTCCATTGACGTCGGCACCTCCGCTGTCGCACCAAACAGTCCACCAAAACCTCCGACCCTAAACCATCGTCAAACAACCAACCCTACTACCCGCGACGACCAGTCGAAGACCGGACCCCTAACCATCGTCGAGGACTGTATCCTCGTCTTCTTCCTGAAGAAGAAAGGAAAAAACCCTACTGTCAAAAACAACCATCCGCAACCCTCCCCCTCGTCGGAGCCCTTCACCACAACCAGCCTCCCATCATTACCTCCAACGACTCCTTTGTTGCAGCTTCTCGCAACAGTTGCTGCGTCGAAAAATACAGCAGTTGTTGCTGCGTCGCTGCGTTGCTGAGTAGCTCAGCCGTTGCTTCAGTCCGGTGAGGTTGTTTTGTTCGTCGAGGTCCGGTACGTCGAGGCGCTGTCCGAGGTTCCGTCGTTGTTCTTCGTTCAGAAAGGTCCGGCTTAAGTTCCGTCGGAATCGTGTTTGTCGCTCTGAGTTGGTCGAGGTGCTAAGGTTAGTAAACCTCGATGTATTAGATAAATAAACTTACGTTGAATGTTTGAGATGCAATATAAAAATTGGTATGGAAATTTTCTGCCTATGTTTCATTGTCTGCATTTTGGTTCATTCTCATGTTATGTTATTCTTATTTATTTGATGTCGTTTAATTAAGTTTGACTAGTTGTTCTATGACACAAGTTTGATGTTAATTTGTTCGTCCTTTACTTCGCTTAGATCATTCGAAAAAATAGTATTATTGCATGTTGTTACTGCTGCCGAAACACTCATTCACTAAACTCATTTTATTAAACTTCTAACAAGTCATGGGATTTTAGTTGTAAAGAGGCCGTAAGTTTTAGTATGGTTAAAAGCGTAAAAATGGCATCCCTTTAAAAATATAAAAAAAAATAAAAAATAAATAAATAAATAAATAATAATAATAAAAAAAATAAAATGAGACGAGCCTCGCCAAATAAAAGGGACAAATTGCGGGGCCCTCACAAAGTATATGTATTAAATACTTAGATTCCGGGATGGGTCGTTTAGCAAATTTCACGGCCCTACCCCAAAATAATAATGCGCTAGTTGCTTTAGGCGCGCCTTTAATAATGTTATCTCCCTAAACTCGGGTGCACATTTATGTGACCCAAATCCAAATCTCAACGGAGTCGAAATATGTCTCTAGTCACGGGCGCATTGATTGTGGCGTGGCCCGAGATGCATTTCCATGACGTTGCAAATTCTTTAAAAAATAAGAATGAGATGAGCCTCGCCGAATAAAAATACAAATTGCGGGGCCCTCAGTAAATACTTGTTTAAAATTACTTAGAATTCAGGAGGGTCGTTTAGCGAATTTCGCGGCCTCCGCAAAATAATAACGCGATAGTCTCTTTAGGCGCGTGTTTAATAATTTACTTTCTTAAGCTCGGGTGTGCATTTCATGCGACCCAAATCCAAATCCTAAAACATCAAATAAAATATGTTTCGGATTGTGGGTGCATTTCATGTGACACAGTCCAAAGATATATTTTAAGCGATGTTCACATTCTTGTAAAAACAATAATAATAAAGCGGTTAAAAGATAAATTTGCACATAAGTTCATATTGTATTAAAAATCAGATAAATAAGCCAAATATAACAGTTGAGCGACCGTGCTAGAACCACGGAACTCGGGAATGCCTAACACCTTCTCCCGGGTTAACAGAATTCCTTATCTAGATTTCTGGTACGCAGACTGTAATATAGAGTCATTCTTTTCCTCGATTCGGGATTAAAATTGGTGACTTGGGACACCCTAAATCTCCCAAGTGGCGACTCTGAAATAATTAAACCAATCCCGTTTCGACTGTCCTTTAATTGGAAAAAACTCCCTACGCACCTCGCGGTGCCGGAAAAAGGAGGTGTGACAGCTCTGGCGACTCTGCTGGGGACTTAACCCAGAACCAGTGGTTCAGGGTTAGAAATTCGAGCTCATATAAATTGTTATATTTGGTTTTATCTGATTTTTACATGATTGAGCCTAATGTGCTAAATGCTGCTTTTACCTGAAAGATGAAGAAATGGAAATACTCATGCTTTGCCTATGTGCTCATGTAGCTTACCCTGTACTTATGTTTCAAAAAATAGATATTAGTTGATGTGTAATTACTTAATACAGCTTAGTTTTGGTTGGTATTTGTTTGGATAGCTATGGTATAATTTGATTTGCTTTGGACTGTTAATGGACTATATAGTTGCTGGAATTTTGCGTACTTAATAATCTTAATATTGTCATTAGTTTAATTGAAAGTCAACAACAGAATTAATTGATTCCTGATCTGCATATTACAATTAATCATCAAACAGTCAAGTAATGGACTAACTTCAAATCATTTGCATTTAGTTTTGGATTTTTTTGGGCTGGCGTAATTGGGAATTGTATTAATACAGTTGCTTAGTATAGTTTTAGTATGATTCAAATTCATTTAGCATTAGATACTTTATTCATAGACAATGAGTTATAATTTAATCTGTGCTTAAGGGAATCCATCAATGACTCACGTAGTTTGTTAGTTAATAGCATGAAGTTGAGTTTTAACTTGGATTGTTGGGTTTATACAACTATATACGTTTGGATTCAAAAGCACTAGATACATCTGCTATCTGAAATAATACACGCTGCATTCGCATGTTGAAAGACCATCTCATCCCCACCCCTTTATAAATGAAATTAATGTTCACGTTCACCATATATGCGCACTGTTAAATGAATCGAATGGTTTGAGTGTCCGTTGATTGAGGACTAGCACGCAATTTGAATCAAAAGGGGTTTATTTGGGCGTAAAACACTGGCAGGCCTCGAAATTGAAACCTTTGTCATGTTTTTGGGCTCACTATGGGCTCAAACCGTCCAGCCTCCCTTTGTGAACACAATATGGGCCGTTTTGAACAAGTCGCTAAAGGATATATTTTTATTCATTTAGTTATTGGGCTTGGCTGATCTGAAATGGATTTATAAGGATTTGTTTTCTTTCAAATAGGTCAAATAATTAAGGTTTCTTCTTCTATTGTTAGAGACCAATAAAAATAGAAAAATTGTAGTTTGCTTTTAGTTTTGGCTTTCAAATAAAAAATAAAAATGAGGCGCGCCTCGCCAAATAAATTACAAATTGCGGAGCCCTCAATAAACATATACAATAATTGGTTGGACTTCGGAGTTGGCCGTTTAGCGAATTTTCACGGCCTCTTCTTAAAATAACACTACGCTAGTCGCTTAGGGCGCGTCTTTAATAAAATTATTTCCTTAAATACGGGTGCGCATTTATGTGACCCAAATCCAAATCTCAACGGAGTCGGAACGTATTAACAACCACGGGTGCATTGATTGTGACGTGGTTCGAGATGCATTTTCACGACGTTGCAATTCTACTAAAAAATAATAATAAAAGCGGTTTAAACTTAACAAAAGCACACAAGTCATAACATGTATAAAAATCATATATTTAGATATTAAAACAATTTAAGCGACCGTGCTAGAACCACGAGATTCGGGGGTGCCTAACACCTTCCTTCGGGTCAACAGAATTCCTTACTTAGAATTTCTGGTTCGCAGACTTCATTTGGAAAGTCGAAATATTTTCCTCGAATTGGGATTCAAGATAAACCGGTGACTTGGGACACCAAAAGCCAAATCATTCCTAAGTGGCGACTCTGAATTAAATAAATAATCTCATTTCAAATATTGTCACTTAAATTGGAAAAACTCCCTCACGCATTTATCCTTCGGGGTAGGCGCGCAAAAAGGAGGTGTGACACTGCAAATTCTAGCTTCTTCCAAAAATCAGAAACAAAAGCAGAAAATTAATTTATTCAAAACAAAAATATTTTTATATTAAATTTATATTTTTTATGTTATTCCTTATTAATTTAATATCTTTATTTTGTTTTTCTCTTTTTACCATACATTTCTTCTATTTTTTTATTCTATCATATTTTTATTCTCTTTTTCCTATTTTTCTTTGAAATATTCTCTCTACTATAAATAGATCTCTTCTTTTATAAGAGCATATTTTTAATTTATATTGAGTGATGTATTTTGATATTGATATTATCTCTTTGAAATAACTATATTTTATATTGATTAAATTTTTAGATTATATTTTTATTATAATAAATATTTAAATTCATTTATCTCGTTCAAATAAAACTAATTGCAAATTAAACTTTTACTGTCATTTTCGTAATTTGATACTCAAAAGTACTTTTTGGAATAATTGGTCAAATATAATTTATTTGCAAAAAGCACTACTCAATAAATTGGCCAAATATAAACTGTTATTTTGTAACAGTACTTTTTAAAAAAATACTTTTGAATAAAAATATTTTTTAAATAAATAATTTTTGACAACACGGTCAAACGGACTCTGAGGCTTTTCTTTCCCGTAATTACTTTTGGAAAGTGGAAAACCTTTAGAACCACACGCAAACCATTCGTGACCACTAGCTTGGTCAAATTTCTATCTAGGGGTGTACAAATGACCCGATAAATCGTACTAACCCGATAATTCGAGTTAAATCGAGAAAAAGAATCTGATGATGGTTTAGTTTAATTTAGTTTGGTGTTGAAAAAAAATCCGATCATATTTGGTTTGGTTTGATTTTAACTAAAAAAAGTCAAATCGATATCAAACCAACCTGATGTTATATGTATAAAAGTTTTAAATAGATTTGATACATAAAAATATTTATTGTAGTATAGTTTATAAATATTTCTTAAGCTTTTTCATAGTTTTATCTTTTAACTTATTATTTCAAGTTTGGACTTATAATTTTTGGATGTTTCAATAAATTTTTGTATCCCATAAATATTAGGAACTCAAATAAATCCTAAACCAAAATCAAATCAACACTAATACTAATAAAAGATATTCAATTCAATTGTACTATAAATTAAAATAGTGTTGGATATTTATTTTTTAGTTTTTCTATAGTTTAGATAAAATGCATAACTTATTTTTCTTTAGTGTTTAATCATGTAAATAATAGTACTACTTAGTTGTACTTATTTTAGCAACTTACTAGTAATTTTAAATTATGTTAGTTTTCATTATGGCTTATTAATAATATTTATTTTATGCGATTTTATTATTATTATTGTTGAATATTTTAGTACAATGCCATGACTCATCTCATATTTATGTTATTTTATTTAAAAAAATACCTTAATAATTATATCTTACTAGGATTAAAGAAATATTTGGAGCACAAATTCTATGTTTTGTGCTATAAAGACTTTATGGGAGAAAAAAACCCCGAAAACCCCTAAAATTCGAAAAAACCGGGATTAAAAAGTCCGAATTTATTGGTTTGGTTTAGTTTGGTCTTTAAATTTAATAACCCAATACAATTAATTTAATTTAATAATTAAAAAATCCGAACCAAACCCGACTTATTACGCCCCTATTTCTATCTAATCAGTCGCTACCATCCCTACTAACTACCCAATCATGAGATAAAATTTGATGTGATTTCAGCTTTCAAATTAATGGTCAACAGAATGAAGAGATCACTTCACTTCTCACTTGTATGTAGTAGCACTCCACTTTCTAATAGCTAATCATCTGCTAGACTTAGCTAGCGTTTGGATATAGATTTGATTGATAAATAATTTTTGAAAGTTGGAATTATGTTTGGACATACATTTTATTTAAAGAAAAGCTGATATTTTATGAATGGAAAAAATGTTTTCACCAAAAAACTGCCCTAAACCAGTTTTTGGAAACTTGGAAGCTTCTGAATTTTTCGCCCAAAACAAGATCATATTTTATAAACAAATAATGTTTAATTTTTTTTTTTTTGAAAAACTAAAGCCAAAATCTATGGACAAACGGGTGCTAAAATTATTGATCTTCGTTAAAGTTGGATATCTTTGTATACGGTCAAAATCATAATCCCCCGATTTATAGACTCAGGGTACCATCCTGAGTCCGAAGTCCGGGCAAGATCAATTTCGAGTTCGAGTTCGAAGACGAAGCACAATGCATACCGAGGCCGAGTGTGTTCGACTCCGAAATAGTACCGTTATGGATTTGTACCAGAACAAGTTAAATTCCTGCCACGTCCTCAAAGTCATTGCACAAATCCCGGAATATGATTGTATTATTTCGTACTAGGCGGTTAGACAGTTGTACCAAGAATATTCCTTACTGCAAATAGAAATATTCCTTATTTAAGGCTCCGCTATTATATAAAGGGGACCCCAATCATTGATAACATCATCTTATCATCTTTTACTATGAAAAGAATATACTCTCTACTTTTTGCATGTTGTTCATCAGAATTGTCTCTTAGCTTGATTGTTCTTACTTTGATTGTCCTTCTTGTTGTTCTTACTGCCCTAAGCCATCTCAAGGTCACCGTCTCGAGGTCACTACTGTTAACTAACATTGGTTACATTCACTTTTGTTTTCCATTTCTACTTCATATTTCTTGATTATTAATTGGTATTGAACTAAATTACATATCTTTAAAATCACAAATCAAGTTTAATTGTTACTTATATTTTCGAGATAAACAATTTTATATATTGGTCATTGTCCAGAACTTTAATGAGGATTAATTGAGGATAACAATATATAAGTAGAATACTAATTATGGTTTAGCAAATTAAATGTATTGGACAAACATATATGGATCGAATATAGAAGCTATAGAGCAGAGTGACCACAATAAAGTCCTAGCCGCACGTAGCTAATAGTAGTATATACTCTAATTGCTTTCCCACCTTAGCTTGTATTGAACACGTACAAAAATCAAAAACCTTTAGAATCACGTAAACCATGGGTCGGTTGTATTTACTCATAATTGCTTCAAAATGGGTCGGTTCAGTATATATATATATAGACATAAAGCTGAAGAATAGTAGAAAAAAACATATATAAAAGGTGGAGATTTGAAGAATGAGCTGAAGAAATGATGTGTGTCAGAAGATAAGATTAATAATTCACAAAGAGAATAAATAAAGAAAAAACTTTATTAAGGTCATGTGAACGATGGTGAAGCACATGACTTATTACTTTTAGAAATAAGTAAAAAATTGGATAAAATTATTAAAGAAAAAGAAGTCAGTAAAGAGCCGATAACTAAAGACATAAAAGAGGTGACACAAAAATTTAGTAAAACAGAAAAAACGTCTTGGAGTGATAGATCAAGCACCAAGTATGGACCTTTTTCTAGATAGGTCAAGAATAATCACAGAAACACCTAGACCAAGCACCAGATTTTTGTACATATGATACCTTTTAGATGAGAAAAGGTATTTATGCATAGTTTTTCACATTCTTGTATCAGTTGATATATATGATACCTTTTTCTTTTTCTAATCTTGCTGCCTCTCGAGACGGTTGTCTGCATTCGAAATGATATTACTCTAACCAACTTCCAAATTTTTAGGTATACCTTTTTAACATTTATTTAAACTAACTTTCAATTGTTAGAAGGGGTTTTGGAATAACGGATAAGTTATATTCCTGTGATCTATAGGTTACGGAATCGAGCAGTAAAATTACTCATTGATACTTGTATTAGGGTATGCTGCCTATATCAATGCTTTATGCATTTTTCAACTGTTATTTTAATATTATTTAAGCAACTACTATTGCAATATACGAGTTAATTAGCATTTCACACTCTGGTATCTAATCAAATAATACCAAATAAAAATAGAGAGATTTGTATAAAAGTATAGCCCAACACACTACACCTACGTACTACGTAGCCATGTTTTTAAGTTTACAGGTGCATATTTCATTTTTGCAACAGTATTTATACGTCCAGTATACAACATATAAACCTACTATACAATTGTATACAATAATTAGATTTTGTAACTCACGGAAAACATCACTAAATTCTTTTAAATTTTAGCCATAACTTCCATGACATCATCAATGAATCTCAATCATCATTTTATCAAAAATTTCAGCGCATCACAAAACTCAATTAGGAGTTTTTTTAGCTTTTAAAATACCCCAACAATGGAGTTTTTAGTTTCACTTTAATTCACCCAACAATGCTTAAATTCGGGATGATAAACATGAATATTCTCAAATCTGTTTCTAACATAGATCTTTTTAATCCCTTGTTAATATATAGGTGATTTTTTTAAAAAAAAAATTATATACTAAATTATGTAAGGAAAAAAAAAGAATATGGTAAAAATTGGTTCGAGCCGTCACAACCTGTACTTCCCCGTAATTATTTTTTTTAACACGGGTGGAATAATTAATTACCGTTTGAAAATTGGGACAAAAATCTACTCCTTTACAATAGAGAGAATGGCCATCAAGGATAGATTCAATAATGAAAGTCATCGAATTCTACTAGCAAGTAGCTAGGTTTCTATTAGTAGCAAAAGTTTTATTAGAACAAGAAAAGCAAAGTCAGTTGTCAATTAAATGAGTAGAAATTGAACTTGGAAGTATGTCTCTATAGCTTATGCTCTGACAAAGGCTCGTTGAAGCAATTGTACAATGTCCACACGTTCTCATGGATATGTTTATTTTATGATCAAAACTATGAGAAGTACCAACTCTACATTTTGAATTGTATAGGCTCAGCATGCTAAAAGCTAAAGGAAATTAAATGAATTGGATAAGTATGAGATGTAGAACACGAATTTTTGGATAAATATAGCAGTTTATATAAAGCACATGGCCACAACTCCGCCAAAAGTTAATTCCAACCACAAAGTAGCCACTAGCAAAGCAAACTTTGTGATTAAATTATTGCACAAAAGGTCAAAAAACCTTTTAATAGAATCACTCAAAGTGCTGGTGGATCGCTAGTGTACTAGTTGCAGTAAGAGCCTTTATTCAACAGGATAAAGCCAATTAAGTGTATTAATTGTCAATGAATGAGTTGTATATGAACTTAAAGTATGTCTCCTTGTCCTATACATTTTCTGGATCAGAACGTACGTTGTGAAAGTTTGACTATAAATTAAATGCCAATTCCAGCAGATTTTGCATGCACGTTCAAAGTTCAGCTTATAAAGTATAATAAGAAAGGGAATTAACTTATATAACTTCTTTAATTTATACCAGCTCTCTAAGGGAATCCGCGGAAGATATGAAGATATGATATGATTATTGTTAGCTTTCTTGTATTTTGATGATCTAACAAACTTTATAAATCAAATTGGAATTACACATCCTCAAAGTGCTCAAGAACAATAAGTCTCAAGTCCGACACAAGTTCCAACAACTTGAGTCAAAGAAACATCAGAGAGAACAAATGGACATCAGTTCCTCCGATGACAATACAAGTCAATTCTCTACACCTGTAAAGTCGTTGCATTGTTTCTCTGCACACGCAACAATACAACAGTCACTTTATGGAACATACCTTGTACCGAATAATTGCATACATCATCCCAATAACCTCACATATATATTACCAACATGAGGCAAGGGGAAAACACACACTTGCATAACCCTAAATCATCAAGTTTCTCTCTCAAGTGTGTTGCTGACTTTGAGTGACTGCAAGGCTTCAAGAACAAAGCAACAATAGAACGAAGAGCAGATCCCAACACTGTGTTACCATATATCCTTAGTATTGTTGTACCTTTGTTAGTATGATCTACTTGTAATTCCTACTCATCTTAGTTAGAAGCATTCCGTAGGAAATCGTTTGTAAAACTATAAACCTAGTGTTTGTGTTTTGGCTAGAGTTAGTCAAAGTGTGAGCTTTGTAATAGAGTTATTACAAAGAGACTTGTAATAGAGTTATTACAACTAGGTAAGGGATTAAGAGGTTAATTCCTAGATTACAATAGTTTGTAATCTAAAGTTTGCTCAGTTAGTTAAGTTGAAATCCTACGAGTGTAGGCGTGATTTTTAATCCCATGAGCTGGGAGTTTTCCACGTAAAATTTTGTTGTGTCATTTATTTATATTTGTGTGTGTATATTTTGTGGGAACTAATAGAAAACCAGGTTCTCTATACAATTTGGTGGACCCTTAATTTCTATCAATTATTAAGAATCTTAATTTAAGATGGTCAAATCGCGGTGAAAGATACTACAAACTAGTGTATATATCTTGATATAAATTAGTATCCATTGACTTCTCTGTTTTCTTCTTCTTGTGAGTGCAGGGTTTCCAGCTAGAAAATACAATGCATGCTTGTAGTTGTAGTTCATAAAAGAAAAGAGATTCTACTGTTCTTAATTTAGATAGTACTTTTTCTGTTTCAATTTATGTGTTTTACTTTTCTTTTTAGTCTGTTCAGATTCGAAATAACGCCCTTAATCAGATTCATTGGCGACTCTTGGTTTTGTGCTCGGGGGATTTATGTTCCATATAAATAGAGGAAGCTTGTCATTCGATTGACACACTTCTTCATCTTTCACTTGGAAGAATCCTACTGATATACTTTCTTTCCGAAACCTCAAGTTTCTACGTGCCCCCTTGTTCACTGAAAACTTTCATCTCTTCTATGTTATTTCTTTGACGTATTTTCTGACAAGAATGGCTGGTGATTCTTCTCGTGACAATCTCCCTGCTGTTGATCTGGTACAGGAAAGTGCGGCTCAGATCACCGGAAATAGAACAAATGATAAAGAAAATAGAGGAAAAATGCCATAGGCATCTCCAAATAATTTTTGCTTGTTTTTCTTGTTGTGATGACTCTATGCGAGGATGAAGAGTCTTGCATTAAAATTCCATGTTGCTCCAAAGTGTACATGCCACGAAAAGGAAAAGAACGAAATAAGAAGGATTAGAAACTAAGGAAACTAATTCTTATTAATATATGAAAGCCAAAATAAGAGAAACATAGAATGCACATTCGTCAAATATATAAATGACTTGAACCTAACATGAAACTTGCATATGCCTAGAAACTTAACAGTGTTTCAAACAATGGCATTGTAATGAGATCCTAAAGAAAATGCTACTTGATATTAATACACTCAAACTCAAAATGTTCTACTCTACGATCATACTATTGCAACTTGGAGTAATTTTTAAACAAGCCGTGAAACTAACTAAATTCTTGAGTGATAAATTATATTTAGACAAAGGTAGGTGATTCAAGTTTTATGGATAAGAAAACTATGTATCGGGTGTCTATAATAATATTACAAAATTATATCTTCTCAGCAAATCAAGTTTCGGCCAGATAAAGAAACTAAAGCTATTTTTTTTTTTATTATTATTTAATCAAACCAAACTGCTGTCCTATAATAGTCTAGGAAACTAGAATACCAAATCACACTTTCGTTTCTATATAATATATATCTCGGGTTAAAACATAAAAAGAGAGACATGACAGAATAGAAAATTCTTTATGAGCATCTCAATATTTATGGAAAGAAATATTCATAGACAAAGAGGGTTCCAATAAATCAACACAATCGCAAATCAATCCAGACATAAATATTATTTAAGATAGACTTTAGACATGGTTTCTAAGACAGAGATAACTCTATAGTCATATTTGAAGAAGAACCAAAATATTTTTATTTTTATTTTTTATGATGGCATGCTATTCAAGATTCACAACAGAAATTAATCTATATCAACATTCTGTAATACAAAGATCCTAACTCATAAATTTCTAAAACGCAGTATTTTAACAATCAAAAAATAAATAGAGTGGAGTAGAATTTACCTTTTGTAGGGCAATGAACTAGGACTTTGAGGAATTAGATCTACTACTCCTTAGTTGTCGAGAATATAAAAATAGAGACTAAATATTGAGAAATTTTCCACATATTGTAAAGCTTGAGATTAAAAAAAAAGCAGAGTAGATATAAATTGAGTTTTTTCTGGGGGGATTTTTCTGATGATTCCAGCTTGGTTTTCGGCTGAAGGTTTTAGGAGTATTTATAGGAGAAAACAACTAGGGTTTCATGAGCGGGAATTGAAAGAGTCGTTTGAAATCTGATCCGTCACATGCAGAAGGCTCCGAGTGCCAAAATTTTTGAACGTAATCATATTACAATTTATATTGTCTAAATAGGGTATAAATCTAATCGGTTTGGTCTATTTGGGTTTCAGTTCGGATTATTCATCTTTGGAGTTAATATAAACAAATCGATCGAGCAAAAAGATTACGTAAAAATTATGATAACATGAAAAACAAGTATAAAAATTCAACTGGATTATGCATTTTGTACAAGAACAAAGGCTCGTTATCATTTTAGCTACTTAAGGCAAAAACTTATACTAATAAGCACTCCAAAGATTAAGTAAGTTTACAAACATTTTTCAATTTATATTGTTTATGAAAATTAACTCACTAGATATTATATACAATTGTCCTACTTTAGAGCAATCAGACAACAAAATAAACTTTTATTCAATTTTTTTTTTAAATTTTAGTTTCGGCAAATAGATTACGAAAGTTGTGGTCCTAGAGAAAACAATTAATTTTTCATTATCTATTGATAAATCACGGAGGAGTTAGAAAAATGCAACAAGGGGGATTTCTTTGAATAGATTTGTGAAAGAATTTTTTTCTTATATTTTCTGTTAATTGTTTAAAGGAAAAAAAGGAGAAAAAAATTCAAAATAAATTATTAAGATCAAAGAAAAAGTCAATAGGACCTACTAATAAAAAAGAGCAATTAAGTAAAGAGAAAGAAGAGACAACGAATCCTCATGTAATGATCTTAAATGCACCAAACAAAAGTTATTAAAATAGTGAGCTAGGCTGGATTCGAACCCCATCATTGGGGTACAAATAACAATGCCTTGCCAGTGGGACCTTGAGCATTTTTTTTACTAACGGTGCCACTTAAAATATTTGTATAAATTCCTTTTATATATATAATATGTATGTATACATACTATTTCATAGTCTCGGCCAAAGCTTGCAGGTGGTGTACCACCTGGTCCCTTACACGTAGATCCGCCCATGGTCACATGATCTCCTTTGCTCAGCAGATCAGATTTTATGAACGTTTTTCTTGGCTCTTTGTGGCACTCTTTGTTTGACCGAATCTTGTAGCATAGAGGAGAGATAAGAAAAGTCATGATGCTTTAGAGATATCAAAATATCTTATTCGAAATCGGATGAGCAAGTTCTGCCATGGCTGATGGGGTGAGGTAACTTTCACCAAAAAAGAAAGGAGGAGGTAGGCGGCTATTAGGGGTGTAGGATTAGGGTTTGTAAGTTTGAAATAGCGGATAATAGATAGTTAAGAGGGCTTCAAATTTTGGGCTTCTAGGATTGTTAGACCCCTGACAAAGCTGATCGGCAAGTGGCACGGCAGTGGCGAGGATTTTGGCATGATGGCCTTGCCATTGGCCTATGTGCCGGGGAAAATCAACATGCAAGACAATGCGGGGGTGTTGTCAATGGCAACAAACTGTTGCTAAGACAAGTGAGACGGACTACACTTGTATTAGAGGTCTAAAGTGTGACGGACTACACTAAAGCAAGAGTGGGTTGCGTACAAGCAAGGCCAAGACCTTGACGGAACTAGGCGGGCTGGATGGGAGCTTGACAAGCCAAAACGGGAAAGACCTCGGCGCTAAAGTGAGGCAGCTTAGTGCCAAGGCAGTGGCATTGGCAATGTGGTGTTGCCATGACTTAGGTGAGCGGACTGGCACCTAAGTTAATTGTGGGCAAACGACTTGGCAAAGGGAAGGGCATCAAGGCTTGGTGACTTGATGTTAAAATCAGCATGGGCAACGGGCAGACTTGATCAAGTAGGGGCGACTTGACAAGGACAAACAACTGTGGCAGCGGATTGGCGTGCGGCTAAGTCAAGGGTGACGAGCTGTGGCGATGGCATTGAGCGGGAGCAGTGTCAAAGGCTAAGGCTGGGCGCAAAGTCAGCCTTAGGCGTGCAGCAGCTGGACAAGAAACGCGCACATGCAGTGCACATGAAGTGGTTTTCAAGTGTGCTGTGCACATGCCATGCAGTTGGCGGTTACAACTACCCATGTCCAAGAGTTGCTGATTATAGGCTGAGTCTTTGCACGGTTTTGGGGCATGTTAGAGACATGTCCCACACGTTTTGATCATGGGGATCATGTCCTATCAGTTGGGGGATGTCAACTGAACATAGGAGACTTTTTGGGGCTGACTACATTATATATATGTGTGCTAGCAGCCTTAAAAACGGGCTAAGTACCTAGGGAGGGAAATATCTGAAAGATAGACATAGGGTTGTCTATTTTATGGCTTGAGCATGGCAAAATATGTGCCATTGCCTTGCCAAACGAGTGGCAGCACGAGTAGCCTTAGGCAGGGGCTTTTATAGGGCTGATTCGTGCATGAGTAGGCCATTTTTGTGAGTTGGTGCCTGCCAAGGGTGGCAGCACCTTGCCTAACTCGAGATTTTCCTTTGTAATTTGATTTATTATAAAAGGTTGGGAAAGGGTTCCCGTAAATCTGTGTTGCCTTTGTTTTTCTTGTTGCCTTTAAATTATTCTAAGTGTTGAACCTCGAAACCAAACGAAAATTGGGTAAGGCTGAGGTCAAGTGGGGACTTGACTGCCGCACATCGGGCAGCATTTTCGGCGGACAGAAATTGCCGGTGTGACAATTGGTATCAGAGCAAGCCAGGTTAGGCTTGGTTTGGTTTGGTTCGTGATGAGGTCGAGATGGCCATGGACAAGACTGCAAGACAAGGGGTCAGTGTGCTTGTTCGTGGAAGGGACTGTCTTGGCTTAGAAATTCAGAAAAGGCAAGGAAGGCAGTGATGCAGAAATTTCGAGTTTGAGGGTGCCAAAAATCAGTGTGGGTTCTTACAAATCAGTCAGTTGGCGTGCTGGTTTTGCTGTGGGAACGACGGACAAGAAATGCAATGAGAAAACAAAAACGTTGCACTTGAGGGCAAGGACAACGTAATTCTCAAAAGGGTGCTGAACTTGTGATGTCTTTGCAAATGGCAGCATGTGTTGGGATCTATTCGACGAGGGCGTCGAATTCAACTGGTTGGGGTGGTTTGTTAGACCCCTGACAAAGCTGATCGGCAAGTGGCACGGCAGTGGCAAGGATTTTGGCATGATGGCCTTGCCATTGGCCTATGTGCGAGGGAAAATCAACATGCAAGACAATGCGGGGGTGTTGTCAATGGCAACAAACTGTTGCTAAGCAAGTGAGACGGACTACACTTGCATTTGAGGGCTAAAGTGTGACGGACTACACTAAAGCAAAAGGGGGCTGCGTACAAGCAAGGCCAAGACCTTGACGGAACTAGGCGGGCTGGATGGGAGCTTGACAAGCCAAAACGGGAAAGACCTCGGCGCTAAAGTGAGGCAGCTTAGTGCCAAGGCAGTGGCATTGGCAATGTGGTGTTGCCATGACTTAGGTGAGCGGACTGGCACCTAAGTTAATTGTGGGCAAACGACTTGGCAAAGGGAAGGGCATCAAGGCTTGGTGACTTGATGTTAAAATCAGCATGGGCAACGGGCAGACTTGATCAAGTAGGGGCGACTTGACAAGGACAAACAACTGTGGCAGCGGATTGGCGTGCGGCTAAGTCAAGGGTGACGAGCTATGGCGATGGCATTGAGCGGAAGCAGTGTCAAAGGCTAAGGCTGGGCGCAAAGTCAGCCTTAGGCGTGCAGCAGCTGGCCAAGAAACGCGCACATGCAGTGCACATGAAGTGGTTTTCAAGTGTGTTGTGCACATGCCATGCAGTTGGCGGTTACAACTACCCATGTCCAAGAGTTGCTGATTATAGGCTGAGTCTTTGCACGTTTTTGGGGCATGTTAGAGACATGTCCCACACGTTTTGATCATGGGGATCATGTCCTATCAGTTGGGGGATGTCAACTGAACATAGGAGACTTTTTGGGGCTGACTACATTATATATATGTGTGCTAGCAGCCTTAAAAATGGGCTAAGTACCTAGGGAGGGAAATGTCTGAAAGATAGACATAGGGTTGTCTATTTTATGGCTTGAGCATGGCAAAATATGTGCCATTGCCTTGCCAAACGAGTGGCAGCACGAGTAGCCTTAGGCAGGGGCTTTTATAGGGCGGATTCGTGCATGAGTAGGCCATTTTTGTGAGTTGGTGCCTTCCAAGGGTGGAAGCACCTTGCCTAACTCGAGATTTTCCTTTGTAATTGATTTATTATAAAAGGTTGGGAAAGAGTTCCCGTAAATCTGTGTTGCCTTTGTTTATTCTTGTTGCCTTTAAATTATTCTAAGTGTTGAACCTCGAAAGCGAACGAAAATTGGGTAAGGCTGAGGTCAAGTGGGGACTTGACTGCCGCACATCGGGCAGCATTTTCGGCGGACTAAAAACGCCCGTGTGACAATTGGGCAATAACTGATTGGGTTGGTTTAGACTATTAAAGAGTGAACTAATGAAAGAGATGACCGAAATTGGTAGGCTTTTCCCTTCTTTAAATTAATTTAATTAGGCTCCCATATCTTAATAACTTGGACTCAATAAATAAATAAAAAAGCATATATAATATTACATATTAAATTAGCTCGTTAACTCAATAATAGTCATATTAATAATAATGCTAATAGTATTAATAATATAAATAATAATCTTTGTAATAGTGGTAATATCTTCAATTATTATAATTATAATAAATAATAGTAATAATAGTAGTAGTAATAAATAACTAAAAATGGAGCATTAGATTATTAGTGACTAGGGAGCACCAGAAAATTAATTAAAAGAAAGGTAGGACTAAATTGGGTATCAACAGTAGTTCGATCGTGGTCGAACCCTTCTCTTTTTTGGCGAAGGCCCTTGGCCTTAAAGAGTGTTATTTCGAACTTATCAAAATAATCAGTCCATCGTCGTTCGATCGTGATCGAACTCTTCTCCTCTTTCGTGATGGCCCTTGGCCTTAAAGGGCGTTATTTCGAACTTATCGAAATAGCCAGCCCGTCGTATTCGATCGTGGTCGAACCATTTTCTTTTTTGGTGAAGGCCATTGGCCTTAAAGGGTGTTATTTCGAACTTATCGAAATAATCAGCCCGTCGTCGTTCGATCGAGGTCGAACTCCTCTTTTTTTGGCGAAGTCACTTGGCCTTGAAGGATGTTATTTCGAACTTATCGAAATAATCAGCCCATCATCGTTCGATTGTGGCCGAACCCTTCTCTTTTTTAGCGAAGGCCCTTGGCCTTAAAGTGTGTTATTTCGAACTTATCGAAATAATCAGCCCATCGTCGTTCGATTTTTTGGAGAGTCGGACATCTCTCGTGGGAGTCCTAGTCCATTTGATATTGCTTGCATCAGGAGGTGCAGTGTTGGTCAATATGAGACGTTGACATTTCGTTTAGGTTCGCGTTGTGTATGCATTATAGTTTTCTTGTCTGACTCTTGCCGTCCAGCCCGGAGATATCGCCAGCAGTAGGTGTTTCGGCTGTGCTGAAGCAAATTTTGTTCTTCAATCGAGATGTTCCTTTGTGCGCTCACCCACGCGAGTCTTATGTGCTTGCTTGGACAAAAAGTGGGTGGTGGGGGAGAGGGGGGGAACAGGTCTGTAACAACGTTTTCCTTGTTTGATATATCGATGGCTGATGGGACGAGGATTTCTAAGCTTGGTAATTCTACTCAGCTCTCTTTCCCCTACTGCGCTGCTCCCGTGTCTCGTGTGGGTTGGATTTTCCCTCCGCGCTTCTTTTGGTTGGTTATCGTGCTTCTTGGTTTCGATCTGAGATAAACTAAGAAATTTCACTAAGAAATCCCTATAGACGGTGCCAAATTGTTTGACTCAAAAGATATTAGAACCTTTATGAACAAATCAATCAAAGATGAAGGGGTAAATCTTAGTCAGACATAATTAATCTAGATCAAGAAGCTAAGAGTAAGGATAGCATACGGGATGAAAGTAATGTGAATGATCTTATTGAGATTCAATGTGGTATCTCTCATCAATCGATGAGAAAGTCGATTTACATATTTTTCTAGAAGCCATTTTTACTGTCTCTAGGATACACGAAGAGAGCTTTTCATTTTTTAGAGAGAGGTAGGAGGAGCAGCCCCTTCTGTTGAAAGCTTTCCTTGGCTATATATAATCAAGGCACTTTTGCCCTTTGCTTGACTCGACGTCCTCGTGTTACCAATGTGTCTAGGTCATGATTTTAGGCGCCGCTCTTACCGACTCGTCGGATGTTGGAGAGGAGAAATGGAGTGGACTCTATTAACTTTCGCTACCTGGTTAATTAGGCAGGGCGTCGGTCAACTCGATCGTGACGATCAAATTTTGACCAATACACTGTTCATTTTTTGTTGCTTTGATTCTTACATTTCATCGTAACTTTCTGTACGAAGCAATAGAGTATCAAAGAAGTAGAAATGCATGGAAGAATCTTAGAATTAAGGGGGAAAGTATTAATTAAAAGTGGAATTTTCTACGAAATGTTGTGAGATGAAAAATTAAGGGGTTTTAATTAGAAATAGAATTTTTCCCATGGAAATTGGTGGTGTGAAGATGATCTGAGAGAAATATAGAGTAGTCACTAATACTGGGGTTTGTAGATAGTTATACTCCTTTAATTTGAACTTATTTGTCTTTTCGCTTGAAAATTACATTATATAGACAGGTGAAAAAATTATATGTATATATGTCATATGTTAGAATCTCCTTTGACTTTTTTGTGATTTACCTTTTTATATTTTAATTTTCTCTTTGTAAGCCCTCATTCCGTAAAGGGTTCAAGCACTACTTTGCAATATGTTCTTCTTTCTTTATCAAGGAAGTTAGGGATTTCGTCTTTTAAGAAGGGACTATACTTTTTTCTAAAAGTATGTTTGGTTTACGTATTTTAAGGTATGAGAATCCAAGCTTTACTCATACAATATTTCTGAAGGGAAAATTATGTTGTCCTATATATTCTTTGGTGCTCGGATTCCAACTTTCTGTACAAAGAAATTGTGAGTCTCCAAGAAATGGAAATGGAAGAATCTTACAAAAGGTTTATGCATATATATCTTCGAAAGAATGATTTTTGGGGAATAAATTTCAAAGACTTGCAGCCCTCGGGTTTTAAAGGTTAATTTGAACCCATAACTTCCTCTTATACTTTGTATTTTTGCCCAAAAAATCATTAGATATATACAAATAATAAATTTTAAACTCATTAAATTAGATGAGATGTGGTAGATTGTGATTCTGAAGTCTGAACTCATAAAATTCAAATCTTGGATCCGCCTATGGAGGAGGCAGGAGAGAAACTGAATCAATTGTAAGCTGAGAAGAATGTTTAATGGAAAAGAATTCCATATATTCTTATTGTTTTCTATGTCCGACTAGAAAAAATGTTGCATCGGATTTAGATACAATAAAATAATCATCAACTTTGGGCATATTTTAAAGACTTTTGAAAAATAGTGTTCTAACTGTAAATATTAATTACAAGTCAGTCGAATATATCATGAATAATGTTTATCCCATTGTTTACTCCAACAAAATACATAGTTATCCTCTGTTATTTCTTTGATCTACAAACTTACTCTGTGTATAGTTAAAACTAAATGCAATTAAGAAAACAACAAAAACTTGCATATGTCGGCACTGAGCAGCAACTATGAGTGGACAAAAAGTAGTGGAGAAAATATAAAAGTAAAGATGGTCCAAAATTAATGTATTAATAAATTAAAGCCTGTGAACATGTTGGGAGGTAAACGTGCAACTTCAGTCCCACTATTTTGATTTATCACAATCGTCTTTTATCTTACAATATTCTTTATGGAAGTATGAATTGTCACGAACTTTATGATAGTGTTATATAAGAAAGTTATAAAAGTATTAAATTAATCTATAAGTGAGGTGTAAACAGTTTGCAATAGCCAATCCTAATAAATGCAAAGACTTCGACAATTATTATATAGTTTAGGTGCTTGAGTGTTGATATTATGACATTAAAGTTGATCAAACAAGACAAGAAAATTACAAATTAAAAGGCACAAAAAAAAAACTTAGAAGAAGCAAAACATGTAATTGGTCCTTTGCCAATTTGCTAAAAGAAAGCAAGCTTTTATGTATGAAGGAAAGTTTCCTACTAAATGATGTAGCTTTTGTTAGCGAAGTGAGGGCTAGCCCATGCTTATTAATTATGTCATGTTATGGCAATAAATAATAGTAATGCATTATAAGCTGAATGATGCTCGCAAATTCACTTTGTCCCTCCAAGTATATAACCTATTTGAAGTTTATGGGTTCGGAATTATAGTCTGTTCAAATTACTAGGTTTAAAATTAATAATTGTAAATATTAGTTTAATGAATTTTTTAAGACAAATACCAAGTTTGAACTAAAACTATTGAGTTTGGACCCATATCCCGTATGCGGTATGCTAACTCCACCCCTAACCATAATTTATCATTTCTTTTGCTATCAATTGACGGATCTCACAACATTAGATTTTAGAGTTTTCATTTTACTTATTGCGGTGTTTAAAAAAAAAAAAAAGAAGTTACTCAGTCAAGTCACTTTAAAACTAACTGTAGGTAAGCCGTTAATTATGTGAAGTATGAGTTAGTAATCAAAAAAAAGTTAGACTGCCGTTAGCAAGTCGTTCTCAAGAAATCCCTAAGTTACTGAATTGGTAGTGTATGAAGAGAATAAAAAGTACATAAATTTAACAAAGTGATCATTAAATAACTTGTAAAAACCAAATGCTAAAAAGCATAATCAAAGATGGTGCGTTATCAACTAATGGCGTAGTGGAAATCAATGGATTGAAGCGAGAATCGCGTTCGTTTTGGGTCCATATGATCAACGTACGTTATAGATTTCTAACTTGGACGAACGTAAGCATTATCAATTTTCAATTCATATGAAAACAACAACACACATAACATCTAATCATTAAGTTTTTTTAATCAATAATGTTTGCTTACTTATTCCATTCACCGTGGTATAATATTCTCGAATAACATTTTCTGAATTTTTCTAGGTTCTCTCTTGTCTAACACAGTCAATTGTCAGTTTGTAATGTAATACTTATCTGAATTGTATATCGAACCGTACTTCAGTGAAATTCGTACTGTAAAGCCTGTTACAAGAAGAGAAAAATCGAAAATACGTCTTTTTTGTTTCTATTTAGAAAAAAATCTTGGATTTTCCAAAAATTTTAAAAGTTGAAGAACACATAAGAGGGTTGAAACATTAAAAAGATGACCCTATATCCCTAAGTTTGGATGCGCCTTTTCTTATGAACAAGTGAGTTTTCCAACAGCCATAATCAAAGTTTATATAGGATTAGACCTAATTGGTCGATTAATTAGCTAGCACCTCTTATAAGTGTACCTGACCCAAAATGCTATTTTTTCCAATAGGTGTCTCTATTTTGGTCATATCATAAAGATGATTGAAGTTTTTCAAATTTCATCTTGGTTTCAACTTTCAAATAACGTCAAAAGAAGCAAGAGACCACTTCACTTCTTACTTGGACTCACACTCTACTTTTTAACAGCCAATGATATATTACTAGACTTGACTCGAAATTATCATTGGTTTCACTTGTTCTCTCACTCCGCTTTTTAATAGCCAATCATCTGCTAGAATTGTCGAAAGTTATTAAATTGGGATATCTTATTGGTCATTGCTTGGAATAGTAACTTTATCACGAGGATTGAGGATAAAGACAACTTCAAAGTTTCTAAGCTAATAAATGCAAAACGAAAGTTAGTTCCTCCCATAATTACTACTACAATTATTTCTTCGGCTTGACTTTCTTCCTCAATTCTCAGCATAAATTGAACTATTTTTTCCTTGTCTGGCTGCAGTCTGTAGTAATTTCCCTCTTCTAGAAGAGAAAAGGAATTTGTGTTATCATGTATTGGTTGTAATATTGGGTATATATCAAATGTCACCAAAACTTCTCTGTTTTCTTTATATTTTCCTTAACTTCTATATATTCACGGACCTAGCCCTCACAAAATAAGTTATAAGCTTATTTTACTCCTACTAAATAAGGTATCACTTAATTACATTTATATACAAATTAATAATAATTGAGTATCTCTTAATAATAGGGCATTTAATTGGTAGTAACAGCTAATAACCAATACACACGCTACAATTACTCACCCTACCTACATTGCTCATCTAACCTGCCCACTTGCTTAAATAATTATTGAAGTTGCTTAAATAACTCAATTAGTTATTTAAATAACTAATAAAACTGTTGAAATAAATCAATCATTTATTTAAACACCTATCGAAATTGTTTAATCAACTGAATCAGTTGTTTAAACTGAGTTCATCTAGGTAAATTGCAGTTATCATACATCATAAATTTAAGTAATATAAAACTATCGCACCAAAAAATAATTTCTAGCCGAAAAGTGCATCACGACTTTCTTTGTTCAAAAAAAAATATCAATTGCTTTCTGAAAGATTTTCTTTTGTTATTTGAAAATTTTTAAACGAGTTTTTTTTTTAAAAAGGTTTCTTAGCTAAAGCCGCAATCTTAGAGTCAAAGGAAGGAAAACAAAATAGACCAATAGAATGATAGATATTGAAGAAACCTAACTTAAGAAGAAGAAGAAGAGACATGTGACTGCCGCAGCACCGCTGGTGGCGGCTGCTAATTCATTCTTCAAAAAAGTAAAAGGATGTCCTGACATGCACATTTAGCGCGTGGATCATTAACAATTTTTTTTTAGCTTTTCGTCCGATACGTATTTACTTTGGAGCTAAAACTAATCCGGGTGGACCATTAAAGGGAAAGTATTTTTCCATCAAAGATTTTTCATTCCAAAACTTAGGAACCCAAAATTTCTAATTAAGGATGAAAGAATCTTATTCATCTCGTCACATTCTTTGAGCTATGCTCGTGAAAAATCTATATTCCTCAAATGCATTTTTTCCAGTTTTTATTTTTTTTATTTTTTGGAAGTTACTTTTAAAGTTTTTATAAAAATAATTCGACAATGATAACTGTATTGGTCAAAATCTGATCGATACGGTCGATCCAACCGACATCCTGTCCAAGCGGCGAGACAACGAAAGACGACATAGTTTGTTCCAAATCCCGTACTCTCAATACTCGTCAAGTAAAAAACAACATTCAGAGGACGACAAAGGCGGACGTAGCATAAAAGTGTATTAAACCAAGCATATAGTAAGGATTCCCTAACTATATATAGGGGGAAATCTTGTGAAGAGGGGGGCTGCTCTTTCTCTCTCTTTCCTCAACATCTCAGCCTGAGAATGGGAAACTACTGCAAGACAACCGAAATATCGCCCACCTGACAATCCAACTTCTAGAAAATGACGCCTATTAAGCTGTGCTCTCTCTCCCTCACCTAGGAGTTGCCCCAATAGGGTTTTCCCGGGAACTTAGGAACCGAGTCGACGAGGAAGACATCCCCAAGTTCAAAGTATAATTTATCGTCTTGCCCATCAATGACACCTCCAGACCGGAAAGCGAAAAGATTAGACAAGGAAACTCCAATGTATGCACGAAGCGAACGTGAGCAAAACAGCAACGTTTCATACTCTCCAACATTACCCTCTCCGATGCAAACAAAAATCAAGCAAACTGAGACTCACCCAGGAAGCTGATCGGGTCCAACCCTACACCACTATGGAGTGGCAAGAGCGATCGATGCAGCTTTTACCCGAGAAGGTCGGGATCGAATCCACAGGGAACTAGAATGATTGGGAATTGGATTCATATCTAAGCTAGCAGTGTGTAGTGCTTTTAATTACACTTTCAATCATAATTGTTTGTTTGATACTTCTAATTTTATACTAATGATGTGCGAAATTAAGCTACGTATAAATGCTTGTAAGGTTTTCTAAATGGTTAATAAGGCACTAGGGAAGTGGCTTTCTCCTAGGTGAATACTTGACGGGTTCTAAAGCCTAAAGCAAAATTGTTATGTTAGGGGTGTCACACCTCCTTTTTCCTACCCCGTAAGGGTATAAAGGAGTTTTTCCAATTAAAGGACAATCGAAACGGGATTTGTTTATTTAATTCAGAGTCGCCACTTGGGAGATTTGTGGTGTCCCAAGTCACCGATTGAATTCCGAATCGAGGAAAATATTCGACTTTCCAAATGAAGTCTGCGAACTAGAAATTCTAAGTAAGGAATTCTGTTGACCCGAGGGAAGGTGTTAGGCACCCCCGAATCCCGTGGTTCTAGCATGGTCGCTTAAACTGTTGTAATGACTAGATATCTGATTTTAATACATATTATAATTCAAGTGCTTTTATCAACTTTAAACCGCTTTTATTATTATAGAATTGCAATGTTATGAAAATACGTTTCGAACCATGTCGCAATCAATGCACCCGTGATTGTTGACACATTTTGACTCCGTTGAGATTTGGATTTGGGTCGCATAAATGCACACCCGATTTTAAGAAGGTAAGATTATTAAGCACGTGCCTAAAGAGACTATCGTATTATTATTTTTGGGAAAAAGGCCATGAAATTCGCTAAGCGGCCGATCCCGAGTTCTAAGTAATTAATATATACATTTGTGAGGGCCCCGCAATTTGTAATTTTTTTTTTTTGGCAAGGCACGCCTCATTTATTTTAAAGGGTAATCCTAAAGTGACTACATTCTGCTAATTAAGTTCGTCTCTAAAGATGAAAGAGAAAAAGTCCTAATTAATTACATGCTTAATCGGGTCGTGGTTTATTATTTACCAACTTACGACCATTGTTGACGAAAAATAAACATCACCAAAATTGAAATTGTAAATAAATTACAAAATTGACAAGTAGTATTTTTCAAAAGAAACTAAACATCTTATAACTATCCTAAACCCATTTTGTTAAATGAACAAACCCTGAGTGTTAACTACTTACAAATATTGGCAACTAGAATTAACTTTAATTACTAATGCTCTTTAAGAGATTGAATTTATATAGGGGTGGGGTGGTTTGATCTCGGCCGTTCGATCAAGAGAGATCAATGGCCTAGATCAATTTGCCTAAAACGGCGTCGTTTCAACTTAGCCGGGGCTGAACTGGACCGTTTGATTGAGACAAATCAACGGCTCAGATTTGAGATGCCAATACGGCGTCGTTTGGATTAATTGCAGGTGGACTGGATTTGACCGGGTCTTTTGGAATGTTTGGGCCTGATTTTTTGGTCTAAATTTCTGGCCCAGATCTGATTGGCCCTATATTTTAACTCTTTTCATTTTCTTCTTTTAATTAACAATTCCTAATTAAATTGTAAAAAATAAAAATAACACTACACAAATATTTATTAATATTTACAACAATTAACACACAAATTAAAACCTTAAAATGAAATCACACAATGACAACAGATAAAATAAAATGCATATTTTTGTGATTTTCTTTTATAAAGCAAATTGACGGTTTTAATTAATTCCTAAATGCATAATTAAATCCTAAATATGCATACAACATGTATTTTTATATTTTTGTTTTCGTATTTTTCAATTAACTACAACAAGGTAAATATTTACGGACAAAACACAAATAATTATCCAAACATGCCACGTAAATCCTAAAAAAAATTGTACATCAAGAGAATTTTGTTTTATTTTTCGATTTCTTTTGGAGTAGTTTTCGTTAAGCAAAAATCACGTGCTCACAGGGGGTTGCGATATAGCCAATGCACGAAACTACTCACTCTATACCTCTCGGTAGTTTGAGTGACTTTGCTCTAATTGACTTTCTCAAGACCAATTGGGTGTCAAAATTGTGCAAGCAATATAGGCTCAAGTTGGGTATTACTATCTCTAGGTTTAACCCTTTAATTGGGGCTGTCAATCTCTTGAATACACCCCAATTCCTTGTTGGACTGATTTTCCTAGACTCAAGCTTCTTTCTCAAGAAGAGCCCAAGTCAAAAAGACATAAATTAGTGTTTGCAACCACTAATTCAACATGAAAAACACAAATCAGTCCAAATATCAACTACCCATAAACATCTAAGCCTTAAAACAAAAGACCCATCAAATAACAACACTAGGGTTGAGCCACAACCCTAACTAATGCGTCTAGCTACTCATAATAATGGAGGAAATCAGATATTTAGATGAAGAATAACCTATAAAATATAATTACAAGTTAAGATTAGAAGATTCAATGTTAAACTAGCTACAAAATTACTCAAAATAGCTTAAAACCGCCGTTCACGTGCTTTGCTAAGATAAAGATACCTTAAAAATCTGAAAAAGAAGTATTTATACAAGGCCGAATTTTCTGGACAAAAATACTCGTGACGAAGGTACCGCGGTCCGCAAGAAATGAACTGCGGCCGCGGTGGAGCTTTTAGCTTCAATTCTTTTCTCTCTGACTCTGGCCACCACGGACCGCATAAAATGGACCGCAGACACGGTGACTTTACCGCGGACCGCATAAAATGGACCGTTGACCGCGGTGTCTTGAAACTTCCAAAATACCATCTCTCTGAATTCTCTCTCCGCGGATCGCATAAAATGGACTACGATCGTGATGATGTTGCCGCAGCCACGAAGAATCTACCGCAAACCGCAATGCTTAGAACCTCAGAATTGCATCTCTCTAAACTTGTCCACCGCAAACCGCACTAACTGGACCGCGGTCGCTGTGGGTCTTTTGCAGCTGTAGTGGATTTTATGTTGCAGCGGTGCTTTGACTTGTTCTTGGCACTTGTGCAGACTTCACTCCTTTTTTGAGATGGTTTTGACTTCTACTCACTTTTCTGACCAAACACTGCAAAGAAGCAAAACATGTAAGCTTTCGGGATTACTTGTATATATTTTTAATCCAAAACTCAAGCAAAAAGGAGTATAAAATAGACTAGAATCCCTAGTTATCATAAGTGCAGAGGTCAAGCGGAACTAGGACTCCCCCAGAGGATACCCAGTTCCCCAAAAAACTGGAACAACGACGGGTTAATATTTCGACGAAAATTCGAAATAACACCCTTAAGGCCAAGGGTCTTTGCCAAAAAGAGATGAGTTCGACCTCGATCGAATAGCGACATGTTAATATTTCGACGAAAGTTCGAAATAATACCATTAACGCCAAGGGCCTTCGCCAAAAAGAGACAAGTTCGACCTCGATCGAACAGCGACGGGTTAATATTTCGACGAAAGTTCAAAATAACACCCTTAAGGCCAAGGGTCTTCGCCAAAAAGAGACAAGTTCAACCTCGATTGAACATCGACGGGTTAATATTTCGACGAAAGTTCAAAATAACACCCTTAAGACCAAGGGCCTTCGCCAAAAAGAGACAAGTTCGACCTCGATCGAACAACAACGGGTTAATATTTCGACGAAAGTTCAAAATAACACCCTTAAGGACAAAGGCCTCCGCCAAAAAGAGATGAGTTCGACCTCGATCGAACAACGACGGGTTAATATTTCGACGAAAGTTCAAAATAACACCCTTAAGGCCAAAGGCTTCTGCCAAAAAGAGATGAGTTCGACCTCGATCGAACAACAACGGGTTAATATTTCGACGAAAGTTCGAAATAACACCCTTAAGGCCAAAGGCCTCCGCAAAAAAGAGATGAGTTCGACCTCGATCGAAAAACGACGGGTTATCATTTTGATAAAAGTTCGAAATAACACCCTTAAGGCCAAAGGCCTCCGCCAAAAAGAAATGAGTTTGACCTCGATTGAATAGCGACGGGTTAATATTTCGACGAAAGTTCGGAATAACACCCTTAAGGCCAAAGGCCTCCGCCAAAAAGAGATGAGTTCGACGTCGATCGAACAACAACGGGTTAATATTTTGATGAAAGTTCGAAATAACACCCTTAAGGCCAAAGGCCTCCGCCAAAAAGAGATGAGTTCGACCTCGATCGAACAATAACGGGTTAATATTTCGATGAAAGTTCGAAATAACACCCTTAATGCCAGAGGCCTCCGCCAAAAAGAGATGAGTTCGACCTCGATCGAATAACGACAGGTAAATATTTCGACGAAAGTTCGAAATAACACTCTTAACACCAAGGGCCTTCACCAAAAAGAGACAAGTTCGACCTCGATCGAACAACGACGGGTTAATATTTCGACGAAAGTTCAAAATAACACCCTTAAGGCCAAGGGTCTTCGCCAAAAAGAGACAAGTTCGACCTCGATTGAACATCGACGGGTTAATATTTCGACGAAAGTTCGAAATAACACCCTTAAGACCAAGGGCCTTCGCCAAAAAGAGACAAGTTCGACCTCGATCGAACAACAACGGGTTAATATTTCGACGAAAGTTCAAAATAACACACTTAAGGACAAAGGCCTCCGCCAAAAAGAGATGAGTTCGACCTCGATCGAACAACAACGGGTTAATATTTCGATGAAAGTTTGAAATAACACCCTTAAGGCCAAAGGCTTCCGCCAAAAAGAGATAAGTTCGACCTCGATCGAACAACAACGGGTTAATATTTCGACGAAAGTTTGAAATAACACCCTTAAGGCCAAAGGCCTTTGCCAAAAAGAGATGAATTCGAACTCGATCGAACAACGACGGATTATTATTTCGACAAAAGTTCGAAATAGCACCCTTAAGGCCAAGGGCCTTCGCCAAAAAGAGACAAGTTCGACCTCGATTGAACAACGACGGGTTAATATTTTGACGAAAGTTAGAAATAACACCCTTAAGGCCAAGGGCCTACGCCAAAGAGACGGGTTCGACCTCGATCGAACAGCAACGGGTTAATATTTCGACGAAAGTTCAAAATAACACCCTTAAGGCCAAAGGCCTCCGCCAAAAAGAGATGAGTTCGACCTCGATCGAATAATGACGGGTTAATATTTCGACGAAAGTTCGAAATAACACCCTTAAGGCCAAGGGCCTTCAACAAAAAGAGATAAGTTCGACCTCGATCGAACAACAACGGGTTAATATTTCGACGAAAGTTCAAAATAACACCCTTAAGGCAGAAGGCCTCCGCCAAAAAGAGATGAGTTCGACCTCGATCGAACAGCTACGAGTTATTATTTCGACGAAAGTTTGAAATAACACCCTTAAGGCTAAGGGTCTTCGCCAAAAAGAGATAAGTTCGACCTCGATCGAACAACGGCGAGTTAATATTTCGACGAAAGTTCGAAATAACACCCTTAAGGCCGAGGGCATTCGCCAAAAAGAGACGAGTTCGACCTTGATCGAACAACGACGGGTTAATATTTCGACGAAAGTTCGAAATAGCACCCTTAAGGCCAAGGGCCTTCGCGAAAAGAAATGAGTTCGACCTCGATCGAATAGTGACGGGTTAATATTTCGATGAAAGTTCAAAATAACACCCTCAAGGCCAAGGGCCTTCGCCAAAACGAGACGAGTTCGGCCTCGATCGAGCATCGACGGGTTACTATTTCGACAAAAGTTCGAAATAACACCCTTAAGGCCAAGGGCCTTTGCCGAAAATAAATGAGTTCGACCTTGATCGAATAGTGATAGGTTAATATTTCGACGAAAGTTCGAAATAACACCCTTAAGGCCAAAAGCCTTCACTAAAAAGAAGAGTTCGACCTCGATCGAACAACGATGGGTAATACTTTGACAAATTTTTGAAGTTACACCCTTGAGGGCAAAGCCATCGCTGAAGAGAAAGTTTGAAATATCCATAGGTCCATAAAAAATGAATGGGACTCACGACGGGATAACACTTCGATATAAGCCCGAAAGTAATATCCCTATAGCTAAAGCCGTTATTAGAAAAAGAGTTCGATATCATTCGGACTATGGTGGGATAGCATCTCGACACATGTTCTAAATCACCTTTTCGCAGCCAAAACCGTCATAAAGGTCCCAGTCAACCCGCATGACACCAAATCCCCAAAGAATAGGTAACTCGTTAAGCGAGAATCTACTTCGCAATAGAGTTATGAAAAACAAAACAGGGAAAAAGTATAGAAGGCGTATGACAATGAAAAATTCCTCTTTATACAAAGTCACTGCGCAAACAGTCACAGATACATACGACTTGAACCAACAGAGTCCGGAAAAAAACAACGACCACAAACAACAAATAAAAAAAAGATTGAAAACAAAGACAACAATTCTTTCACTCGGCATCATCATCGTCGCCCTCTTCACCACCATCTTAGGAAGCCCCCCCTTGTCATCTGCGCCCTCATCAGCTTCCGGTGTCACAGAGTCATATCCATAATTAACACGAGCCTTACGTGCCTTCGCCCGAGCTCCTTCATATGCGGCCTCGATAACATTGCCCGCCTCCTACAAGTTCTTATATATGTCCCGCTTGGCTTCAGAATGAACCCAAAGCTCATGCAAACGACGGGGAACAGTGGCGGAGGAAGATTCGACTTGAGCCAACAGTTGCTCTTTTTTGGCCTCAAAAGCAGTGACCCGGTATCCTAAGGATGATGCATCCCGGTCGATCTCACCAATGCGCTTCTCGAGCCTTGCTTCCCTTAGCGTGGTCGTCGCCCTCTTTGACTCCTGCTTGGAACGGAGGACCCAGATAGTGTTCTCTAGGGTCGCCGCCCTCGCCAATGCTGATGACCAGGTGGTTTCGATGTTCTCTAACCCAACAACCTTTCTCTCCAACTCAGCCAATTTTCCCATCCACTCCGCGCTCATCGCCTCGGGCCTAATGAGATTCTGATCCATCTCGGACTGCATCGACCTCAGCTTCCCCTGAAGATATTCGCACTCCGCGACAACCCCTTTGTCTAACTCAAGCTCTTCTTCCTTCGCACGAAGTTGCTCCTCGAGCATGTTACTTCTGCGAATGGCCTCCATCAATTGCTGGTCCTTCTTCTCTAATTCCTCGCCAAGGGCTCGAGCACCAGGATTCTCCTTCAGCCGCTTGTGTATCTCACGACACTTATCGCGATAGCGTCGATATTTCTCTAACGCCTTTCGGAAAATCTTAGTCCAAGTGTCAGCCCTACGAGTGCTCTCGGTCTCCAACATGTATATCTGAAAAACGAAAAATGGGTCAAGACCATATCATCCAAAAAAATAAAGAAAAACATGAAAGAAAGGCGGAACGTACCCTCAGGCCCATAGCGGCCACTTCATGCATCAAGTCGATATCAGGAACATTCTGAAGGGCCTTGTTCTCGGCAGTGGAACACAAAAGGTTGAACTGCGACACCAGATCCTCCGTGTCCCCTAAGAGATTAATATCCGAGGGGATCTCAAGAATTCAGGACGGGCCTCCTACATGAACCACTGAGTGGGTAAGACCCTCTTTAAACATCCTAACATCATCGGAATCGAGGTCCGAATCGGATTCGTAGTCATCGACCACGATGCCCTTTCCCCTTTCAACAACTAAGGAGGAAGCACGACTAGGTATCGAGGACAAAGGCCCGCCCGAAATGACAACAATGGCCTCAGAAATTTGACCCCCCATCGTGGCAGGTTGTTGATCAACGACTGTGGTAGGAATCTCCGTCGACGGGGCAGATGCAATGGCTGGTTCCGTCTCTACGGGCGGAATGGTATCAACTCCCGCCCCAAATACCGTCAAGGGAGAATCTTCTTCCAAATGTATTACAGTCGGAGGTGTTGTCCCGGACTCCACTCGCCGCCTTTTGGACGGTCCCTCTCCTTCCTCAGCACAGGAAGATTCACCAGTCGGATATGCGGCACGGGTTGGATCCCCAGTTTGAGGAGTGGCCTCCATAGGTACAACCATAACCATAGACTCAACTGAAGCAGCCCTCGATGAAGGTCGAATAGTAGACATTGCAGTAGGGCGAACAGACAATACAGGCTGGCGAAAAGCTAATGGAGGAGCCCTCGCTCTCTACACTCTCCCTAACATCGACGAATAGCACATAAGAAACCAAGTAAAAAGGGAAAAAGGAAAAATGGCGAACAGAAATAAAATCTCACCTATAAGGGGCTTGCATCCATATTTTTCATAAAAGGTCGACCATGTGCGGACCCCCGCCATATATATATATATAACAGGGTTTAGTACTACAACGGAAAGCGGTCGGACATCTCTTCGACTAAAAGTATAGAGACTTACGTCCGAAGTTCCACTTCTCAAGGAGCCCCGTAGGATCTGCCACAAGGTGCTCGGTCCGCACATAGAAGTAATTCTCGTAGAAGCGACGGTTAGTCCTGTCGTCCATCTTCACCACCAGACTCTTCGACCCTCGGTGGCGCATGTGAATCATCGTGCCACGAATGAGCTGAGGGGCAAAGATATTGAGCATATGCCCCAAAGTGATCTCACGACTAGAGAGCTCCGCAAACTTGAGCAACATAAGGAACAATCTATACAGGTACGGCGAAAGTTGAGCGGGACATACCTCGTAGAAGCGGCAGAAATCTACCACCAGGAGAGGGAGATGAAGCGTGTATCCAACAAGAAATGGGTAGGCGTAGAACACGCAGTACCCTGGGCGGTCAAAATGGATTATATTATCCCCTACCGCTGGCAATATTTCGACGTAGCAAGGAATTCCCCACCTAGCCTTCAAATCTGCGATCCCCTCCTCATTCATAACAGAGTGAACAGGTTTCGACTCCTCCCCGACGAGACTGTAAAAGTCGGTCCATGCTTTCCTGGAGTGAGGCAGGATCTCGACTACCAACAGGACCTCCTCATCCTCTACCACTTATGCTCCTCCGGTGGCCAGAACATCACTTTCCGGCCCCGGAATTGTGACAAGGAGGTCAGTGCGAGAAGAATCACCAGCCATTGTGTCAATTTGGTAAAATAAAAAGATAAAGAAAAGGGAGGGTGAAAATTTTCGGCTAACTAGGGACAATTGAAAATTCAAAGTATCAGGAAGAAAGAATATTCGCAAAGTTCTTTCAAGTAAAGGGCAAAGAAGTGTGTCAATCGAATGATGTATTCTTTCTATTTATAAGAGACATAAATCCCCCACGCACGAAACCCAAGAGTCACCAATCGAGTCTGATAGGGCACGAAACGTTTCAATTCCCTGGGAACGTGTGTCATAATGGCAGCAACTACGAACAACGTTTCAATCCAAACGACATTTCGGTTCCGAAACGGCCGCAACGATCCGAGGATATCGAAAGGGCGCCGGTACCTCACTTAAACCTAAGGATCAGACCCAAGGGGTAGGTAGTCAGATTTCTCTCGATATGTAGCAATTATAGTCCGTCTGCCAGGCCCGACAGGGGACGACCCTAGCAGACGGAGAGACTAATTGTATTGGTCAAAATCTGACGGCTACGGTCGATCCAACCGGCATCCCGTCCAAGTGGCGAGGCAGCGAAAGACGACATAGTTTGTTCCAAATCCTGTACTCTCAATACCCGTTAAGTCAAAAACAATGTTCAGGGGACGACAAAGGCGGACGTAGCATGGAAGTGTATTAAATCAAGCATATAGTAAAGATTCCCTAACTATATATAAGGGGGGGGGGGAATCTTGTGAAGAGGGGCGCTGCTCTCTCTCTCTTCTCTCCTCTATAACCTTCATAGTAGAAGGAAGAACAAAAAAATCTCCAAGAGAATATGTAAAAGGGTTTCCTCCATTGATTAATGGGACGCAAAATGAAAACTATCAATGATATCGATTACTTCTATCTCATCTTATGCATTATCTTCCGATTAGTTTATAGATCTGAAGTTTATTATGTTTGAATAAGATTTACCCCTTCATTGTTTCTATTGATTTAATCCAAAAAGTTTCAATATCTTTTTTGGTCAAACAATAACAATACCAAACGTTTACATCTAAAATATCTAAAATTTCTACATTGCCTAAGTTTAAACTTTCAGGCTTGAGCATATGGTAGGAGTGTTCTTTGCCAAAATTTCTACAAGCTAAGGTCCCGTTTTGTCCATAATTGTTTTTTCATAAATGTGTTTGTTCATGAAATTTTACAAGTATTTGAACTTTTTACAAAAATGAGTTTTCAAAAATCAAAAAGTAGTTTTGATCACTTTTTCAAAATTTTCAGAATTTTTTTCCCCACTCACAAAATTATAATACTTTTTAAATGAAATGCATACCAAATATAATTTCATATTCCAAATACCATTACTCGAAATACTTATTTTTTTTTCCAAAAGTTATAATTTTTATGTCCAGACGCCTTCTCAAAGTACAATCATTTGGAACAGTTGAAAACATAGATAAAAAAGTGTATTTCTCAAACGATTTAGAAATGAATTTAAAATGAACAACATTTTAAAATTTTAATCTTTTTCCTCATATAAGACTTAAACTTAGCTTTAAAAAAAAATTTTTTATAAAGTATAGCCTGCTCTATTCTTGTTTAATGGAATTTGGAAGAGGGTATCGAGGATATCAATCTTTTGGAAAACTGAGCAAAATTTTGAGATAGCTAATATAAAAAACTATACTGAGACTATAAAAAGCTGAAAAATGTTTAATTTCTCCCCCCTCCCCCCCCCCCCAATTTTGGGGAAGGGGTTAATTTCTACCATTACCTTAGTGATAATCGCCCTCATAATATTTTTCTTAGTGATTTGATTTACGAATAAAACTATACTGATACTATAATGTATTGATCATAATAACTGAAACAAATAAATAACAAAAAATACACATTATATTATTTCGTCTTTGATTAGTCATTTCTTATTATCTCATGTTTGCTTGTTATACAATAATTATAGTACTGATTTTAAATAACAAAAAAAAATGTTTGAAATTAGTCTTCATTTTGGGAATAGTAATTCAACAATTAACCCAAAATAATATTGACAGAAAAGAACCTGAAGTAAAAAGTTAGAAGGAGAGGGAAAAAAAAAAGGAAAATCGTGTTTTAAACAATAAAGACAAAAACAGTTATTTTGCTGCTATAGATTTTTTTACCGTGATATTGGTTCAATAGCATAGGGAGCTGAAACTGAGAAACATACCGTAAATAAAGGGTCCATTTAGGGGTATTTTGGGGATTGCAAAAGTTTCAAGTTCAGAAACGGACAAAAACAGTGGCTCGGTGCAAATACGGACAATATGAAGGGCAAAAGAAAGAGGAAAAGCAACAAAGACGCCGAAAATGATAAAATATTCAGAGGGGAGATAATTAAATACTAAAATCGATAATGGAGCTGCTCTATTTGTAATGGCGGTGGCGACTTCCCAAACGCACCGAGTCTGACTCGTCCACTTGCGAGTTCATTCAATACGCGTGAAGCTGTTAACCAGCTAACAGAATCTCGGAAATTCCTGCTCCGGTCGCCGGCGACAGAAATAGACGGCGTTAACTGTTTGATGTTAGCGGTGGAGAGAGACTAAGCGACGATGAGCCCGAACGGATTCAGCGGTGTAGAGAAAGAGTATATAAGGAAGCATCATCATCATCATGACCTAGCGGAGAATCAATGCAGTTCCTTTCTAGTCAAGCACATTCGAGCGCCTGTTCATCTCGTTCGTCCTTTTCTCTCTCTTTTGCATTTTATTTTTTCGCGGATCCATTGCTTTAACTTTCAGCTGAGTGTTTTTCTCGAGATTGATTATCTTATGAAATATCTTGAAGCTAAAGCAATAAATTCGTTATATTTGCGATGATTGTATGAGTTCCGAATTAGGTTTAATTTTGTGATGTCTTGACTGGTTTTTTTGTTTGTATTCATCGTTATATTTGTGTTCATTGTATGGTTCCGAATTAGGTGAACTTTCATGTACACTAAGCTTTGATTTAGATAACCTGACCATCAATTAGTTTTATGTCTTGGTCAAATTTGTATAGGAGATGAAACGGGGGGAAATTGAATTGTTTCCTGTTTTAGGTCAAGCAAAGATTGTATATGTTCTTTGAGTTCCAGTCGTTTAGCTGTTTGGTTTATCTGGTTTTGAAAGTGACTCTTAGGACTCGTTTGGTTAGTTGTATAAGAAAAATGATCGTGGTATAAAACTCTATACAACTAATATATCAAGAATCTATTTTTCATTTGATCGTGGAATAAGAGTACATGTATTAGTATTACCAAGATTAGCTAATTCTTGGTTTTGGCATCACAATCTCTGCAAATCTTCCATGTAAGATATTGTCTTTCATGACAGAGAAATTCATGTATTATTATTTCTCATAGCAAACCCTGGATTATAATTCTTGCATAACTAGTTTGCGAACTAAAACAATCCCATGAAGAACTACCAAATGCAAGTGATTATAGTTATCAAAGAGAAAAGGCTAAATGCATGAGCGGTTGATATGTTCATTGATTATGCAAAAAGGGGCGAATGCCTCATCTGCTTATTCTCGAAATTTGATTAGCATCGCTTTTACTTTGACTGAAGTTCTGGATCAACTCTTATAACTGCAAGAATGGCAAATTATTTTCTCATGTAACTTACATTTTGTAGCTTGTGTTCAGTCAGTCCTAATGGTAGCTGGGTCTTCCTCTTTTCATCAGGTTTGGTCATTGGTTAGGAGGTTTGATCAGCCACAAAAGTACAAGCCCTTCGTCAGCAGGTGCATTGTGCAAGGAAATCTTGAGATTGGTAGTCTTAGGGAAGTCGATGTCAAGTCAGGCCTCCCTGCAACCACGAGTACTGAGAGATTGGAGCTTCTTGATGATGAAGAGCACATCTTAAGTGTCAGGATTATTGGCGGGGATCACAGACTTAGGGTATTAAACAATTCTCTCTTCTTTTGTTTTTCCTTTTTTTTCCATTATTTTTTCTGATTTTCAACAACTTAGAGATTTCATTGTTATTACGCACACTTGAGCATAGGTTTCTTTCTCAGTGGATGATCATTTCTATGGTGGAGAATTGCCTTCAAACTAGTTAGAGTACCAAAGTGCTTATTAATATGTGTATAAAGAGAAGCTCAAATCATCTGATATTGATATTTGTGTGGTAGTGGCATTGCATATCTACTATTCCTCTTCCTCTAAAATAGCCTTCACAACTTGTCAATGAAAAATTGAGATTTGCAGTTGTGCTACTCTAGGCAAAAAAGTAGATATAAGCATGTTTCTCACCTAAGATTATTTTTCGCTATTAAGCTTTATTGCTGTTGGAATCATAGTAAAGATACTCTCTTATTCTACCATGTCACATTATATGTTTAATGCCACCTTTGACTTGTGCATTGAGAGCTGAAGACAATAAATGAGCTTATAGGCATTTGAGGAATAGATAAGTGTGTTTCCTGATGCAAATCCTTTCTTAGAGCCAACTCTATGGGTTTTCTGATTTGGCACAAACAATAAGGTTTGTGTTATATGCACCAGAGTATGACAAACATTGTAGAAATAATCAGGTTGTTTGTGGTGAAAATTTTCTGAGCTAGAGCAACACTTCGATTGATGATAGTGCTATGAAACTGAATGATAAATACACCGCAAAGTGATAGTTAATTAGCTCTTACGGTTATATTTAACAGAGAGCCGAGCATGTACTTTTAAAAGTATGATAAGCTTTGTCAGAAGGTTCATCAGAAGGCCGAGATAGATTCATTTTAAATCGCTATCTTACTGATAATAAAGGGAGGATGATACATTATGTAGCCCAACGTGGGTGTCTGAACTTGTGACTTGGATTGGGTTATGGACATCCATGCATTTCCTGTATAATCGGAATGCGGAAAATTGAAAATCCGTTGCTGTATGATTGTGATGTCATGTCTTGTAAAGGCAAGTGTAATATGTATTTGGATTCTTTTGAAGAAACCACTAGATGAATGATCTGCTTTATTTTAGCATGTCAAACATGATAGGTTAGTTTTCTCTTGCAGAGAGAGGAGAGATTGTGGTTGCTTCCAACTATAGTTACTTCTTCACTACATTCAATTAAAATAATGCGTTGTGTTTATCCCTCATTTCTTTTCTTTTTTTCAACTTGATCTTTTTTCCAGAATTACTCATCAATCATATCTGTCCACCCGGAGGTGATTGATGGAAGACCTGGGACACTGGTGATTGAATCATTTGTGGTGGACGTACCCGAAGGAAACACCAAAGATGAGACGTGTTACTTTGTTGAAGCATTAATCAAATGCAACCTAAAATCACTTGCTGATGTTTCAGAGCGACTTGCTGTGCAGGACAGGACAGAGCCCATTGAGCAGGTCTAATTGTTCTGAAGGTTATTACAGTAGGGATGAAGCTTCCTCAAGGCTACTAGTTCTCTAAGGCTTTGGAGGCGGACTGGATGTCGCTGCTCTCTTCCCAGCTTCCCGTGCTTTTGGTGCTCTTTTTTTTATTTATTCTTTTTTTGCAGTGTATGTTTAGCATTCAGAACCACAAGTTTTACCAGGATCTCTAGACACCCCGTAAATGGATGAAAAGACTAGTTTGTTTCAATTCTTAGAATCTGATAGTGGTTGTGGTATGTCACTTGTCTTAGTTTAGCGTTGTTCCAGTGTCTGTTGATTTGGTAGTCTGAGTCTTTTAAGTTGCATTTGTTATCTCTAGTTACAGTAAATAATGGTGGTGTATAATCCATGAGCTAATGTTGTACAGACTAGTTATAGAGAAAGGCTCTAGATCTGCAAACATTCTCGTTTATATCGTCATTATTCATCATTGATGAGAAGACTTCTAACTGTTGCATAATGGCTGGAGCCATAAGAGGAAAGTTGAAGATGACTTCTAACAGTGCTTTATTGTAACTGATAATGATTGCCATGTGACTGCGTTGAGCAGTTTCAATGGCTATGTTTATTGACTGTGTCGAGATTGTAACTAACAGTACGAATCAACCTCCATTGAAGGTAGAGCTTGAGCTCTCATTGTGAGAGGAGAAGCTTCTGGACAGAAATGAAATTTGGAAAAATAGTATACTTTTCTATTCAGCTGAAGTGAGTCTTGTGATCACGTGATTTTTGTTCTACATGAATTACTCCCATAAATTCAAACAAAATAATTTCTTTTCATTATTTGGAATTTTTGAGGATTTTGTGGCATTTTCTGATAATTGTTTGCATTTGTCTGTGTATTTTTATTTTTATTTAATTAATAAAAATTACAAAAAAAATATGTTGCATTTGCATTTAGGATTTAATTTTACATTTATAGGACTAATTGACAAATTATAGGGAAAAAATCACAAAAATAGTTTATTTTGCACTTTTAATTTTAATTTTGAATTTTTGGTAGTTTTTCCTTTAATTTGATTTTTAATTGTTTGTAGTAGCAATTATTAGAGTTAATTAATTTAATTTGGTAGGATAATTTGGTTTAGAATATAATTTAAGTTTTAATTTTAATTTTGGAAAAAGAAAAAGATTTTTAAAAGAAAATGAATTGAGAATTAATGGAAAATTGGAAAAAGAATTGAAGAGATAGAATTGGGCTGCCTTTAGTTAAAAGTGCCCAGGCCCAAAGCCATTTTCCTCGTACCCGTCCGTTTGACCCAGGCCCAGACCGTCCAACCCGGTCCAAACCCCCCCAGTACAATACGACGCCGTTTCAGCAAGCTTGATCTGGGCCGTTGATATCGCCTGATCCAACGGATCAGAACGGGGGGGGGATTTCAATATATATATGTCCGAACGCACTCTACCCCCCTCATTTCATCGTTCCAACACCCCGTCTTCAGAGAACCCAAGCCTAACCCTAACGGAACCGCCACTATCCACCGGCGGCGCCACCTCCAACCACTCCCAAAATAACACCCCATGACCATCAAGAGCCCTTCATTCCAAATTCCCCCTCCGTTTGCCTCGAATCAACCCAGAACGTCTCGAATCTGGTTTTGAAAAAAAAAAACTAGCGCCACCCTTGTGCTCTCCGGTGGCGTTGCCGCCTCCGTTCAACCCCAAACTAACACCCCACAACCCCCAGGATCCCCTCATGCCAAATCCACAACTACTCTCCTTCGAATCGGCCCGGAGCTCCGCGAATCTCGAATCTGAGGTCAACCCCAAAAGTTCAAAACCACTTTTTCGTCAATCCTGGTACATGCATGGTCAGAAGGCACCGTTCTTCGAGTTCTGAAGTTCGGATTCAAATGATCGACCTTAGCTCTGTTAGGGCTTTCATCTCCGATGGATTCCGAGTCTAAATCGGTAAGCTCTTTTCTTCTCTTATCTTTTCTTCCTTTTTGATTGTCTTATTCTCTTCTTCCTCCCCTTTTCTTTAGCTTAATCTTCTTATACCAGTCTGGCTGAAACTCGACTAATCTCTCGAGTTTAGATTGGTCTTCCGGTCATTGTCCTTCTCTTCTTCGGGAAAGTTTGTTTTCTGATATATTTAGTCCGTTGTGTCAATAGCATGGATAACTCTCCGATCTTGTTTTCTGTTTAGCCATCCAAGTTATTTTAAAATTAAGTTACTTCAACCGAGTTAAATCCTTGCCTAGTCATTGTTAATTGATCAGTAAGTTAGTAGATTTGCTTCGAAATCATTGCATGTTAGCATGACCTGCAAATTTTTCTTTTCAAATAGATAAGTATTCGTCTAGGCTTTGGTTTGTCTTTGGTCCATTTGGCAAAGAGCAGCCCGTCCAAATTGGTTTGGGTTCTTGGGGTAAATTCTGCCGTGGGTCAATTTGACCCATGTCTCAGTTGGGGTTCAAGGTAAATAACAGGGGTATGGGGGTTAGTTTGGTAATCTTAGTGAGGGAATCTATTTGTAACTGTCTAGGAAGCTTCTAGGAAGTTGGGGAGGGGACTACTTTGCAAAAACTAAATTTAAATTAGAGGTGTTTAAGCTAAAATGGAAACTAAAAAGGGACTGAATGGCAAAAACGTATCTCCTTGGGTCTGCCCTATTTGCTTGCCTATAAAGGCATTTCTTCCTTGTCATTCAAGGCAGAATTAGAAGACCTAAGAGCTGAAATTCAAAAAAAAAAAAAAACCAAAAACAGTTGAAAATCACTTTTGCATTGAAATCCTGATTAGAACTTTTGGAGTTTGTTTCTTTTACTGCTGAAAGAATACCTGATCCTATCTGAGGTTCAAAATGGTTTGAACATTGGGTAATGAAAGCAATTCTTTGATCTGGGGAATTGGTTCTTCTCTTCTGGACTGATTTCGTTGCTGTTTTGTTAAATCTGGGTGAATTCCTGTTGCTGCTGCCTACTGATCATTTCTTACTTTCCCCTTGTTCCCAGGTACTCATTCGACCTCAAATGACATGTTGAAATGGGAATGGGAATGTTGATGATACCATGTTTTATGACAGTATATTTCTGATTATTAGGTTCTGAACTCATGTGTGCCTTGTTAATTAACTTGTGGCTATTTACCTCTTCCAGATTTTGGTTTAAGTGTTTGAACAAAGTCATTGTATGTTACTGTATTTTGTTAGTTGATTCGAATGGTTGTAATACTCTATTGAAGCCCCTATTTAGTTTCAATATTGATTAGTAGTAATTCTGATTTTAAGATGTATAAGATTGGTTGTTCTTTGAGCATGAAGTGTGCTATGTTACAATACAGAAAAGTCTCTTACTTGATTTAAGTGAAATCAACCTGTGTTTGTGTTTTCTTTTCCAGGTTTATAGTTAGGCAGCTCCAAGTCCATTTGGTGACTTTAAATTGTTGATTAGTAATAAATGAAGTCTTTCTGAAACTTTAAATTGTTTTCTTCTTGCTGGAAGTTCGATTTGGTGATTTTCAATGATGAAACGACCTGCATATGAGCTGTTGATAATCAGGAATTGTAGCTTCATTTCAGCATGTATGTACCCAGAATGTGTTATGTATTGGCTTAAGGACGTTGGTGTTTGTTCAAACTCTAAAATCTCCATAACAATGTATTTTATTTCAAGTCTTAGCTTCAGATCTTGAGATTGGGCTACCATCAGTGGCCCAGTCGTGATCGATTTTGCCTTCTGCAATTAGACTATCGGTTTGGACTTTAGGATTGAGCCCAGTTGTCTCGTGATGGGCAACCAGTCGTTGGGCTACAACTATGCCTAGGCCTTTCAGCAATTTAGCATCGGCTTTGTCTATTGTTAGCTCATTAGCTATTAAAGTTTAACTCAAACATTGGCTTAAAATAAATAGAAACTCCCTTATGCCTTTTAATCAATTACTTACGCTCATTAATTAGTTGAGGTATGCCAAATTAGCCAAACATACATTTTATGGCCCTCGAAAGAGTAGTTCAAACATCCTTTGAAATTAGAATTGAGGTGCACCATTTAGCGAATTTTCCATGGCCCTCAAAAAGTTAAAACGTATAGTTGCTTTAGGGCGCGTTATTTAATAATTTTACTTTCTTAAATTCGGGTGCGCATTTCATGTGACCCAAATCAAATCTTAAAATGTTGAATGAAATATGTTTAAGATTTCGGGTGCATTTCATGTGGCGTGATCCAAAGACGTGTTTTAAACGACGTTCAATCTTCTTTAAAAATCAATTAAAAGCGGTTAAAAGGTTAAATTTGCACATAGGTTCAAAATATCCTAAAATCAGATTATTAAGCCGAATATAACAGTTGAGTGACTGTGCTAGAACCACGGAACTCAGGAATTCCTAACACCTTCTCCCGGGTTAACAGAATTTCTTACTCGGATTTCTGGTTCGCGGACTGTTAAACAGAGTCATATTTTCCGATTCGGGATTCAACCGGTGACTTGGGACACCATAAATCTCCTAAGTGGCGACTCTGAATCTTTTAATAATAAATCCCGTTTCGATTGTCCTTTAATTGGAAAAACTCTCTTATACTATAGCCCTTTACGAGGTATAGGTAAAAAAGGAGGTGTGACAGCTCTGGCGACTCTGCTAGGGATCGAACCCAGAATCTCTGGTTCAGGGTTCAAGAATTTGAGCTTAGAATAATTGTTA
Source organism: Nicotiana sylvestris (assembly GCF_000393655.2). Lineage (NCBI taxonomy): Eukaryota > Viridiplantae > Streptophyta > Magnoliopsida > Solanales > Solanaceae > Nicotiana > Nicotiana sylvestris. The sequence continues at coordinate 143,370,672 of NC_091059.1, read as the reverse complement.
TAGTTGGATTTATCCATTATCTGATTTTGTTACATGATTTAGGTCTAATGTGTTAATTGATTGCTTTTACCGCTTTGATATTCCGTGAATTGTATATAAACTGTTGCGAAATCCCTCTTTTCTCGGAGTCTTCTAAATAATGAAGAAGTGTGCACTTCGTGTGACTTCTTTTCTGTTAGAGTCATATTCTAAATTTAGAACGAGATTCGGACAAGTTGCAAAGCCGGTGAAGCTTCTGTATTCCCGATACGCTGCCCCCCCTCGGCTCGAGCTGTCCGTTCGGGTAAGTCAGGTCTAGAACAATAAACTCAGGTTTTAAACCTAGTATAACAAAACTTCATGCCGGATCCCTAGTAGGAACGTTTGTTTGCATCATGTGCATTTTGACTTTGGAGACTCAACACAGGGGTTGGGTCTGTCTAGGACAGGTGTACCCGAAACAAAAAGACCATCCTGATGCATCCTACTTGCTACTTGTTCATTTATTTGCTTTGGACTTGCATGATGACCGACTTATGAATATCGGGAAAAGTCGAGGAAAGAGAAATAGCAGTATGAGGGGTAAAAAATGTTAATCGCCTGTTCTGAAAAACCAATGTCCAAATAGTGTCGAAACTCTGCCGAATTTTCAAGAAAATGAAAAGGGAAAGAAAAGAAAAAAAAAGAAAAGAGAAGGTTTTTGCTTTCAAAATAGCCTGTTTTATTTTAATGAGAGAAAAATGTTTTTGTTTTCAGAAATGGCTTTATTTATAAAATAAAAAAAAGAGACTCTTGTCTTCAAAATAGTTCGTCTTATTTGCCTGAACTACGCCAGTTTGATTCTCACAGGGTGTGAGATACGTAGGCAACCCTCATCGGGTCCAACTTCTTTTTGCGAAAATAGCCGATTTTTTTTTACTTTAATTTGAAAATAATTGGGGTGATGCCATTCTTGTCAGAAATAGCCGAATGTCCCTAAAAGGGCGCCAGAAAGCTGTTTTTGCAAGAACAACCACTTTTGTCACTTTCAAAGGTTTTGGCCGGTTAGCTGACATAGCCTTAAAATCTTCGTTTGGAAGTGCTGAAAGGCCGTGTTGGCAAGGCCGGATGTTTTGTGGAAATTTTGAAAAATGGTCATTTCTCTTAAGTCAAAATAAATCATAGTTTTCTTTCAATTAAAATCACCTTAATTTGGGGAACGACAGCAAGAAAGTTGTGGCAAAAGCATTGGGCGGTCTCATTGGGCTTTTGAAAATTAAGCCCAGAAAAGATGTGATTGAGGCCTTGATACTATTTTGGGACCCAACACATAATGTGTTCCACTTTGCGGATTTCGAGTTAACTCCTACGTTAGAAGAGATAGCAGGCTATGCCGGTTTCGAAAGGAATCTCAGAAGTCAATACCCGGTAGCACCAAGAACAATGACTCCCCACAAGTTTTTGGACTTGTTAAGCATCAGTCGGGATGTCCGAGACGGAAATCTGGCCAAAGGATTTTGTACCTTCTGCTTTCTGTATCGACGTTACGGAAACCCCCGTGGCTTCGAAACACCAGATACTGGTCTTACTCATGCTGGGAATCAAGACAAGTGGGAAGCTCGGAGAGGATTAGCTTTCATAGTGGCATTCCTGGGTATTTTGGTTTGCCCGAGAAAAGATGAGAACATAGAGATGGGGTTAGTAGGGATAGCTGACTTTATGGTGAAAAAGGCAAATGGGACTATAGTGCCGTTGATCTTGGCAGAAATTTACCGAGCTCTTACTCGTTGTCGAGAAGGAGCAAAGTTCTTTGAAGGGTGCAATATGCTGTTACAAATATGGATGGAGGAACATGTTTGCCACCGTCCCGGATACTTGAATTGCGGTATGACTGGCCTCGAATGCATTGATAAACATGAAAAGAGAGTAGAGGATTATGAGTTTCCAGATGGTACGGAAGCATGGCATGCTCATTTGAGATCTTTGATCGCAAATAAGATCGAATGGACATTCGGATGGCTTTCGGTCAACGAGGTAATCTATATGTCGGCTGAGGTATGTTTTTTTGCTGTTGATGGGTCTGCGGAGTATCCAGCCTTATTCTCCTCACAGAGTCTTGCGTCAGTTGGGCCGATACCAGACCATCCCACACAATGAAGATTTGAGTCAGCAAGTCATTGAGTTAGATCCAAAAGCTGCCTTCCTAGAAGAAAAAGTGCGTCAGGTTTGGCATCAGTGCAGATTTTAGGGCTTAACACGCAAGTACGAGACCTATCCAAAGGCGAGGTGGAGCCCAGTTATATTGCTTGGTATGGTAAAAGATCCCGAGTTCAACATGAGCCTGACAGGCCCGCAAAGAGACCCCATGTCCAGCAATTCACCGACGGAGCTCAGGTACAATGGGATTGGCTGACCAAAGAAAACGAGTACAGGGCTACCATAAGCAATTTGGAAAAGCAAGTCAGAGAACTTCAATTCGAGAATAGCTTGCAAGTGGCGGCAGATGAAGGAGAAAAGAAAAAACTAGCCAAAGAAAATGAGGCCTTTCGATCTCAAATTCAAAAATTGAAAGTAGCGGCAGAAAATCCAGTCCGAAGTGACAGAGATGAAAAACTCATAGCTAACCTGAGGCAGAAAGTAAATGAGTATAGTTTTGATTTGAATAAAGCAGAGAGTGAATTAGCCAAGGCTCGAAAGCAATTGGATAAAAACGCAGATGAACGAGTACGCTTGGTTAAGCAATTGAGAGAAAGATACGACGATGAGGTCGCAGGGTTAAAGAAAAGGGTCATCGCCACGGAAAACAAAATGATCAAACATGCCAAAGACTTCAAAGTTTAAAGGGAACATTGTTATACCGCATTGGCACAATTAGAAATAGATTTGCAACAACTTCAGGAGCAAAATCATGCGGCTGAGCAAACTTTGGAAGCCAGGGCCCAGCAGATTGGGCATTTGTTACAAAAAAAGGGCGCCATAAGAGAGAGAATTAGAAGCATTGCCTACTAAATCGTTATGAAGTGCCAGATTTGTGAGGATATGACCCGCACTACCTTCTTTGCAGCAGTAATGACGTTTGTCAAACAGATAATGAATGACTTGGATCGACTTCAAAGGGAGCTTGCATATAGGCCCGCGGCGAGATCGAATGATATCCCGCAGGCACTAGGAGCATTGATGTATTCATGATTTTTTCGTTTGAGTCTGCATTTCCTTTTGTTAAGCGTGTGTCAGTCATGTTGAGTTTTCTTTCTGCTATAGTCCGTCCAATTATTTTCGAGTCTGTATTTTCTTCTGTTGGAATATAATGTCTATTTTTGGAGTCTGTATTTCATCTTTGCATCGAAATCTGTTAGTTTTTTGGAATTTGTTAGTTTTGAGTTTGTAATGGAAGCATTTGTTGTTTTATTTTATGAAAACTGAAAATCCCAAAAATGTTTTATTTCGCACTTATCTACAAGAACTATGCTTGGTCTGATTCATGCGGGGTCACGATACGTAGGCAATCTCCATAGGATTCGACCGCAACCAAATAAAAAAAAGAGAGAGAGGAAAAGAGGGAAAGAAAATAAGAGGAAAAACAAGAGGAAAGAGCGAAAAAACAAGAAGAAAAAAAAGAGAAAATAAGAGAGGTTAAAAACAAAGAGAGAACAGAGGCCAGAATGAAAGTAAAGGAAAGAAAAGAAAAGAAAAGGGGATGTTTGCAACTAAAAGAAAGAAAAGGCCGGGATGATGCATGCAACTGATCAAATACATAATAGAGACGGTTAACTATTTAGGTGCATTCATGCCCAATGTGCGGTTACCAATCTGTTAAAGCCTAATCGCTAACAAGGTTGTTTTTTTGATGTATTGAGTCCAGGCAGGTGGTTAGTTGGCTAGCATTCTGGCAACTCACTCCTACAACACCCAATCGAAAGACAGGCTGAATATGGTCGACCGGGAACCGGAAACAAGTATTGTCGACCCATCGAAAGAGGTGGAAGAAATGGACGTTAATGCAATGAGGGAAGAAATGTATAAGCTGAAACAGCAGATGGCTGAAATGTACCAAGCTTGGGCGAAGGGGCATCCACCACCGGTTTATCCCGCCAATCCTGCTTATATCCCACCATCAGCCCAACCTCCGGAGCCTCCCACTGTGAACTCATCTCCAGCCTTTCCCCTCTACCAACAATGTCATGGCGCCATTTCCCATACTTCTCAAGCTCCACCACCCAAACAAGTCTCATACCCTCCTCCACCAATTACACCTTTTTTTGTGGCACCTCCACCTGCTACATTACACCGATCCTCCAGTGAACCTCTGTTCCAGATTCACAACAACCTATATTATCCCCCTGAACCCACCTTCAAAGTTCCAAAACCATATCCTTACACTCCTCATCTTGATATCCCTGCGGAGACCGAGAAACTGCCTAAAAATCCCGAGCATGAAGAGATGATCATAAAGGTCAAAAGCTTAGAGCAATCATTCCGAGATATGAGGGGGTTAGGGGGACAATTAAGTGTGGCCTACAAAGATTTATGTCTGTTCCCAGATGTTCAGTTGCCAGCGGGGTTCAAAATGCCCAAGTTTGATTTGTACGATGAGCATGGTGACCTAGTAGCACACTTAAGAGGATTTTGTAGCAAAATGAGAGGAGAAGGCAGAAGAGATGAATTGCTGATGGCGTATTTCAGCCAAAGTTTGAGTGGGTCGGCACTAGAATGGTACACCAGACAAGATCATAGCAGGTGGTACATATGGGACGATTTGGCCCAAGCCTTCGCCTGTCATTTTCAGTATAATCTCGAAATCATCCTAGATCGTCTGTCGTTGACAAAACTTGAGAAGAAGCCCGGTGAAAGCTAGGGAATATGGATTTCGTTGGAGAGAGCAAGCGGCGAGGGTTGACCCCCCGATGAAAGAAAGCGAGATGGTTGATTATTTCTTGCAGGCTTTGGAGCCCACTTATTTTGGTCACTTGGTGTCAGCAGTGAGCAAGTCCTTTAATGAAGTTGTGAAAATGGAAGGCATGGTTGAGGAGGGACTCAAGTTCAATAAGATCATGAGTTACTCAGCAATCAAAGCAACCACCCAGGCCATTCAAAACGGTACTGGGGGTGTACTCGGAAAGAAGAAGAAAGAGGATGTTGCAACGATCGAGTCAGCAGCTTGGGGTGGATCTAGGAACCTTCCACCATTCTATAACCAGCCTCGACCCTATCCCCAAACATACCCCCACACTCCATATAGCCCACCACAACACTACTACCCACCGCCAGATCCCCATTTTTCTGTCTATCATGCACAAACCTATACCCAACCTCCCGCTCACATACAATGGCATGCGCCAGCTCCACAGAGTCCCTACCAAGCTCCACAAAATACCCATCCACCCCCAAAAGCCTACAAAAACCCTCATGGAACAGGTTTTCGACCCAATCAAGCCTTTAAGAATGAAAGGTTGCAGAAGCAGAAGACTTTCACTCCATTGGGAGAATCATATACCAGCCTATTCCACAGACTGAGATAGTTGGGTATGTTGAATCCGATCGAGGCCAAAATGCCGAATCCCCTTCCCAGAAATTTTGATCGCTTGGTGAGTTGTGAGTATTGTTCAGGGGCCCTGGTCCATGACACAGAGAAATGTTGGAAACTAAAAACAGCTGTACAAGAGCTCATTGATACTCATCGGATGGAGGTTCAGACCCTAGAAACACCAAATATCAACCAAAATCCGCTACCAGCTCACCATGAGACCCATATGATTGAGTTAATACACAAGGGGGGAGGCTAAGAAACCCTCGCAGACGGTGATGATGATCCGCTCCAGTGAAACCAGTTCAAAGGAAAAGGCAACCAGTAGGAAATCAGTGGTCCAGTTGAAAGGGGTAGACAATAAGCCAGCTGTGGTAGCCGAGAAAGGGTCTTCAAGCACTGTTGCAGTAAAACCAGAGAAAGATAAAGTGGTGGTATCAGGGGTTACAAGTAAACCTGTTGTGATCGTGAAGGGTGCTCACACAGAGCCTGTTAGTATAAAACCAGTAACTCAGCTTCCAATGATTAACAGCAAGGCGGTCCCGTGGAATTATGAACGAGTGACAGTAACTTACTAGGGGAAAGAGGTTAAAGAAAAAGTGTGTGAGACCCATGGTTTAACTCGATAGGGGAGATGCTTTGCCCCCGAAGAGTTGAGAAAAGCTAAGACCTCAAAAGATAATCCAGTGTTGGTGAAGAAAGCGGTGACTGAGGAAGAAGCAGAAGAATTTCTGAGAAAGATGAAAGCGCAAGACTATTCCATTGTGGAACAGTTAAGGAAGACACCAGCTCAGATCTCGCTCTTGTCATTATTGATCCATTCAGATGAACACCGTCGTGCTTTGATGAAGATCTTGAACAAGGCTCACGTTCCTGACAAAATCTCAGTAAACTACTTGGAAAAATAGCTAACAAGATATTTGAGGTAAACCGAGTCACTTTTTCCGATGATGAGTTGCCCGTGGAGGGTACCGAGCACAATAGAGCCCTCTATCTGACGGGGAAATGCGAAGACTCCATGGTTACTCGAGTACTGGTTGACAACGGGTCTAGCGCGAACATCTGTCCTCTCTCCACATTGAACAGGCTGCAAGTGGAGGATGAAAGAATTTACAAGAACAGTATTTGCATTCGGGGATTCGACGGTGGAGGGAAAGATTCAGTCGGGGACATAGTGCTTGAGCTCACAATAGGGCCAATTGAATTTACTATGGAATTCCAGGTGCTCGATGTGGCTGTTTCGTACAATATGCTGTTGGGACGACCCTGCATCCATGCGACCAAAGCAGTCCTGTCTACTCTGCATCAAGTGGTCAAGTTTGAATAGGATCGACAGGAAATTGTTGTACACGGCGAAGATAATTTGTGTGTGCCCAATGGTGCCATCGTTTCGTTCATAGAGGTTGACGATGACAAGGGACCATGGGTTTATCAGGTTTCCGACACAGTATCGGTAGAGAAAATTCCGGAAGGAAAGTGCGTGCCAACTCCAAAGATGGCTGCGGCATCAGTTATGGTAGCTGTTGAAATGTTGAAAAATGGTTTCGTACCGGGCATGAGTTTAGGTGCATCTCTGCAAGGTATTGTGCAGCCGGTTTCTCTTCCAAAGAATCTGGATACTTTTGTTCTTGGGTTCAAGCCTACCGTTGCAGACGTGAGAAGAGCTAGAAAAATGAAAAAGAAAGCATGGGCATTGCCAAAGCCAATCCCGCATCTGTCTAGATCATTCGTCAGGCCGGGTATCAGAAAGCAACTACTGTCAAAGGTCCCTTGACCACTGATTGGTGTTGATGGAGATTTGGATAAGGGGTTTGAAATTTTATTCGCCGAGGTTAACATGGTTCAGGTTGGGGAAGGGTCCAACAAGGTAGATGTGCAATTTGTGGGACCACGTGCAAAAGTTAACAACTAGGAAGCTACTCCTCTTCCAACCCGGAGGGAGTCTTGGTAGTGGGTTTTGATTTTCTTTAGTTGTTTGGATTATTCCAGGGTATGTAATTCAGAATTATGTTCCGTCCAGTTGGATGTGTTAAAACCCTGTTATCTTTATATTCAATGAAATGCAATTGTTCCTTTTCCTTCATTTCTTCTAATTTTATTTTTGTTTTCTTCTTTTGTACAGTTCTTTTTATGCTGATATCAATGACATGACATGCATGAGGAATCTTCGGCCCAGTTTTAAAAGCCAATCTAACTCTGAAATAACAATATAAGAAATTGAGTGCGATGATGAGTTGGAATTTGAGGATGATGAGGCCTATGAAGAAATTAGCAAGGAACTAAGTCATTTTGAAGGAAAAGCCCAAACCTAATTTGAACGATACAGAAGCAGTTAATTTAGGGGACCAAGAATATGTCCGTGAAACTAAAATAAGTGTCCATCTGGAACCTCAACTCATAGAGGAGATAATTAAAGCACTGTTCGAATACAAAGATGTTTTTGCATGGTCCTATGACGACATGCTGAGTCTGAGCACTGATTTAGTGGTTCACAAGTTTCCCATTGACCTGACATTCCTTCCTGTCAAACAGAAACTGAGAAAGTTCAAAACGGATATGAGTGTAAAGATCAAAGAAGAGGTCACCAAGCAGGTCGATGCGAAAGTTATTCGGGTCACGCGGTATCCCACCTGGTTAGCCAATGTTGTGCCTGTGCCAAAGAAGGATGGCAAGACCAGGGTGTGCGTTGATTATCGGGATCTCAACAAAGCAAGTCCGAAGGATAATTTTCCCCTTCCAAACATCCATATATTGATTGACAATTGTGCCAAACATGAGATTGGTTCTTTTGTGGATTGTTACGTGGGTTATCATCAAATTTTGATGGACAAGGAAGATGTAGAAAAGACGGCATTCATCGCGCCGTGGGGAACGTACTGCTATCGAGTCATGCCATTCGATTTGAAAAATGTTGGGGCAACCTATATGAGGGAAATGACAACAATATTCCATGATATGATACACCAGGAAATCGAGGTGTACGTGGATGATGTGATCGTGAAGTCTAGAAAGCAGTCTGACCATGTCAGGGATCTGAAGAAGTTCTTTTGAAGGCTTCGCAAGTACAATCTGATGTGATCGTGAAGTCTAGAAAGCAGTCTGACCATGTCAGGGATCTGAAGAAGTTCTTTTGAAGGCTTCGCATAATCTCAAGCTTAATCCTGCAAAGTGTGCTTTTGGGGTACCGTCTGGAAAGTTGTTGGGGTTCGTAGTCAGCCGCCGGGGTATTGAATTGGACCCATCGAAAGTCAAGGCCATCCAGGAATTGCCACATCCGAGGAACAAGACCGAGGTGATGAGTTTGTTGGGGAGATTGAATTATATCAGCAGGTTCATCGCTCAGCTCACGACAACTTGTGAGCCTATCTTCAAGTTGTTAAAGAAAGACGCTGCGGTCAAGTGGATAGATGAATGTCAGGAGGCATTTGATAAGATAAAGGGGTATTTGTCAAATCCACCCATGTTGGTCCCGCCAGAACCAGGGCGACCTTTGATTCTATATTTGACGGTATTGGACAATTCATTTGGTTGTGTATTGGGTCAACATGATATCACTGGCAAGAAGGAGCAGGCCATATATTATCTCAGCAAGAAATTCACACCGTACGAGGTCAAGTACACTCAGCTTTAGAGGACATGTTGCGCCCTAACTTGGGTGGCGTAGAAGCTGAAACATTATTTGTCATCTTACACTACCTATCTCATATCTCGCTTGGATCCATTGAAGTATATCTTTCAGAAGCCTATGCCCACAGGGAGGCTTGCAAAGTGGCAGATCCTGCTCACAGAGTTTGACATTGTCTACATGACTCGAACTGCAATGAAAGCACAGGTCTTGGCGGACCATTTGGCCTAGAACCCGGTTGATGAAGATTATGAACCTTTGAAAACTTATTTCCCTGATAAAGAGGTGATACACATTGATGAGTTGGAACAAGTCGAGAAGCTTGGATGGAAACTTTGCTTTGATGGAGCCGCAAACATGAAGGGCGTGGGGATAGGAGCGGTACTTATTTCTGAGATAGGGCAGCACTACCCTGTTACGGCTCAACTTCTTTTTTACTGTACCAACAACATGGCTGAGTACGAGGCATGTATTTTGGGTTTGAGGTTAGTTGTGGATATGGGTGTCCAGGAAGTTTTGGTCTTGGGTGACTTGGACCTCCTGGTGCACCAAATTTAGGGAGAATGGGAAACACGGGATCTGAAATTCATACCGTACAGACAGTGTTTGCATGATCTTTGTCAACGATTTCAGTCAATAGAGTTCAGGCATATCCCAAGAATACATAATGAAGTCGACGATGCTTTGGCCACTCTGGCATCAATGTTATATCATCCAGATAAGGTTTATGTGGACCCTTTGCAGATTCAGGTCTGTGATCAGCATGCTTATTGTAATATGGTAGAAGAAGAACTTGATGGGGAGCCATGGTTCCATGATATCAAAGAATACCTCCGGATGGGGGTATATCCGGTACAGGCCACTAGTGATCAAAAAAGAACAATTCGACGATTGACAAGCGAATTTTTCTTCAGTGGAGGGGTGTTATACAAAAGAACTCCACACCTTGGATTGCTAAGATGCATAGATGCCAGACAAGCCACAGTTATCATGACTGAGGTACACTCCGAAGTTTGCGGACCGCATATGAGTGGGTATATTCTGGCAAAGAAGATTCTCCGAGCAAGTTATTACTGGCTCACTATGGAACGGGATTGCATCAGTTTTGTGCGTAAATGTCATCAGTGCCAAGTGCATGGAGATTTGATTCATTCTCCACCATCTGAATTACATACAATGTCGGCACCATGGCCCTTTGTTGCTTGGGGCGTGGATGTCATTGGGCCAATCGAGCCAGCAGCATCAAACGGACACAGGTTTATTCTGGTAGTCATTGATTATTTTACCAAGTGGGTTGAAGCAAAAACTTTCAAATCTGTGACCAAGAAAGCAGTGGTTGATTTTGTGCATTCAAATATCATCTGTCGGTTTGGGATTCCGAAAGTAATCATCACGGACAATGGCACTAATCTCAACAGTCATCTGATGATAGAGACATGTCAGCGGTTTAAGATTATACATCGCAATTCCACCCCATACTGCCCTAAGGCGAATGGAGCAATCGAGGCAGCCAACAAGAATATAAAGAAGATACTTCGAAAAATGGTGGAAGGTTCTAGACAGTGGCATGAAAAGTTGCCGTTTGCATTGCTGGGTTATCGCACTACAGTCCGTACTTCAGTAGGGGCCACCCTTTATTTATTGGTGTATGGTGCGGAGGCGGTAATACCCGCAGAAATTGAAATCCCATCCCTTTGGATTGTCGTTGAGGCAGAAATTGATGACGTTGAATGGGTCAAACCCCGCTTGGAGCAATTAAGTCTGATTAATGAAAAGAGATTGGCAGCAGTATGTCACAGTCAACTATACCAACAAAGAATGGGAGAGCATATAACAAGAAGGTACGTCCACGGAAGTTCGAAGTGGGTCAGTTAGTGTTGAGATGTATCTTGCCTCATCAGGCTGAAGCAAAAGGAAAGTTTGCCCCAAACTGGCAGGGGCCATTTGTCGTAAATAGGGTGTTGTCCAATGGCGCGCTATATTTGACAGATGTGGAAGGGAAATGTGTAGAAATGGCTATCAATTCCGATGCGGTCAAGAGATACTATGTATGATTTCTTTGTTTGATTGTACTTGGTTGTATTTGGCATATTTTGAAGATTGAAATGACGAAGACGTTTTGTTCTGCTATCTAAACACTTGATCCCTCATCACCCCTTTTGAGCCTTATTTATTTTCTTTCTTTCCCCTCTTTTGGAATCGGTAGCAAAGTTCATAAACGCAAAGCGCAAAAGATAAGTAAAGAAAAAAAAAGAGAAAAAGAGAAAGAAAGAATGAAAAGATAAAGATAAGAATGAAAAGAAAAAAAACAACAAAAAGAGAAAAAGAAAGAAAAAAAGAGAAAGAAAAGAAAGAGAAAAGAGAAAATCACAACAACAAAGTAATTTCTATGACATGAACTACGTTCGACCTGATTCCTTTTAAGGATACGTAGGCAGCCTCATGGTTCGGTCTCATCAAAACAAAAATCCAAAAGTCCCCCATGCAAGAAACTGGGGCAGAAGTTGTGGTTGTTGTGAGAAACCTGATTCCGAAAGTTGTAACTTTAACTCATTTGAATTGTTTTGAGCCTTTTATACCCTTTCCTTCTAACCCTAGCCAGAAGCCTACATTACGGTCCAAAGAAAGACCTTCTGATCAGTCTTCGAGAAATGCCAAGTCAAGCAGGTAAATGTAATTCATGTCAGGGGCAACACTCTGGTTCAAGCAGGAAAAATAAAAATGAGAGAGTCTTATTGGTGAAAACCTTCACAGGCACCGTAAGGCAATGGGAGTTGAGAAAAATAAAAATGAGAGAGTCTTTTGGTGAAAACCTTCACAGGCACCGTAAGGCGACGAGAGTTGAGAGAAAAATGAGAGAGTCTTATTGGTGAAAACCCTCACGGGCACCGTAAGGCAAAAGTGAGTTGAGAGATGAACGAATGAAAGAGGTCTGCTGGTGAAAACCTTTCAAGGCACCGTAGGATGCACAAGGTCAAGGTTTGGGTAAAGTAATCAGGTCATGGAAATTCTGGGGCAACAAAGTACGATAACTGAAAGTTGATGGTTGGACAGATTGGGCCGATTAGTCCGAAATACATGTCATGATCATTGGTACCAGCTGTTCCACTCAGATAAGTTTCTTTTTCTTTTTCTTTTTCTTTTTCCCTTTGTAGCAGTTATCTGGTTTTGGATTCCTCTTATCCTTAACCTGCAATGTCATTGCATTTCACTTTCCTTTAGGTTTATTTGTCTAAGAGGTTTTAATGTTATCACACCTCCTTTTTTACCTGCGCCCCCGCAAAGAGCGTAAAAGGGAGTTTTTCCAATTAAAGGACAATCGAAACGGGATTTATTATTTAATTTAGAGTTGCCACTTGGGAGATTTATGGTGTCCTAAGTCACCGGTTGAATCCCGAATTGAGAAAAAGATTGACTCTGTATTACAGTCTGCGTACCAGAAATCCGAAAAAGGAATTCTATTAACCCGAGAGAAGGTGTTAGGCATTCCCGAGTTCTGTGGTTCTAGCACGGTCGCTCAACTGTCATATTTGGCTTGTTTATCTGATTTTAATACATTTTGAACCTATGTACCAATTTTAACCTTGAACCGCTTTTATCATTTATTATTTAAAGAATTGCAACGTCGTGAGAATGCATCTCGAATTGCGCCACATAAATGTACCCGCAAATTTCGATACGTTCCAACTTCGTTAAGATTTGGCTTTAGGTCACATAAATGTGCACCCGAGTTTATGGAGGTAACATTATTAATACGCGCCTAAAGATGCTAACGCGTTATTATTTTGAGAATGCCGCGAAATTTGCTAAGACGGCATATCCCGAAACCTAAGTGTTTATCAAAAGTACCTATTGAGGGCCCCGCAGTTTGCAACGTATTAGGCAAGGCACACCTCGTTTATTTTAAGGATATCCTAAAGCGGCTATGGTTCTCTATTTACTTTTGTCTCTAAAGATAGAGAAAAAGGCCTAACTAATTTACAAGCGTGCAATGTCCCAGCTTTTGTTGTTCGAACCGACAACTTAACGATGACGCACCTCAACGACAATGCATACCTTCATTTTAATTGACAGATATGAACTCCAAAATTCCTAAACCAATTCATCATACCCATTATCTATTACGAATTATGGGTTTTAATGAGCTGATTTAATGTAAATGAGCCTTTCTTTTCCTGACTTTTAATTGATTTCAACACTGATCTACCGACAACAATTCAGGTTTTGCTTACTATCGAATTCAGAAACTGTTATTCAAACGAAGACATCCTAATACACTAGCATGATTAATGATAAAATTACTAGCGAGTAGGATGAATATTACTAGATCAGCTCATGAATTGAAATCCTATTACAAGTTCATTACCCTTTTAATCTGACATTAATCTAGATCCATCTATTACTGATGACAATCGAGTTTCTCCAAACTGATTCAACAATCCCATTTCACAAACCTATTGAACTGACTACACTTCATGCCATTCCAAGGGTTCAATTTAACAGTTCAATGTTATACAATGTTTAACAGATAACCCACCTTAAGAAACAGTCTTGATTATACACATAACTATCATCTATATAACAGGAAAATATCTAATCTACTATCAATTAAAATGCAGGCAGTCCTCAGTTGAACAATAAATGTGTTCGAACATTTCATTTCAAACTTCAACGAGCTTACATCAATGTGGTTCAGGGTAGTGTACCTGGTATTGGAATACAAGAAGAAGAAGATCGGCAGAGTAGTATGCAACATAGCAACAATAAATTTGGAGTTCAAATAGCCACGAACACAACCAGTTCAGCCCAGAACACACAGCAGAAATAACACCCAACACAAGCAGTCCAAAAACCCAGGAGTGAAACCAGAAATACCAAGCAGTTCACAGACAGGAATAGAATGTATTCAGAAATGAGACAGGAGAGTAGATTTTCTGATTTCTGTTCTTCAGATTCTCAAATAAAGACACTTAGAACCTCAATTAAACAGTAACAAACTGATCCTGATTTTTAGTAGTAAAGAAGACCTCACTTTTCAGTATTTAGCTCTCAACCTATTGAACTCTTTAGGGTAAAAACTCAGCTTGTATTTCACTCTTAAACTCTGAATTTCTGATGTCAAAATCCAGTCTAGACTCTCTGGAAAAAAAACTGAAAGAGAACTGATTTTTCTTCTCCAAAAACCAGCCCCTTTTCTGTTTTGAATGACCCTATTTATAACCAAACCTCAGCCCCTTTCCAGCTCTAAGGAGCACTTAGCTAATTAAGAAAGTATTTCTCCCCACTACTACATGTTTTGTTCTCCTTTTAATTCACTTGTTCCCCACTAGAGTATCTTTTTCCCATTATCCCTTGTCCTTCCCTTTATTTAAATTCAAATAGGTATGGGCACCTATTTCTTAGTCCATTTCCTTTCAACCTTCCCCCCACTATTATGTTTTGTTCCCCATTAGCATTTAAACAATTCATTAGTTTAATGGTACTTTAGTACCCTACTGTCAGAACATTCAACTTAAACCAATTTCAAACCTTTCAATCCCAAAATACCCTCCTAAAGTCCCTGAAATTACTGAAATTACCATTCTACCCCATCAGCTATATCCAATCCTCCTAATCAATTAACCAAACTATAGCAGCTATAACCAATCTTAAGTAAGAAATCCTAACAATTGACTAATCAAATCATATGAGACTAACTCCCAATTGACAACACTTAGGAATCAGTTCATCATGGTCAAATTCATATCAACATTCAAGATCAGATTCATATCAAAACAACATTAAGATTCATCAAACTCAAATCACAATTTAAGCTTGAAACTCAATTCAGACCAAATATCATCAAAATAAAGTTTCAGTGATTAAACTAACACACTTCTAAATTAAACCTAAACAAGAACAAATGAACATTGTCAACATACTGAATGAAAACAAACTGACTTATATGAAAAAAACATGGTGAATAACAATGAGAAAGGGAAAATGGAACAATTTGAAACAAATGATACCAACAAGCTTATTTCAACACAAAATTAGAACAGAAAATAAACAGGAGGGTAAACCTACTGGAATAAACCAAAAATTAAACTATTATCATGCTAATCTAACATTCAAGCATACAAGACTAATCGACGACACTTATTCAATCGATTACACAAATTATAACATATAACAATCGACAACAAACAGAAGCAATGATAAAATTGGACCAAATAAAAGGTCTGATTGGAGAAAGAAAAGAGTAATCGATAAAAGATGAATTTGAACTCATCTTAACAAACAAACAACGAAACATGAAAAACAAACAGGGAAACAAAAGAAATACCTCCGAACTCAGAAACTGGATGACCCTGACTTGGACTCTGACTCAGACCTTTAATTGAGGTCGAACGGACCTTAATTGAGTGTTCTCAACTGAGAAAACTTCGACTAAGGTCCACTGGACACCCAACTTCCTTTAATTTGGACAGATTTCAACCTTTGATTTTCTAGGGTTCTTGGGGGTTCGAACGATTTTGGTCTGATTCGAACCAAACCAACGGTGGTTTGGTGACGAGGGAGGTTAGGGAGATGTCCGGTATGAGTTTGGGATTGGTTGGGGTAGGTTTAGGTTCTGCTCAAATCTTCGATTGAAGATTCGAGAAGCTGGAGGTTGATTCGAGACAAACGGTTAGCGGATCTGTAACGAGGGTGGTCAGATGTCTTAGGGGTGTTAATTTGGTGACCGGCGGCGTTGTCGCCGCCGGGTTTCAGGCGGAGATGTAACAATGGCGGCTAGGGTTTGGGTCTGGTCCGTCTCTGAGCTTGAGAGAGACGATGGGGTGAGGGGGGTTTGGTTTGGGGCGTGGGGTAAGGGATTAGGGTTATATACGGAAGGGGTGGTTTAATCTTGGCCGTTGGATCAAGCACGATCAACGGCCTGGATCAATTCACTTAAAGGAAACGGTGACGTTTGGTCATGCATCGAGACTGGGTCGACCCGGGTTGAAAGGGACCGGGTTATGGGGGAAGGCTGGGAACGTTAGATCATTGGGAATGGATGGATCGGATCAACTTGCCTAAAACGGCGTCGTTTCAAATAATGCTAGGTTGAACTGAGCCGTCTGATGGAAACAAATCAACGGCTTAGATCTGAGGCGCCGAAACGACGTCGTTTGGACTGTCTGAGAGACCAGGCTTATTGGATTGGATCGTTTGATATGATTTGGGCCTGATTTTGCATTTGAAATTGGCCCAGTTCCGATTTGGTCCAATTTTTCACTCTTTTCTTTTTCCTTTCATTTTCTTTTAATTCCTAAAAACCAAAATTCCTAAATTAAATTGTAAAACCAAGATTATTTTAAAAAGATATTAATTACACAATTAACACACAAAAATAATTAACACACAAGATCAAACATTGATTAAAATAAAATCACACAATTAAACAATAAAAATGACAAAGCTACCAAAAATTCATATTTTTGTGATTTTCATTCTTTAAAATAGGACATGGTTTAATTAATTCAAAAATGCATAATTAAATCCTAAATATGAATGCAACATGTATTTTGGTATTTTTCAATTAATTAAAACAAGGTAAACATTCACAAACAAAAATAATTATCCAAAATGTCACGCAAAATTCTCAAAATTGTACCCAAAGGCAATTTGTTTTATTTTTCGATTTCTTTTGGAGTAGTTTTCGTGAAGCAAAAATCACGTGCTCACAGCTGCCCCTCTTTGTCCGAAAACACAAAGAGTTTTCGTGCAAAGATAAAGTGTGCGGATACGAGCGATTTTTTGCCCGTTGGAATACTCCGTGTGAAGCATTTTTGAAAATATTTAACCGAACCTTTGCTTCACAGGTTTCCTACATATCCCCTGCTAAAAGGGAATCAAGTTAATGTAGTTCGGGAAGTTTTGGTAGCTGGGACTACCATGGGACTACATTTTTGCTGTTACTGCTGCTGCATGCTGTTGCTACTGCTTTTCGATCTCCTTATTACACCGTGCCAAAAGAAAACAAGAAGATAGACTTAAACTAGGAATTACAAAATCTTATCTATCTCCAACTTGTTCTTGTAGTCTTCTTTCTGATTTCTGTGATGGGATTCATGCTGGGGGTAATTTTTGTTGTAACCCTCCGCATTACTGTCTTCTGACTTGATCTTGAAATGTATTCCTCTGTTCTGCAGGCGGGCTCCTGACTTCAACTTGAATGTGTACTCCTTTATTCTACAGGCGGGCTCTTGACTCCAATAGCGACTTTGCAAATAAATCAGACTCTATTCTCCAGGCGGGCTCCTGACTTCAACAGCAACTTTAAAGTAAACACCTCCATTCTACAGGCGGGCTCCTGACTCCTTCAACTTAAAATATGATGACCTCCGTTCTATAGGCGGGCTCCTGACTCCTTTAACTTAAAATATAACAACCTCCGTTCTAACAGGCATGCTCCTGACTTTTTCAACTTAAAATATAACAACCTCCGTTCTACATGCGAGCTCCTGACTCCTTCAACTTAAAATATGACAACCTCCGTTCTACAGACGGGCTCCTGACTCCTTTAACTTAAAATATAATAACCTCCGTTCTAACAGGCAGGCTCCTGACTTCTTCAACTTAAAATATAACAACCTCCGTTCTACAGGCGGGCTCCTGACTCCTTCAACTTAAAATATGACAACCTCCGTTCTACAGGCGGGCTCTTGACTTCTTTATCTTAAAATATAACAACCTCCATTCTACAGATGGGCTCCTGACTCCTTTATCTTAAAATATAACAACCTCCGTTCTACAGGCGGGCTCCTGACTTCATCAACTTCAAATATAACAACCTCCGTTCTACAGGCGGGCTACTGACTTCAGCTACTTCTTAAAAATATAATACCTCCATTCTCCAGGCGGACTCTTGTACTCAACAATTTCTTAAAGACATAACACCTCCATTCTCCAGGCGGGCTCCTGACTTCAACAACTTAAAAATATAACACATATGTTCTCCAGGTGGGCTTCTGACTTCGACTACAACTCAAAAATATAACACCTCCATTCTCCAGGCTGGCTCCTAACTTCCAACACAACTTAAAAATATAACACCTCCATTCTCCAGGCGGGCTCCTGACTTCAACAACGACTTAAAAATATAACACCTCCATTCTCCAGGCGGGCTCCTGACTTCAATTATGAGTTAAAAAATATAACACCTCCATTAACCAGGCGGGTTCCTGACTTCAATAAACAATTTAGAGATTATACCTCCATTCTCCAGGCGGGCTCCTGACTTCGACAACTTCTTAAAATGTAACACCTCTGTTCTCCAAGCGGGCTCTTGAATTCAACAACTTCTTAAAGACATAACACCTCCATTCTCCAGGCGGGCTCCTGACTTCAACTATTTCTTAAAAACATAACACCTCCATTTTTTAGGCGGGTTCCTAACCTAAACAATTTCTTAAAAACATAACACCTCCATTCTCCAGGCGGGCTCCTGACTTCAACAACTTTTTAAAAATATAACACCTCTGTTCTCCAGGCGGGCTCTTGTCCTCAACAATTTCTTAAAGACATAACACCTCCATTCTCCAGGCGGGCTCCTGACTTCAATTATGACTTAAAAAATATAACACCTCCATTCTCCAGGTGGGTTCCTGACTTCAATAAACAATTTAGAGATAATACCTCCATTCTCCAGGCGGGCTCCTGACTTCGACAACTTCTTAAAATGTAACACCTCTGTTCTCCAAGCGGGCTCTTGAATTCAACAACTTCTTAAAGACATAACACCTCCATTCTCCAGGCGGGCTCCTGACTTCAACTATTTCTTAAAAACATAACACCTCCATTTTTCAGGCGGGTTCCTGACCTCAACAATTTCTTAAAAACATAACACCTCCATTCTCCAGGCGGCTCCTGACTTCAACAACTTCTTAAAAATATAACACCTCTGTTCTCCAGGCGGGCTCTTGTCCTCAACAATTTCTTAAAGGCATAACACCTCCATTCTCCAGGCGGACTCCTGACTTCAATAACTTCTTAAAGACATAACACCTCCATTCTCCAAGCGGGCTCCTGACTTCAACAATTTCTTAAAGACATAACACCTCCATTCTCTAGGCGGGCTCCTGACTTCGACTATTTCTTTAAAACATAACACCTCCATTTTTCAGGCGGGTTCCTGACCTCAACAATTTCTTAAAAACATAACACCTCCATTCTCCAGGCGGGCTCCTGACTTCAACAACTTCTTAAAAATATAACACCTCTGTTCTCCAGGCGAGCTCCTGACTTCGACTACAACTCAAAAATATAACACCTCCATTCTCCAAGCAAGCTCCTGACTTCAACAATGACTTAAAAATATAACACCTCCATTCTCCAGACGGGCTCCTGACTTCAACAACTTAAAAATATAACACCTCTATTCTCCAGGCGGGCTCCTGACTTCAATCTTCTAAGCAATGCGTTTTATTGTTGCTGCTCCTTCTTGCCTCCTAAACCATTTTCCTTCTAACTTAAAATTATCTTTTTTTAGAACTGCTTCCCTCAAAACTGGTGTTTCATTCCTCTGAAAACTGCTGGGGATAACACCGGTGTTTTATTCAAAAATATGTTATTTTCCTCCTTCAAAGACTACTTCCCTTAAAGCTGGTGCTTTCCTTCCACTGGAACTACTTCCCTTAAGACTTATGTTATCTTCCTTCCAAAATTGCTTCCTTTATAACTTGTTTGTCCTTCTTCTGAAAACTGCGGGGATACCATTTTTCCCCAAACTTGTGTTATCTTGCTTCTTCCCCAAGTGGGTACCGGACTTCCAGAAAATTTTCAAAATGAAAGAAAATTTTCTGCCCCAGTTTGACAATCTTTCTTGTATCATGATGTCTTTTCATCATCTATAACATTTCATGTCCCTGCTTCAAATCAAAGAAAAAATTTTTGTTAGTTTAAAACGTGGTGAATGGTCGTGCCACTCCTGATGGGGATGGTTTTTTCTTTCTTCTTTCCCAGCTTTGTGTTCCACTACATTAACAAAACTTGTTGGGGATGAGATTATTTGTTGGGGATGATATTCCTGCTGGGGATGGTTTTCCTCCTCTTCTTTCCCTGCTCCGTGTTGTCCGACTATCTTGGAACTTGGTCGATAATATGCCAGGGATGCTCTTGTTTCTTGACGATTCTTTATTCACCAATTGTTGCTTCCCACTTTTCTCCATACTCTCCCCGAAATCCTAGACCAATCCATCATTTGGTCTTGCAACGAACATCTTTCTCGTTCCATTGCATTATCTTTGGCCCATCATATCCACATTGTGTTTTTGCACCATCTTGACAACTGGTAATAAGCTCTGAAAATCCTTTTTTTTTAAAACAAACTGCTAGGGGGATAAAGTCTTTAAACCAAGAAATGAAAAAGTGATGATTTCAAAAGATAGAAAAAGAAGAAGTCTTTCTGAATAAATGTTGGGGAAAAGAAAAGAACTTATCTGAATGATATAACCAATCCCAACGATCATGTCGTGCATTCCCGATTAATCAACCCAGTCTATTTGTATCAATCAATCTTTCGGATGACCTCATCTTGCTGGGGATAAACAGTCACTCAACTCTTCACCAAATGCGGATCCTTTCCGCCAATCTTGTTTTGTCGCCTTATAGTGCCCTTCGAGAGGGTTTCCACTCATTTCTCTCAACTCCCGTCGCCTTATGGTGCCTGTGAAGGTTTTCACCGATAACACTCTCTCGTTTTGTTTCTCTCAACTTACATCACCTTATGGTGCCTGTGGAGGTTTTCACCGATAAGACTCTCTCATTTTATTTTATTTTTTCCAGCTGGGGATTAGAGTGTTACCGATATGACTCTCTCTGCTGGGTATTCTTTTGGCTACCAATTCATTTCCAGCTTATAATCCTCTTCTCTGTTGTAAATCAGAGTGTTATTCCCGACTTCCGTTTGCATGACTTGGTACTTCTCGGATACTGATCGGGAGATCTTTTTTTGGACATCAATATGGGTTTTTGTGTATGGCTAAAAGAAAAGGGGTATCAAAAAGGTTCAAAATAATTTTGATGGGTACAACATTACAACTCTTGGAATCAAACTTCCTTCCCAAAATTACAAACACACCTTCTGCCCCAGTTCCTGACTTCTTCAACTTAAAATATAACAACCTCCGTTCTACAGGCGGGCTCCTGACTCCTTCAACTTAAAATATGACAACCTCCGTTCTACAGGCGGGCTCTTGACTTCTTTATCTTAAAATATAACAACCTCCATTCTACAGGTGGGCTCCTGACTCCTTTATCTTAAAATATAACAACCTCCGTTCTACAGGCGGGCTCCTGACTTCATCAACTTCAAATATAACAACC
Source organism: Nicotiana sylvestris (assembly GCF_000393655.2). NCBI lineage: Eukaryota > Viridiplantae > Streptophyta > Magnoliopsida > Solanales > Solanaceae > Nicotiana > Nicotiana sylvestris. The sequence goes on along the minus strand of NC_091059.1, from coordinate 143,349,214 downwards.
TCCGTTCTACAGGCGGGCTCCTGACTTCAGCTACTTCTTAAAAATATAATACCTCCATTCTCCAGGCGGACTCTTGTACTCAACAATTTCTTAAAGACATAACACCTCCATTCTCCAGGCGGGCTCCTGACTTCAACAACTTAAAAATATAACACATATGTTCTCCAGGTGGGCTTCTGACTTCGACTACAACTCAAAAATATAACACCTCCATTCTCCAGGCTGGCTCCTAACTTCCAACACAACTTAAAAATATAACACCTCCATTCTCCAGGCGGGCTCCTGACTTCAACAACGACTTAAAAATATAACACCTCCATTCTCCAGGCGGGCTCCTGACTTCAATTATGAGTTAAAAAATATAACACCTCCATTAACCAGGCGGGTTCCTGACTTCAATAAACAATTTAGAGATAATACCTCCATTCTCCAGGCGGGCTCCTGACTTCGACAACTTCTTAAAATGTAACACCTCTGTTCTCCTGGCGGTCTCTTGAATTCAACAACTTCTTAAAGACATAACACCTCCATTCTCCAGGCGGGCTCCTGACTTCAACTATTTCTTAAAAACATAACACCTCCATTTTTTAGGCGGGTTCCTGACCTCAACAATTTCTTAAAAACATAACACCTCCATTCTCCAGGCGGGCTCCTGACTTCAACAACTTCTTAAAAATATAACACCTCTGTTCTCCAGGCGGGCTCTTGTCCTCAACAATTTCTTAAAGACATAACACCTCCATTCTCCAGGCGGGCTCCTGACTTCAATTATGACTTAAAAAATATAACACCTCCATTCTCCAGGTGGGTTCTTGACTTCAATAAACAATTTAGAGATAATACCTCCATTCTCCAGGCGGGCTCCTGACTTCGACAACTTCTTAAAATGTAACACCTCTGTTCTCCAAGCGGGCTCTTGAATTCAACAACTTCTTAAAGACATAACACCTCCATTCTCCAGGCGGGCTCCTGACTTCAACTATTTCTTAAAAACATAACACCTCCATTTTTCAGGCGGGTTCCTGACCTCAACAATTTCTTAAAAACATAACACCTACATTCTCCAGGCGGCTCCTGACTTCAACAACTTCTTAAAAATATAACACCTCTGTTCTCCAGGCGGGCTCTTGTCCTCAACAATTTCTTAAAGGCATAACACCTCCATTCTCCAGGCGGACTCCTGACTTCAATAACTTCTTAAAGACATAACACCTCCATTCTCCAAGCGGGCTCCTGACTTCAACAATTTCTTAAAGACATAACACCTCCATTCTCTAGGCGGGCTCCTGACTTCGACTATTTCTTTAAAACATAACACCTCCATTTTTCAGGCGGGTTCCTGACCTCAAAAATTTCTTAAATACATAACACCTCCATTCTCCAAGCGGGCTCCTGACTTCAACAACTTCTTAAAAATATAACACCTCTGTTCTCCAGGCGGGCTCCTGACTTCGACTACAACTCAAAAATATAACACCTCCATTCTCCAAGCAAGCTCCTGACTTCAACAATGACTTAAAAATATAACACCTCCATTCTCCAGACGGGCTCCTGACTTCAACAACTTAAAAATATAACACCTCTATTCTCCAGGCGGGCTCCTGACTTCAATCTTCTAAGCAATGCGTTTTATTGTTGCTGCTCCTTCTTGCCTCCTAAACCATTTTCCTTCTAACTTAAAATTATCTTTTTTTAGAACTGCTTCCCTCAAAACTGGTATTTCATTCCTCTGAAAACTGCTGGGGATAACACCAGTGTTTTATTCAAAAATATGTTATTTTCCTCCTTCAAAGACTACTTCCCTTAAAGCTGGTGCTTTCCTTCCACTGGAACTACTTCCCTTAAGACTTATGTTATCTTCCTTCCAAAATTGCTTCCTTTATAACTTGTTTGTCCTTCTTCTGAAAACTGCGGGGGATACCATTTTTCCCCAAACTTGTGTTATCTTGCTTCTTCCCCAAGTGGGTACCGAACTTCCAGAAAATTTTCAAAATGAAAGAAAATTTTCTGCCCCAGTTTGACAATCTTTCTTGTATCATGATATCTTTTCATCATCTATAACATTTCATGTCCCTGCTTCAAATCAAAGAAAAAAATTTTGTTAGTTTAAAACGTGGTGAATGGTCATGCCACTCCTGATGGGGATGGTTTTTTCTTTCTTCTTTCCCAGCTTTGTGTTCCACTACATTAACAAAACTTGTTGGGGATGAGATTATTTGTTGGGGATGATATTCCTGCTGGGGATGGTTTTCCTCCTCTTCTTTCCCTGCTCCGTGTTGTCCGACTCTCTTGGAACTTGGTCGATAATCTGCCAGGGATGCTCTTGTTTCTTGACGATTCTTTATTCACCAATTGTTGCTTCCCACTTTTCTCCATACTCTCCCCGAAATCCTAGACCAATCCATCATTTGGTCTTGCAACGAACATCTTTCTCGTTCCATTGCATTATCTTTGGCCCATCATATCCACATTGTGTTTTTGCACCATCTTGACAACTGGTAATAAGCTCTGAAAATCCTTTTTTTTTAAAACAAACTGCTAGGGGGATAAAGTCTTTAAACCAAGAAATGAAAAAGTGATGATTTCAAAAGATAGAAAAAGAAGAAGTCTTTCTGAATAAATGTTGGGGAAAAGAAAAGAACTTATCTGAATGATATAACCAATCCCAACGATCATGTCGTGCATTCCCGATTAATCAACCCAGTCTATTTGTATCAATCAATCTTTCGGATGACCTCATCTTGCTGGGGATAAACAGTCACTCAACTCTTCACCAAATGCGGATCCTTTCCGCCAATCTTGTTTTGTCGCCTTATAGTGCCCTTCGAGGGGTTTTCACTCATTTCTCTCAACTCCCGTCGCCTTATGGTGCCTGTGAAGGTTTTCACCGATAACACTCTCTCGTTTTGTTTCTCTCAACTTACGTCACCTTATGGTGCCTGTGGAGGTTTTCACCGATAAGACTCTCTCATTTTATTTTATTTTTTCCAGCTGGGGATTAGAGTGTTACCGATATGACTCTCTCTGCTGGGTATTCTTTTGGCTACCAATTCATTTCCAGCTTATAATCCTCTTCTCTGCTGTAAATCAGAGTGTTATTCCCGACTTCCGTTTGCATGACTTGGTACTTCTCGGATACTGATCGGGAGATCTTTTTTTGGACATCAATATGGGTTTTTGTGTATGGCTAAAAGAAAAGGGGTATCAAAAAGGTTCAAAATAATTTTGATGGGTACAACATTACAACTCTTGGAATCAAACTTCCTTCCCAAAATTACAAACACACCTTCTGCCCCAATTTCTTGCTTGGGGATTTTTATTTTTATTACACTATGACCGAGGCGTGAGGCGCCTACGTATCCTTTTTGAGGAATCAGGTCAAACGTAGTTCCCAATTCCTTTGTTTTTCTTGTGACTTTTCTTTTGTCTTTATTATCATTATTTTTCTCTTATCTTTTTCTTTCATTTTCATTACTGATTCCAAAAGAGGGGTATGAAAGAATAAATAAGGCTCACAAGTGGAAGCAAAGGTTGAAGTGTTTGGATGGAAGAACAAATTGCCTCCGTCATTTCAATCTCCGATACCATGCCAAATGCAAACAAACAACAATTACAATTAAAAGAAATCATACATAATATCTCTTAACTGCGTCAGAATTGATATCCATGTCGACGCATTTCCCTTCGATATCTATTAAACATAAAGCGCCATTGGACAACACTCTGGTTACAATGAATGGCCCTTGCCAATTCGGGGCGAACTTGCCCTTTGCTTCGGCCTGATGTGGCAGGATTCGTTTCAACACCTGCTGCCCCACTTCAAATTTTCTGGGGCGCACCTTCTTGTTGTAGGCTCTTGCCATTCTCCTTTGATACAACTGGCCATGATACATAGTTGTCAATCTTTTTTCATCAATCAAGTTCAACTGCTCCAGACGAGTTTTGACCCACTCATCATCATCAATCTCAGCTTCAGCGACAATCCGAAGGGACGGGATTTCAACTTCCGCAGGTATTACGGCTTCAGTTCCATATACCAATAAATAAGGAGTTGCACCTACTGAAGTACGAACAGTGGTGCGATAACCCAACAATGCAAATGGTAATTTTTTCATGCCATTACCTCGAACCTTCTACCATTTTCCGAAGTATCTTCTTTATATTTTTGTTGGCTACCTCAACTGCTCCATTCGCCTTGGGATGATATGGGGTGAAATTGCGGTGTGTAATCTTGAACTGCTGACATACTTCTTTCATCAAACCGCTGTTAAGATTAGCACCATTATCCGTGATGATCACTTTCGGGATCCCAAATCTACAGATGATATGGGAATGAACAAAATCTACCACTGCCTTCTTGGTTACCGACTTGAAAGTTTTAGCTTCAACCCACTTAGTGAACTAATCGATGGTCACCAGAATGAACCTATGACCGTTGGTAGCTGCCGGCTCAATAGGTCCAATGACATCCATGCCCCAGGCAACAAATAGCCATGGTGCTGACATTGTATGCAATTCTGTCGGTGGAGAATGAATCAGATCTTCGTGTATCTGACACTGATGGCATTTCCGCACGAAACTGATACAATCACGCTCCATAGTGAGCCAATAGTACCCTGCTCGAAGAATCTTCTTTGCCAATACATATCCGCTCATATGTGGCCCACAAACTCCAGCATGTACCTCTATCATAACTGTCGCGGCTTGACTAGCATCTATACATCTCATCAATCCCAAATATGGTGTTCTTTTGTACAACACTCCTCCAGTGAGAAAAAATCCATTTACCAATCGCCGAATGGCTCTCTTTTGATCTCCGGTGGCCTTCTCTAGGTATATCCCCATCCTGAGGTATTCCTTGACATCATAAAACCATGGCTCGCCATCCATTTCTTCCTCTATCATGTTGCAATAAGCATGCTGATCACGAATCTGGATATGCAATGAGTCAACATGAATTTTATCTGGGTGGTGCAACATTAATGCTAAGGTGGCCAAAGCATCGGCAATCTCATTATGAACTCTTGGGATTTGTCTAAACTCCACTGATCGAAATCGCTTGCTCAGATCATGCAAACATTGTCGATATGGTATGAGCTTCAAATCCCTTGTTTCCCATTCACCCTAAATCTGATGCACCAGGAGGTCCGAGTCTCCTAAGACCAAGACGTCATGGACATCCATGTCTGCAGCTAGCCGTAGACCCAAAATGCATGCCTCATACTCAGCCATGTTGTTGGTACAATAGAAATGCAGCTGAGCCGTAACAAGATAATGATGTCCTATTTCAGAAATAAGTACTGCTCCTATTCTAACTCCCTTCGCATTTGCGGCTCCATCGAAAAAAAGTTTCCATCCTGGTTCCTTGGTCATTTCCAACTCATCTATATGCATCACTTCTTCATCAGGAAAATATGTCCTCAAGGGCTCGTATTCTTCATCAACAGGATTCTCAGCCAAGTGATCAGCCAATGCTTGGGCCTTCATGGCCTTCCTCGTCACATAGACGATGTCGAATTCTGTGAGTAATATCTGCTATTTCGCCAATCTCCCTATGGGCATAGGCTTCTGGAAAATATACTTCAGTGGATCCAAGCGTGAAATGAGACAAGTAGTATATGATGACAGATAATGCTTCAATTTCTGGGCCACCCAAGTTAGGGCACAACATGTCTTCTCGAGTTGAGTGTACTTAACCTCATAGCCTGTAAACTTCTTGCTGAGATAATAGATGGCTTGCTCCTTCCTTCCTGTAATGTCGTGTTGCCCCAGTACGCAGCCAAATGAATTCTCCAGGACTGTTAGATAAAGAATTAACGGTCTTCCCGGCTCAAGTGGAACCAACACAGGTGGATTTGATAAATATCCTTTGATTTGGTCAAATGCTTCCTGACATTCTGCCGTCCAATCTACCGCAACATCTTTCTTCAGTAGCCGATAAATGGGTTCACAAGTTGCTGTGAGTTGAGCAATAAACCTGCTGATATAATTCAACCTTCCCAACAGACTCATTACTTTTGTCTTGTTCTTCGGCGGTGGAAAATCTTGGATGGATTTGATCTTTGACGGGTCCAACTCAATGCCTCGCCGACTGACGATGAATCCCAACAGCTTTCCAGATGGAACACCAAATGCACATTTGGCCGGGTTGAGCTTAATATCATACCTTCGAAGTCTTTGGAAAAACTTTCTTAGGTCCACTACGTGGTCTTCCTGATGCTTGGATTTTATGACCTCATCGTCCAGGTATACCTCAATCTCTTTATGTATCATGTCATGGAACACAATAGTCATTGCTCTCATGTACGTTGCCCCAGCATTCTTCAAACCAAATGGCATTACCCGGTAGCAATAAGTCCCCCACGGCGTAATGAATGCCGTCTTTTCCGCATCTTCTTCATCCATCAGAGTCTGATGATACCCAGCATAGCAATCCACAAAAGACCCGATCTCATGTCCAGCATAATTATCGATCAAGATATGGATGTTGGGTAATGGAAAGTTATCCTTTGGGCTTGCCCTGTTTAGATTGCGGTAATCGACACACACCCTGATCTTCCCATCTTTCTTCGGCACTGGCACCACATTAGCCAACCAATCAGGATATCGAGTGACCCGAATAACCTTTGCTTGCAGCTGCTTGGTTACTTTCTCTTTAATCTTCACACTCATATCTATTTTGAACTTCCTCAATTTCTGCTTGACGGGAGGGCATACTAGGTTAATGGGAAATTTATGAACCACTAAATCCGTGCTTAACCCCGGCATGTCATCATACGACCATGCAAAAACGTCTTTGAACTCAATAAGTGCCTTGATTAGTTCTTCCTTGATATTTGATGCAATGTGGATGCTTATTTTAGTTTCCCTGATATCATTTGCATCCCCTAAATTGATGGCTTCCGTGTCATTTAAGTTGGGCTTGGATTTCTCTTCAAACTAGCTTAACTCTCTGTTTATCTCTTCGAAGGCTTCATCCTCATCGTATTCCGATTCATCATCATAATCAACCTCTTGTACAATTAGTTCAGAATCAGATTAATTTTTTAGACTGGGTTGAAGATCCGTTGTGCATGCCATGTCATTAGAACCACTATAAAGAGAACTTTTTAGAAAGAAAAAAGTAGAAAACAAAATTAGAAGAAAATAAGAAGAAAAAAAAACTTTCACTTTATTAAAATACGGGATAACAGAGTTTCACACTTTGCCGAATACAAAACAAAACTGGATTACAACCCTGGAATAATCCAAAAAACAAGAAAGAAAATCCAGAACCTACTACCAAGACTCCCTTCGGGTAGGAAGGGGAGTAGCTGCCCAATTGTTGATATTGGCCCTAGGCCCCACAAACTGTATATCTGCCCTACTAGAACCTTCTCCAGCTTCTATCACGTTGACGTTGGCGAATAGCCTTTCAAAGCCCTCATTCAAATCTCCATCTGGCCCAATCACTAGTCCGAGAACTTTCGGGACCGACAACTTTCTGATACCTGCTCTGACAAATGATCTTGATAGGCGTGGGATTGGCTTGGGAAGGACCCAGACTCTTTTCTTCAACTTGCGGGCCTGTCTCACATCCGCCGCTGTAGGCTTGAAACTCAACCCAAAGGTATCCAGATTTTTGGGCAAAGAAACCGGCTGAACAATACCCTGAAGATCAGCCCCTAAACCTTTGCCTGGCACAAACCCGTTCTTCAATATCTCCGAGGCTACCATGACAGTTGCAACTGCTATTTTGGGAAGTGGGATGCTTTCACCTTCGGGAACTTTGTCCACTAAAACCGTATCGAAATCCTGGTAAACCCACGGTCCCTTATCATCATCAGTCTCTATGAAGGGTACGACGACATCATTTACGGCGCTTGCATTGTCTTCCCCATGTATTACGATCTCTTGCCTATCCCACTCAAATTTGACCATCTGATGTAATGTAGAAGGCACTGCTTTGGCGGCGTAGATCCAGGGTCGCCCCAACAGAAGATTATATGACACTGCCACGTCTAACACTTGAAACTCCATGGTGAACTCGACTTGACCAATTGTTAATTCAAGTATGATGTCACCCACTGTGTCTGTACCACCACCATCAAACCCTCGAACATAGATGTTGTTATTGTGAATCCTGTCGCCATCGACCTTCAGTTTGTTCAATGTGGTCAAAGGACATATATTGGCACTGGACCCATTATCAATCAGTACTCGAGTAACTACCGAGTCTTCGCACTTCACAGTTAAATAAAGGGATCTATTATGTTCTGTACCCTCCACGGGCAACTCGTCGTCTGAAAAAGTGACCCTGTTGACCTCGAAAATTTTGTTTGCTATTTTCTCCAGATGGTTCACAGAGATCTTATTCGGAACATGGGCTTCGTTCAGAATTTTCATCAATACCTGGCGATGCTCATCTGAATGGATCAACAACGATAACAATGAGATCTGTGTCGGGGTCTTCCTCAACTGCTCCACAATGGAGTAATCTTGCGCCTTCATTTTCTTTAAAAATTCTTCCGCCTCTTCCTCGGTAACTGGATTCTTTGTCGCTACTGGATTGGTCCTTCTTAACTCTGCGGGAGAAAAACACCTTCCTGAACGAGTTAACCCATGTGCCTCACATATTTCCTCCACAACCTCCTTCCCCTTATGCATTACCATTACTTGACTGTAGCTCCATGGCATAGCTTTCTCGCTAATTATCGGCAACTGCATTACTGGCCTGATAACAACTAGTCCTATGCATGCCCCCTTCATGGCTACTACCTTGCTTGATATCCCTTGCACCGTTACTTTGACCAGCTCTGGATTCTTGGAAACATCAGACAAACTCTTCCCCATCACCACCGCTGGCTTGCCTTCTACCCTTTCTGACTGTACTACTGCTTTTCCACTGATCAACTTTTCTTTCGGACTGGCACGGATTATCATTACCGTTTGTGAGGGCTTCTTGAGCTTCCCTCCCTCGTGCACTAGTTCGATCATGTGGGCTTCATGGTGTGCCGGCAATGGGTTCTGATTGATGTTAGGTGCCTCTGGCTCCTGGACCTCGATCCTATTTGTGTCAATAAGATCTTGTACGGCAGTCTTCAACTTCCAACATTTCTCAGTATCATGCCCGGGAGCCCCCAAACAATATTTACAGCTTACCGAGTGGTCCAGATTTTTGGGAAGGGGATTTGGCAATTTGGGCTCCACAGGACTCAATAGGACTAACTGTCTCAATTTGTGGAACAGAGTAGTATAGGTTTCTCCCAGCGGAGTGAATGTTCTCTGCCTCTGCACCCTTTCATTCCTGAAAGTCTGATTCCCACGGAAACCTGGTCCCGAAGGATTCCTGTAGGCCCTTGGTGGTGGATATGTGTTTTGTGGAGGTGGATATGTGTTTTGTGGAGGTGGATATGTATTCTGGGGAGCCAACGCACGCCATTGCGGGCGAGCCGGAGGCAGGGTGTAAGTTTGGGCGTGATGGACAGAGAAATGTGGCTCTTGTGGTGGGTAGTAAGGCTGTGGAGGGCCGTATGGAATGTGTGGGTAATTTGTGTGATGGGGTCTAGGTTTGTAGTGAGGGGGGACCTCTGGATCTGGACCAAGTTCCTGCCTCGACTGTTGCAACATCTTCCCTTTTCTTCTTTCTGAGCGCACCTCCCGTTCCGCTCTGGATGGCCTGAGTGGTTGCTTTAATCGTCGAATAGATCAGGATTTTGTTGGACTTAAGTCCCTCTTCAATCATACCACCCATTTTTACTACTTCGTTGAAAGATTTGCCAACTGACGTCACCAGGTGACCAAAGTAAGTTGGCTCCAGAGTCTGCAGAAAGTAGTCCACCATCTCCCCCTCTCTCATCGGAGGATCAACTCTTGCCACCTGATCTCTCCAGCGGAACCCAAAGTCTCGGAAGCTTTCCCCGGGCTTCTTCTCAAGTTTCAGCAATGTGAGACGGTCAGGGACGATCTCAAGGTTGTACTGGAAGTGGCCTGCAAAGGCTTGTGCCAGATCGTCCCAGGTGTACCACCTGCTAGGATCCTGTCTTATGTACCATTCTAGTGCAAACCCGCTTAGACTTTGACCAAAATGAGCTATTAACAACTCATCTTTTTCCCCGGCCCCTCTCATTTTACTGCAAAAACCTCGCAGATATGCCATTGGATCACCGTGCCCCTCGTATAGATCAAACTTTGGCATCTAGAACCCTGCCAACAATTGAATGTCGGGGAATGGGCACAGATCTTTGTAGGCCACACTGACTTGGTTGCATAACCCATGGATATTCCTAAAGGACTGCTGTCACACCTCCTTTTTGCGCGCCCGCCCCGAAGGGTTGAATGCGCGAGGGAGTTTTTTCCAATTTAAGTGACAATATTCGAAATGGGATTATTTATTTAATTCAGAGTCGCCACTTGGGAAAGGTTTGGCTTTTGGTGTCCCAAGTCACCGGTTTATCTTAAATCCCAAATCGAGGAAAATATTCGACTTTCCAAATGAAGTCTGCGAACCAGAAATTCTAAGGAATTCTGTACCCGAGGGAAGGTGTTAGGCACCCTCGAATCCCGTGGTTCTAGCACGGTCGCTTAAATTGTTATAATGGCTAGATATCTGATTTATTACATGTTATTACTTATGTGCTTTCATTAAGTTTAAAACCGCTTTTATTATTATTTATTTTTTATGGAATTGCAACATTGTAAAAATGCATTTCGAACCATGTCACAATCAATGCGCCCATGGTTGTTAATACATTCCGACTCCGTTGAGATTTGGATTTGGGTCACATAAATGCGCACCCGAATTTAAGAAGGTAAGATTATTAAAATGCACGCCTGAAGCAATTATCGTATTATTATTTCTGGGTAAGGCCGTGGAATTTTGCTAAACGGCTCATCCCGAAGTCTAAGTAATTTTAATTAAACATTTATCGAGGGCCCCGCAATTTGTGCGTTTTATTTGGCGAGGCTCATCTCATTTATTTTTATCAGGATAATCCTAAAGTGCCTACATTTTCTATTAAAATTGTCTCTACAAAAATGAAAGAGAAAAGGTCTTAATTTATTTACATGCTTGAGTTGTTATAGTTGAGTTTCGAATATGATTCGTAAATTCTAAAAAATGATACAAGCAAAGCAGTCCGTTGCCAATACGGGCACAGGCTCACGTATTACTACCTAATTATATTATACTAGGCATGTTCTCAGTTTGTCAAATTAAAAAAAACTTGGCAATCTAATTTTAATCCTAAAACAATTACATGCTGGAATTAACCAATATTATTTAACAAAACAATTTTCTTACAAGTTCCGAAATGGTCTATTCGTTTGATTTTTAACTTAGACGGAGTTACTACACCATTTATTTATTTACTTGGCAATCTAATTTTAATCTAAAACAATTACATGCTGGAATTAACCAATATTATTTAACTAAACAATTTTCTTACAAGTTCCGAAATGGTCTATTCGTTTGATTTTTAACTTAGACGGAGTTACTACACCATTTATTTATTTTTAAGCAATATATAGATAGTTCATCCGTTAAGCTATCGTTGGATGTTCCACTATATATACATTAAATAGCTACATGATTCCGATTTTTGTAAGCTAAATAATTTATATATACAAATAAAATTAAGAATATAATTCAAAATAAATTTAGAACTTCAATTCTTCATTTTTCGTATTCATGCTTCCTGTTTCAGTTTACAATAATCAGCGTGTCAGTTGTGTACCTGATATTGGAAGCAAAAGAAAAGTGAGAGATCAGCAGAAATTCAGTAGCATACAACAACATCAATCCCAGCAACTAGTAACAACCAGCGACGAGAAACTTAGTGACAGATTTTAAAATCAAGACAAAATCCGGAAACAACAACAACCAACGGACAGAAGCAAAGGGAAACTTTTTTCAGATTTTTGAAAGACTAGTTAGTGTTTAACCCTTAATTTCTCAATCCGTATCTCAGAATATTTGGACTATATATCAGGTGTATATTCTTCTTCTTTTGGATTTCCAGAATGTTTATCTTTTTGTTTTTCTAAAGTCTTAGTATTTTTTTTCGGAATTTTTTCTCTTAAATTTTTTCTCTCCCTATTCTTTTTTTTCTCTCTATCTCTGTCTGTCTGTTCTTAAAATCTGATTTCAAGACCTCTCTATATATATCCCCCAATCCATAAATCTTTTAATCAATAAAAATCAACCCATTTTCTCTAGCAAACCCATTATCTTCCACTCATCCCCATTACATTAAATAAACATATCACACCACCCCATTATATTTTGTCCCCCATGCCTAACATAAAATAATGCAAGATTCCCCCACTAAATTTTGTCTTGTCCCCCCTTTATATTAAATAACCATATCACAACCCACCCCATTTTATTTTGTCCCACATGCTTCATATAAACAATTACAAAATGTACAATTCCTAAACTACCCCTCCGATCCTATTGCAAATTACTATTTTACCCCCGAAAGTACTATAAATTACCAAACTACCCATAAGCTATAACACATCAATTAATCAAACTTAACCAAAATATAGACAATATGATTAATTTCTAACAATGTTCAAACAACAAATTTCATGAACATGATTTCTTCAACATTTTAACAACAAATCACATGAACATGATTTCTTCAACATTTCAACAATAAATCACATGAACATAAATTGAACAACAAAGAACAACTAAAATTTGATTGAACAATATTTTAGCAACAAACAATCCTATTTTCATATTCAACAAGAACAACAACAACAACAACAACAACAAACAAGTATATTCAAATTTCTAAATTCAATAATATTGAACTTAAAACCAATTCTAACAACATTACAACCAACAATTCCTATATTAAACTTAAACAAGATTATGAGACCAATTCAAGAAATAATCATAAATGATAAACAAGAAATTAAACTATACAAATTTCGGATTCAAGATCAACCAAACAAAGTATGAACATGAATGAAAATATTCAATAACAATAACAAACATACTTTGTTCAAACTTCGAATTAAACTTAAACAAAACAAATAAACATATTCAAATCACTAATCTTCAAATAATCAACTAATCTTTCTTAAATTAAATCCAACAAAACTTATAACAAAGATGCATGATCCAAAAATTAAAACCAAAACATAACTTCGCATTAAATTACTAAATTAAAAACGAACTTCAAACAAGATGAACACGAACTAAATCTATATTAACAACCAACAACGGATTTGAACGATTTAAACTAATATTTTTCTATATTAAAACTAAATCCTCTTAAAATTAATAAAACAAGCTGAAAAATAATTAAATTGGATCTTCAACTTAAATCTAACAACAATATAATTAAACTAACAATTTTTATCTAAAATAAATAAGAAAACTAAAGCAAACTTATACTAATTCCAAATCTGAAAATATCAAACAAATTATGGACAGAAATAAAACTTAGAACAACTAACCGTAAATGACCAACGACGAACTCGAACGAACTTTAAACGAATCCAACGAAACTTTGACATAAACGGACTTGAAGACGACGAAGCGACAACAAAACAATAGCAGCGAAGAGGACGATGAAGTGAAGCAGCAAATAGCTGGAAGAAAAGTGCAGCAGCAGTGGCGACGCGGGCAGCAGTATTAGGGTTTTCATGCGAAGTTTGGGCCAACCATGGATGGAGATCATTTGGAGCTTGAAGAAGAAGAAGAAAGAAAATGAGGGGGGGTGGCGGATGGTTAGTATTAGGGTTTTCTTGTTTTTTTTTATTTTTTGTTTTACTTTGTTTTATGAAAAATGAAAGAAAAGACGGTTTGGATCTCTTTGGGTTATGGACTGGGTTGATCCAGTTCGAAATGGACTGAGTCGTAGGGAAGGTTGGGCCATTTTTTTGGGCCTGTGGCTTGAGATTGAAGAAGAGGCCCAATTCCGATTTTTTTGTATTTTTGTCTTCTTTTTTCTTCTTTTATTTATCTAAAACTAAATTATAAAAATAATTAAATTATTATTAAGAGCTAAATTAAGTTATAAAAGCGCAAATTAACTCCCAATAACAATTAACGCACAATTAAGTAATAATTAAGCATAAAATTGTATATTTGGACATTAAATGCTAAAAATGCAAACGATGCCTATTTTTGTAATTTTTATTTTTTGTAAAACAAATTTAATTACTAACAATTGTAGAATTGAATCCTACATGCAAAATGCGACATATTTTTGTATTTTTTTATTAATTTAGCAAATAAACAAACACAAACATATACAAATAATTATCCAAAATATCACAAAATATCACAAAATTGCACACCAAGAAAAATTATTTTATTTTTGATTTTTTGGGAGTAATTCTCATATTGGGCAAAAATCACGTGCTTACAGCTGCCCCTCTTTGCCCGAAGACACGAAGGGTTTTCGTGCAAAGATAAAGCGAGCGGTTTTTGCCCATCCGAGTACTCCGTTGAAACATTTTTTGAAAAAGATTTGACCGAACCTTTGCTTCAAAGGTTTCCTACATATCCTGGGCTAAACAGGAATCAGGTCAATGTAGTTCGGAAAACTTTGGTAGCTGGGACTACCCTGGGATTGCGATGCTTACTGTTACTGCTGTTGTTGTTGCTACTACCGCTTTACTGATTATTACAACCAAAGGAAATTGAAACTGAACTAACTACTTATGCCTGTCAACCGCTAGTTACAAGATTCCTATCTATAATTCTTTTGCAACTTGATCTTGGGTCTCAGCTAATTCTGCTTGTAGACTTCGATCCGAATCTTGATGCTTGCAAGTTGTAGGCGTTTGTTTATTTCTGCAGTATTGAATGAAACGGGATTGGCGGAGCTCGGGAATTTGATCCAATTTTTTGAGCGACCTGCCCTTTGTTTGTTCCAATATGTGGGAACATCTTCTTTTTTGTTCTTTTCTTCTTTTCTTTATTCTGGATTGAGACTCATCCCGTAGGTCGTCTCGATCCATGCACCTCAGGGTCAGACCTGCTGAGACAACAAAAACAAACGAACGAAATTTCTGCCCCAGTTTCACTAGGAAGATTTCGTGAGTTAATTGTCATGAAAATTTACAGCACTGATGAGGGGATTGGAAAAAACCCTAATCTACAAAGCGCAACTCAGGGATTGGAGCCCTAATGTCGGCTAACAGAAAAAATGCTTAGTTCAGAGTTGGAGCCCTAATGCTGGCTAAATGGAAACTTGCTCAACTTAGGGATCAGAGCCCTAAATTGGGAGGATTGCCAGGTTATGCTGGACACTGTTCGGGTTATGTCGAAAAGATTCGTCGGGTTTTGCCGGAAAAAGGAAAAGAATTCTCGGGTTATGCCGGTAGGTCATCGGGTTATGTCGGAAATATTCATCGGGTTATGCCGGAAAGATTCATCGGGTTATGCCAGAAAAGGTCCACGGGTTATGCCGGAAAGATTCATCGGGTATGCCGGGAAAAGGTAAGAGTCCTCGGGTTATGCCGGGGAAGTCATCGGATCATGCCGGGAAGATTCATCGGGTTATGCCGGGAAGATTTATCGGGTTATGCCGGGAGATTCATCGGGTTATGCCAGAAAGATTCATCGAATCATGCCGGGAAGATTCATCGGGTTATACCGGGAAGATTCATCGGGTCATGCTGGGAAGATTCTTCGGATCATGCCGGGAAGATTCATTGGGTTATGCCGGGGAAGTCATCGGGTTATGCCGAAAAAGGTCCACGGGTTATGCCGGGAAGATTCATCGGGTTATGCCGGGAAAAGGTAAGAGTCCTCGGGTTATTCCGGGGAAGTCATCGGATCATGCCGAGAAGATTCATCGGGTCATGTCGGGAAGATTCAACGAGTCATGCCGGGAAGATTCATCGGATCATGCTGGGAAGATTCATCGGGTTATGCCGGGAAGATTTATCGGGTTATGCTGGGAGATTCATCGGATTATGCCGGAAAAATTCATCGGGTTATGCCGAAAAGATTCATCGGGTTATGCCAGAAAAGGTCCACGGGTTATGCCGGGAAGATTCATCGGGTTATGCCGGGAAAAGGTAAGAGTCCTCGGGTTATGCCGGGGAAGTCATCAGATCATGCCGGGAAGATTTATCGGGTCATGCCGGGAAGATTCATCGGATCATGCCGGGAAGATTCATCGGGTTATGCCGGGGAAGTCATCGGGTTATGCCGAAAAAGGTCCACGGGTTATGCCGGGAAGATTCATCGGGTTATGCCGGGAAAAGGTAAGAGTCCTCGGGTTATTCCGGGGAAGTCATCGGATCATGCTGAGAAGATTCATCGGGTCATGTCGGGAAGATTCAACGGGTCATGCCGAGAAGATTCATCGGATCATGCCGGGAAGATTCATCGGGTTATGCCGGGAAGATTTATCGGGTTATGCCGGGAGATTCATCGGATTATGCCGGAAAAAATTCATCGGGTTATGCCGAAAAGATTCATCGGGTTATGCCGGAAAAGGTCCACGGGTTATGCCGGGAAGATTCATCGGGTTATGCCGGGAAAAGGTAAGAGTCCTCGGGTTATGCCGGGGATTTGGATAGAAAAAGCTCCTTGGGTGATGCCAGGGAGATCCGTGGTTTATACCTTGATAGTTGAGGAATGAGGTTCTATGTTACCATGATTTGTTTTTCTTCTAGGGATTTTCATTTTCCTTTCCTGTCTTTTTTTTTTATTTAAAAAATGCATGAAAGAATTCCGGGGAAACTTACTTTTGGTCGTTTTCCTGCTGCAAAGCTGTTTCGATGCTCGCGCGCTTCATTTCTTTTGGGCTAACCTGCTTCTTGCATGGTTGCTTTGGATTGCACCTGTCTCAATTTTCCTAAGCAAAGAAAAATTGTCAGTTTGAAAACGGTGGTTGATTCGGTGGCCTTGATCGTTCCAATTGCTTGGTCTTGGACTAATTCCTGTTGAAAAACTTTGCCATTGATTGGATTCACAGGCGACCCGTTTTAAACTGATCAGACTCGCATTTCCGGATTTGTGATGATTTGTTCGTGTAAGGCTTTGGTTCTTTCATCCCATTCTGCTTGGGGATTCTTTACGAGGCCAACTCAGTGGGGATTTTTTATTGGGGAGACTCTGTGGGGATTTGTACAAGGCAGACTTGTTGGGGATTTGCTGGGCAGACTCTTTGGGGGATTTTTACAAGGGAGACTGGGATTTTTACAAAGGGAGACCCTGTGGGGATTTGTCGATTTTGTGTCAGGGATTTTGATCCTCAAACCTAAACTGCAGTGGCTAACCGCGTGGGACTTAACCTTTCCAACTTTATTTTGCCTTTGTAGGCTTTTCTTTTCTTTCGAAGTCTTTACTTTGGAAGCAAATCAACTACCATGGTCAGTCGGGATGGGACTGACGCACCACTGAGGCCGCGCATTTTCTTTGACTCTTGCCAGGCGGGGCCCTGTGAAACTGGTTCTACCACCTTTTCTTTGTAATTGTTACGGAATCAGAGTTAGATCGAAAGGGATTCAAAGAAAACTATGCAAAAGGAAAGCATATGAGTTTAAAGACAATTGTCCCTTTCGGGGGAAAAGGACTTATCTAGAGTGCATGCTGGCTTCAAACTGACATGACATGCCTTTTGGACTGGATGTCCGATCCGTATCAAACTCCAGCTTCTCATGAACCTATTGATCTGGGTTTCTAAACCGGAGAACCTTTCCAGGACTTTCAGTGATGAAGTATCCTTTTTCCGGTCGACCACGCCCTTTGCGGGTTTTCGCTAATCGACCTCTCTCATATTTTATTTCTCTACTCTCATCGCCTCATGGTGCCCGAAGGTTTTCACCGATAAGACTTTCTCACTTTATTCTTCTCGATTTGATTTCTATCAGATTCCAACAATGATGTTTTCCACTTTCCTGTCTTTGCCGATTGATCAGAAGGACTTGGACAAGGTTTGGGGTGAAAAGAATCGGGATTGAACTACAACTTTGGAACCTTTTGGGCGGGATCATTGCCGAACCATTATAACTTCTGCCCCAATCTCACTTTTGGGGGACTTCTTGGATTTTTATTTTGGTGTGACTGAACCCCAAGGAGAGGTTGCCTACGTATCCTTTCGGAATCAAGTCAGACGTAGTTCAGGCTGCTTTTGTTTTTTTGGAATTTCTTTTTGTTTTTCTGCTTTACTTTGTTTTTCACTTCCTTTTCCTTTTCTCATTTTCATTGTATCTTTTCTTTCTTTTTTTTTCTTTTTTTTTATATATATATATTTTATTATTATTTTTCTAATTCTTTCTTCTTCTTTTTTTATTTATCTTTTTCATTTCAATTTTTTTTTTTCATTTTATTTTTAATAATACTTTCAGGTTCCAAAGAGGGTAATCAAAGAAGAGTAACCGGCTCAAATAGGTTTGCAAAGGGTTGATAGTGTTTGGGTAGCAAGAATGAAAGCCTTCGTCATCTTAAACTGTGCGAAGACATCGCCGGAGCGATTTAGGCATAGTACTGCATCTGCTTTCAAAGCGGGGTCGGCGTCATTTCTTTCGACGTCGCCTAGATACAAATGCTCCTCTTGGCAATATTTTCCAATGACGTATGGACCCTTCTTTGTCGGTACAATTGCTCGTGACAAACCGCAGTCATTAAGGTTAACATTCCGTACGGGTATAAACCCATTTACTGTCCTCAAACTCTGCTTTAGTGACGGACATTTTCCAAACCATGAACCAATTTTCTTTAGTTGTCCCTATTTTCTCAAATTCTTTATATTTCAAATTTTGACTCATTATTTGAAGCCTGATGGAGTTCTCTGGATCTGGGCATGAAGTCCGCAAGCATGTCATGTTATTTAAAGCTGCATTATTAGAATTTAAGAGAATGAAAATCTAAAGAAACATGATTTCATTTCTTGGAATTTTGGGAAGATAAAAAAAAAGTTGACATTCAGGAAATTAAAAACAGGAATCTAAAGAAAAACATCTGAGTCACACCCTGGGGTAGCTCGTGATGTAGAGAAAGTGGCAGGACAGGTCCATTAGGACTTCCGTTTGATCAGGAATGGCGTAGCTTTCCAGTTTTGAAGCTTGGCGCTTGGTCTCATGTACGATACCTCAGCGGTGCTAGTGCCCTCTCCTGGCTGGAGCATGTGTGTTTCGCATAACTTATTCCTCATCGCCTCACATGTTCCCTCACTCTCTTCGAGCGTGAACACCTTATCATCTTCCTCTTTACTGTACTTTGGCTTCTGTGGTATGCATCCAATAACCACTAGCTCATTCAGCCGAGGTGGTTTGATCATCCCCCATACCACATAGGCCTGCTTGGATACATTAATTTTCTTTTCTGGTTCAGTCTCGGTGATTTTACTCTTCTTTTACCCTTTTTCTTGCTTCGAGGTTGACTTGGGCTTCCTTTCTATTTTAGCAATAGAAATTATGGCCTTAAACGCCGGATCAAATTCCTTGTCTTCACAAATCATCCCAATTATCGGCCCGTTGTTGTGGGCGGGCAGCGGATTATTGGTCACATTGGGGACATCCTCGTCTTTCAACACAATTTTCCCTTGCTCTAACAAATTCTCTACCGCTTGTTTCAATGTCCAACAGTTGTTTGTATCGTGCCCTTCTACCCCTGAATGGTATGCACACCTGACACCCCACTGATATGATGGTGATTCCGGGTTTTGCCCGTTTGGCGGTATGGGCTGCAACAAATTCATCTGGACAAGCTTAGGGAATAGGGTGGAGTAGGGTTCACCGATTGGTGTATAGTTGGGTCTCCTAGGTGATTCCCGAGGACGGAAGTTATTTTGGGAAGGCCGAGGATTGTAGCGGTTTCGGTAAGGAGGCTGACTTCTAGGAGGTGGAGTTTGATTTCTGTTAGCCTGTGGTTGAGGTCGACTGAAAGGTTGAGCATTCATAACCGCATAAAGTGGTGGAGCATAGACCATATCAGAATGAGGATAGTAGTGTTGAGGGGTTATTTCATAGAACACAGGTCTAGGGGCCCGGTATCTTCTTCCCCATGATGCTGCCATGGTTGTTTCTTCTCTTGTCCTATTCTTTGCCATTCCTCCGGATCCACCTTGGATGGCTTGGGAGGTTGCTCTAATGGATGCCTGACTTAAAATCCTACCTGTTTTCAAACCGTGTTCTACCATGTCACCAATTTTGATGGCCTCTGCAAAAGGTTTTCCCATGGCCGACATCATGTTCTGAAAGTAATCGGGCTCTTGGGCTTGCAGGAAGACAGTGACCATTTCTATCTCATCCATTGGAGGTTTCACTCTTGAAGCTTGTTCGCGCCACTTAACTGCATATTCTCTGAAATTTTCTGAGGGTTTCTTCTTTAGATTTGTCAGAGAGTTCCTATCTGGAACAATATCGACGTTGTACTGGAATTGCCTGACGAAATCTCTAGCAAGATCATCCCAGATGTACCAGCGAGACATATCCTGGTCCATGTACCACTCAGATGCGAGGCCAACCAGACTTTCTCCGAAATAGGCCATGAGTAGTTCTTCCTTTCCACCGGCTCCCCGCAGCTGATTGCAATATCTTTTGAGATGAGCAATAGGATCACCATGCCCATCGTACTTCTCGAATTTTGGGGTTTTGAATCCCAATGGCAGGTGCACATGAGGGAACATGCATAAATCGGCATAGGATACACTTTTCTGTCCGCTCAAGCCTTGTATGCTTTTGAGACTCTGTTCCATACTCCTCATCTTTCTGGTCATTTCCTCTTGTTCAGGCGTTTTCTCGGCTTTCTCCTGTCCTGCGATAAACTCGTACCGAGACGGCTGAGGGTAAGCGTTGGTAGTGAACTGACTAGGTTCCAATGGAAGAGGTGGTGCTTGAAATGTGAAGGATGATGAATCGAAGTTAGGCCTGGGTAAAACAGGTTGTGCCGTGGATGAACAAGGTGGAGCAGTGAATATGTTTGAAACCGCTCCGGCAGCTAACACCTGGGGGCGAGACTCAGAAGGTGTTCCAGTAAAGTAGGTTGAGATGGTAGGAAATCCCAGTGGGGTATTTGGATAACTTGTGGGGATGTTGGAGGTCCCACTTGCCCTAGGAAAAAGCTCAGGGAATCCAGGGATCGCACTTGGTGGCTCTTTTCCATTGGCCCAGGCGTCCCACATTTCCATCATGCGGAGACGCAGAATCCTATTTTCCTCGACAGTTGCTGACTCAGAAGTTGGGATGGCTGAGATTGAACTTTCCTCCAAAATAGGAATCGTTGGCAGAGGAATTTCTGAAGACATTTCGACACTTCCCTTCGACCTTGTGAAATATGTATGAGCAATTCCTCTCGATTTAGCGACGGGTGGCTGAACGTCTCCTTTTGATCTCGTGAAGTACGTATGAGAGGCCAGATTACCACAAAACCAAACCACTTTTCTAGGAACCTGAACTTATCAGCAAACATGACGGTTAGTTTAAAACAAATAACAGACAGGTAATCTCACATTGGGGTGTGATGCACCTATACAGTCAGGGGAGTTTCCACATGCTTGCAACAAAGACATGTGTCATTCCGGCTTCTCCTTAAGGCTTCCCTTTATTTATCGTTTTTTTTTTATTATTTTTTTATTATTTCCTATTATTATTGTTTTCATTATTTTCAGTTAAAAATGTGACCGGATCCGATGAGGATTGCCTACGTATCACGATGCCGCGTGAATCAGATCTTGCGTAGTTCGGGAATCGAAAATGGAGTAACTACACTAACCCTTTTTTTGGAATTTTTTTTAAAGAAATGCTTTAAAAGAAGAAAAAAATATTTTTTTTATTATTTTTATTTTGATTTTTGTTTTATTTTTTAAAGAAAGACTTCTAAAAATTTATTTGCTTTTGACTTGAACTTTGGGAATTTTTTTTTGTTTGGTTGATTTTTTCATTTGTTTCACCTTTTTCTACGGAAGAAAGAATATTTTTTTTTATTTATGATGTTGCCTCTTAAATTTTTGAAAGAGGGACTTTTAAGAAAATGATTTGGAATTTTTGAGTTTTTATTTATTTACGAAAGCACTTCTAAAGAAAAGTGAAAATATTTTTGGAATTCAATTTTTCAAATATTTTTTTTTGGACATTTACAAAAGAAAGACTAAAAAGAAAAAAGTATTTTTTTTGGATTTTTGTTGCTGATTTTTAATTCTTATTTCATTTTTTTCGTATGAAAGACTTTAGAAATAAGGAAACTATATTTTTTTATTTGAGTTTAAAGAAAACTTCTATATTATTTTTTATTTCTTTTTTTGCATTTTCTAAGGAAAGATTTCTAAAGAAGGAACTAAAGGAAAATATTTTTGGATTTTTTTAAAATTGGGGTCGGAACCGATGAGGTTTGCCTACGTATCTCACATCCGGTGAGAATCAGACCCGCGTAGTTCGGTCCGATCAGGCGTAGAGGAAATAAACTAAATCCCTTCTGAATACAATCTTTTAAAGAAAAGAAGAAAATATTTTTTCTGGATTTTTATATATATATATATATATATATATATTTTTTGTATTTTTGAAAAAAGACTAAGGAAATATTTATGAATTTTAAACTTCTTTTC
This sequence comes from Nicotiana sylvestris, assembly GCF_000393655.2. Taxonomy (NCBI): domain Eukaryota; kingdom Viridiplantae; phylum Streptophyta; class Magnoliopsida; order Solanales; family Solanaceae; genus Nicotiana; species Nicotiana sylvestris. The sequence goes on along the minus strand of NC_091059.1, from coordinate 143,326,709 downwards.
ACTCTTTTTTTTTTGGGAAATTTTCGAAAATCTTTTAAAGAGATACTACAAATGAAACAATAGTTTTTGAGTTTTGAATTTTCTCCCTTTTTTTTTTAATAAATATCCCTTTTTTTTTGATTTTGAAAGTGATTAAAAGGAAAAAAATTTATATGTTTTTTTTAATAAATCAAACTAGAAGACAAATTTTGTTTTCATTTTTTCTTTTCTTTTTTTTTTAAAGAAAATTCCGGCGAGGTTTTGATACTACTTGTACATTGGTTTTATTTTTTCCAAAAAATAAGTAATTATCTCCCTACGCTGCTATTTTCCCCCTTTTTTTAGAAACCCGTCAGCATGCAGATCTGAGGCAAATAAATGCGCAAAACAGACGGGATGCAGCAGGATGGTCTTTTCATTTCAGGTTGCCTGTCCTAGACGGACCCAACCCCTGTGTTGAGTCCCCTACGTCAAATGCAACATGATGCAAATAATCGTTCCTACTAGGGATCCAGAATGAGGTTTCGTTATGCTAGGCTTATAACCTGGGTATATGTTTTAGACTGTGTACCCGAGCGGACAACTCGAGTCGAGGAGGGGGCTACGTACCGGGGACCCGCGAGATCGTCCGGCTTTGTAACTTGTCCGGCCTCTTTCTTATTTAAGGTATTGACACTAACAGAATGGGGAGTCTCGACCAGCGAGCTTCTCCCCGGAGGTAAGAAGAGAAGGGTTTCGGCACAGTTTATATACAGTTCAGATAATATCAAAGCGGTAAAAGACAACATTTAGCACGTTATGCCAAAAACATGTAATAAAGATCAGATAATAAAGCCAAATATAACAATTATTCTAAGCTCGAATTCTTGAACCCTGAACCAAAGGTTCTGGGTTCAATGTCCCCAGCGGAGTCGCCAGAGCTGTCACACCTCCTTTTTGCGCGCCCGCCCCGAAGGGTTGAATGCGCGAGGGAGTTTTTTCCAATTTAAGTGACAATATTCGAAATGGGATTATTTATTTAATTCAGAGTCGCCACTTGGGAAAGGTTTGGCTTTTGGTGTCCCAAGTCACCGGTTTATCTTAAATCCCAAATCGAGGAAAATATTCGACTTTCCAAATGAAGTCTGCGAACCAGAAATTCTAAGGAATTCTGTACCCGAGGGAAGGTGTTAGGCACCCTCGAATCCCGTGGTTCTAGCACGGTCGCTTAAATTGTTATAATGGCTAGATATCTGATTTATTACATGTTATTACTTATGTGCTTTCATTAAGTTTAAAACCGCTTTTATTATTATTTATTTTTTATGGAATTGCAACATTGTAAAAATGCATTTCGAACCATGTCACAATCAATGCGCCCATGGTTGTTAATACATTCCGACTCCGTTGAGATTTGGATTTGGGTCACATAAATGCGCACCCGAATTTAAGAAGGTAAGATTATTAAAATGCACGCCTGAAGCAATTATCGTATTATTATTTCTGGGTAAGGCCGTGGAATTTTGCTAAACGGCTCATCCCGAAGTCTAAGTAATTTTAATTAAACATTTATCGAGGGCCCCGCAATTTGTGCGTTTTATTTGGCGAGGCTCATCTCATTTATTTTTATCAGGATAATCCTAAAGTGCCTACATTTTCTATTAAAATTGTCTATACAAAAATGAAAGAGAAAAGGTATTAATTTATTTACATGCTTGAGTTGTTATAGTTGAGTTTCGAATATGATTCGTAAATTCTAAAAAATGATACAAGCAAAGCAGTCCGTTGCCAATACGGGCACAGGCTCACGTATTACTACCTAATTATATTATACTAGGCATGTTCTCAGTTTGTCAAATTAAAAAAAACTTGGCAATCTAATTTTAATCCTAAAACAATTACATGCTGGAATTAACCAATATTATTTAACTAAACAATTTTCTTACAAGTTCCGAAATGGTCTATTCGTTTGATTTTTAACTTAGACGGAGTTACTACACCATTTATTTATTTACTTGGCAATCTAATTTTAATCTAAAACAATTACATGCTGGAATTAACCAATATTATTTAACTAAACAATTTTCTTACAAGTTCCGAAATGGTCTATTCGTTTGATTTTTAACTTAGACGGAGTTACTACACCATTTATTTATTTTTAAGCAATATATAGATAGTTCATCCGTTAAGCTATCGTTGGATGTTCCACTATATATACATTAAATAGCTACATGATTCCGATTTTTGTAAGCTAAATAATTTATATATACAAATAAAATTAAGAATATAATTCAAAATAAATTTAGAACTTCAATTCTTCATTTTTCGTATTCATGCTTCCTGTTTCAGTTTACAATAATCAGCGTGTCAGTTGTGTACCTGATATTGGAAGCAAAAGAAAAGTGAGAGATCAGCAGAAATTCAGTAGCATACAACAACAGCAATCCCAGCAACTAGTAACAACCAGCGACGAGAAACTTAGTGACAGATTTTAAAATCAAGACAAAATCCGGAAACAACAACAACCAACGGACAGAAGCAAAGGGAAACTTTTTTCAGATTTTTGAAAGACTAGTTAGTGTTTAACCCTTAATTTCTTAATCCGTATCTCAGAATATTTGGACTATATATCAGGTGTATATTCTTCTTCTTTTGGATTTCCAGAATGTTTTTCTTTTTGTTTTTCTAAAGTCTTAGTATTTTTTTTTTCGGAATTTTTTCTCTTAAATTTTTTCTCTCCCTATTCTTTTTTTTCTCTCTATCTCTGTCTGTCTGTTCTTAAAATCTGATTTCAAGACCTCTCTATATATATCCCCCAATCCATAAATCTTTTAATCAATAAAAATCAACCCATTTTCTCTACCAAACCCATTATCTTCCCACTCATCCCCATTACATTAAATAAACATATCACACCACCCCATTATATTTTGTTCCTCATGCCTAACATAAAATAATGCAAGATTCCCCCCACTAAATTTTGTCTTGTCCCCCCTTTATATTAAATAACCATATCACAACCCACCCCATTTTATTTTGTCCCCCATGCTTCATATAAACAATTACAAAATGTACAATTCCTAAACTACCCCTCCAATCCTATTGCAAATTACTATTTTACCCCCGAAAGTACTATAAATTACCAAACTACCCATCAGCTATAACACATCAATTAATCAAACTTAACCAAAATATAGACAATATGATTAATTTCTAACAATGTTCAAACAACAAATTTCATGAACATGATTTCTTCAACATTTCAACAACAAATCACATGAACATGATTTCTTCAACATTTCAACAACAAATCACATGAACACAAATTGAACAACAAAGAACAACTAAAATTTGATTGAACAATATTTTAGCAACAAACAATCCTATTTTCATATTCAACAAGAACAACAACAACAACAACAACAAACAAGTATATTCAAATTTCTAAATTCAATAATATTGAACTTAAAACCAATTCTAACAACATTACAACCAACAATTCCTATATTAAACTTAAACAAGATTATGAGACCAATTCAAGAAATAATCATAAATGATAAACAAGAAATTAAACTATACAAATTTCGGATTCAAGATCAACCAAACAAAGTATGAACATGAATGAAAATATTCAATAACAATAACAAACATACTTTGTTCAAACTTCGAATTAAACTTAAACAAAACAAATAAACATATTCAAATCACTAATCTTCAAATAATCAACTAATCTTTCTTAAATTAAATCCAACAAAACTTATAACAAAGATGCATGATCCAAAAATTAAAACCAAAACATAACTTCGCATTAAATTACTAAATTAAAAACGAACTTCAAACAAGATGAACACGAACTAAATCTATATTAACAACCAACAACGGATTTGAACGATTTAAACTAATATTTTTCTATATTAAAACTAAATCCTCTTAAAATTAATAAAACAAGCTGAAAAATAATTAAATTGGATCTTCAACTTAAATCTAACAACAATATAATTAAACTAACAATTTTTATCTAAAATAAATAAGAAAACTAAAGCAAACTTATACTAATTCCAAATCTGAAAATATCAAACAAATTATGGACAGAAACAAAACTTAGAACAACTAACCGTAAATGACCAACGACGAACTCGAACGAACTTTAAACGAATCCAACGAAACTTTGACATAAACGGACTTGAAGACGACGAAGTGACAACGAAACAATAGCAGCGAAGAGGACGATGAAGTGAAGCAGCAAATAGCTGGAAGAAAAATGCAGCAGCAGTGGCGATGCGGGCAGCAGTAGCAACGCTACTCAACTAGTGGCAGCGATGGAGACGACGATGCTCGTTTGGACGAAGCTTTTGCTTAAGCAGTAGCAGCTGTGGTGATGCAGTGGCAGCAGCAGCGGCGACACAGTGGCAGCAGCAGCGGCGACGCAGTGGCAGCAGCAGCAGCGACGCAGAAACAGTGGGGGAGCAACCATGGCAGACGCAGCAGCAGTAGAAGAAACAACGACGCAACAAAGAAGAAGGAGAAGAAGATTCGCAGCCATGGGAGCTTGGCGAGCTCGTCGATGGCGGATGTTATTTGACGATGAAGATGAAGCTTGGGACGAAGAAAGCTGAAGATGGGGCAACCATGGATGGAGATCATTTGGAGCTTGAAGAAGAAGAAGAAAGAAAATGAGGGGGGTGGCGGATGGTTAGTGTTAGGGTTTTCTTGGTTTTTTTTTTATTTTTTGTTTTACTTTGTTTTATGAAAAATGAAAGAAAAGAGGGTTTGGATCTCTTTGGGTTATGGACTGGGTCGATCCAGTTCGAAATGGACTGGGTCGTAGGGAAGGTTGGGCCATTTTTTTGGGCCTGTGGCTTGAAATTGAAGAAGAGGCCCAATTCCGATTTTTTTGTATTTTTTATCTTCTTCTTTTCTTCTTTTATTTATCTAAAACTAAATTATAAAAATAATTAAATTATTATTAAGAGCTAAATTAAGTTATAAAAGCGCAAATTAACTCCCAATAACAATTAACGCACAATTAAGTAATAATTAAGCATAAAATTGTATATTTGGACATTAAATGCTAAAAATGCAAACGATGCCTATTTTTGTAATTTTTATTTTTTGTAAAACAAACTTAATTACTAACAATTGTAGAATTAAATCCTACATGCAAAATGCGACATATTTTTGTATTTTTATTAATTAATTTAGCAAATAAACAAACACAGACAAATACAAATAATTATCCAAAATATCACAAAATTGCACACCAAGAAAAATTATTTTATTTTTGATTTTTTTGGGAGTAATTCTCATATTGGGCAAAAATCACGTGCTTACAGCTGCCCCTCTTTGCCCGAAGACACGAAGGGTTTTCGTGCAAAGATAAAGCGAGCGGTTTTTGCCCTTCCGAGTACTCCGTTGAAGCAATTTTTTGGAAAAGATTTGACCGAACCTTTGCTTCAAAGGTTTCCTACATATCCTGGGCTAAACAGGAATCAGGTCAATGTAGTTCGGAAAACTTTGGTAGCTGGGACTACCCTGGGATTGCGATGCTTGCTGTTATTGCTGTTGTTGTTGCTACTACCGCTTTACTGACCTCCTTATTACAACCAAAGGAAATTGAAACTGAACTAACTACTTATGCCTGTCAACCGCTAGTTACAAGATTCCTATCTATAATTCTTTTGCAACTTGATCTTGGGTCTCAGCTAATTCTGCTTGTAGACTTCGATCCGAATCTTGATGCTTGCAAGTTGTAGGCGTTTGTTTATTTCTGCAGTATTGAATGAAACGGGATTGGCGGAGCTCGGGAATTTGATCCAATTTTTTGAGCGACCTGCCCTTTGTTTGTTCCAATATGTGGGAACATCTTTTTTTTGTTCTTTTCTTCTTTTCTTTATTCTGGATTGAGACTCATCCCGTAGGTCGTCTCGATCCATGCACCTCAGGGTCAGACCTGCTGAGACAACAAAAACAAACGAACGAAATTTCTGCCCCAGTTTCACTAGGAAGATTTCGTGAGTTAATTGTCATGAAAATTTACAACACTGATGAGGGGATTGGAAAAAACCCTAATCTACAAAGCGCAACTCAGGGATTGGAGCCCTAATGTCGGCTAACAGAAAAAATGCTTAGTTCAGGGTTGGAGCCCTAATGCTGGCTAAATGGAAACTTGCTCAACTTAGGGATCAGAGCCCTAAATTGGGAGGATTGCCAGGTTATGCTGGACACTGTTCGGGTTATGTCGAAAAGATTTGTCGGGTTTTGCCGGAAAAAGGAAAAGAGTTCTCGGGTTATGCCGGTAGGTCATCGGGTTATGTCGGAAATATTCATCGGGTTATGCCGGAAAGATTCATCGGGTTATCCCAGAAAAGGTCCACGGGTTATGCCGGAAAGATTCATCGGGTATGCCGGGAAAAGGTAAGAGTCCTCGGGTTATGCCGGGGAAGTCATCGGATCATGCCGGGAAGATTCATCGGGTTATGCCGGGAAGATTTATCGGGTTATGCCGGGAGATTCATCGGGTTATGCCAGAAAGATTCATCGAATCATGCCGGGAAGATTGATCGGGTTATACCGGGAAGATTCATCGGGTCATGCTGGGAAGATTCTTCGGATCATGCCGGGAAGATTCATTGGGTTATGCCGGGGAAGTCGTCGGGTTATGCCGAAAAAGGTCCACGGGTTATGCCGGGAAGATTCATCGGGTTATGCCGGGAAAAGGTAAGAGTCCTCGGGTTATTCCGGGGAAGTCATCGGATCATGCCGAGAAGATTCATCGGGTCATGTCGGGAAGATTCAACGAGTCATGCCGGGAAGATTCATCGGATCATGCTGGGAAGATTCATCGGGTTATGCCGGGAAGATTTATCGGGTTATGCTGGGAGATTCATCGGATTATGCCGGAAAAAATTCATCGGGTTATGCCGAAAAGATTCATCGGGTTATGCCGGAAAAGGTCCACGGGTTATGCCGGGAAGATTCATCGGGTTATGCCGGGAAAAGGTAAGAGTCCTCGGGTTATGCCGGGGAAGTCATCAGATCATGCCGGGAAGATTTATCGGGTCATGCCGGGAAGATTCATCGGATCATGCCGGGAAGATTCATCGGGTTATGCCGGGGAAGTCATCGGGTTATGCCGAAAAAGGTCCACGGGTTATGCCGGGAAGATTCATCGGGTTATGCCGGGAAAAGGTAAGAGTCCTCGGGTTATTCCGGGGAAGTCATCGGATCATGCCGAGAAGATTCATCGGGTCATGTCGGGAAGATTCAACGGGTCATGCCGGGAAGATTCATCGGATCATGCCGGGAAGATTCATCGGGTTATGCCGGGAAGATTTATCGGGTTATGCCGGGAGATTCATCGGATTATGCCGGAAAAATTCATCGGGTTATGCCGAAAAGATTCATCGGGTTATGCCGGAAAAGGTCCACGGGTTATGCCGGGAAGATTCATCGGGTTATGCCGGGAAAAGGTAAGAGTCCTCGGGATATGCCGGGGATTTGGATAGAAAAAGCTCCTTGGGTGATGCCAGGGAGATCCGTGATTTATACCGGGATAGTTGAGGAATGAGGTTCTATGTTACCATGATTTGTTTTTCTTCTGGGGATTTTCATTTTCCTTTCCTGTCTTTTTTTTTTATTTTTTTATTTTTATTTTTTATTTAAAAAATGCATGAAAGAATTCCGGGGAAACTTACTTTTGGTCGTTTTCCTGCTGCAAAGCTGTTTCGATGCTCGCGCGCTTCATTTCTTTTGGGCTAACCTGCTTCTTACATGGTTGCTTTGGATTGCACCTGTCTCAATTTTCCTAAGCAAAGAAAAATTGTCAGTTTGAAAACGGTGGTTGATTCGGTGGCCTTGATCATTCCAATTGCTTGGTCTTGGACTAATTCCTGTTGAAAAACTTTGCCATTGATTGGATTCACAGGCGACCCGTTTTAAACTTATCAGACTCGCATTTCCGGATTTGTGATGATTTGTTCGTGTAAGGCTTTGGTTCTTTCATCCCATTCTGCTTGGGGATTCTTTACGAGGCCAACTCAGTGGGGATTTTTTATTGGGGAGACTCTGTGGGGATTTGTACAAGGCAGACTTGTTGGGGATTTGCTGGGCAGACTCTTTGGGGGATTTTTACAAGGGAGACTGGGATTTTTACAAAGGGAGACCCTGTGGGGATTTGTCGATTTTGTGTCAGGGATTTTGATCCTCAAACCTAAACTGCAGTGGCTAACCGCGTGGGACTTAACCTTTCCAACTTTATTTTGCCTTTGTAGGCTTTTCTTTTCTTTCGAAGTCTTTACTTTGGAAGCAAATCAACTACCATGGTCAGTCGGGATGGGACTGACGCACCACTGAGGCCGCGCATTTTCTTTGACTCTTGCCAGGCGGGGCCCTGTGAAACCGGTTCTGCCACCTTTTCTTTGTAATTGTTACGGAATCAGAGTTAGATCGAAAGGGATTCAAAGAAAACTATGCAAAAGGAAAGCATATGAGTTTAAAGAGAAGTGTCCCTTTCGGGGGAAAAGGACTTATCTAGAGTGCATGCTGGCTTCAAACTGACATGACATGCCTTTTGGACTGGATGTCCGATCCGTATCAAACTCCAGCTTCTCATGAACCTATTGATCTGGGTTTCTAAACCGGAGAACCTTTCCAGGACTTTTAGTGATGAAGTATCCTTTTTCCGGTCGACCACGCCCTTTGCGGGTTTTCGCTAATCGACCTCTCTCATATTTTATTTCTCTACTCTCATCGCCTCATGGTGCCCGAAGGTTTTCACAGATAAGACTTTCTCACTTTATTCTTCTCGATTTGATTTCTATCAGATTCCAACAATGATGTTTTCCACTTTCTTGTCTTTGTCGATTGATCAGAAGGACTTGGACAAGGTTTGGGGTGAAAAGAATCGGGATTGAACTACAACTTTGGAACCTTTTGGGCGGGATCATTGCCGAACCATTATAACTTCTGCCCCAATCTCACTTTTGGGGGACTTCTTGGATTTTTATTTTGGTGTGACTGAACCCCAAGGAGAGGTTGCCTACGTATCCTTTCGGAATCAAGTCAGACGTAGTTCGGGCTGCTTTTGTTTTTTTGGAATTTCTTTTTGTTTTTCTGCTTTACTTTGTTTTTCACTTCCTTTTCCTTTTCTCATTTTCATTGTATCTTTTCTTTCTTTCTTTTTTCTTTTTTTTATATATATATTTTATTATTATTTTTCTAATTCTTTCTTCTTATTTTTTTTATTTGTCTTTTTCATTTCAATTTTTTTTTTCATTTTATTTTTAATAATACTTTCAGGTTCCAAAGAGGGTAATCAAAGAAGAGTAACCGGCTCAAATAGGTTTGCAAAGGGTTGATAGTGTTTGGGTAGCAAGAATGAAAGCCTTCGTCATCTCAAACTGTGCGAAGACATCGCCGGAGCGATTTAGGCATAGTACTGCATCTGCTTTCAAAGCGGGGTCGGCGTCATTTCTTTCGACGTCGCCTAGATACAAATGCTCCTCTTGGAAATATTTTCCAATGACGTATGGACCCTTCTTTGTCGGTACAATTGCTCGTGACAAACCGCAGTCATTAAGGTTAACATTCTGTACGGGTATAAACCCATTTACTGTCCTCAAACTCTGCTTTAGTGACGGACATTTTCCAAACCATGAACCAATTTTCTTTAGTTGTCCCTATTTTCTCAAATTCTTTATATTTCAAATTTTGACACTTAACCAAACCTCAGCCCCTTTCCAGCTTTAAGGAGCACTTAGCTAATTAAGAAAGTATTTCTCCCCACTACTACATGTTTTGTTCTCCTTTTAATTCACTTGTTCCCCACTAGAGTATCTTTTTCCCATTATCCCTTGTCCTTCCCTTTATTTAAATTCAAATAGGTATGGGCACCTATTTCTTAATCCATTTCCTTTCAACCTTCCCCCACCATTATGTTTTGTTCCCCATTAGCATTTAAACAATTCATTAGTTTAATGGTACTTTAGTACCCTACTGTCAGAACATTCAACTTAAACCAATTTCAAACCTTTCAATCCCAAAATACCCTCTTAAAGTCCCTGAAATTACTGAAATTACCATTCTACCCCCATCAGCTATATCTAATCCTCCTAATCAATTAACCAAACTATAGCAGCTATAACCAATCTTAAATGAGAAATCCTAACAATTGACTAATCAAATCATACGAGACTAACTCCCAATTGACAACACTTAGGAATCAACATTCAAGATCAGATTCATATCAGAACAACATTAAGATTCATCAAACTCAAATCACAATTTAAGCTTGAAACTCAATTCAGACCAAATATCATCAAAATAAAGATTCAGTTATTAAACTAACACACTTCTAGATTAAACCTAAACAAGAACAAATGAACATTGTCAACATACTGAATGAAAACAAACTGACTTATATGAAAAAACATGGTGAATAACAATGAGAAAGGGAAATTGGAACAATTTGAAACAAATGATACCAACAAGCTTATTTCAACACAAAATTAGAACAGAAAATAAACAGGAGGGTAAACCTACTGGAATGAACCAAAAATTAAACTATTATCATGCTAATCTAAAATTCAAGCATACTAGACTAATCGACGACACTTATTCAATCGATTACACAAATTATAACATATAAAAATCGACAACAAACAGAAGCAATGATAAAATTAGAGCAAATAAAAGGTCTGATGGGAGAAAGAAAAGAGTAATCGATAGAAGACGAATTTGAACTCATCTTAACAAACAAATAACGAAACATGAAAAACAAACAGGGAAACAGAAGAAATACCTCCGAACTCAGAAACTGGACGACCCTGACTTGGGCTCTGACTCGGACCTTTAATTGAGGTCGAACGGACCTTAATTGAGTGTTCTCAACTGAGAACACTTCGACTAAGGTCGACTGGACACCCAACTTCCTTTAATTTGGACAGATTTCAACCTTTGGTTTTCTAGGTTTCTTGGGGGTTCGATTTGGGGTTCGAACGGTTTTGGTCTGATTCGAACCAAACCAACGGTGGTTTGGTGACGAGGGAGGTCAGGGAGATGTCCGGTATGAGTTTGGGACTGGTTGGGGTAGGTTTAGGTTCTGCTCGAATCTTCGATTGAAGATTCGAGAAGCTGGAGGTTGATTCGATTGAAGATTCGAGGAGCTGGGGTAGGTTTGGGTCTGGTCCGTCTCTGAGCTTGAGAGAGACGATGGGGTGAGGGCGGGTTTGGTTTGGGGCGTGGGGTAAGGGATTAGGGTTATATATGGAGGGAGTGGTTTAATCTTGGCCGTTGGATCAAGCACGATCAACGGCCTGGATCAATTCACTTAAAGGAAACGGTGACGTTTGGTCATGCATCGAGACTGGGTCGACCCGGGTTGAAATGGACCGGGTTATGGGGGAAGGCTGGGGCCGTTAGATCATTGGGAACGGACGGCTCGGATCAACTTGCCTAAAACGGCGTCGTTTCAAATAATGCTGGGTTGAACTGAGCCGGCTGATGGAAACAAATCAACGGCTTAGATCTGAGGCGCCGAAACGGAGTCGTTTGGACTGTCTGAGAGACTAGGCTTATTGGATTGGATCGTTTGATATGATTTGGGCCTGATTTTGCATTTGAAATTGGCCCAGTTCCGATTTGGTCCAATTTTTCACTCTTTTCTTTTTCCTTTCATTTTCTTTTAATTCCTAAAAACCAAAATTCCTAAATTAAATTGTAAAACCAAGATTATTTTAAAAAGATATTAATGACACAATTAACACACAAAAATAATTAACACACAAGATCAAACATTGATTAAAATAAAATCACACAATTAAACAATAAAAATGACAAAGCTACCAAAAATTCATATTTTTGTGATTTTCATTCTTTAAAATAGGACATGGTTTAATTAATTCAAAAATGCATAATTAAATCCTAAATATGCATGCAACATGTATTTTGGTATTTTTCAATTAATTAAAACAAGGTAAACATTCACAGACAAAAATAATTATCCAAAATGTCACGCAAAATTCTCAAAATTGTACCCAAAGGCAATTTGTTTTATTTTTCGATTTCTTTTGGAGTAGTTTTCGTGAAGCAAAAATCACGTGCTCACAAATGTCAGTCTTGTCCCAAGTAAGTGGAAAAGAGTTTCAAAGCTCACTACCAACTCCCAAAATTATAAAGCACGGAGTGGTCAAAGCATACTAAGGATAACATGATGTAAGAGAGGGGTACAAAGAATTACCAGAAGTTTCATCGGTAGAATGGATTGGTAATGTCATGGGAGATGCAAAGGTTCAGATAAAAGGGTCAAAGGTAAAATAACATCATGGGTATAGAACACTCGGTTCGTCAAAATTCATGGGGTGTGAGAGTCAGTCAGAAAGTCAAAGCGATTCAGGGCCAGTTCGGAGAAGCCAGCCAGAACAAAACATTGCAACAGAAGGATCTTCAGCAAGAATGTCATCAGCTAACCACCACTTTAAACTGACAAAATTTTCTTTGATTGAAACAGGGGCAGAAAGTTCGTTGGATTCGGAGAAACTCTCCGTGGAGAAAGGCAGTCACCAAACAGGTTTGATTTTCGATTTTCAGGACCCTCCTGGAAAATGGGACCTAGTTTAAATGTTCAGAAATAGCATAATCTAGCATAAATGCATCCCAAAGGAATATAAGTTGGCTTAGAAGTATGCATGTTCGAGATAGGATTCAATTAGGAGTTTCCAGGACCCTCCTGAATAATGGGACTTAACTTTAAAATTTCGATTAGATAACAACATTTAGCGTAAACTCTACTGAAGGGTAGTATAATTCAGACATGAAAATTGTTGCCTTTGAGATAAAATTTGACCTTTGATTTTTAGGACTCTCCTGGATAATGGGGAGTAGTTTAAAGATCCTCTTAGATAGCAAGATTTAGCAAAAGTCACACCTGTAGAAGTTATACCTTAGATTTTAAATTGTCGTTTAGTTAAGAGTTGTAAGGACCCCCCTGAATAATGGGACCTAGCTTTCAAATCCTTAGCAACACTTGGTAATATGATTTAGTTTTACAATCACATCTGTCCCCAGCCGCCAAACTGGGGCAGAAACTTTTCTTTGTTTTTGTCTATTTTGTTGAAGTCAGGAGCCCGCCTAGAGAGCAGGGAATACTTTCAAGTCAGCAATCAGGATCCCGCCTGGAAAATAAGGGAGTACAATTTAAGTTTTAGCTTTCAAATTCTTTGCTTTATTCATTTTGAATTCAGGAGCCCGCCTGGAGAACAAGGGAATACATTTCAAGTTGAAGTCAGGAGCCCGCCTGAAGAGCAGGGAATACTTTCAAATGCAGTAGTCAGGAGCTCACCTGGAGAGCAGGGAATACATTCAAGCGCAGCAGTCAGGAGCCCGCCTGGAGAACATTCAAATTATTTGCTTTGTTTATTTTGAAGTCAGGAGCCCGCCTGGAGAACAAAGGAATACATTTCAAGTTGAAATCAGGAGCCCGCCTGGAGAGCAGGGAATACTTTCAAATGCGGCAGTCAGGATCCCGCCTGGAGAGCAGGGAATACATTTAAGCGCAGCAGTCAGGAGCCCACCTGGAAAACAAGGGAGTACCATTTAAGTTTTAGCTTTCAAATTCTTTGCTTTGTTCATTTTGAAGTCAGGAGCCCGCCTGGAGAACAAGGGAATACATTTCAAGTTAAAGTCAGGAGCCCGCCTGGAGAGCAGGGAATACTTTCAAATGCAGCAGTCAGGAGCCCGCCTGGAGAGCAGGGAATACATTCAAGCGCAGCAGTCAGGAGCCCGCCTGGAGAACAAGGGAGTACCATTTAAGTTTTAGCTTTCAAATTCTTTGCTTTGTTTATTTTGAAGTCAGGAGCCCGCCTGAAGAGCAGGGAATGCATTTCAAGTCGACAGTCAGGAGCCCGCCTGGATAGCATGGGAATACATTCACGTTTTGAAGTTTGGAGCCCGCCTGGATACCATGAGAATACATATCAAGTTCAGCAGTCAGGCACCACCTGAAGAAGGGGAAAACATCTCAGTTTACAATTCAAGGTGGCAACAAATGGATGTCTCCGGGAGAATGGAGGACAACAAGGCAACAAGAAACACAAGAGCAAGTTTGAAGATATAGATAGGACTTTTGTAATCCATAGACCATAGTCTAGTCTAGCTTCTTGTTTTATTTTAACATGGTGTAATAAGGGGGTTCAGTAAGAAGTAGCAACAGTAGCAGCAACAACGAAATCACAGCTTCCTGGTAGTCCCAGCTACCAAACATTCCTGAACTGCACTAACCTGATTCCTTTTTAGCCAAGGATATGTAGGCAACTTCGGAAGTAGGGTGCGGTCAAATCATTCAAAATTCTTCCCACGGAGTATTCAAACGGGCAAAAATCGCTCGTATCCGCTCACTTTATCTTTCCACGAAAACTCTTCGTGTTTCCGGGCAAAGAGGGGAAACTGTGAGCACGTGATTTTTGCCCTACATGAATTAGTCCCATATATTCAAACAAAATAATTTCTTTTCATTATTTGAAATTTTTGAGGATTTTGTGGCATTTTCTGATAATTGTTTGCATTTGTCTGTGCATTTTTATTTTTATTTAATTAATGAAAATTACAAAAAAACAAAATATGTTGCAGTTGCATTTAGGATTTAATTTTACATTTATAGGACTAATTGACAAATTATAGGGAAAAATCACAAAAATAGTTTATTTTGCACTTTTAATTTTAATTTTGAATTTTTGGTATTTTTTCCTTTAATTTGGTTTTTAATTGTTTGTAGTAGCAATTATTAGGGTTAATTAATTTAATTTGGTAGGATAATTTGGTTTAGGATATAATTTAGGTTTTAATTTTAAATTTGGAAAAAGAAAAAGATTTTTAAAAGAAAATAAATTGAGAATTAATGGAAAATTGGAAAAAGAATTGAAGAGATAGAATTGGGCTGCCTTCAGTTAAAAGTGCCCAGGCCCAAAGCCATTTTCCCCGTACCCATCCGTTTGACCCAGGCCCAGACCGTCCAACCCGGTCCAAACCCCCCAGTACCATACGACGTCGTTTCAGCAAGCTTGATCTGGGCCGTTGATATCGCCTGATCCAACGGATCAGAACTGGGGGGGATTTCAATATATATATGTCCGAACGCACCCTACCCCCCTCATTTCATCGTTCCAACACCCCCGTCTTCAGATAACCCAAGCCTAACCCTAACGGAACCGCCCCCTTTTCCGCCACCATCCACCGGCGACGCCACCTCCAACCACTCCCAAAATAACACCCCATGACCATCAAGAGCCCCTCATTCCAAATTCCCCCTCCATTTGCCTCGAATAAACCCAGAACGTCTCGAATCTTGTTTTGAAAGAAAACCCTAGCGCCGCCCTTGTGCTCTCCGGTGGCGGCGGCGCCTCCGTTCAACCCCAAACTAACACCCCACAACCCCCAGGATCCCCTCATGCCAAATCCACAACTACTCTCATTCAAATCGGCCCGGAGCTCCGCGAATCTCGAATCTGAGGTCAACCCCAAAAGTTCAAAACTACTTTTTCGTCAATCCTGGTACATCCATGGTCAGAAGGCATCGTTCTTCGAGTTTTGAAGTTCGTATTCAAATGATCGACCTTAGCTCTGTTAGGGCTTTCGTCTCCGATGGATTCCGAGTCTAAATCGGTAAGCTCTTTTCTTCTCTTATCTTCTCTTCCTTTTTGATTGTCTTATTCTCTTCTTCCTCCCTTTTTCTTTAGCTTAATCTTCTTATACCAGTCTGGCTGAAACTCGACTAATCTCTCGAGTTTAGATTGGTCTTCCGGTCATTGTCCTTCTCTTCTTCGAGAAAGTTTATTTTCTGATATATTTTGTCTGTTGTGTCAATAGCATGGATAACTCTCCGATCTTGTTTTCTGTTTAGCCATCCAAGTTATTTAAAATTAAGTTACTTCAACTGAGTTAAATCCTTGCCTAGTCATTGTTAATTGATTAGTAAGTTAGTAAATTTGCTTCGAAATCACTGCATGTTATCATGGCCTGCAGATTTTTCTTTTCAAATAGATAAGTATTCGTTTGGGCTTTGGTTTGTCTTTGGTCCATTTGGCAAAGAGCATCCCGTCCAAATTGGTTTGGGTTCTTGGGGTAAATTCAGTCGTGGGTCAATTTGACCCATGTCTCAATTGGGGTTCAAGGTAAATAACAGGGGTATGGGGGTTAGTTTGGGTAATCTTAGTGAGGGAATCTATTTGTAACTGTCTGAGAAGCTTCTAGGAAGCCGGGGAGGGGACTACTTTGCAAAAACTAAATTTAAATTAGGGGTGTTTAAGCTAAAATGGAAACTAAAAAGGGACTGAATAGCAAAAACGTATCTCCTTGGGTCTGCCCTATTTGCTTGCCTATAAAGGCATCTCTTCCTTGTCATTCAAGGTAGAATTAGAAGACCTAAGAGCTGAAATTCAAAAAAAAACAACTGAAAATCACTTTTGCATTGAAATCCTGATTAGAACTTTTGGAGTTTGTTCCTTTTACTGCTGAAAGAATACCTGATCCTATCTGAGGTTCAAAATGGTTTGAACATTGGGTAATGAAAGCCTTGCTTTGAGCTAGGGAATTGGTTCCTCTCTTCTGGACTTATTTCATTATTGTTTTGTTAAATCTGGGTGAATTCCTGTTGTTGTTGCCTACTGATCATTTCTTGCTTTCCCCTTGTTCCCAGGTACTCATTCGACCTCAATGACATGTTGAAATGGGAATGGGAATATTGATGATACCATGTTTTATGGCAATCTATTTCTGATTATTAGGTTCTGAACTCATGTGTGACTTGTTAATTAACTTGTGGCTATTTACCTCTTCCAGATTTTGGTTTAAATGTTGGAACAAAGTCATTATATGTTACTGTATTTTGTTAGCTGATTCGAATGGTTGTAATACTTTATTGAAGCCCCTATTTAGTTTCAATGTTGATTAGTAGTAATTCTGATTTTAAGATGTATAAGATTGGTTGTTCTTTGAGCATGAAGTGTGCTATGTTACAATACAGGAAAGTCTCCTACTTGATTTAAGTGAAATCAACCTGTGTTTGTTTTCTTTTCTGGGTTTATAGTTAGGCAGCTCCAAGTCCATTGGTGACTTTAAATTATTGATTAGTAATAAATGAAGTCTTTCTGAAACTTTAAATTGTTTTCTTCTTGCTGGAAGTTCGATTTGGTGGTTTTCAATGATGAAACGACCTGCATATGAGCTGTTGATAATCAGGAACTGTAGCTTCATTTCAGCATGTATGTTAGCACCCAGAATGTGTTCTGTATTGGCTTAAGGACGTTGGTGTTTGTTCAAACTCTAAAATCTCTATTACAATGTATTTTATTTCAAGTCTTAGCTTCAGATCTTGAGATTGGGCTACCATCAGTGGCCCAGTCGTGATCGACTTCGCCTTCTGCAATTAGACTATCGGTCTGGGCTTTAGGATTAAGCCCAGTTGTCTCGTGTTGGGCAGCCAGTCGTTGGGCTACAACTATGCCCAGGCCTTTCAGCAATTTAGCATCGGCTTTGTCTATTGTTAGCTCATTCGCTATTAAAGTTTAACTCAAACATTGGCTTAAAATAAATAGAAACTCTCTTATGCCTTTTAATCAATTACTTACGCTCATTAATTAGTTGAGGTGTGCCAAATTAGCCAAACATACATTTTATGTCCCTCGAAAGAGTAGTTCAAATATCCTTTGAAATTAGAATCGAGGCGCACCATTTAGCGAATTTTCCATGGCCCTCGGAAAGTTAAAACGCGTAGTTGCTTTAGGGCGCGTTATTTAATAATTTTACTTTCTTAAACTCGGGTGCGCATTTCATGTGACCCAAATCAAATCTTAAAACGTTGAATGAAATATGTTTAGGATTGCGGGTGCATTTCATGTGGCGCAATCCAAAGACGTGTTTTAAACGACGTTCAATCTTCTTTAAAAATCAATTAAAAGCGGTTAAAAGGTTAAATTTGCACATAGGTTCAATATATCCTAAAATCAGATTATTAAGCCGAATATAACAGTTGAACGACCATGCTAGAACCACGGAACTCGGGAATGCCTAACACCTTCTCCCGGGTTAACAGAATTCCTTACTCGGATTTCTAGTTCGCGGATTGTTAAACAGAGTCATATTTTCCTCGATTTGGGATTCAACCGATGACTTAGGACACCATAAATCTCCCAAGTGGTGACTCTGAATCTTTTAATAATAAATCCCATTTCGATTGCCCTTTAATTGGAAAAACTCCCTTATACTATAGCTCTTTACGGGGTATAGGTGAAAAAGGAGGTGTGACAAGTCTTATACACGTGAATAAAGAAATTAAACTATTAATTACTAAACTACCCCTGTAACTAACTCGACTACTAACCTCCTAAGTCTGGTAACTAACTAAGAGCAGTGTAACAACAATATTAGTGACTATACTACTACACTTGATAATATTCAATAATCTCAAATACCCCTCCCCCTCCCCCCCCCAAGTTGGAGGTGATGAACTCACAACCAACTTGCCAAGAAGATCATAATGCTTGATCCCCAAGTGCTTTTGTTAAGATGTCTGCCAGTTGGTTGCGATTAGAAATATGATGAAGTGTAATCAAATCATCATGCAGCTTGTCTCTCAAAAAGTGACAATCTACTTCAATATGTTTTATTCTTTTGCGGAACACAGGATTCCTAGCAATGTGCACAGCTGCTTGACTGTCACAGAAAACTAAAATGGAGGCATCACATGAGATTGTTAATTCTTCTAGTAATCGTTTGATCCATACCAACTCACCAACCACCTTCCTCAATGACATGTACTCTGCTTCTACAGAGGACAATGAGACAGTTGTTTGCTTCTTTAATTTCCAACTGATTGGGCTACCTCCTAGGAGTATAAGATACCCACTCACAGACCTCCTAGAATCGGAGCATGTATCCCAATCTGAATTACAATAAGCTATGACTTCATAAGAAGGATCATTAGATAGAAAAATGCCTAAGGTAGGATCAGCCTTCATGTATCTAAGGACATGTATGGCAGCCTTGAGATGGGGTTCTCTTGGTGCTTGCATGAACTGACTTAAGTGTTACACATTGTAGGTGTTGCACACTGTAGGCAATGTCTAGTCTTGTGTTTGTGAGGAAATTGAGCTTCCCAATCAGCTTCCTATAATATGATGGATCAGGCAACAAGGTACCTTATTCAGCTTTAAGTTTGGTTGATAAATTAAGTGGAGATGAAATAGGAGAATAACCCAAGTAGTCATATTCTTTTAATAGATCAGTAGTGAATTTCCTCTGAGAAATTAGTACTCCATCATCCTTTTAAAGCATCTCTAGGCCCAAGAAGTAGCGCAGCTTGCCTAAGTCTTTTATTCTAAACTGATTGTGAAAAAATGTCTTTAGTGTTGTGATTTCTTCAAGGTCAGTCCCAGTAAGGATCTCCTCATCAACATATAGTGCCATAAAAAACTGATGAATCACCTTGTTTCTTATAGAATAAAGAGTAGTCATTTGTTGCGTGCCTGAAGCCTCTAGAGTGCAAGGATTCTAACAGCTTATCATACCACTATCTACTGGCTTGTTTGAGGCCATATAAGGACTACCTTAGTCTGCACACAAGTTATGTATCCTCAACCATCAGACCTTGTGGGATTTGCATATACACTTCCTGATAGTTTATATGCGTATCCCTGTTATGTTTTGATGATCTAACAAACTTACTGTTAAGAATCAGATAAGGAACCTGTTACACATCCTCAGGAACTTAAGATCAACAAGTCTCCAGCTGGAGACACGGTTCAACTCTTCAGAATCAAAGAAATAGTAGAGGAATAGTTAGTTACTAGTTCCCTTGGTGACTGTACAAGTCAACCTCCCCAGCTGTAAAGTTGCTGCCTACACACGCAACTGTGCAAACATAGTGCAACAGTCAACTTTATGGGGAATGCCCTTTACCTAGCTTACATAATTCAAGTGATGTCACAAATAAATTATTATCATCAAGCAAAGGTAAAACAAAACACTTGCATATTCGAGAATCAATCAAGCATTCTCTCGAGTTATCTATCAATCTTGCAAGTGACTCTCAAGGATATAAAGAACAAAGAATAACATAACAACAAACTAGTTCCCTGCATCGATTTATTACATGTCCTTAGTTGTGTTGTACCTTTATTAAAGCACTATACTTGTAATTCCTACTTAGCTTAGTTAGAAGAATTGTGTAGGGAATCTTTGTAAATCATAAACCCTTGTGTTTGTGTTTTGGCTAGAGTTAGTCGAGTTGTAAGTCTTTGTAATAGAGTTATTACAAAGTGTCTTGTAATAAAGTTGTTACAAGTTGGTGAGGAATTAAGAGGTTAATTCCTATGTTACAATAGGTTGTAATCTAAAGTTTGCTCAGTAGTGAAGTTGAAATCCTACAAGGGTAGCTCGTGCTTTTTGATCCCATGAGCTAAGAGGAACATGGTTCCTGACAAACGATTCAAGCGAAAAGATGCCACTGACAATGTTGTGAAACAAGCTCTTGCTGCATGGGGAGACTCTTCCAGTGAATCTGAAGCAGATGATGATCAAGGTGACAGTTCTATGATGGCAGTGGAAAGTGAAGCAGTTGAGTATGACTCAATCTTTGCCCTGCTGGAAAAATCTGAAAATGATGACGATGATGATGATGAGGTAAACTTTCTAGATGTTCAAAGAAATCTAAAGTCTTATTCTCCGAAAAAACTTATGTTTTTGGAAATATTTTAATTGATGTTTATCATAGTCTTATAAATGATAAAGATGCATTAACTATAGAATTAGGATAAGCAGAACAGTCAAGAGATGATCTAATAGTTGTTGTGGTAGTTTTAAAGGAAACCATTGAGAGTCTGAAGAAAGAAAAAGATGCCTTAACTAAAAAAATTGCAAACATAAAATATGAGAGAGATGATTTAGAGGTTGTTGTGGTCGATCTAAAAGAGACCACTGAGTGTGTTAAAAAGGAGAAAGAAGTCTTAACTGAGAAGGTTGCTAACATT
Source organism: Nicotiana sylvestris (assembly GCF_000393655.2). Classification (NCBI taxonomy): domain Eukaryota; kingdom Viridiplantae; phylum Streptophyta; class Magnoliopsida; order Solanales; family Solanaceae; genus Nicotiana; species Nicotiana sylvestris. Next base: position 143,305,734 of record NC_091059.1, on the reverse strand, counting down.
GAGCATGAGAGAGATGACCTATTAGTAGTGGTTGTAGAGCTAAATAAAACAATTGAGGAACTAGAAAAGGAAAGTAGGCCTGGGAACACTCAAAAAGGAAAGGAATTTGATGTACCTGATAACTGGCTCTACACTCACTATTAACTGGGCACTTTAAGGAAAACTGTAAGGCCAGATTTTAGTCTCACCAGAAAAATAAAATTTTTGCTGAAAAAGTAACTATTACTAGGAAACATGGTCCTTCATATAAGAAACATATGATGCATGTTGGGGCCAAAAAAGCCCTCATTCACCCATTTCCTTGTTACAAGGGACCCAAACTTGTTTGGGTTCCTAAGTCTAACTCTTGATTTCCTTGTGCAGGGATTAGCCAACAATGGTACATGGATAGCGGCTGCTCGAAGCACATGATTGGAAGTACAAATGATTTTCTTTCACTGAAGGCCCTGCAGGGAGGGAGTGTATTCTTTAGAAATGGCAAGAAGGGATACATTCTGGGAGTTAGAAGGATTGGGAAGTCTCTTTCTCACTCAATTGAAAATGTGTACTACGTGAATGGGTTGAACAACTTGTTGAGTGTTTCCCAAATCTGTGATAAGGGAAACAAAGTGGAATTTGTATCTAACATATGCACAGTCACTAATCTTGTGACTGGTGAAGTGGTGTTAGTGGCCAAATGATACAAAAATATCTACGTTGTTGACTTTGAGTCCTTGCAAAATGGGGATCTTAGTTGTCTGAGTGTTGTTGATGATGATGCTAAACTATGGCACAGAAGGCTGGGTCATGCAAGTTTCACATTGCTAAACAAATTAGTCAAGAAGGATCTAGTTCGTGGTCTTCCCAAGTCAAGCTTCAAGGATCACAAGGTGTGTGATGCATGTGTAAAAGAAAAGCAAGTCAGATCCTCTTTCAAGCCCAAAAAGGAAGTTAGTACCTCAAGGCCACTTGATCTCCTCCATTTGGATCTATGTGGATGTATGAGGGTGCCAAGTAGAGGAGGAAAGAAGTACATCTTTGTTATAGTGGACGACTATTCTAGATTCACATGGACTATGTTTCTGTTACATCTCGCGTTTTTCGTACGTTAAAATTCCGTCTTCAGTTAATTGACGTAGATTCGGGGATGAGATTTTCTTGAGATTATAAGCATTATGCTATTTCAAACACGTGATGAGTAAATTCGTGAAGGAGAGAAGGTAAGCAAATAGAAGAAAATAAGTTTCGTCGAAATTTGGCAATTTGAAATAAAATACGGTCCAAGCTATAATACCTCGTATTTATGGACTAGCGCCATACAAGGTAACCCATGACCACGATAGTAGCATACGTAAAGTGTGTTAAAAGTGAGTAGTATTTTAAGTAATTTGAGATAATTCTTAATTATGTGGGTAATTGATTAATTATTGGGTAACAGGATATTATCTAATTAACTAATGAGTTATAGGATAAAGACTAAATCTCCCCCTCCCCCTCCCCCACCCTCACATGGTAGCAAGCCACTACCTAAACATATGATTCTTAGTCATTATGAATTAGGTGGCAAACTAATATATTAAATACAAAACACTACATGTTTCTATGTGTAAAGACATAGAAGATTAGCATTTTGACTTCATTTGGATATGTTAAATACAAATACTACAAAACACTTCATTTCTAATATGTTAAATACAAAACAGACGTTATGAATATATAAAGAAGAATTTGTAACACCTTCAACCAATTCCTACAAGGATTCCAACGTTAGCAACCTCAATCCAACAAGATTTCTTAGCACCTTAGCAATATGAGATTTTGCGATTCTAAGGGAGTACGGTGCAATCTTTCTCTAGAATATCATACGGATTTCAATGCTAAATTTTTCTTTCACTTTGGCATGATCCCATAACGATACATAAAGAGAAGTTCGTATATCTGAATTTATTCATTTATCCTAGTCTCATAAGTTATAGTATTCTCCCTTATCGGGACTTCATATTCAATATAGTTTTGTCTTCTTCCAGCCAAGAGAGCAGAGAGTCTATATATATACAGTATTATAGTATTTTCACTACCATCAATCTATAATCGATGGGCAGACCCCTATTAGGATACCTCTTATTAGATGGTAACTTACATATCGAGCCTACTATGGCTGAGCGCCTATGAGCGAGCCTACTACGACAGAGCAGTTATATATATACCGAGCCGTATAAGGCCGGACATTTATTTTACTTACTATATTAAGAGAGTTGAATCAGTATCAGTAGGTAAGTGTACCTCCAGATCATCTTTGACTCCCAGTTACTTTCAGGTATTATATTATCAGTTCAGTTGCAGCTTTCAAATATTTTATTACCTTGCATACTCGGTATATTATTTCGTATTGACGTCCTTTTTTTGGGATGCTGCATTTTATGCGTGCAGGTTCAGACAGACAGACGCGTAGACCTCCTCAGTAGGTGTTGTCCAAGTTCAGCTTTATCGATAAGCTCCATGTCCTTCGGAGTTGTCGGGTCTAGAAGTTTTGTATACATCTTGTGTATATATGTATATAGGTTATGCGTAGGTCGGGTCCCTGTTTCGATCACAGTACATCCATAAGTAGTGGCGTGTAGACATAACCTGTCAGTTAGTGCAGCATGTTGGGCCTGTAGGCCCTGTATGTATATTTTGTTGTCTTGTCAGCTGTAGTAGTTATGACGGCCTTGATGGTCCAGCTTTATATTGATATTTAGTTAGTGTTAGTTTCCATTCAGTTTTATATTTTGCTTCGCAAATTGTCTTGCAATGTAGCCCATGGCCAAAGTATGACATTATATGTTCAGAGTCCCTTAGTCGCAAGTTGGTACGCAAGGATAGATGAGGCACCGGGTGCCGGTCTCGGCAGTTTGGGGCGTGACAGTTTCTTAGAACCAAGGATGAAACCTTTCAAGTATTTGTGGAATTTGTGAAGAAGATCCAGGTGAAGATGAGCCATAATGTAGTATGTATCAGGTCTGACCATGGGACAGAATTTGATAATGCCAATTTCGACGAATTATGTGCTGAAAATGGCATCACTCACAATTTTTCAGCTCCAAGAACACCTCAACAAAATGGTGTTGTGGAGAGGAAGAATAGGACTCTTGAAGACATGGAAAGAACAATGTTGATTGACAGTGGCATTGCAAAAGATTTTTGGGCAGAAGCCATCAACACTACATGCTACTTGGTGAATAGGTGCATGATCAGGTCTCTTCTGAACAAAACTCCATATGAACTGCTGAATGGAAGAAATCCCAAGCTGACACATTTAAGGACCTTTGGCTGTAAATGTTTAGTTCTCAACAATGGAAAGGAAACACTTGGAAAATTCGATGCCAAAAGTGATGAAGGAATCTTTCTGGGCTATTTATCACAAAGCAAAGCCTACAAAGTATACAACAAAAGAACCCAATGTGTTGAGGAAAGCATACATGTGATCTTTGATGAATCCCATATGGAAAGGACTTACATGATAAGAGTGATCAAGACGGAGAAAGTCCATTGTCCCTAGTGAAGTTATTAACATGGCAAATTGAAAGGCTGATATGATGAGCCATGTCAAAGATTCAAATGAGAATGGTGCAACCATATCTCCAACTGATGGAGAAGAACCTGGTCCCTCAATCACAACAACTAAAGCTAAGAACAGAGTTGTCCACGTTGTCCAAGGCACCCCACGTGCTGAGATGAGAAGCAATCAATGTTCATAGTCAGAAATACTTGGACCTTCTCACAATGAGGTTCATGTGTCTAACTGGAAGCACAAAAGTTCACACCCTCTTGAAAACGCAATCACTCCTCTTGATTCAAGCATTTAAACCAGATAAAAGACAAGAAGCTCACTTGCCTTCTCAGCCTTTATCTCTCAAACAAAGCCCAAAAATATCAAGGAAGCATTGAAAGATGCAGATTGGATTACAGCTATGCAAGAAGAGCTCCATCAATTTGAGAGGAACAACATGTAGCACCTAGTTCCACGACCTGTTGACCGAACTGTTATATGAACCAGGTGGGTATTCAGCTTGATGAGTTTGGAAACACAACAAGGAACAATGCAAGGCTAGTAGTTCAAGGCTACAATCAGGAAGAAGGGATTAACTATGATGAAACTTTTGCTCCAGTTGCTCGAATGGAGGCTATCAGAATTCTCATTGCCTTTGCATATCATATGGAATTCAAATTGTTCCAAATGGATGTCAAAGGTGCATTTCTGAATGGTTTTCTAAAGGAAGAGGTCTTTGTCAAGCAGCTGCCTGGATTTGAGAATCATGAGCAGCCTGAGCACGTCTTTAAACTTGACAAGACTCTGTATGGGCTAAAGCAGGCTCCTCGCGCTTGGTATGAAAGGTTGTCAAAATTTCTTCTAAAAAATGGTTTTACAAGAGGAAAAATTGACAACACCCTTTTTCTGAAGAAACGGGGAAGGAACCTGCTCATTGTGCAAGTCTATGTTGATGACATCATTTTTGGAGCAACAAACGATTCTCTATGTGAGGAATTTGCAAAACTCATGGGAAGTGAGTTTGAAATGAGCATGATGGGGGAACTAAATTTTTTTATTATGTTTACAAGTGAAGCAAACTCCCAAAGGGATAATTATAAGTCAACAGAAGTACATCAAAGAGCTGCTGAAGAGATTTGACATGGAAGGATAAAAAATTATTGATACTCCCACTCCCACAGCTACTCGTCTACATTTGGATGAACCTGGTTCCTCTGTGAATGAGACCATGTATAGAGGTATCATAGGGTCACTCCTGTATCTCATAGCAAGCAAACCGAATATTGTTTTTAGTGTGGGTCTTTGTGCTATGTTTCAATCTAATCCAAAGGAATCTCACCTGAAGGCAGCTAAGAGAATCCGGAGATATCTCAAAGGAACGTAGGACCTGGTTCTCTACTATCACTTAAGAGACAATTTTGATCTAATTGGGTATGCTAATATTGACTACGCTGGGTATCTGGTGGACCAAAAAAGCATTTCTGGCATGGCACATTTTCTGGGTTCATGTTTGATCTCATGGGGTACAAGAAAACAAAACTTGGTGGCACTCTCAACTGCACAAGCTGAATATGTGGCGGTTGCATCTTGTTGTGCTCAACTGTTATGGATTAAACAGTAGCTGGAAGATTTTGGTATTTTTTCTGATTGTGTGCCTTTACTATGTGACAATACCAGTGCTCTCAACATGTCCAAGAATCCAGTTCAACATAAGAGAACAAAGCACATTGATGTGCGACATCATTTTCTCAGAGACTATTGAAAAAGGGCTCATCTGTATGAAATTTTGCAACATAAAAGATCAAATTGCAGACATATTCACCAAAGCACTGAGCAAAGAGCACTTTGAAGGGAATCGCTTGTCACTAGGGTTGATGAAATCAAGCTGAGGACCTGGTCCCTCAATGATTGGCTACGAAAGAAATGTACAAGTAAAATAGATCAAAAGTGTTTTCTGGCAAAGTCTAACTCATCTCTATTCCGTTACGGGTAGACGCGCATGACGATTACATAGTAAAGAAGCAAATAATGCATTGCACGTTGGTTAAAGGATGAAGCTTACATTTGCAAAAACTGTCAGGGAACCTGGTTCCCTCGACACAGGTTAGTAGTTCCTCTGTACTCTCATGCACAATTTTTAAATGGCTGAAATGGTGCCACGTCATTAAATTGTCAGTTTGTTTTCTTTCTTGCTTTTTGAACTCAAGCGTCTCACCCCTTTATGAATTAACCCGACTACCCAAATTGCCACCCATTCCTATCCGATCCCTCACCCCTATTAATTGACGTCTCTCAGTCACTTTCACAACTATCCACATTACAAATCCAAAATTCCTCTTTTACCTTCTTCACACCAAATACATTATTCTTCAACTCACTAAACCCCATCATGACTGAAAATCAGGAATCCCAAAGTACTCCAATCATCGTCTCCACTGTGTCTTCACCCGTTGAAGCACCAGTGTTAGAGCCAACACTCCCCACTCCGACCAGTCCAAACCCTAAATCAGAGTCACAACCGCCTACTTCTCCGAACCAGTCAAGTACTGGTTCTCATCGGAGTCGCAAAACTTTGACTCCCAAAAAGTTTGTGGTTGTCAATTCTCCTTCTGCCTCGCCTGAAGAAATGGTCGAACAAGATACTATATAGAGAGAAGAAAATCCAGAATTTTCTAGTCAACCTGTGGAAGAAAGCTCTGCAAAGGAAAAAGATTGGGTATTATCCATGCCGAATCGATAGTGACAGCCCCTGGCCTTGATTCTGCAGGTAATATTCTTCCTACTTCTGAGTTTACCATGAGGTTACAAAAACAAGAGACCATAGAAAATATGTTGTCAATAGCTGCTGAATGAAGTGTTATTCGGGGTGGAGAAAGTGTGTCTGAGTCTTAGGGGGAAGAAAATACACTAGTGGAGAGTAGGGAACTGGTGCCTATTGAAACATTAGCACCAGACAGTACTACTGGGGCACCAACTGAAGGGACCTGATCCCTCTACCCAAGAGGAGCCAACTCCTGGTTCCTCTCAATCACCCTAGGTCAGTATTGATCCTGCTCCCTCTCATCACTTCTACACTGAGCCTTTGTCCATAGTTGTTCCTGAGATGTGATCCTTGTCTGAGGAGGAGAAGGAGGATAGTGAAGAAGAAGATTATGATAATGTAGCTCTGCAAGCTTTATTAGTGCTAGGAGTAGAAAGGTACCTACCCAAGGGTCAGTGTCTAAGAGACCCATCATGATGTTGCAAAAGAAGGAAGAACTCGAGTCTGTTCTAAAGAAAAGTAAAGCAGAAAAGAAGACAAGGAGATTTGGTGAAAAGGGGAAAGGCATTGCCTCTTGCACTAGTTATTGAGGTTGATGAGGAGGAGGAAAAGGAACTTTATTCTTTGGTTCGTAAGTCCTCGAAGAAACTTGGTGTTCCTGCATCAATGAAAGATTCATCTGTAAGTGAGATGGGTGTGAGCAATGTCGAAGGTGAAAAACCTAGTGCAAATCTGGTTGAAGATTCTGGTGAACAAGTGGTTAAAGAGTCTGTTGAAAAAGAGTCTGTTGAAAAGATGTCTGGGAAATCTACTGAGAAACGAAAGAGTGCTCGAAAATTAGTGAAAAAGAAGGGTAATGCCAGTGAGGAACCTAGTTCGTCCAAAAGGGCCAAGGTTGATGATGCCCAGGATGCTGGGAAGGCAAAATTGAAAAATTAAAAAGTGTTGTGGGGATGTACATTTGCCCCTAATATTTTGGATATGGATGGAATGTGTCAATTGGTGGAGATCTGTGAATTTCAACTGTGGACATACCTGTTCACAAGTGCCAGTACCAAAGTGTATGAGGAAGAAGTGCGCAGCTTTTATGCTGACTTCTTTAAAGTTAAGAACGATCATATTTGTATGATGGTGAATAATGTTAATTTTGTGATGGACTCTGCTGTGCTGGGAACTATTTTGGGATTGCCCGCTGAGGGTTATCTTCTGTTCGGGGAACCTTCTCTTCGAACTTTAGAAATGCTATCTTGAAAGATACGGCAGTTCAACAAGGGGAATAGATACAGAAGAAGGCTCTCCTTCCAGTGTACCAATTGTCGTTTGAAATGAGGAACAAGGTATTGCTCCCTCGTGCAGAGAGAAGGTCCATTACATCTCGCCCAGACCTGGTTCTCATGGAAGCACTAGATAGTTACATACAGGGGCAGATTTACATGGGAGGGGGTGGTTCACGTGAACCCATCCTCCTTTCCCTAAACCTTGTATAGCACCAGTAAATTTCTGCACAAACTACTTGAATTTGTATGGGTGAACCCATACTCAAGTGAACATTGTAATGCACTGGTAAAGAAGTGCACCTTCCATCCACCGGGTAGGTGGTTCGAATCCCCACAATACCCTTTTTAAAATTATCCATTATTTCACTTTTTAATTAATAAATTGGCTACATACCCATGCTCCTGGGCCCGCAGTTTAAAGTTTCTCATGCTCTTTAGCACACACGTTCTTTTTTTCTTTTCCTCTCTTTATTACTACATAATTGCTTCTTTAGTCTTTCAGTTATACTTTCAAAATCCCTAAATTAAAAATACCTCTCCACACAAAACTCTCTAGCGCTTTAAGTCTTCTGCAAATCAGCAAAATACCAACTTTTCTACAAACAAAAGTCACATATTTTTCCAGTCTTTTTATCAATCTCACTTCTTCTTTTGTTTCTTTATCTTTTTTATTTGATTTATGAAGTTGGGTTGAAAAAAAAATAACGTTCATGAAGCCAGAAAATTTAATAATGGTGTTCAAATGTTTAACATCCTTTGTCAGTGGGCTATGCAAGAGTGTTCAAAGTCTATTTTTTTAAAAACAAGTAATAGTTTACCCTATACATAGTATAATTTTTCGGAACAATGGTCAATTCGTCATACATAGCTTCGCCCTGGGTGCACCCATTCTCGTGAAATCCTGGATATGCCTCTGGTTACATAACTATCAACCTGCCTGGCATCATGATAGAACACGTGCAGAAGGTGGCAGATTTCAAGGATAGTAATCATGGGCTGCCTTACGGGCTTCTCTTTACTAAGGTGTTTGAATTCTTCAAAGTCCTTTTGGGATGAGCTAAAGTGGGTACCAGTTAGCAAACTTTCTCCAAGGCCACCCTCGAGGAATGTGAATGCATTGAAAAAGTTGGAGGGATTGGCAGCACTTCTACTATTTCCTAGTTGATCAACACTCAAAACAGTGCCACTGTTGAGATAAGGAAGCTGAAGGCAAGGAATGCCATTCTTGAGGGTCAGCTAAGTCAGCTTCAGGAAGCACCTGGTTCTAACAGCTCTCAAAGCACAGAGGTTGCCCATTTGACCAAGGAAAATGCCGACCTCCAGAAACAGGTTGAGGACTTGAAGGAGATGGCGCTCAATGAGCAGGTTTCAGCTAATGCTCGAATGGACATCCTTCTTCGATCCCTTACCTCTTCATCTAGGCATTCCCCTTCCAGTGCTCCCTAAACAGTGTCCCCTTAAGTGTCAAGTTCTTAGTGTATGTCCTATGTTTTATTCTGATGATGTTTATGACTAGTACTTTTGTTTTTGGTCTTTTTATTTTGTGGATGTGTTTGGAAATAATGGAATTGCTCCCTGTTTAATTATCCAAAATTAATGAAAGTTTCATCCTTTTGTTGTGTATGCCTTGCTATTTTGCTATGTTTTAGTTATGATTGTGTGCACACATGTGGCATGAGTTATCTAGAGCTAGACTTCTTTTTGCTTAAGGCCTACTATTGATCTTTTTATGATGCTAAAAGAGGGAAAAATAATTAAGGGGGAACAGATTCAGGGGGAATACAGGAAATGCGAATGCCATTCTAGTTCTTAGGGGAACTTGAATTATAAGTTTGTCATCATCAAAAAGGGGAAAATTGATAGTTTATATGTGTATCCTTGTTATGTTTTGATGATCTAACAAACTTACTATTAAGAACCAGATAAGAAACCTGTTACATATCCTCAGGAACTTAAGATCAACAAGTCTCCAGCTGGAGACACGGTTCAACTCTTCAGAGTCAAAGGAACAACAGAGGGAACGGATAGTTACCAGTTCCCGTGGTGACTATACAAGTCAACCTCCCCAGCTGTAAAGTTCCTGCCTGCACACGCAACAGTGCAAAAATAGTGCATCAGTCAACTTTATGGGGAATGTCATTTACCTAACTTGCTTACATTATTCAAGTGATGTCACAAATGAATTATTAACATCAAGCAAAGGTAAAACAAAATACTTGCACATACGAGAATCAATCAAGCATTCTCTCAAGTCATCTATCAATCTTGCAAGTGACTCTCAGGGGTATCAAGAACAAAGAACAACATAACAACGAACCAGTTTCCTGCATCGAGTTATTACATGTCCTTAATTATATTGTACTTTTGTTAAAGCACTCTACTTGTAATTCCTACTTACCTTAGTTAGAATCATTATATAGGAAATCTTTGTAAATCATAAACCCATGTATGTGTGTCTTGGCTAGACTTAGTCGAGTTGTAAGTGGCTTGTAATAGAGTTATTACAAAGTGGCTTGTCATAGAGTTATTACAAGTTAGTGAGGGATTAAGAGGTTAATTCCTAGGTTACAATAGGTTATTATCTAAAGTTTGCTCAGTAGTGAAGTTGAAATCCTTCAAGGGTAGGTCGTGGTTTTTTATCCCGTGAGCTGAGAGTTTTCCACGTAAAACTCTATTGTGTCTTTTACTTACTGTAGTGTGCGTGTGTTTTGTGGGAACTAATAGAGAACCTGGTTTTTTATATAGTTTGGTGGACCCTTAGTTTCTATCACTTCCTCATGTAGATATTCGTGGAGGAAAGCATTGTTCACATCCATCTGATAGAGATCCCATCCTCTCTTTACTGCAATGCTGATTAAGGTCCTAACAGTAGTCATCTTTAATTTGGAGAAAAGGTTTCTATATAATCAACTCCAACCTCCTATGTGTATCCTTTTACCACAAGCCTTGCCTTGTATCTTTCCACACATCCATCTGCTTTGTGCTTGATTTTGTACGCCCACCTGCACCCTATAACTTTCTTTCCTGTAGGCAAATTCACTAAATCCCAAGTATGATTAGTATATAAAGCTTCAAACTTTTGTGTCATTACTACTTGTCAGGCATAATTCATAGTTGCTTCTCATAAGATCTTAGTTCACACTCATGTGAAATATTCTTTACCAGCTACTGACTATCATGGCTTAAAGCATTGAAGGATACAGAATGACTGTTGGCAACAAAGACAGTGAGTGATGTGGATGAAGAAGGAACTGGTTGATGTTCAGGACTTATACTATTGCTTGAATGGTCATGTGGTTGTATATTTAGTAGTGTACACACATAGTCTTTAAGGTGGGAAAGAGTGATGAGTGTTCTACATGTGCTCCTATGCTATATAGGATTAGGTTGGTTATTATCAGGTTCTATGTGATGTATTTTCTCAAGGGGTGATACATGTGTTTCTGAATGACTTCCAGTTATAGGACTATCAGTATGAGCTCTGTTGTCTGATTCTTGGCTGAGGTGTGAGTCATGGTTATGTAGGCTTAAAGAGTTTGAAGAATTTGGTGATGTATTTGTAATTGGGGATTGTGTATCTTCAGATATAGGACTATTAGTGGCAAAAGTTGATGCATTTCTATCAATAGTACAATGATCATCAGAATTATTCACTATGGTGTTTGGACATGAAGGATTAGAATTTACCATATGCAAGCAGAAGGAAAGGAAGAATGTTCAGGTGAAATGGCAAAAGGAAATACATCTTCATGGAACTAAACATCTCTAGATACATATAGCCTCTTTGTGACTAGGTCCAAGACCTTATATCCTTTAACCCCAAAGGGATACCCTACAAAGATATGGGGAGTATCCCTTAGCTCAAATTTATTTTTGTGTGTCTTGAGTGTGGTGGGTAACATAAGCAAGCAAAGCTTTTAAAGTGTGAGTAGGTTGGTTTTCTGTTATAAAGAAGCTCAAAAGGGCATCTATTATTAAGGACTGTGGAAGGTACTTGTTTATCAGGTAGGTGGCAGTTAGGATACACCCCCCCCCCAATATCTCATTGGTAATTTGGATTGATAAAGTAGGGCCCTTGCAGTTTCTAGTAGATATTTGTGTTTTGTTTCTACCACACTATTGTGTATGGACAGGTTTTCTGGTGAATTATGCCTTTGTCTTGAAAGAATAGCATGGCCTCACTATTTAGAAATTATAGCCCATTCTCAGTTCAAATAGCTTTGACTGAAGAATTGAACTGGTTTTCAATTATAGAAATGAGTGCTTCAATGGCTTGAAGGGTATTGCTTTTACTACTCAGAAGATGTGTCCAGGATGATCTGCTAAAGTCATCAACCATGGTAAGAAAATATCTATAGTTGTCATGTGTGGCTATATGATCGGGGCCCCATAAATCTATGTGCAAAAGTTCAAAGGTTTTAGTAGTAGATGATGTTTTCTGGAGAAATGGTAGTCTTTTGTGCCTTGCCATGGGGCATATAGAACAGAGAAAAGGTTGTTCGGAAAAAAATTAACAAGTATAGCAGATATCCTTCTCATTTTCACAAAGGGTACATGACCTAGTCTGTTATGCCACAGATGTTCAACACTGTCCCCATGAGATGCAATAGATGATAGAAAAGAATGTATACCAAAGGAGGAGTCAATTTTATTTCTTGAATGAAGGTTATTTACATTGTTGAGTGAATGTGGTGATCTATTCACAATTGACAATGAATGTAAAGGCGAACTGTGACTCTCTCATCTATTTACAATATCAACTAATATAGGAAAGCACGAACGGGAACAAAGAGTAGAAGGACTATAAGATATACTAGACTTTGGACAACTGTGACACTTTGAGCATAGGAAGTACGGACCACTCCTTGCTTTACCAATTCCAGAGGCCTCATCGTTAAAGGGGCCTGCATCATGCAAAGATATTTGCTGAAATTAACTATGCAATTGAGATAGTCTGTTAATGAGTGAATAGAGATGAGGTTGTATTTAAAACTAGGTACATACAACACTCTGACCAAAGTTAACATTGGACCAAGAAATATATCCCCAATTTCTGTCACTTTCACCATATATCCATTAGGTAGTGTAACAAAAAATGGATAAAATAAGGTTCTAATGTTATTCAAAAAAGATTTCCTATAAGTCATGTGATTTGAAGCCCCAGTATCTAATATCCACAAGTCAGCAACTGATTTAGAGCATTTACATACAGTGGTTTCAGCAATCTTTTTATAAGTAAAGCAAGCTAGAATACCTGCAAAGCTTGCAGCTCTACAGGCTATGTTGTTTCAACTTTCCCTTGTGTTCCTTCCTGGAAATTTCTCCAATAAGCTGAGCAGCTGATTGTATTGCTCCTTTGTCAAGTGCTGAAATCCCTGATCATGAGTTTCACCTTCAACTTCTTCACATTCTGCATGAACATTTGCAGCAAATATTGCATTCCTCCCTTAGTTAACTTGAAATCCTGTGGAAAGCCATGTATCCTATAGCAATTATACGTGGTGTGCCCTGACTTTTTGCAGTAGTCACAGAACAGTCGAGACTTGGCAGGTGGATAGCTTTGCTTGTTCGAATTGTATGAGTTATGGGCGGCACCATTTCCTCTTTGATTGTAATTTGTCCTAAACTTATTATTCCTAGGTTTATTTACATTCAATGACGTGGACTTCATAACCAGTCTGTTGCTTGGCCTGACTTCTCTCTACTTCTCTTCCTGAATTAGAATGGAGAAGGCCTGTGTTATACTGGGCAGTAGATTCATCATAAGTATGTTGCCTCTCACTACTGTGTAGACTTCGCTTAAGCCCATTATGAACTGAATCAATTTTCGATCCTGCTCAGCCTTGTGCATATTGGCCTTTAGTACATTGACAATTGCATTGTGCATGTGCATTCAGGGTATTTAATTTCTCCCAAAGCCTTTTCATTTTTGTGTAATAGCCTGTGATGTCCAAAGCCCCTTGGCTAAGGTCGTTAATTTCCTTCTGCAATTGATACAATTTCGCTCCATTAGTTTGATCATATCAATCTTCCAGTTCTTGCCATAATTTCTTAGCATCACTGATATATTGTAGACTATCAGTCAAGTCCTTTGAAGGTGAGTTTAGGATCCACGATGTGACCATGTGTCGCATCGAGCCCACTGATCATAAGTTGTATCATCAGCATTAGGTTTCTTGCATTTCTCCGTAATGAATCCAACCTTGTTCTTCACCGATAATGCTTTGAGAACTCCTCTTCTCCAAGATCTGTACCCAGTTCCATCGATGGCAACAGGTACAAGTGTCGTTCCGGCACTCTCTAACGGGTGCATGTACACCGGGTTGGTCGAGTCCAAATTATTGGTCGTATTCTGAGTTTCCTTATCTCCGGCCATCGTTTGAGGACGAATTCTAGAAAGCTAGAAGAATTCATCTCTGAATTTGAGGAGAAAAAAAAATTCAAAACCCTAGCGACGAAGTGTGAAGTGTAGATTTTGATTTGTTAAGCTGAAAACTAAGATTGAATGAAAGATGAGAACGTCGATGATAAATTCAAACTGAGCTCTGATACCATGTCGAGATTGTAACTAACAAAATGAATCAATTGAAGGTTGTGCTTAAGCTCTCATTTTGAAAGGAGAAGCTTCTGGACAGAAATGAAATTGGGGAAAATAGTATGATTTCCTATTCAGCTGAAGTGAGTCTTATACACGTGAATAAAGAAAGTAAACTGCTAGTTACTAAATTACCCCTGTAACTAACTCAACTATTAACCTCCTAAGTCTAGTAACTAACTAACAGCAATGTAACATAAATATCACTAACTATACTAGTATACTTGATAATATTCAATAATCTCAATCGGTAGTTTCAGGCGACAAAGCTACATGTAAGCTTGCGGTTAATGGTCATGTATGCTCACGTCACGCACCTGAAAAGCTTTGTGCGTTTGCTTATGTATTTCTGTGAATATGTAATCTTTGGTAAATCAATTTGAAACTTATTTGCGGAAATTGTCCATAAGTTTGTTGAATCTCAGGGTTGGCAATATGATACTCTGATGTGTCCTGCCTATTCCCTTGTTGATTAGTTGTCACACACACTAGTTACCTAAACCATGGAGTAATTATCAGGTTGAATGCCTACTCCTACTCTTCTTTTCTTGATCAGGGAAAGTGCATAGCTGTATTATCTGAACCCTAGAAGACAATACTACAAAATTGAGAGTGACGTATGAATTATGAGATTTCTTTGAAGTTATTCAGAAGTAATATAACGCTGATATGGAATGATTTGGCGTACGTATACCGAAATTGAAATATGCCTAAAAATGTCTCAAGTGTCAGTCTTGCAGTTAGATTATTAAACCTTATAATTAAAAGCCGAAATTTATCACATCGTCGTCATATGATTCAAACATTAAGCCATCAGGAAAACAACGAACATAAGCTATATGGTTGCATATCACATACCTGCAAAAAATAGAAGTCTTGACTGTTTTTATTTTTTGATATATTGTAGAATTGAGGATACAACTATGTATATTAAATTAACCGACTGCTGCATTTATATGAACTGATCAAGATGCAAGGGTCATGCTTGGGCAACTGTCGACTGTGCAGGCCAGTATGTCTCTATAGTCTCGAGATATCCTGAACGAGTCGTAGACTTTACCATCTCTGCTTTTTTTGTACTCAAACAACAGATTTGAATGATCAAATGC
Source organism: Nicotiana sylvestris (assembly GCF_000393655.2). Lineage (NCBI taxonomy): Eukaryota > Viridiplantae > Streptophyta > Magnoliopsida > Solanales > Solanaceae > Nicotiana > Nicotiana sylvestris. The sequence goes on along the minus strand of NC_091059.1, from coordinate 143,290,481 downwards.
TGTCAACTTCACAAATCCATGGTCATAATCCCTGAAGATACTCCATGTAGTTTGGATGGGGATAAAATCCGAAAGGCTTGCTCCAGCTCCTCCAGCAGCAACGTGTATAGTTCCATTCAAGGCGCCCTTATAAAAGTGCTTCTCATTGTTTGTACAAATATTCTGCAGTAAACAAGGAAGTGTTATCTTATAATTAGTAAGAAATAAATGTAAATATGATGGGTGGAAACATCCTAATATTTGCAGTCTGCTTTAACTAAACGTCGGATGATAGGCAAAATCACATATGAAGATTTGCGCCTCCTTTTACAAAAAATGAAAGAAGACCAAATTCGGAAGTTCAAAAATTACCTGGTAGATGGGACACGTCCGCTCATAGTTATGAACATGGCCAAAAATGGCTATATCAACTTTATACTTCTGCCAGAGCTTTTGAAGGCTTTCCCTACCCATAGGTTCTGCAAAAGATCCCTCATTAGCGTAAGAAGAATCTGAAGAATATCCCAGTACCCGATGAGCAAGGAAGATTAGCCATGGTTGTTTTTGTCTGTCTACAGATGCTAGACAATGTTCAATGAAGTTATATTGCTCGGTTCCCTCCCTCCAATCGTGTTCTGTATCAGCTATGCAGAACCGGAACATACCATAATCCGTAGAATACCTGAGAGAAGAAAACAAGAATACTGAAACTAGTACAGTCAAACCTATATACAACAGCCTGGTTTCTTCCAATATTTTTTGGTTGTTATAGTGAAGTGTTGAAAATTTGATTCCAAGGAAAACTTGACCGTTATAGTGAAGTATTGTTATAGAGGATGGTTGTTATAGAGAAGTTTGATTGTATCTCAAAGGACTGTTCGAGCAAAAATATAAGTATTGGATGGGGTAGATTCAGGATTTTGTCCTACTTTCGACTCCTATTTTATTTTCCCTTTTCTTTGGTTCATCAACTTTGTTTTTTCAAGGTAAATTTTTAGTTCTGCAAAGACGCTGTTTCAAAGCTAACGATCATTGAAGGAGAGCTTCCTAATTCACGGATCAGATGAAATGGAATTTTTCAAAAGAATATAATCCATGAATAGAAAAAAGATTGGGGCTGTCACAGATACGGTGAGATTCATAGTTGAGCAATAATGATGATATATCCCAAGAGTCGGAAAAAAAAATCCTACAGAAATGAAATAATCAGATAGGTGAAATCACCATACCAGAACTTATCCCTGTTCTCTGTAGGAACGTAAAACATATTCTGAACTAAAACTCCACATTCTCCACCTGAATCCATATTGCCATAAAATGAGCCCGTACCAGGCCAGTCGCGCTCATGGTTGCCACTGCGGAATGAAGTTAAGAATTACCACAAAGCAAGCAGAAAATTCTTAAACGTTCAACAAGGTTCTCCTAATTAGAACTGCAGTGTACCTAGCAAGCATATAAGGTATAGTTGAAGCAATTGGCTCAATTTGCGAAGTAAACTGATCCCACTGTGAAATGTAGCCGTTGGCATAACAGATATCACCAATGTGGAACACTATATCAATGTTCTTTAAATCATTAATAAGCTGATTGGTAGTGTTAAGAGCGCCAGGTTGGAATTGATTATATTCATTGGAGCCATCAGCTTCATCCTGTAGTGCGTAAAGATAAAGCAGATCATTACAAGATCAACCTGATTAGAAAAGTAAATTTCAGAATGCTTAACCAGTTGTTTGGAACTATGATTTTGTGAATGAAAGCAAACACATAATGAAAAATACCACGAAAGTTGAATTTGTTCCTTGAACGAGGAAAATGTAATTTGAATAAACTGTTTTGCTTGTCTGGTTTCCAATTTTATCCAAGAAAGAAAGAACTACCAAATTGACATCAACATTTTACTATAGAGTTTCTGGTAATAATCTAAAAGTAACGGATGATTAGAATTACTTTTAGAACTTGAGGCAAGGCTACCAACTGAACTAGTTGAACTTATAGACACGAAATGATCACAATTAGACACTCGTGTGTTTAAGTAGTGACATCATAACTCACAACTATGACAACTAACAGTCCTAACTAGTTGATCTATCCATCTTGAGTCCGAAAGTCCAGTTGGATGATGAATCGGATATGGGATTTGCACCACCATTGAAGCGAATGTTGTCATTTTTCTTTTCCCACATTCTCTCACCTTCCTCAAAAGGTGATAATACTCAAAATAACTTGAAAATTTTGCATTCTTATACTACTTTGCTATTGAGAAAAAGCTTTTTTCTGGCCTCTCTTCCCCATGAACTTGACAATCCAAATGGAAAGATAACAAAAGCTTCAAAATTAGTACTCAACAAAAAATAACATGTAGCAGCATAAAAGGAATGCAAATCTATGTGAAAGGATCAAAACTAAAGGTTATAGCAATGTAACTAAATCTGAAGATATTACCTTTCCCATGTCCCCGAAAATGACAACACGTTGTATAGAATTTTGACCGGGATAAGGAGATGATTTAAATTGATACATCTGACTCCAAATATACGTGCCATTGAAGAATCTATGACCAAGCATGTAGGTATACCTGCAAAGACCAAAATGCAGTGTGATCCTGAATTTCACGTACTAAAACAACAAAACATGACACTCGTGGTTCTATACAAAGTACTAGCTCCAACTCATCTATAAATACAATGAAGTCAATTTTCGTTTTGGAAATATAACAATTTGACATGGAATTTTGGAATATTAAGTGAAATCCAAAGCTCCCCTAATGGAAGATAGAAGTACGCATGCACAGGAACAATTTTCAATGTTCGCTCATCTCTGGAAGATATGAAAAAATGAATGCCAAATTTATACACAGTTGTCGCACGCATGGATAGAAAACATACAGCGAGTTCGGCCAAAGTTCTTTCAGAAAACTAGTGTGGATGAATCCAGGATCACGCCATCCAACAGTTCGTGCTGGTGCTCCTGCAAGTGGCATCATATTTGAGAAATACCACTGACAATCCACCTTAACATTTGACACAATTAGATAACATGCTTTGTAGGATATGTTGGTTCTCGAGGTAATACATGGTTCAAGAATAGTTTCTGTATAACAAGCATAGAAAGTGATCTACTGTTTTGAATATGTCAAAATTATATGAACTAAGTCATACCTATGTTTTACCTATGATTATTCTTCATGCTAGTTCTCTAATAACTAATCAGTTGGTTTTATCCAATTAACTCCAGCAAGCGTGTTAGTCGTGATTACCCCATTTTTATTCTATACCCAAAAACATCCTCAAATGTAAGAGAGTTCAACGCACCACACATGCTGCTACGATCAAATGTCAATGTTCCTGCTGGAGTACGCCCCTTTTGTCCTCCTTTTCGACCCCATTCCACGAAAGGTTCTGCTTCATTGATTCCATATCCACTTGTCCACGTCACAGTCATCTGAAAGTCCAAAGAAGGTTGTTTCCTCAATTTATTTGTCCGACACATTTGGGATAAACATAGTTGACTACAACCTAGTCCACAAAAGCTAATTTCTGATACAATTAACAAGGCACTGATACTGCAAAAAGGATCCTGCCTACAGAAATTAAAAATAAATATTAAGCTGCCGAAAGCTTATTTTGACCTCTGTTTGCAGGGAACGAAGCACTTACTTCATCCCATGTCTTTCCTTGGGCTAAGCGTGGGTATACTGGTGCATTTGGATTTGCAAAGGCAACCATGTTTGATACTGCAACCAGCTTTGGCTGTTGCATAAGGAGATAAATTAAGGTAAAATGAGATCATTACAAAATTACATGTTATATAAAAACACTGCAAAAACAGAAAAGTGAAAGAGGAATAGAAGGAAATCCAAAAGAAAGAGACAATTCTATACAGTTGTAGAGATCAATACAATGAACATAGCCACAAAACAAAAATGGTAATGTTCTGACAGAATCTACTCTATTTAGGTTCCGAAGTTTTGAAAGCTCAAAAGCTTTGCAAAATTGAATTCAAACAAAAAATGGATCAGGAAATTATTTAACTACAAAAGGAAGAAAATCAAGATATAAGAGAAAGTTTGGTCCAGATAATAATTCGTAAGTGATTGAGATAATTTAACAGGCGAGTTAGATATTCTTGAAGAAAAGTACATAGTAGTGATGGAAAAATATATACATAAACTTGCATTCAGAGCAAAAATGCAAACTCAGGACAGAATTGACAAGGGTGAGAAAGCTATGAATATACACTGAAGAGTCCACCAGAAAACAAGGCAAAAGAAAAGTCTGATCTCTGGTTAATCAGTTGAAGCTTCAGTGATCCTTTCCCTGTGTCTTTGTAGCGACGGCTCGAGTAATTGGCATATTTATACTGCAGGAAAAAAAATGCAAGTATGGGACAGCCATAGTTACTCTTTATCCTTTCATCCAAGAGAAATTTTTGGATCCAAATCTACTGAAACCGGGTAAGAACACCAACCTTTATAGGCGTTGTACACAAGAATGGTGGAAATGTTCTTGGATTATCAGGGAAGCAGCTAGATGCACTAACCAAAAGAAAAAGTCATGGTTATGCGTCAAAATCACAGATTAAAGCTATTCACGCGATGTTACCAAAACTTCACTACTAATATTTTCAAAGGGACTAGGATTTTAGTGTTTAACTCAAATGTTTAGATAGCTGTTCATTTAGGAACAAGATTCGATTTATGAACTTCTAGTCATAAAATAGTAACAAAGAGTAAGAGAAAAATATGAAAGCTGTTGATAAGTAGGAAATCATACTGGTAAGTAAAATGATGCAGTTCAACTTTTTAATATCAAATTCATTTTGTATTGCCAAATATGTCATTTATCAAGGCCAAGCAATAGTTTGATTAAAAATTGATAACTGCATGAAATTTTACCTGAAATTACCTGGAGAAAATACCCCAATCCAATCATCTGCTGAGGGATTTGAAATGTTGTACTCTAGAACAACCCATTCTTTGTTTTCGCCCTGCAATTTGAAGGGGAAATTTAACAATGAACGGGAAAGAATTAGTATATTCTCATTTGCAAATCTAGATTAAATAGGCCATTGTTTATTGAAGACCACAGGAAATTCAACTATAAGAAAAGCTATGAGAGCTTACATTAACCCCAAGAACTGAAGGAGTGGCTTTAATAGAAGCATGAATGTCAAGGGCAAGTATGGTCTTATGAATGGCAATCTTTGAAAGAGGCTGCTCCCCATGACATGTTACCCCTTGACGGCTAACCAGAGTCAACATAATTGAAAGTAAAGCTACTAAAGTTTCCATTGCGTCCAGCGCAAAATCTGAAACCAACAACAACAAACCAGGGTAGTGTATCAGACCTTACCCCTACCTAGTGAAGATAGAAGCACAAAATCTGAAACCAATGAAACAGTATTGATTAGAACAGAAAATCAAGGAAAAATGATGTATCCAGTAATGAAGATAAGATGCCTTTTGAAATTTAATAACATGAATAAAACAAGTATAGCAACACTAGGTGTATAACTAGCTAATTGAATCATTTATGCCTTGCATATAATCATGAAACCAAGTTCAACTCCCTGCTTGAACCCCCAAAAAAGAAAATAACAGATGCTAAGAACTTCCCTAAAAATTATCTTTTGCAAGCATGGTCAGTTCCAAACAAGGATACAGAAGGAGAATGTTGATACTAAAGTTCAAGAATAGTCTTAACTATACCCAATCATTGATGCTCCCACCTCAATTATCTCAATAACACTTGGAGTGATACCGTCAGCTCTTAGACAAAATTACATAAGTTTACCCAAAATGCCTCAAACTATTAAGAATATCCTCACATATGATTGCAGACGATTCATATAGTTGACTACAACTACTTTGGGATTGCGTATAGTTAGATTGATTGATCTTGATTATCTCAAAGACACTCTTAACATGGTGTGATACCGTCAGGTCTGAGACAAAATTACATAGGCTTACCAAAAATGCCTCAATCTATTAAGACTATCCTCGCATATAGTACTATTTCTTTGCACTTATAGTTAGATTTCTATTTGGAAACAGCCTCTGTACCACAGGATAGGGGTACGGTCTACGTACAAACTACCCTCTCAAGACCCACTAAGTGAGATTATACTGGATTGTTGTTGTTGTTACTGTTGTTGTATGGACATTAACGGAAAATGTCTGACTAAAATCATGACCAACCATTATGTCTGTATCCAACAAAGCAAATACATACTGCAATATATCGGCAAGTTTGGTATCCAAGAAAATCTGAAAACAGTAATTTCAATAGAAAAAGGAAGAATGGAATACTAACCTTAAACTACTTGGAATTTGAATGAAGTTCCAGATACAAATTTAAGTAGCACGTGGGAACAAATCCATAAAGCTAAAGTTTTATGTTGATTTAGCAGCTTAATTTAAGGGAGAAAGAAAAGCTTAGAATTTAAGGGGAAGATCCAGTCCATTACATGTTTTCTCGAAGATGATGAAGTGATTATTGTCTTATTCATAATGATTGTGACATCTTATGATTCCAAAGAATTATTCTTGGAATAATCATTTTGTACTTCTTGTTGCAAAAGTGTAGCTTAACGATGATAGGACGAAATATATATTGCTCACTCCATTTTAATTTTGATGATATAGTTTGATTCCATTTAAAAAAGAAATTATTTTTTTTGAAACTTATGGTCTTTAAGGAGTCGTTTGGTATGTGAGATAAGGTAGAATAAAGCATGATATTAACTTTAATTTGGTTGATGGTCCGTCAATCAAATATAGTATTAACTTAGTACTTATCCCGTCAATCAAATATAGTATTAACTTAGTACCAGACTTAATCCTGGATATCCATCTTATCCCACCTTATCTTATAAAACTTGGTATTATTTTATCTCACCTTTCAGATGGGATAAATTAGTCTAGAGATTATAATCTCTACACTATAATCTCGGAATAATTTAGTATGTATACCAGACGACCCCTAAGGGGTAAAAGCTTTGTGGGTTATGACATTTGTGTGTGTTTGACCAAAAAATATAGATCTTGGATCAACTAACTAAATTTATACAAATGATGGTTAATCTTAGTTAACAATAATATCCAAAAAATGAAATTCTTGGAAGTGCAATAAATAATATGTAGATATACTTCAATAGCAACGACGACACATAATCAATATTTAAGAAGTCAAAGGAAATAATGAAGTATTAAATAGTGATGAACATCCATAAATGGTACTTATGTAAATAAAACGAATGAGCTACCCAAGAAAGGATGGAATTAGTGAATGTTCTTTCTGATAATGATGAGTGATGGATAAGCCTTTAAATATCTAAGTTATTCTCGGATCCAGTGAAAAAGTGTGGACAAGAATCTTAGTGTAAAGGTTGGTTTTGTATGCTTGCAATGAGATCTAATTCTCTCTTTTAAAGTCAAAGTGTATTTTACAAAATGAATACTGGATGTCCTCTATCATTATGTCTTTTTTCGTTTTATAGGAAAAATATTTCTAGAAACCATAATAGTACAAATGGAGAGAATATCCACTGGACTATTCTCCTTCAGGTCCTATCTTAAAGCTAGTTGTTATAAATCTATCAAGGGCATGCGACTCTCCACTAACTCTTTTACCATCATCAATGATCGAAAAAGCTCCAAGTGCGGTCTCTAGTGCTTTGGTAATATCGGATCTGGAATCAGGGCTGCGTGGAACAATTTCCTCCACCGAAAAGAAAGTTTCATCCTCAACGGTGGTGGAAACATTCTCCCCACGATAGGGGAATACCATTGCCAATGGAGCAACACGGCTCCTCTCACTAGCACTAGAAGACACTTCAGACATGATTCGACGCAGTGAAGTGACAAACAAAAAGGAATGAAAAAGAATGTAGGTCACTGGAAACTGAAGAAATTTAGAGAAGAAGAAAGCAGGAAATAAATGGGGTGTCTTAAAAATGCTAGAAAGTTTAAACTCCAAAATCGGATTCAAAAATCTCTATTTATAAGGGTCATGGCACCAAAACCAAAAACGGTTCATCATGATTGGCGTCAGAACCGAAGCAGCATGTCTGATTAAAGGTCATACGAAAAATAAAACAATGCATCAGGAACATGCGTCATAATGACGCATGACCTTATGACACCATCCTGGCCTATGGATAATATAACTCCAATGAATTGCCCGAGAAATACGAAGTATTTTGAAATATGTGGCTCACAGAGGGCCATGTAATCTACTCGTCATAATAACCACGACCCGTGCAGTCCGCTTGATTAGCTCGACCACCAATAATATGATCCGCTCATCGAACCCGCCCGCAAAATCGACCTCAATAAGCAGAGGGACTAATTGTATGGGTCAAAATCTATATCTATAATATAACTGAAAATAATATCGGTAAAGCATCTCGAGGTCTCCATGGGTCGAATTGATCTAATCAACAATGAAGATTATGGTCGAATAGTCAGCAAAGATCGAAGTAGAGGAGTCATCAATAATCAAGGCCAAATTTGGCTTTCCTGATAATATCGAGTTGATCTCTGCTGAAAGGGATGCGGTACAGGCCCATCATCCCGGGTATTGTGCTCCCTATGCCTATCCTTTCCAAGTTGGCTATTCTTTTCCTCTCCTTCCGTTGGTCGAGGAGTTCTATCATCACTACGGAGTTTGCCCTGCTCATCTTGTGTTGTATGTTTATAAAATTATAAAGATGCTTACTAAGTTTGTCGAGCTAGCCGGGGTCGAATTGACACTTCGACACTTAATACACCTATTCTCCCCTAGCTTTTATAAGGGAACGATATTGAACCTTCGCCTCCGAGGGGGAAATGCTTGGTGGTGAATATGGATGACAAGGTCAATCATCAATTTTGGTAACTTCTTTTTTGTCAAAACCGAGGACGTGGTGGCCAATGTTGATGGTTTTCCCGAGGCTTGGAACTATACTCGTAAGTACCTGGTTTCTCTACTCGTAGGTACCTAATTTCTCCCCTGTGTTCGTCCATGGATTTTGACCTCTTGCCTTTTTCCTTTGTAGCCAAGACCTCACCTCATCCTTTGGTCGCTCATATTTCTGATTGGGTCGAGCGGCTCCTTCCTCACATCATAGGGATCCATGACTGGCCAAGTTTTTTCAAGAAATTTAGGCTCGCTCTCCTTCGACTAGTAATTTCCTTTCTTTAATCGTGGTCGCTCTTTTCTATATTGTGTACAGGTTCGTTTTGCTAATGTAACTTTGTCTTTTTCTCAGGCAGGGGTTCTCGGAAGAGCCGAGCACCGGTGCCCTCTTTCCGAAGGGCGGTCGCTGTCTCATCGACTTCGATTCCTATTACAACCATATCATCAGTGCCGACCGCAGCTGTCGTGGTTCAGGAAGACATTTTCGTTCCATCTGCAATTTCTGCTCCCAACTCTTCTTGTTAGTTGACGATGACGACATCCTTCCTGATGGCGGTGTGAAGATGCCTCATAAGCGGAGTGACGTGGATACGGGGTGAGAGAGGTCGGTGGTCATTGATGTGGGAGGTTGTGGCTTTGTCCTTCAAGAAATGGCCATAGTGTACATTAGAGAGAGCCCTAAGTCAAGTTCTGAGGCCTCTCGCTTGGAGGTAGCGAGCATGCATCCTATGAGGTATGCGGTCGAGGGCGTGATGCATACTAAAGGCCCTACCCTTACGAGTCACGAGGAGGTCTCATCTTCGGGGGTCGCGATGGACGTGCCTTCTTCGGCCGATGATAGAAGAAAAATCGTTGCTGATGAGGATGTCAGATCTAACTCCGGCATGGATGCAAATAAGTTGAGGATGATCGGCGTGGGGCTCACTCAACTCGAAGTCAGGTTGGAGGGGGTTCAAGGACTATTGCGATCCTGATGGATAATAACTTTCTCGTGAACACCGAGTAGATAGTTCCCTCTCTCGGTCCTCTTTGTTCTGAAATTGAGGGTATGACCCTCAAGACCATAAGTGATAGCACCCTTTCAAATAATATCGCATGTCTTTCCCTTTGGGTAAGTGCATTTGTTGCTTGTTCTTCTCCCCACATTTTGCTCCCTTTTACAGGTTTTGAATCCTTTCGTTTGTTTTGCAGACGGTCGTTGTGAAGATTGAAAGTGCTCGGAGGGAGCTGATACATAAGGATATCTATGTGAATTGAAGGACAAGTACTTTAGGTGTCTTGAGAAGTATCAGGAGCTTCGGTTCCGGCTCAGCGAGAGCAGCGATGTGCGCCAGCTGAATGATGACTTGGAGGAAAATAACGAAAAGTTGATACGAGTAGTTGGGAAATGTAGCATCCTAGAGGGGACGTTGAGGATTAAGGAAGAAGTGCTCAAGCTTAGCAGGAGGTAGAAACCCAGTATAGTGATCTCCAAGCTCAGGTAGTCTTGCTGCGAGGTCATCTTGAGGAGTGTCAATTCAGGGCGGAGGCTCTTAGTGGTGAGGTCGCTGATGGTAGGCTATAATCCCCTTTTTAGTCACTTATTGCACTCTAATTCACTGCATTTTACTTGTGTTGAGCTTTAATTGGTAGTATTTTGCACTTATTGTGTGTTTTATTTCTTGTAGAAGTGATTCCGAGTTCTTGTAGATGTTATGGAGCTAATTCGAGCTATTTGGAGCTTTGAAGTCTGAGTAAAAGCCTAATAAAATATGGTGGGATCGTGTTCGGGGGTCGAGGACCAATTCTATATGTCAACAAGTGAGAAAAAAAGATTACTCTGGAAAAAATGCGCTACCGCCACGCACCATGCACCTTGGGGATCACCACGCTAGTGCAAAAATGGCCATAAATGATTTTTCCAAATGCTCTGGAATTTCCCACAGGCACGGCGCATGGGGTGGCGGGGGGTGCGACGCGGCAGTACAAAAATGTTAGAGTGATATCCTATTTCGGCTAAGAAAGGGTAGTTTCTTCCGGGGTTTGTTTTGGGGGCAGCTTAAATACACCAAAATTACCATTTTAGAGGGACTTTTGACAAATTTGAGACCTAAGGAGGAGTTGGAAGAACAAAAGCACAAGGATTTCATCATTCCTTCCTCACTCAAGATCCGAGTTTGTATCGAATTTATGTTTTCCTATACTTTAATTATCTTCAAGATGAATTTCTCCATGTCTATGGAGTACTTCCCTTTGGGGTTTGACGGATTTGGTGTATTGATGACTGTTGTGGATTATAACTCTATTTTTATGTATTTGAATCATTTTGGAAGAATTAGTTATTGCATTTATATTCACTAGTTCATATAATTGAGAGAGGCATAACTTGTGATATATTTACATTATATTGTTAGTTGAGTTCATAGATTCTTCTAAGGAATCAAAAAATGCTAGTTGAATCATTGATTAAACCTAGTTAGGAGAATAATCGAAGAAGGTTTTCCTAAAGACCAATCCACTATGCATTCTTGCATATCTTCACAGTGCTTAAGTTGGTGTATCTCATGAGGGTAAGACTTAATTGAGAGAGAAGTTCTGTTGAACGTTTGAACTAATAATAGAGTGAATTCGAGAGTCTCACTTGTGAACGTTGGAAGTGAATTATCTAGAGTTAGATCCCGAACAATTATATTTCACTTATCCTGTCAAAACTCTATCTTCTCCCATCGATAACCTTAGTTGCTTATTCCTTGTCTCGATAGTCACTAGTCAATATCTTTTGATTCTTAGTTATTTTCAATTCTTAATCATATAAATCTCAATTATTAGTCCTCCTAGATAGCAATCAAGCTAGAAACTACGAGAATACTGTTAAAATTCAATCCATGTGGATACGATATTATAATATACTATCTTTGATTAGCAAGCATAATTTAAGTGTGTGTTTTGCGCTCGTCAGTCGCCGAAAAGATGGAGGAGATAGAGAAGACAGAGTCCGCCCGGTCGGAGGCTTTGAGGAAGACGGAGTCCCTTGAGGTGGTGGTTCAAACTCTTCATTCCGAGCGAAAAAATGACTTGTCAATGGCAAAGCTTAAAGAAAAGCAGCTCGATGAAAGGATTGGGGAGTTGGAGAAAGAAACTTCTGCTCTTTATGATCGGGTTGCTGCTCTAGGGGCCAAGAAGGCTAAACTACTTGAATAACCTTCTTCATTTGCGGCTTCTGGCTTTTCCAACATTCCTTGTGAATTCTACGAAGAGTGGATTCAAACTGAAGCCCGACTGGACGTGCTTCGCAAATTGCATGTAGCGGGCTCTATTTATGTTGCAGACTTCGAGGGTGCTCATGTCAAGGCTCGGGTTGTTTGCAGTTATGATCCGACTACTCCTCGTTCTAGGGAGGAAGAGGATGATGAAAATGTTATATTGCCTCGAGGGCAAGGCCTGGTATTATTCCATATACCCTCCGGGGCGAGGATAGAGAGGGCGTCGGGGGCCGAGACCATGAGGGTATCCGTAGTCAGGGTGATGATGCTATTGGAGATCGAGCTGGCGAGAATACTGAAGGTCGCAATGATGATGACCAGTAGTTTTCTTTTAACTTTTGCGTATTTTTGCCGACGTCTTCAAGAGCCTTTTGTAAAAAGACATATATGAAATATCAAAGTCATTCCTTGCATCTTTTGTTCATGTGGTTCTCTTCTGTACTTGTGTATTTTTTGCTTTTGTTGTTTGCTTGTTTCACTTTTTGTCCTCATTGTTGTTGTCTTTCAGCTAGCCGTAATCTTGGAGCCAAATATTCATGGGTCATATTAGCCCTTTGTTTAAATAGGTCGAGTGTGTTTCTTCGTTGAGTTCTAGCCAAGGGTCGATAGGTGTTGTTTGGACTTTGTTGATTTTGACCTTTTTTTGCGGCTAAGGGCCGATAGTTGTTTGTTCAAGCGATGTCGAACATAACCTTTTCATTAAATCGTGGCCGAGGGCTGGTAGGTGTTTATTCGAGTGAGGTCAAACATAACATTTTTGTTAAATTGCGGCTAAGGGTCGGTAGGTGTTTGTTCGAGCGAGGTCAAACATAACCTTTTTGTTAAATTACGACCGAGGGCCGGTAGGTATTTGTTCGAGCGAAGTCAAACATAACCTTTTTTTTTAAATCGCGATGAAAGGCCGGTAGGTATTTGTTCGAGTGAGGTCGAATATAACCTTTTCATTAAATTACGCCGAGGGTCGGTAGGTGTTTGTTCGAGTGAGGTCGAATATAACCTTTTTGTTAAATCGCGACTAAGGGCCGGTAGGTGTTTGTTCGAGCGAGGTCGAACATAAACTTGATACAAAAAAGGTGAAAAAGTGATAGACGTAAGTTTCTTATTACTTTGACATTGTTGTTTTGGTTACATTAGAGAAAGTTAAGATTTTGGGTGTTGGATGGCATTCCAGTTCCAGTTTACCTAGTCACTTCATTGTTGGACTTGGAGAGTAATAAGGAGTCGAGCAATGAAAATAACAAGTCACTCCCTATCGTAGTTCGAGTCATTATGTTCCCTTTGTCGCCTCATTAAAAACCTCATTGAGAAAATCCAAATGGGACAAAACTCAAGTAAGGGAAAAAATAGTACGACTTGGGGACGCTTTCTCTCAGAAGTTGAAGTCTTTGAGGGGGATGATGTTCCAATTGTTTGGTACTTGCTTTCCTTTCATTGTTTCTAGTTGGAATGAACCCTTGTTTGCTTTGACTGTGATTTTGTAGGGACCATCCTAGTTTGTTCCCAGCTTGCCTTCACGGGGGTCTTTGCTCGCTTGAGTTTTGGCTTTCAGCACGTAGTCCCTGACTTTAAGTGGTTGGATCTTTGCTTTCTTGTTGTAATAGCGTTATGCTTGTTGTTTTTGGGCGACCATTCTTATGTACTCCATATCTCTTTGTTCGTCAATCTCGTCAAGTTCCTGCCTTCTGCTCTCATCATTACTCATACTGCTTTTGTAGGAGTACCTTAGGCTAGGTTCTCCGACTTCGATCGATATTACTGCCTCGGTCCTATAGACCAAAGAGTAGGGCGCCTCTCATGTGCTCGTCTTTTGAGTATTTTGATAGGCCCATAATACTTCTGGTAGTATTTCCTGTTACAACCCATATCCACATGTGTTAGTTCATGCCATATATTAGTTAACATAAATCCAAGAAGGAATTATCTTTGAGATGATAAGAAGTCAATCCTATTGGTCTTAAGTGATACAAGAGTGTATAAGGGTGATTAACCAGTATTAGAAGTTAAACGAATCAAGGATGTTGTAACTCGTATTTTCAGGTAATCTAGCAGTGCTTAATACACTCAAGAGGTAATTTATTAAGGTATTTTAATCATATAATATCCGTATCATAAGTCTTGAAGTCAAACGAGTTATGAAACAAAAGTCGACAAAAGTTGTCGCAACTTAGGTTCATAATTTTACTTAAACATTAGGTCAAATATTTCTAATCTTTTCTCATAATTTACAAGGAATTACGGGGTGATCTACCAACCAAATTAAATATCTATGAGTCTAGTTTCCAACGCATTAAACCGTTCATCGATACGATCTCGGAGTAGAGAGATATTCGCGTTTTCGCGAGACTGCGCCAAGCACCTCTCTATGGGGCCCACTAAGGCGGTTTAAGATATTTGGACCTATATAGGATGCCTCCAACCCGTTTTAAGTCATTTCTTTTCACTATTTTCAGACCTTAGAACCCTAGGAACATCCTCTCAAGGTTCTCTCAAGATTCAAGACCCAAAAAAGGGCAAACAACACAAATCAAGTGTCGGGAATTCCGTGGCGCTAGTAAGTCTCTTGTTCTTCTTGTTATTGCTCATTTTTGTGTCGTTCCAGCTCATGTGGGAGGTTGTTTTAAAGGGTTTATGTTCTGTAAATACTCCCTCATGTTCTTAATATCAATCCTAGGTGATTTCAAGCCTTCTAAAGTGATTCTAGTGCCGAAAAACACTAATTGATCGCTAGTTTCGCTTTTTTGTTGTTGTGGCAGCATTGGAGGGATATTTCATGGAAATTTAAGGTCAAATTGGAGTTGTTCTTTCTGTATAAAGGTAAGGAACCTCTTACTCTATATGTATTTAAGATTATCCAAGTTGCAGCTAAGCCATTGAAGCTAGAACTTGTGAAATATATATCGAAAGGCTTGGAAGTAATGTTATTGTTTTGTGGACTGTTTTGCGTTGTTGTTGGGCTGCGTATTTTACTACTATCTTGTGGAGTTTTGGAGGAGTAAGGGTGTGGAGAAACACCATATATATGTAGGGTTATGGGCTGATAGTTATTCGTAACATTTCCAGGTTGTTTGACACGACTACGGTGGTCGTCGTATGTATGGAGTGATTAGGCTGTGTGTGGACTATTTTGGGAGGCTCAATATGTTTATTATTGATGTTGTTTGGGCTGTTTGGTGACTGTTTTGAATGGTGTGAGGTCATATATATAGGGGAGGTGTTGTCCGTTTCATCGTAAAATAGGTTGTGGTCGATACATAATAGTTATGACGCTTAAATGATAACGATAGTATCGTTTCTCTTATTGTAGACTAAGGAGTTTTGACAATTGCATAGCTTGAGATTGGGGCAGTATATACAAGGTATGTGAGGCTATCCCTTTCCTTCTTTTGCACGACTCCGATTGTACATAATGTAATGAACGATCTTCCAAGATACTCTACTCTTAGAAGCTAGCAGTACTTACATTGTTTTCCCTCTTATGGAACGATTGATGTTAATGTTGCTTCTCTTAGTCTTATGTTATCAATGTTGTTGGTACTTCCTGATTCTTATAAGGTTCATAGTGAAGAGTTAGTCCTAATAACGTGTACAGAGGATACCGACCTTACGTCACTCCGAAAGGTTTAGAATGTGATTCCATGAGTCGAGCATGCATTATATATATGTATCTATTTTACTCTACCGAGCCACGCTATAGTTGGCCGGGTACGGCACCTATTGTGCAACCACTGATCAGTTGGGTTTTACCGAGCTCCACGTGGCCGGGTACGATTCTACCGAGCCTATTATGGTCGGGTACGATATGATGATGATGATGCCCATAGAGGCGAATGCTTTAAAGGTTTATGTATTTATACATATGTATCATGCATTTCATGTAAGTAGCCCTCAGAGGTACTAAGATGTTACAGGTTGTATATTCTCTATCCTTGCTTACATTACTGATCGTATTTATGGTTCCTTGCCTTACATACTCAGTACTTTATTCGTACTGACGTCCTTTTATTTGTGGACGCTGCATGTCGTGCTGCAGGTCCTGATAGACAGGCAGGTGCAGCTCCCCCACCACAGTAGACTGTCCAGTTCAGCGGTGATTGGCGAGATCCCTTCTCCGGACTTGCCTTGGTCTTGGTATGCAATTTTTGTTATAGACATTATGGGTATGTCGGGGCCCTGTTCCGGCTATGTTGCAACACTTATGTTCTTTTAGAGGCTCATAGACAGGTGTCGGCTCATGTATAGTTTGGTATGCCTTGTCGGCTAGTTTTTGTTGTATAGTCTTTCATAGTAGCGTGGTAGCTCATACCTTATATGTAGTTTCTTGATTGTCTGGTCATCCCCTGCTATGTATGTTCATGCCGTCATATTTTATTGCTGGTTGTCTATGATCTAGGTCTACCATTTATATTGATCTCGTCAGCCCTAAAAGATAATAATGAAGGTTAGATGAAATGTGCGTTGGTGCTCGGCAAGTGTGGTCGGGTGCTAGTCATGGCCCTTCAGTTTGGGTCGTGACAAACTTGGTATCAGAGCAAGTCTGTCCTAGGGGTTGTCTATGAGCCGTGTCTAGTAGAGTCTTGATTATGGATGTGTAGCGCGCCACATTTATAATCAGGAGGCTACATGACATCTAGGGTTGTTACCTTCTTCCTGAATCTAGATCGTGCGTAGAGTTGAGTCGTAAGTGTTCGTCTCTAATATTCACCTTGTTTTTTTCAGTGATGCCTTCGACTAGGAAGAAAACGATTAGTAGACGACTTGATACAGCAGCGGGAGAGGGTACCAGTCAGGTGCCCCAAGTTAGAGCAGGACAAAGTGAGGCTCAAAGTGAGATGCCCTCTCATACCTCATCTACTTCATCTCCTCCAAAGGATATTAGAAGGCACCCAGCGCCTCCAGTTCCTCCGTCTGGCACTCCAGACCAGGATATGCGGAGTGCTTTGCAGTTATTGACTAGCTTGGTAGCTGCTCAGGCTCAGAGGCAGAATACAGGTGCTGCTGAGAAACCAGTTAGTACAAGAGTTCGTGATTTTATTAATTTAGACCCTCCAGTGTTTACCGGATCAGACCCCAAGGAGGACCCACAGACTTTTATTGACCAGGTTCATCGTACACTTCGGGTTATGCATGTTAGTGATACAGAGGCAGTAGAGTTGGCTTCTTATCGGCTACGGGATTTAGCAGTTCTCTGGTATGATAGTTGGGAGAGATCCAGGGGTCCGAACCCTCCTCCAGCTGTGTGGAAGGAATTTTCTGAGGCCTTTCTTCGTCACTACTTGCCAGTTGAGATACGACGAGCTAGAGCTGATAAGTTCTTGAACCTTAGACAAGGTAATATGAGTGTGCGAGAGTACAGTATGCAGTTTGATTCTTTGGCAAGGTATGCTCCCCATATGGTGGCCGAGATGAGTGATAGGGTGCATATGTTCGTGAATGGGTTGGGACCACATCTGATAAATGAGTGTACGACAGCCTCCTTGGTGGAGGGCATGGATATTTCCCGTATTCAAGCTTATGCCCAGACCCTAGAGGATCGTAAGCGCCAGCAGAGGGCAGTTAGGGAGCAGGATAGGGGCCAGCATAAGAGGGCGAGATTTGCAGGGTATTCTGATGACTTTAGAGGCCGCATCAGGCCACAGTTTTCGAGGAGTCCGGCACCACCTGTAGCTAGTGCTCCTCCACAGTTTCAGAGGCCTCGATATGATCGATCCTATTCTGGTCCAGGTCAGAGTTCGCGGGCATCTGGCTCGCAACATCACAGGGATACTAGTCAGATGAGACCCCCAACACCACATTGTGATCAGTGCGGCAAGGCCCACTTTGGACTGTGTCGTCGAGGTTCTGATGCATGCTATTCGTGCGGGCAGCCTGGCCATATGATGCGGGATTGTCCTAATAGAGGAGGTGATGGTATGGCTCAGCCGACTGGATCTGTGTCTGGTTCTTCCTCATCAGTTCGACCTCCAGCACGGGGTTTTCAGCAGTCGACAGGTCGTGGTAGGGGTAGAGGTGCAGTGCCGAGTTCGAGTGGTGCTCAAAATCGAACCTATGCTCTAGTAGGTCGACAGGATCTCGAGTCGTCTCCAGATGTTGTTACAGGTATTATATCTGTGTTTTCTTATGATGTATATGCACTGATTGATCCGGGATCTACATTATCATATGTTACACCCTTTGTGGCTAATAAGTTTGGCATTGAACCTGAATTGATAAGTAAACCCCTCGCGGTATCTACTCCGATAGGAGATTCTGTGATTGCTAGAAGGGTATATAGAGGTTGCACTGTGATGATTTGTAGTCGTCAAACCTCGGCAAATTTATTTGAGTTAGAAATGGTTGATTTTGATGTGATAATGGGAATGGACTGGTTGGCCTCATGCTATGCAAATGTTGACTGTCGTACGAAGATGGTTAGGTTCCAATTTCCGGGTGAACCCGTCATTGAATGGAAAGGGAACATTGCTACACCGAAAGGTAGGTTTATTTCCTATCTTAAGGCAAGGAAAATGATCTCAAAAGGTTACATTTATCATCTCGTTCGCGTTAGGGATGCGGAGGCGAAACCGCCTACTTTACAATCAATCCCTGTGGTCAACGAATTCCCAGATGTTTTCCCAGATGAACTCCCAGGCCTTCCTCCTGAAAGGGAGATTGAGTTTAGCATTGATGTGTTGCCTGACACTCAACCGATCTCTATTCCTCCATACAGAATGGCCCCGGCAGAGTTGCGAGAGTTGAAGGTGCAGTTGAAGGACTTGCTGGATAAGGGCTTTATTAGGCCTAGCACTTCACCTTGGGGTGCACCAGTCCTATTCGTGCGGAAGAAAGACGGGTCGTTACGGATGTGTATCGACTATCGACAGTTGAATAAGTCTACTATAAAGAACAAGTATCCACTTCCAAGAATTGATGACCTGTTTGACCAACTCCAGGGTGCCAAGTATTTCTCTAAGATTGATTTACGTTCAGGGTATCATCAGGTGAGGGTTAGGGAGAAGGATATTCCAAAGACGGCCTTCCGGACAAGATATGGGCACTTTGAGTTCTTGGTGATGTCGTTCGGGCTAACAAATGCCCCAGCAGCTTTTATGGATCTCATGAATACTATATTCAGGCCCTATCTTGATGTGTTCGTGATTGTATTCATTGATGACATTCTAGTGTATTCTCGTTCGGAGGCGGAACATGCGGGCCACTTGCGGATAGTATTACAGACGCTTCAGGATCGTAAGTTATATGCTAAGCTCTCCAAATGTGAATTCTGGCTGAACTCAGTAGCATTCCTTGGCCATGTGATATCTGATGAGGGTATTAGTGTCGACACTCAGAAGATCGATGCAGTAAAGAATTGGCCGAGACCTACAACACCATCAGAAGTCCGCAGCTTCCTAGGGCTAGCAGGATATTATAGGCGGTTTGTAGAAGGATTTTCCTCTATATCATCACCATTGACTAAGTTAACACAAAAAGCTACCAAATTCCAGTGGTCTGACACTTGTGAACGTAGTTTTCAGGAGCTGAAGAATCGATTGACATCTGCACCAGTGCTCACTCTTCCTGAAGGAACAGAAGGTTATGTGGTATATTGTGATGCCTCAGGTATAGGTTTGGGGTGCGTATTGATGCAGCGTGGGAATGTGATTGCTTATGCATCAAGACAATTGAAGAAGCATGAAAAGAATTATCCAACCCATGATTTGGAATTGGCTGCAGTAATATATGCTTTGAAGATATGGCGGCACTACTTATACGGCGTCCATGTTGACATCTACACAGATCACAAGAGTTTACAATACATCTTCAAGCAGAAAGAGTTGAATTTGAGGCAGCGTAGGTGGCTTGAATTATTGAAAGACTACGACGTCGAGATATTGTATCATCCCGGTAAAGCCAATGTTGTGGCAGACGCTCTCAGCCGTAAATCAATGGGAAGCTTAGTACATATTGAGGCAGGTAGATGGGGGTTGATTAAAGAGCTTCATCAGCTAGCCAATATGAGAATCAGATTGTTAGACTCTGATGATGGAGGTGTTACTGTACAGAATACATCAGAATCATCTTTGGTAGCCGAGGTAAAAGCACGACAATATGAAGATCCTATCTTAGTACGATTAAGAGAAAGCATTCAACAGTGTAAAAGTATGGCTTTTGGGATCGGAAAAGACGGGGCACTGAGATACCAGAGCCGATTGTGTGTGCCTAATGTGGCAGGGTTGCGAGAGAAGATTATGAATGAGATTCATCAATCCCGATATTCCATCCATCCCGGCTCGACAAAGATGTATCATGATGTCAAGGAGCAGTATTGGTGGGATAATATGAAGAAGTCTATTGCAGAATTTGTAGCCCAGTGTCCCAATTGTCAACAAGTAAAGATAGAACATCAGAAACCCGGTGGATTGCTTCAAAATATAGAGATTCCGACCTGGAAGTGGGAGGTGATTAATATGGACTTCATTATTGGATTACCTCGCTCTTATCATAAGTTTGACTCCATCTGGGTGATAATTGATCGACTTACAAAATGTGCCCATTTTCTGCCAGTGAAGACAACTTACACGGCTGAAGATTATGCAAAGTTGTATATCAAGGAGATTGTTAGGCTTCATGGTGTGCCCATATCTATTATATCAGACCGAGGAGCTCAATTTACGGCTAACTTTTGGAGGTCTTTCCAGAAGGGTTTAGGCACACAGGTAAATCTCAGCACTGCATTTCATCCGCAGACTGACGGACAGGCTGAACGTACCATTCAGACACTGGAAGATATGCTACGAGCATGTGTTCTAGATTTTAAGGGGAATTGGGATGATCATCTTCCACTCATAGAATTCGCCTATAACAATAGCTACCATTCCAGTATTAAAATGGCCCCATACGAGGCACTATACGGGAGGAGATGTAGATCACCAGTTGGATGGTTCGAAGTCGGTGAAACAGAATTATATGGGCCAGATTTGATTCACCAAGCTATTGAGAAGGTGAAAGTGATACAGGAGCGATTGAGGACGGCACAAAGCAGGCAAAAATCTTATTCTGATGTCCGACGTCGTGATCTAGAGTTTGAGGTTGGTGATTGGGTTTTCCTGAGGATCTCACCAATGAAGGGTATTATGCGTTTTGGGAAGAAAGGTAAGCTGAGTCCAAGGTATATCGGGCCGTATAAAATTCTTCGACGGATTGGACAGGTTGCTTATGAGTTAGAATTGCCATCCGAATTGGAATTTGTCCACCCGATATTCCATGTATCTATGTTGAGAAAATGTATTGGAGACCCTTCTCGAGTCGTCCCTATCAAAGATGTACAAGTTACAGAGGACCTATCATATGAAGAAGTGCCAGTGGCGATATTAGATCGGCAAGTCCGCAAGCTGAGAACAAAAGATGTAGCTTCCGTCAAAGTATTGTGGAGGAACAAAAATATGGAAGAAATGACATGGGAAGCAGAAAAGGAGATGAAGTCTAAATACCCTTACTTATTCCAGAATGAAGATAACAAGGATGCTGGTGGAAGACAGGATACATTGGAAGGTGAAACGGCTCTATGAGGTAAGCAATAATTTGAGAATACTCCTCCTTAATACAAAATGGTGATATGTAGATAATGTAAATACGCATAATGCTTTGTGTAGCCTTGTGAAGCCATATGTTGGGCTTAATTACTTGCAAGTTTTGCTAGTGACCATTTTATAGGGGAAAATTGATCGGAAATTTCCATTGGAATCCATGATGATTTAAACTCCCCATAAACCCTTACATTCGAGGACGAATGTTCCTAAGGGGGGAGGGTGTTACAACCCATATCCACATGTGTTAGTTCATGCCATATATTAGTTAACATAAATCCAAGAAGGAATTATCTTTGAGATGATAAGAAGTCAATCCTATTGGTCTTAAGTGATACAAGAGTGTATAAGGGTGATTAACCAGTATTAGAAGTTAAACGAATCAAGGATGTTGTAACTCGTATTTTCAGGTAATCTAGCGGTGCTTAATACACTCAAGAGGTCATTTATTAAGGTATTTTAATCATATAATATCCGTATCATAAGTCTTGAAGTCAAACGAGTTATGAAACAAAAGTCGACAAAAGTTGTCGCAACTTAGGTTCATAATTTTACTTAAACATTAGGTCAAATGTTTCTAATCTTTTCTCATAATTTACAAGGAATTACGGGGTGATCTACCCACCAAATTAAATATCTATGAGTCTAGTTTCCAACGCATTAAACCGTTCATCGATACGATCTCGGAGTAGAGAGATATTCGCGTTTTCGCGAGACTGCGCCAAGCACCTCTCTATGGGGCCCACTAAGGCGGTTTAAGATATTTGGACCTATATAGGATGCCTCCAACCCGTTTTAAGTCATTTCTTCTCACTATTTTCAGACCTTAGAACCCTAGGAACATCCTCTCAAGGTTCTCTCAAGATTCAAGACCCAAAAAAGGGCAAACAACACAAATCAAGTGTCGGGAATTCCGTGGCGCTAGTAAGTCTCTTGTTCTTCTTGTTGTTGCTCATTTTTGTGTCGTTCCAGCTCGTGTGGGAGGTTGTTTTAAAGGGTTTATGTTCTGTAAATACTCCCTCATGTTCTTAATATCAATCCTAGGTGATTTCAAGCCTTCTAAAGTGATTCTAGTGCCGAAAAACACTAATTGATCGCTAGTTTCGCTTTTTTGTTGTTGTGGCAGCATTGGAGGGATATTTCATGGAAATTTAAGGTCAAATTGGAGTTGTTCTTTCTGTATAAAGGTAAGGAACCTCTTACTCTATATGTATTTAAGATTATCCAAGTTGCAGCTAAGCCATTGAAGCTAGAACTTGTGAAATATATATCGAAAGGCTTGGAAGTAATGTTATTGTTTTGTGGATTGTTTTGCGTTGTTGTTGGGCTGCGTATTTTACTACTATCTTGTGGAGTTTTGGAGGAGTAAGGGTGTGGAGAAACACCATATATATGTAGGGTTATGGGCTGATAGTTATTCGTAACATTTCCAGGTTGTTTGACACGACTACGGTGGTCGTCGTATGTATGGAGTGATTAGGCTGTGTGTGGACTATTTTGGGAGGCTCAATATGTTTATTATTGATGTTGTTTGGGCTGTTTGGTGACTGTTTTGAATGGTGTGAGGTCATATATATAGGGGAGGTGTTGTCCGTTTCATCGTAAAATAGGTTGTGGTCGATACATAATAGTTATGACGCTTAAATGATAACGATAGTATCGTTTCTCTTATTGTAGACTAAGGAGTTTTGACAATTGCATAGCTTGAGATTGGGGCAGTATATACAAGGTATGTGAGGCTATCCCTTTCCTTCTTTTGCACGACTCCGATTGTACATAATGTAATGAACGATCTTCCAAGATACTCTACTCTTAGAAGCTAGCAGTACTTACATTGTTTTCCCTCTTATGGAACGATTGATGTTAATGTTGCTTCTCTTAGTCTTATGTTATCAATGTTGTTGGTACTTCCTGATTCTTATAAGGTTCATAGTGAAGAGTTAGTCCTAATAACGTGTACAGAGGATACCGACCTTACGTCACTCCGAAAGGTTTAGAATGTGATTCCATGAGTCGAGCATGCATTATATATATGTATCTATTTTACTCTACCGAGCCACACTATAGTTGGCCGGGTACGGCACCTATTGTGCAACCACTGATCAGTTGGGTTTTACCGAGCTCCACGTGGCCGGGTACGATTCTACCGAGCCTATTATGGCCGGGTACGATATGATGATGATGATGCCCATAGAGGCGAATGCTTTAAAGGTTTATGTATTTATACATATGTATCATGCATTTCATGTAAGTAGCCCTCAGAGGTACTAAGATGTTACAGGTTGTATATTCTCTATCCTTGCTTACATTACTGATCGTATTTATGGTTCCTTGCCTTACATACTCAGTACTTTATTCGTACTGACGTCCTTTTATTTGTGGACGCTGCATGTCGTGCTGCAGGTCCTGATAGACAGGCAGGTGCAGCTCCCCCACCACAGTAGACTGTCCAGTTCAGCGGTGATTGGCGAGATCCCTTCTCCGGACTTGCCTTGGTCTTGGTATGCAATTTTTGTTATAGACATTATGGGTATGTCGGGGCCCTGTTCCGGCTATGTTGCAACACTTATGTTCTTTTAGAGGCTCATAGACAGGTGTCGGCTCATGTATAGTTTGGTATGCCTTGTCGGCTAGTTTTTGTTGTATAGTCTTTCATAGTAGCGTGGTAGCTCATACCTTATATGTAGTTTCTTGATTGTCTGGTCATCCCCTGCTATGTATGTTCATGCCGTCATATTTTATTGCTGGTTGTCTATGATCTAGGTCTACCATTTATATTGATCTCGTCAGCCCTAAAAGATAATAATGAAGGTTAGATGAAATGTGCGTTGGTGCTCGGCAAGTGTGGTCGGGTGCTAGTCATGGCCCTTTAGTTTGGGTCGTGACATTTCCGGCCACAGTCCTTTGGCGTCCTCGAGCGTTTTCTTCATAATGTTTAGTATTGACATGTTAGAGGACTCTACTTGCCTGTTACCCGCTGGGCGATATAGGGTTGAGAGTATCCTCTTAATATGTCATTTCTTCGAGAATTCGGCGGTTTTCTTTCCCATGAATTGGGGTCCGTTGTAACAACCGATCTCCTTGGATAGGCCGAATCAACAGATGATGTTTCTCCATATAAAGGTGATTACCTTTTGTTCCCGTATTTGGGCAAATGCTCCTGCTTCCACCCTTTTAGAGAAATAGTCAGTTAAAATGAAAATGAATCGTACATTACATTGCCCTGCTGAGAGGGGGCCCTACGATGTCCATTCCTTATTTGATGAACGACCACGGGGAGGTGACTGAGTGGAGGCGTTCGCTTGCTTAGTGGATCATTGGGGTGTATTTTTGGCACTATTCGCATTTCCTCATGAAGTCTGCGACGTCCTTTTTCATGGTAGGCCAATAGTATCCAGCCCGTATGAGGTATCTGACTAGTGCTCGATTGCTGGAGTGCGCACCACAATGGCCTCCATGGACTTCCTCGAGGACGCGTTGGGTATGGTTTGGGCCCAGATATTTCGCCAGAGGGTTGTCGTAAGTTCTCTTGTATAGGTCACTATGAAGGAGACTATATCTGGTCGTTTGTATTCTTAGTTTCTTGACTTCTTTCTTGTCGCCTGGGAGTGCGCCGTCCTGCAAATATGCAATAATACTATTGTGCCAATCCTAAGTCATGTTTATAGTTATTACCTTGATTTGTTCTAGTGATGAGTTGAGGAGTTAGACTATGTTTTTGTCCCCGGTCGTGATGCTTTTGGTAGCTAAGGCTAATTTGGCGAGGCCATCTGCTTTGGCATTCTGCGCCCATGGGATCTGGTCGAGCTGGCATTCGTTAAACTTAGGCAGTAGTTTGTAGATTTTGGTATGGTCTTTTTGCAACTTTTGTTCCTTATTGGCAAGTCCCTGTGACTTGGTTGACTACGAGCTGGGAATCATAGCGAAGTTTCAACCGCTTCACCCCGTATTTGAGTGCTAGCCTCATTCCTACAATTATGGCTTGTACCGGCCTTATTGTTAGTCATATCCGGGAACCTTATGGAGTGGTGGATTATTTTGCCTGTAAGGACTCGAGTATAAGTCCCAGTCTGGACCCTGATCCGTTGGACATGCTACCGGTGTATAGGACCCAAAGGTCTTGTGCTTGGAGGGAATCTTGGGCGGCATCCCTTTCGACTTCAGGCATTATTTTTGCACTGAAGTCGGCAAGCACCTGCGACTTTATTATCATTCGCGGCTGGCATGTGATATCGTGCTCACTTAGCTCGATGGCCCACTTGGCCAGCCTCCCTGATAGCTCGGGTTTATGCAAAATGCTCCTTAGGGGAAAGGTTGTAACGATCGAGATGAGGTGGTACTGAAAATAGGATCTAAGCTTTCGTGAAGCTGCGACCAATGTTAGAGCCAATTTTCTAAGGTGCGGGTAACTCGTCTCGACGTCTATGAGTATTTTGCTAATGTAATAGATGGGAGATTGCGTACCTTTGTTTTCGCGGATCGGGACTGCCCTTACCGCTATTCGAAGACGGCTAGATATACGAGGAGCTACTCCCTAGGTTCGGGTTTTGAAAGTAAGGGTGGTGATGATAGGTACGCCTTTAGCTCTCGCAGATCATGGACGCACTCGGGAGTCCATTAGAGGCCGTTGGCCTTCTTTTAGCATGCCAAAGAATTTGTGCCATCTATCACATGAATGCGAGATGAATCTTGATAGGCAGCGATTTGACTAGTCAACCTTTGGATTTGCTTCTTAGTAATCAAGAGCTCAGGTATCCCTTCGGTAGCTTTGATTTGGTATGGGTTGAGCTTGATCCCCTATTGAGACACCAAAAAACCTAAGAACTTTCTCGAGGCTATGCTGAACGTGCATTTTTTGGGTTTAGTTTCACCCTGTACCGTCTTAGTATATCGAAAGCTTCCTTCAAATGATCGATATGGTCATCTGCCTTTACGGACTTGACCAACATGTCATCTATATATACTTTCATGGTCTTTGAATCTTTGTCACCAATATTTGGTATGTAGCCCCTGCGTTCTTCATCTCATACGGCATGAACCTATTACAATATGTTCCTTGGTGGGTGATGAATGTGGTCTTCTTCCTCCATAAGAATTTTGGTTATAACTTGAGTAAGCATCCAAAAAACTCAATATCTCATGCCCGACTGTTGTGTCGATAAGTTGGTCGATGTGAGGTAATGGGAACGAATCCTTCAGCATGCTTTGTTCAAGTTTGTGAAGTCCACGCACATTTGCCATTTCCCATTTTTTTTCTTTTTGACCATCACTATGTTGGCGATCCAATAAGGTACTTCGACTCCCTGATGGAGCTGTTCTCTAACAATTTTTCCACTTTCTTGCAGACTGCATCGTTGATAATAGGGTTGAATTTACGCCTGACTTGTCTAACTAGGGGTGGAACATGTCGATGTTTAATTTGTGTGTGGCGATTTCCCTTGGTATGCCCGGCATATCTACATGACTGAAGGCAAACAACTATGCATTAGTTATTAAGAATTGACTAAATTTACCTGGTTCCCGGAGTTTGCAACCAATATAGGCTAT
This sequence comes from Nicotiana sylvestris, assembly GCF_000393655.2. Lineage (NCBI taxonomy): Eukaryota > Viridiplantae > Streptophyta > Magnoliopsida > Solanales > Solanaceae > Nicotiana > Nicotiana sylvestris. Next base: position 143,263,253 of record NC_091059.1, on the reverse strand, counting down.
TTTGTTATGGTCGTTGAGGTCCAATTTAACGGGGGCTAGGGATTCTATGGTTGAATTCGCAGCCTCAACCATCTCGGGATCCATGATCACGTCTCCGATCTCTCCTTGCGTCAACCTCAGCCCTGTTGATTACTATGCCTCTTTTTCCTTGTCTTTTTCTGTTGGGTTTCCATGTTGTCTAAGGCAATCCTGTAGCATTCACGGGACATGTGTTGTTCTCTACGTATACAGAATATTGTTTATGGTGTTGGAAATTTAATTATTTGGTATAGACTGGAGAGGATGGCTCTCATAGGATGTATCCATGGTCGTCCCACTATGGCATTGTATGTGGTGGCCTGATCCATGATGTGGAATGTCATCTCTAGTGTTATGCCACCGGCCAAGACAGGAAGTGTAATTTCCCCTAATGTCCGCTCAACTGTATTATTAAAACCAGTTTGCGTGATGCAACGCGTCACTATCTTATCCTTGAGTCTCATTTGGGTAATGACTCGGGGATGGATAATGCATACGCCGCTTCCATCATCTACTACAATACATTTGGCATCGGTATCTAAAATGCGTAAAGTAATAACAAGAGCATCATTATGAGGAAAAGTCAAATCGTCGACATCCGACTCATCGAAGATGATACTTTCTTCAAGTTTGGCGTGTCGTTCGCGGGTGATAGACCACTTGAGCTTGTGAGTGGTAGTGAACTTCACGTTGTTGATATAGGTGTTGCCGCTGCCATCGATGATCTTGTTGATAGTACGGGCTGGCGATGGCGGCTTCGGTGGGCCTTGGTGTTCGTGTCCTCTGGTAAAGTTGTTTCTACCCTTGTCGCTTAGCAGCTTTTTGAGGTGTCCCTACCGCAACATGTTTACGAATTCTTGTCTAAGGGCAATGAAATCTTCTATTTTGTTCCCACATTCCTGGTGGAACTTACAGAGGGCATCAAATTTTCTAATGTTCAGGTCTGATCATATCTTCGGTTGCCACTTCACCTCTGTTCCAAGTTTTTTAAGAGCGTAGACTATTTCTGTAGGTGACACACAAAAATTGTAAGTAGATAACAATGGGGAATACCTCTTTCGTTCCGGTGAATCCCTGTTCTTGGCCTAGATGGGCCTTCTATAGAGCGAGGGTAAGGTGCAGCGGCTGCCCTAATATATGACCGGTGTCGTTCCCTATTAGGTCGTGAAACTAGGTGATCCCTCCTGATTTTGTCTCTTCGTTCTTTTCTGGATTCGGTTTGTATAGAGGTTAGTCAGTGAGTTGGTCCATTAAGGACGTCTTCATCTGCTCGGACCTTAGCACAATAGGCATTATGGATTTCGTCCCAAGTGGTTAGAGGATATTTCATCAATCGGTTCAACAGTTTTCTAGTCATTCTTGAGCCATGTCTACTCAACCCGTTCTTGAAGGTTGAGAACGCCATCCCTTCGGATACGTTCGGTAGAGTCATCCTTACATTGTTGAATCGGGCGAGGAAGTCCCTCTCCCAAGGATTGCTTGATAGTGAATATGTCGTTTACTCTTACTTTAGACTTTTTGGATCCGGCATGGGCAGTTACGAACTTATCAGCCATTTCCTCAAAAGTCACTATAGAGCGGGCTGGTAGCTATGAATACCATGTCAATGTCATTCCCGTAAGGGTTTTGCCAAACTTCTTCAGCAAAATAAAGGACACTTGTTTCTTGGCGTGGTCGTTGTCTTTCACGGCGGTAACGTAATGGGTCATATGATCCTCAAGATCAGTCGTCCCATAGTATATCCTGAGGTAGGTCGGCATTTGAAGGTCTTGGTATGGCATATGGGCCTGCGTTATCGTTGTACGACTGCTCTACAAACCTGCCGGCGTCCCTTTTTGGCAACAACTTAGGAGCACCCAGTATTTTGTCAACTAGTTCTTGGTGTTATTTCATCTGATCTCAGAGTGCTTTGTTTTCATTCTCTATTTCTTCCCATCCTCTTTAGAACGATAGCGAGGGCGTTGTCACCTGCACTGTTAGTAATATTGTGAGTTATACCTATTGTCGGAGGGCTTGGTCGGTTGCATTGATCGTCCGTTTGTTATATCATGCAAGCTCTTGCGGTTTCTGTAGTCATGTCTGGAGCAGATCTGTTGAGGACGCTCACCAGCATGTCGGTCAACCATGCTTCGAGGAATTTTTTCACAACTGGGGGCATCCCTTCTTTTGTGGACGTGGAGGCCCCTTTTAGGTTTTGTTATGCTGCAGTGGGGAGGGAGGTGACCTCTTGCACCTAGGGAAAACGTTGGGCGTCACATCCTCACCTACTATTTCACAGCTTTTGTTGATAGCGTTCATGAGGTTTCTAGGGAAATCACTTATTATTTTTGTCCTTTCTCCTTGGTTACCTATCGTGTAGGTTTTGTACGTACAAAGAAAGAAGATCTCGGGGTTTGTGAAGTCAGTGACTTGCGTCAGCTGTAGATCTAGAGGAAACTAAAATTTTAACTAAGAAGTTCCCACACACGATGCTAAATTATTTGATCAAAAATATAGATTTTGGTTCAACTAATTAAAGGGTTAATCTTAGTTAACAATAATATCCCAAAGATGAAATTCTTGGAAGTGCAATAAACAATATATAGATATACTTCAAAAGCAATGGTAGCACACAATCAATATTTAAGAAGTCAATGGAAATAATGAAGCATTAAAAAGTGATGAACAATAATAAATGGCATTTATGTAAATAAAACGAATGAGTCACCCAAGAAAGGATGAAATCAATGAATATTCTTTCTAGCAATGATGAGTGATAGATAAGTCTTTGAATATCTGAGCTAATCTCGGATCCAGTGAAAAAGTGTTGACAAGAATCTTAGTATAAAGGTTGCTTTTGTATGCTTGCAATACGATTCGATTCTCTCTTTTAAAGTCAAAGTGTATTTTACAAAATGAGTATCACATGTCCCTATCATTGTGTCTCTTTCCTTTTTATAGGGGACATGTTCCTAGAAACCCTAATAGTATAAGTGCAGAGAATATCCACCAGAATATTCTCCTTTTGTACCTATCTTAAAGCTAGTTGTTATAACTCTGTCAAGGGCATGAGACCACGACATCGATTATTGACGACTCCTCGACTTCGATCTTTGCTGACTCTTCGACCACCACCTTCATTGTTTATTAGACCACTTCGACCCATGGCGGCCTGGAGATGCTTTACCGATATCATTTTGACTTATATTTTAGAGATAGATTTTGACCCATAAAATGTGGTTATAAAAACTTCTCATTAAAGTAAAATGGATAAAACAAAGAGTTTAAAATTAAATTATTTTCAATTATAGAAATGTATTATTCTTTTTGGTGTATCATCTAAATTGAAACAGAAGGAGTAACCTTTTTAATAGTAAATAAGCACCTTATTTGTTCTTTAATGTCTCTTCTTTTTTTCCTTTTACTTCTTTTAGAATATTTATTAGAGTAAAATTGGTAAATTATTTACTTCTTTTAGAATATTTATTAGAGTAGGGATGGTAAAAATAGAAAAATAATTAAGTTCTTGATTTTCTAAAATGGTAAATATTTTGAAATAACTATATTAGCAAAAGTGATAAGTATAGGGCTAGAGGAATAAAAATATATTTCATACAAAATAATAAGATATTTTTCAAAGCCATTTTTTGGTATCTAGTAGATTAAATAGGTATTATCACAAAGTAAAAGATTGGGATGTTTTCTATGTCGATTGAAGAAAAAGAATTTCAGATATTTTCTAAAGTTATTACTCAGGGCATAAACATTATATGTTATATTCAATCGTTTTGCATGAATCTTGTAAGAAAAATACTTTAAAAGTTAAAGAATTAAATACAAAAAAGTATTTTATTAAGATACTTTATATAAAAGTTCACACTATATGAATAATACACTAGATTCAATTAAAAATTTTACTAGTTCATTTAAACAAAAAATTTGAACCAAAGGGTCATTTCTTTCACATGTTATTTGAGAAAGTATAATTATGAAATTATTTACGTGAATAATAATAATAATAATAATAATAATTTTGTGGGTGATATACAAATTAAAGTGTATGGACAAAGTTTGGGGCATGATTTCCTCTCGGCGCACGTTAAACGAGTCCTGCTAATGTACACGAGTAGCGTAAAAATGCCTGCTACCCGTACCTTACCATCACCGACAACTTTGGCTATAGCAACACTGGCGAATGCAGTACAATCACAAGTAAGACCACTCACTTTTGGTAGTTTCCTATCGCTACAATTTCAAATCATATGTGAGGAAAAGAGTGAGAATCAACTCAATCTAGTTGGGAAGCGAGCTGCGAGAAGAACAGGGTTAGAGGTTCTCCACCGACTTCAATTTTCTAACCTAGCTAAATCCACAATACCAATTCCTGATGCTGCAAAAAGCCATGCAATGGAGGATCAAAAACACCCTCCAACGGAGGAGAAACCCTACTAGAGGAATAAGTTCACAAATGGGTAAGGACCTTACCGATATTCCTTCAGATATGCATGGTGATACATTCATAGTTATGATTGTTGAGGAGGACATTAAGGAACAATAGAAATATTGGGGTACTTCTCTTATAGGGTATGTTCTGGGGGGATACTCCATATTTCAAATCCATGGAGAATTATGTTGAAAATGTGTGGAATTTTGTTAACGAACCCAAAATCCTACATCATGACGATGACTATTACATAATCAGGTTTGACTTTGTGAGTGATAGGGATCGAGTCCTACAATCTGGTCCTTATACATTCCATAACAAGCCTTTTATCTTGAAGAATTGGTCGATTGATTTTGTAACGACCTGGCAGGTCGTTTCGAGAGTTGTAATCTTGTTCCCCCATTTTCTGCTTCTTTTGTGTTCTACAGCTATATTATGACTTATCGAGTTAGTTGGTTCGAGGTCTGGAGTGATTTCAGAATGAATTGAGACACTTAATCTCTTACTTGAAATCTTAAGTTGGAAAAGTTGACCGGATTTTGACTTATGTATAAATGACCTTGGATTTGAATTTGTATGGTTCCGTTAGCTCTGTTAGGTGATTTTGTATTTAGGAGTGCATCCGGATTGTGTTTTGGAGGTCCGTTGTGGAATTAGGCTTGAAATGCCGAAAGTTAAAATTTTGGAAAGTTTGACTAGGAGTGGACTTTTTGATATCGGGTTCGGATTGGATTTCCAGAAGTTGGGAGTAGGTACTTGGTATCATTTATGACTTGTTTGAACAATTTAAGGTCAATCGGACGTGATTTGATATATTTTGACGTCGTTTGTAGAATTTAAAAATTTCGAAGTTCATTAGGCTTGAATCTGTGGCAATTCATATTTTTATGTTGTTTGAGGTGATTTGAGGATTCGACTAAGTTTGTATAATATTTTGGGACTTGTTGGTCTATTTGGTGCTGGTCCCGAGGGCCTCGGGTGAGTTTCGGGTGGTTAACGGATTATTTTTGGACTTGGGTTGATTGTTGATATCTGCTGGTGTGATTCTTCTGGTTTCCTTCATTTGTCAAAATTGAGGTCATGATCGAGGCCATGATTGAGGGCAAAATCGAGAGGGCGGAATCGAGAAGGCACAATCGAGGGTAGAAACGAGGGCACAATCGAGGTAGCGATCGATGGCAGCCAGGACAGAAACTTTAAGTTATAAAATAAGGGTACTTCATCCCATTTTCCATTTTTGACGAATTGGAGCTTGGGGAGAGGCGATTCTTGAGAGCTTTTTCAAGGAAAAATATTGGGGTAAGTGATTCTTACTTGGTTTTGGCTAAATTCCATAATTATGTCTTTAATTTCATCATCTAATTTGTGATTTGGGGTGAAAATTGGGGAAAAAATGAGAGGAAGTGTTCTTGAGATGGATTTTTTGAGGTTTTGAATGAGATTTTATTATCTAATTTGAGTAAATTTGGGTATGGTTAGACTCATGCATGAATGGGCTTTCGGATTTTGTGACTTTTGTCGAATTTCAAAACGTGGGCCTGGGGGTAGGGTTCGGGCAGATTTTGGATTTTTGGCTCTAATTCAAGAGTTTTCTTTTGGTATTGATCCCTTTAGCCTATATTAATTGTATTGTACTACTTGTGCCTAGATTCGGGACATTTGGAGGCCGACTCGCGAGACAAGGGCATTTTGGAGTAGCATTTTGCTCGGATTGAGGTAAGTAACAGTTTTAAATCTGGTCTTGAGGGTATGAAACCCCAAATGTTATGCTATGTGATTATTTTGGAGGTGACACACATGCTAGGTGATGGGCGTGTGGGCGTGCACCATGAAAATCAAGACTTGGTCCGTCCCGTGGAATCGTAAATTGGAATAACGTGCTATTAGCTATATGCTTCTCTCAGTGTTATAGAAATTGGACTGAAATCCATGTTAGAAATCATGCTTAGGCTATATGAAGTCACTATTAGGACCCGTAGAGGTCGTGTATTTGCTGAATTAACTGTTATTTGTTGTTTTGTACCTAGTCATGATTTTCTTACGTATCATACCTCCATCTCTTCTTGTTCCTTGTTGATACATGTTATTATCCTATTTGGGCTCATTTATATGATTTTTGAGAATCCGAGAGACTAGGGAGGTTGATGATTGAGTGAGGCCGAGGGCTGAAGGTGAGGTATTGATACTGTAGCACGTGAGTTATCCGTGCAGATCCTGATATGATACTGTAGCACGTGAATTGTCCGTGTGGATCTTGATATGATATTATAGCACATGAGTTGTCCATGCAGCACGTGAGTTGTCCGTACGAATTATAGCGCTTGGGCTGTAGGAGCCCCTCCGGAGTCTGTACACCCCCAGTGAGCGCATGTACCTATTAATTGTGAGTACTGAGGGCTGAGGCCGAGTGATTGAGCTCTGGAGATGAGTTGAGTGTCAGTTGCACTGAGAGGTTGTACTTGCTTTCATTTGTTGTTTTTACACTTAGTTGCTATCTATCATTGTTGTGAAATTTCCGAAAGACTTTATATCAGGTTTACTTGAACTTGAACTGTATAAAACTAATTTGACTTAAACTGCCAGATTTGAAAGCATGTCTATTCTTTGCTGAAATTACTGAAAATGAACTATAACTGTATAGCTCGTCACTATCTTCATTTCCTTATTTATTATTATTACTTACTGAGTTGGATGTACTTACGTTACTCCCTGCACCTCGTGTGCAGATCCAAGTATTTCCGGATACGGTGGACGTTGATCTCGTGCGTGGTTGAGTACCGGAGACTTACGAGGTAGCTGTCGGCGTCCGCAGTCCTTGTCTCTCCTTTCTTGTTATCTTTTCTTTTCTGTGTTGGCATTTTGACATAGACTATTGTAGACTCTGTTCTTAGACTGGTAGTTTAGATGCTCATGACTTAGTGACACCCCGGTGTCAGGCTATTTTCCACACTTATGATTTGGGTTTACCCCGTTTTTATAAAAAAACTCTGGTTATTTTGAATGTCTTAATTCATTTCTGTTAAATGTTGAAAGTGTTATAAAAATGCTGGCTTGCCCAGTACCACGATAGGCGCCATCACAATGGGTTAGGTTTTGGGTCATGACAGATTTTGTGTTTGATCCTGAATGGCTAACTGTAATTCCATTATGGGTGAGATTTCCTAGTTTACATGTTGGTTACTAGTCTACAAAAGCTTTGAGTAAGCTGGCTAGTGTGGTAAGTAAACCTATGTACACTGACCTGTTTACATCAGAGATGGATCGTATATCATATGCTATAGTACTAGTAGAGACAGATATTTCTCACCCCTTGCCAAATGCTCTTGAAATCCATATTTCAAAAGGGGTTGTCCACCAGAGTATAGAGTATGATTGAAAGCCAAAGTATTGTACTGATTGTGCTAAAGTTGGGCACACTATTAAGGAATGTAGATAGAGGAAGACCCAATAGGAAAATGATGGTTTTGTAGAGCAAACAAGGAAGAATAGAAGAGGTAGGAAGAGGAGGAAGGTGGTGACTAAATGGGTGGCAAAAGACCAGAGTAGCACTACCACTGATCCAACTGCTTCTACAACAAAGGAAACTATTACTGAACCACAGGGGACTAATGCTACTTTGGACGAGGAGGAATTCCCAGCATTAGTAGCACCGATAAGGAAAGAAGGGTCAAAAAGCCAAGATAAAAGAATTGTTGATGGTGGAATGAATGATCAGACACAACAAGTTATAGCTAGTTATTCCACTAGCTAGTTGGGAATTACCAATAGACTTGAGGTACTTACTCAAGGATATTCATCATCTGATATAGGGGAGGGTGGTAGTGACCACCTCAAACTTCTATAATTATAAGTACTTGGAACATAAGAGGGCTTAACATGCCCTTTAAATAGAAGGAGATGACTCTCTTTCTGAAGAAGTACAGAGTAGAAGTTATGGGGATAATTGATACAAGAGTAAAAGTAAATAAAGCTATGAGGATCACACAAAATATAGCAAAGGACTGGCAAGTCAAATAAAACTATGATCATGCCTATAATAGTCGCATTTGGCTATTGTGGAAACCTCATATAAAGCATCAAATATTAGATGTTAATGCTCAGTTCATCCATTGTGAAGTGGAGGTCCCAAATTGTCAAAAAAGGTTGATTCTCACTGCGATTTATGCAAGTAACGACTTAGTGCAGAGACAATAACTATGGGATAAGCTTGCTTATATAGGAGCTCATATTACAACTGAATGACTGGTATGTTGTGACTTTAACAATGTGCTTCATACAGAGGATAGGATTGGGCCCCCTATAACACAGGCAGAGACTTAGGGCGTTAAATAACTATTGAATCGACTGCAATTTACTCCCTTAAAGAGCATATGATGGTACTACACATGGTGTAACAAAAGAGATGACAATGCAAGAGTATACAACAAGATTGACTGGGCATTTGGAAATTATAATTGGCTGATATGGCCATATTGAAGCAGAGTATCTGAATCCTGGAGTTTCAGACTACCCACCTATCTTGCTCAAATGCAACTCTATAGTATAACAGCGGAACTTGCATCCTAGACCCTTCAAGCTATATCAAACAATAATACACCACTTAGATTTTGCAGGGATTGTGAAAGAAGTGTGGGAACAGGATTATGGAGATGCAGGGATGTCCAGAATATGACAGAAACTTAAGAGGCTAAAAGAGGCACCGAGGAAGTTAAATACTTATATGGCCTTTTATCAACAAAATCTTAATCAAGCCAAGCAGAAATTAGAATTAACACAATACAATATCTCCCTACAACCATTATGCCAAATCTATATAGAACAGGAGAAAGAAGCTTTAATGGAAGTGGAAAAGTGGAGCAATGTGGAGGAACAGGTTCTAAGGTAGAAATCACGAGCCACATGGATACAATATGGAGATACTAATACAAGATACTTCCATACTCAATGAAAGATGCGCACTAGTGATAATATAATTAATTCTATACACAATGATGCATGAATCAAGATCACAGAACCAAAGCAGGTAGAAGAACAATTTCTCTCTTTATTTAAAAAACTGATTGGAGCGTCATCACACATTCTCCCCTGCCCAAATTCTAAGGTGATTAAGAAAAGGTCATGCCTGACAAGAAAACAACAACTGGAGCCGATCAAGGAAGTCACAACAGAGGAAATATTTGATGTTGTTAAAAGCATGCCAACTGACAAAACACAGGTGTTGATGGATTTCCAATTGAATTCTTCATACAACACTAGGGGGAGGTAAAATATGATGTGATTGTTGATGTACTAGCTTTCTTCCAAATAGGAAATATGAATAAGGCTATCAATTGTACTGCTATCACTCTGATCCCAAAAGTCCCCAACCCCACCAGGTTAAGGACTGTAGGCCTATAGCATGCTGCACAACCATGTACAAGATCATTACTAAAGTGCTCACTGGGAGACTTAAGGAAGTGATAGGTCATCTGGTTGGAGGATCTCAATCAGCTATCATTGAAGGTAAGAGTATCACTGATAATATATTATTCACTCATGAACTATTCAAAGGCTATAACAGGAAGGGGATTTTAGCAATGTGTGTACTTAAGGTTGACCTTAGGAAGGCCTATGACACATTGGATTGATATTTTCTGAAAAGACGTTTGATTGAACTGGGATTCCCACATAAGTTTCTTGAGTGGATAATGGAATGTATAATAACCATTACTTATTCTTTAACACTGAATGGAGGGCTCACTAGACCTTTCAAATGCCAAAGGGGAATTAGGCAAGGTAACCCTATGTCACCTTACCTGTTTGTGCTTGCCATAGAATATCTACATAGAGAATTTGATCAGTTGGCTTTGAACAAGGAGTTTCACCTCCACCCTAGATGCAAAAAGTTGGGAGTGATCTATGTGTGTTATGCTGATGATCTATTGATGTTTTGTAGGGCAGAACTTCCTTCTATTAGGTTGCTTCCGTAGGCTTTTATGAAATTCTCAAAGGCCTCAGGATTACAAGCAAATGCGGACAAGAGCTCCATTTACCTTGCTGACATTTTTGCAAATCTGAAGGAGGAGATCTTGCAGGAGTTTGGATATAACGAGGGCACATTGCCATTAAAATTAGGCACTGAACTGAGGTTTAGTAGTGCTTATCACTCAGGACGGCCAAACTCTCTTAACTTGCTCCTACGACTTCCTTTTCATTTGGTAGGGCATGCCAACGAGATCTCATGAGAGCTTTGAATCAGTAAGCTCATAATCTAGGGTTCAAATAGCGCCAACTTCAGGGGAGGGAATTCACCCCAAAGTGGATTTTGTTCGCTCTGCTCCTCTTGATTCTGTTGTTCTAGACAAAAAGATGAGAGCTTTTCAAGGTATCCAGTTAGATCCCCGTGTAAAAGAGATCTATCCATTTTAGCCACCCTTTCCATTACTGATCTAGTTGCTCTTTCTATCTAACCCGCCACTTTATTATATGATCTTTTATTGACTTCAAAAAGTCAATTTTTTTCTTTTTCTCGGGCCGACTTCATACATTCTATTACTTATAGAAATAGTTATGCCAATCTTCTCGGTAAAAAAGATCAATGTTGGGTGTGCCACTAGCATCAAGGAAGCTGTCAGTTAACCAATGCTGGCCACTGGTAGAAAAGATCAGTGCAAGGATGAGCTGTTGGACATCAAAGTTATTATCATACTCTGGAAGATTGCAGCTCATAAAACTAGTGATCTTTGGTGTACAATCTTACTGGCACAAATATTTCTATTGCCAAAGAAGGTGTTGAAAATGATTGAAGCCACATGCATGACATTCCTATGGACAGGAAAAACAAATATCTTTAGGAAAGCATTGGTGTCTTGGGAGAAGATATGCTTGCCACAAGTAGCTGGAAGACTGAATGTTATTAACCTGTACAACTGGAATAAAGCAGTAACGGCAAAACACTTATGGGCTATCACCAAGAAGAAGGATTCCCTTTGGATCAGGTAGATCCATGCTTACTATATCAAGAACCAGACTATCGATACTATGTCTATACCCAAGAATGCAGCTTGAATAATGAGAAAAATTCTTGAACTCAGGAAGCTTATCCTTGATCTACCTACCATGCAAGGAGACTTAACTTCAAGACTGATGAAATTGCAAAGTACAGATGGAAGATTCAGCATCAAGAAGCTATATAAGTTGCAGATCCCTCAAGTCCAAAAGGTGCACTGGAAGAGCCTAATCTTACCACATATACACCCTAGACACAAATTCAACTTATGGCTAGATGCACATGGGAGACTACCTACTGTTGAGAAGCTACAGAAAATTGGTATTCAAGTTCCTCAAACTTGTGTATCTTGTGGCCTAGATGAAGAACGCTTTGAACACTTATTCTTTGGTTGTGACTACAAGAATAATATCGGGCAAAGGCTACTGAATTAGCTTGGTTGTCCGAGGCGGATAAGTACATGGTAGAAAGACGTGAAATGGGTGACAACCTATGCTAGGAAAAAGAAAGGATTTGGGACAATTGTCTTAGCTGTCTTTGGGATGATGGTATACCTTATATGGCAAGATAGGAACAACATCAAATTTTAGAGTGGCAGCTCGTCACCAGATAGAATGTGTAGAGAAATTGCAAGCCATATACACATCAGAGGCAATGCATATCTCAGCTAGCAGAAGCATTTGGAGGCATTGAACTGGTTTTCTTAGATAAGTTTAGTTTCTTTGTTCTGTCAAATGTACTGTATATTTGTCTATAGTTCAGATCGTATAGGTATTAACATGTATGTTATAGTTGAAATCAAAACCTAATGCCTTCATGACCACTTAAACTTATAGGGCTTTTGAAAGCCGATACACAAACTTTTGTCTTTCCCATTTAAACACTCAAACTCGTGAAACCTATAACTAATAAACACATTTTACCCTTGACCCTACGCGCGTGTATTACATATTAGCTAACGTGTCCATCCAGTCAGCAAATGACCAATAAGACTGGTACACGTCAATGGCGCGAAATTAAACCCCAACCGATTGGGGTCCCCCCTCTTTTAATCAGTACACCGACAAACCCTCCCCCACTTTTCGTCTTTTTTCCTCTCTCTAACCAACCCTCCCCTCTTAAACCTAGGTTAAGCAATGGTTGAAAATTAGTCATCCCCTTCCAAAATAAATCTTAATCACTCCAAAACCAACCGATTAGGGTCCCCCTCTTTTAATTAAAAGCTGATCGAGCTTCGTTTGGTCTGAGCTTTCGATTTCAGTCACGTTATAGGCTCTGAAGGTTAGTTTGTTTCTTTTGATGTCGTTTTCTTTTTTGTTTTCTAATTTCTTGTGAAATAATGTGGGTAATGTTTGATAGTTAAAGCTATTTTTGTCTGCATGCACAATTTTTCATCTGCTATAGTGGAAGCCATTTCGCCTTTTGGGATTTTATATTAGGGATTTTATATTTGGGGAACACTCGAATATTCACTCTTTTTAGGGGGTTTGTCTTTTTCATGACTGATCTGGCATTTGGGGTTAAAAAATTAGGGCTTTTGTTTGCATGCACAAATTATGGGATTTTATATTAGGATTTTGGGGAAAACAGTCGTATGTTCACTTTATTTTAGGGGTTTGTCTTTTTCATGAGTGATATGACATTTAGGATTAAAAAATTAGGGCTTTTTTGAATATCAAAATATTCTTGTCGCCCATTTTGTTAAAGTTTATGGCTTTTTAGGATTAAAGTGTATTTGACTTGTCCCTCCCCCCTTTTTTATAGGTTTTAATGGCCATCTATGTGAAATTACAGTTTCATCATCTAGGGTGGTTAGTGGCTGACCCAATTATGAGGTATGTAAATAGTCAAACTTGGCCAGTTGTTCTTCAAGCTGACATTGATGAATTACATATAATTCAATTTCATGATTGGGCTAAGGATATGGGGTACTTAACAATAGATAAATATGCATGTAAAATTAACCAAAAAGGAGAATTTAGATTTCTGAAATATGATGCTGATGTGTTAGCTTTCTGTCAAGACCTTAAGGATGAGAATTTTATTGATGTGTATATATGTCACACAATTAATACATCATGTATTGATTTGGACCTAGATGAAATGTTAAGTAGTGGTGGTTTAAATGTGGACCCCACTAATGTGTAGCCATTTGGCTTTAATGAAATGCCACATGGGCAAACAAGTGATGTTAATGTTAGGGCAACACACTCACCTAACAATGATATAAATAGGGGTGATAACACTCATGGGAAGGGTAAAGAGAGGGTTCCTGAAAGTGATTCTGAAACAGAAGAGTCTAGTGAAGATGAAGGTGAGTTCTATACCTTTCATTTAGCAACTGATGTTGAGGGTGATACTGAGGGTGATGAGCTAAGTACTGAGAGTGATAAAGATTATGAGGCTATTTCTGAAGATGAAGATGATGATACAAATGAGTCATTATATGGTTCTGATGAGTATATTGTTGGAGAGACAAGTGACCTAGAACCTGAAGTTGTTGTTGCTAGACAGACTAAAGTGAATGCAAAGAGTAGTAAATTAAGATCTAGTGAAGTTAATACTGATGAGATACCTAGTGGACTTGTAGGTATAGACCCTGATTTTGAAGACATGTATAAAGACAGGGGATCCAAATATGCTGGAAAGTTGGGAGGGGATGAGCAATATCTGGACAATTCAGATCGAGGTAGTGAGGATACAGATGATGAAGTAGTTGAAGAAAATGTGGTGCATAACCCTCAACCAAGAAGATACAACAGCAGGGTATACTTTGATCCTGCTTGTAAGAAAATTTGTTTCTAGTTGGAAATGGTGTTTGAAAATATGAAATAGTTCAGATCTGCTTCGCAAGATTATGATGTACAAAGAAGAGTTCAAATTAAGTTAAGGCCTAATGAGCAACATAGGATTAGGGTAAAATGTATGAACTCAACAAGATGTAGATGGCATATTGTGGGAAGTTTGGAGGGACACACAGGGAATTTCATTGACAGCAACTACTATCCTATTCATAAGTGTTTTAGAGCAACCAGAAACAAGATAGCTAATACATCATGGGTAGCTAAACATTTCAAGGACAAGATTATCAACCAACCTGATATATAGCTTAGGAAGTTGCAAGATTTGATTAGGATAAAGTATGGTGTGTATGTGGAAAAATCCATATGTGCTAGGGCTAAACATCAGGTCATGGGTCAGTATCTTGGTGATTACAAGCAGGAGTTTGCTAGAATATATGATTATGCTGACATGTTAAGGTCTACAAATCCTGGCAGCACTGTTGTTGTGAAGACCTTCAAGGAGAAAATGCCTGGTAAAGAGGTGTTTGTGGGTATCTATATTTGTCTACATGCTTACAAAGTTGGTTGGTTAGAAGGATGTAGAAATGTTATTGGCTTTGGTGGAGCGTTTCTGAAGGGTGTATGTAAGGGTGAGCTACTATCATGCATTGGTAAAGATGGTAACAACCAAATGTACCCTGTTGCCTGGGCAGTGGTGGAAAAGGAGACAAAACACACATGGTCATGGTTTTTTAGGTGCCTGATGCATGATCTACAGCTCACTGAATCCCAAGGTGAGGGGATGACCATCATTTCTGATATGCAGAAGGCATATACTTCACCCTTATTCTTCCTTTAATTACTTATCTACTTAATATATGTTTCTGATATTCTAATTATTTTTTTCGTTGCTTAAGGGACTTTTTGCATCTGTTTCTGAGTTGTTACCAAATGCTGAGCACAGAATGTATGCAAGACATATATGGAGCAATTGGAAACAAAAGTGGAAAGGAGAGGAAATAAGGAAGAAGTTTTGGGCCTGTGCAAGGGCTTCATTTGAAGCATATTTGAAGGCTAAGATAGATGAACTAACAGAATAAGGTGATAGTAAGATCATTGAGGACTTGCTGAGATACCCAAAACAATGTTGGTGTAGAGCATTCTTCAAAGGTTGAAGTAAATGTGATTATGTGGAGAACAACATGTGTGAGACCTTTAACAGTTGGATCTTGCCTGTTAGGCACAAGTCTATCATAACCATGTTAGAAGAGATTAGAGTGAAGGTGATGGAGAGGATGACTACCATGAGAGAATTTGCAACAAGGTGGATTTCTAATGTATATCCTATGGCAATGAGGGTACATAAAGGAACAATCTCAATATGCTATTAAGCATGAATTTAAATGGAATGGGGATACTGGGTATGAGATACAACATGGGGTTTACAAACATATTGTTGACTTCTCCAACAATACATGCACACGTAGATCATGACATCTCAAAGGAATACCATGCTCCTATGCAATATGTGCAATGTTTTTTAAGAGATTTGAGCCTGTTGACTATGTAACCCACTGGTACAAGAAAGAAACATACCTGAAGGCTTTTAGTTGTTACATACAGCTAGTAACCAACATGGAGATATGGCCATCAACACAGAATCCAACTGTTGAGCCTCCTGTAATTACCAAGATGCCTGGTAGACCTAAGAAAAATAGAAAAAGATCTCAATATGAACTTAAAAAGAAGTTTGGTAAGAGATCAAGGAAAGGGATACCAATGACATGCTCTAACTGTAAGACAGTAGGCCATAACAAGAAGGGGTGTTCTATCCTGGTAATGTATTCAATTTGTTTTTGATTGTGTCTTGTACTTTAGTTGTTTCTATATCTCATTTTATATTTTGGAAATTTCATAAAGGACAAGGACCTGGAACAACAAGAACCAGTAATCCTGGTGCTACTCAACCATCACAGGCTGCTCAAACAACAACTCAACAATCAGGTCCTACAAGTTCTGGAACTGCCAGGGCCAGAAATACTCAACCATCAGCTGTTGCAAGTGCATTTGTAAGTATTCATTTTTTACTTTAGTTAATCTGTATTAGGACCATAATTTTTAAATTACTAGATAGTATTTTATCTTACATCAGGATACTAGAAGTATGAGATCAAGAACTTCTGAGGATATTATAGCTAGTGTTAGAGGAAGGCCAAAAGGTAGTGGACTTCGAGAAAGACCAAGAACTACTGGATTTGGTATATTGTTTAGTGATACAGGAACAATGATAGAAAGGGTAAGATCATTAAGGATTTGAATTTTTATTTATATATTAGTAGTTTGGGTACTAATTTGGCTTCCTATGCAATATGGAGCAAGAGATAGGGTACATTCTGCTCCTACAAAAGTAGTGGAAGTTGGGCAGACCAATATCGATCTTGGATACAGTGCACCTGGACTAAGGTGGCAAGGAAGAAATGCTATATCACAAAGGCAACTTCAACAACAGTTGAGGAGAAGACAAACTCAAGCAAGCCTTAGCCAACCTCAAGTCCATTCTTTATCTCAGCCAAGCCAGTCTCCATGTCCAAACTTGAGCCAATCTCAGCAAAACATCAACCAATCTCAACCTTGAAGACGACTGAATGTTTGTTTTTGTGATAACTTAAGTCTGTTAGTTGCAGAACTTAATTTGTATGTTAATTTAAGTCTGTTTAACTATGACTTTTCTTTTGGAACAATGTTTAAACTGTTTCTGCTACTAGACAATAGTTTAGTGCTAATTTTGTCAACCAAGAAGGCTGATCGAACTTGGTTGTTTATATATGTGTGCTTGTTTATGTTAAAATTTCTTTTCATTCCACAAAAAATACATCATTCATTCTGTCATTATCATTGTACATAGGGTTATGAAGACACTGATTAGTGCTAACTACACTAAGAAGAAAGTTACAATTATTAGTACTACTACAACAACTAAAGTCACAATGATCTTCACCCTCTTCCTACGCTGTAGTCGATCTCTCTCTCTAATTCTTGATAACAACCCTGAAATTACCTGTTTATAGTGACCTGGAAGAGGTAGGTCCAACCACCTAAAAAATTACAAGAATCGGCTCGACTATAGTTTGAGCACCCATAAAACCTTCTTCCTGAATTTATTGGCTTCCAAGTGATGCAAATATGAGCTTCAACTCCACAATGATAAAATACAGGACTTTGATTCATTATCACAGTCTGGAAAAGAAAAGAAAATTAAAGAAAGCTTCAGATTTTAAGAAATATGAAGGAATGAAGCTTCAAATGCATATAATAGAGGGATAATGTGTTTTACACTGAAGGAATAAGAACCCACTTAAATAGGCCCCATTTTTTACCGTTGGGCGTTGGAAAGGGGGCTCTCACGCTCCTAAACGTCGCGACACTCACGCAACAGGCTGGCTAGGACCAACTGACGCCACATAGGATGTGTCAATGATCAAATATGTTTATTAATTATAGGTTTCACGAGTTTGAGTGTTTAAATGGGAAAAACACAAGTTTGTGTATCCGCTTTTAAAAGCCCTACAAGTTTAAGTGGCCAGGAAGCCATTTCGCCTATAGATTATAGTTGAGTAATTAGTTGTCAAGTAGAGTAAAGGAAATGGTCAGTAGTTCCTGTATTGTATTGAACTTTTTGGTTAAATAGAATAAAATTTTACCAAAAATAAAAATAAAATTTGTGGGTGATATTTCTCCTCTTAATTTCATAACAAATAAATTTGACATGTTTATTGCACAATACATGAGCATTGAAAATTAAATTTTTATCATTAATGAATTAAATTACTCGAATCTTTACGATAATACATTTTTTTAGATTACCTGTACGATATAACTACACAACCTGAAAGAAATAATCATTGAAAAGTTCACCCATTTGATAACCTTTCGCATCCATGGTGATCAGAAATTTCATATGTATCCAATTGTTAAATCTTATAGTTGAATCAAGGCGAGTACCTCGATCTGGTATCACAAATATAGTTTATAGTTACATCGACTTCATTACAAAATTTAGTTTGTCTCTACATGACCCGAAAATAATTTGATGTAAAAATTATTTGACTTATAAGATCGTAATAGGCCATAAAACAAATATTGTTATCCAATTCTTTAAAGAAACATTTTCATATTATTCAGTCTTTGAACTTTCATTAATCGAGTTTAATTTTCTTATATACTTTGCACTGGTCATTCAAGAGCTATATATAGTCATATATTCTTCACCATAAAAAATAATACTAATATTCATATCAATTAATCGAATACTGCGTTGTCACGACTCAAAGCTGTGTGCTCTTCCGTTTCCGTCCGTGAAACCCTAATCTCAGATAACATAGGTATGGCTGCTCTAAATCTATACTTTCTTTTTTCATTCTAATCAAAACGTTGTTTTAGAGATTCTAGTTCAATATCACATGATTAATTTTTTCCTCATTCTTTTGTGCCCTAATATGTCTTCTTCATTCTAATTTAAAGGTTTGCGTTTGAACATTTTTTGACGGCGACACTGATTTCAATGAAGTAGCTCGTTCCCCCCTTTTTGTTTTTATATATTCGATGAGTTTGAGTAGAGGGATTGTACGATGTTGTATGTTTTTTTCCTCCTATACAATTCTGTCCCGGTTAATCTGGTAGTCAATCCAGCTCACAATTACGTTCAATCACTGCCCGACCCGGGTTTGTGGTTGGTTGGCCATAAAGTTGATGTCTTTTTAGCTGCATAAATTGGATATGTTGCTTAATATTTGTGGATAAATTAATTGTTTTCCTGTTGGTGGAAGCTTGTGATTGGCTTCACTTTCCTTCAGGTGATGTTTTCTAAGTTCTTCACTTAAGTATTTATTTTTGGACTGATGTAATGTGATGACACCACTATAACATGGATTCGCCAATGTCATTGCATGACTGAAGTATTTATATGCCATCTATCGTTCTACCTAATTTTCTCTTTCTTTATTGGTTCTTCGCTGTTAACTTTGCGTGCGATAAGGAAAAATATAGTGGGTTGACCCTGATTTTAAAAAACCGGGTTGAGAAGGCTATAGTTACACAGTATATACCTTCATTTGAAAGCTTAGTATAAGGGACTTTCCTAGTATGAATAAGAAAGATAATTTATGGCAATAGTTGTACTTATTCTAAATTATATTCTTGGAGAATTGCTTTCTATTTAAGCGCATGCTATTATATTACACAAGATTACATATATTTTTTGATAAGGAAATTACACAAGATAACATTTTGAGTACTGCGCTGGCACCTTTAGCATCAAATTTTATATAGTTTATATACTGCTTATAATCCAATCAGGCTCTTAGATTTGAGAGCTCGCGGGGTGTTATTATTGAGCGAATACCATTTTAATTTTGTTATTCTGTTTGAAGCTTGTGTTTATAGTTCGGATGGCATCTGGGTCTAGCCAACCCCAGTTTCGATACACACAGCCACCATCAAAGGTCCTCCATTTGAGAAACTTACCATGGGAGTGCACAGAGGAGGAGCTGATCGAATTGGGGAAGCCATTTGGTAAAGTTGTTAATACCAAGTGTAATGTTGGAGCGAACCGGAATCAGGCATTTATAGAGTTAGTAAGTAGCTGTTCAAATTTTGTACTGATCTGCACCATCTTAGTGCTTGGTCAAGTTTGCTTATATTAATTCTACTTTCTCAAAAAATAAAATTACTCACCTTTCCTCCTAAAAAAAGAGAGAGTTCGTAAGCAGCTAGTTCACCATGATCTTTCATTACATTTCCGTTTCTTGTAAAACTGCACGTCCTTCAAAAATTGATTTTCTTATTTCTGAAGTGTTAATATGTGTAGGCAGAATTAAATCAAGCTATTGCAATGATATCGTACTACGCCTCTTCCTCAGAACCGGCTCAGGTACGAGGGAAAACCGTCTACCTACAATATTCCAACAGGCAAGAGATAGTGAACAACAAAACTACAGCAGATGTAGCTGGAAATGTGTTGTTGGTTACAATTGAGGGGAATGATGCTCGCCTTGTCAGTATTGATGTTTTACATTTGGTAAGGATTACATCACTTCCCATGTACCTTGGTGGATAGGAAATCTTCTTCATAGAAAGGTTTTTCTGTAGTTTTGGTAATTAGGTTGGGCTATTTCATGCTTTATTGAGCACTCTTTGACATGAAATTGAATGGATCAGCAGGCCAGTGTCCAGGATATATCTTCAGTGGCAGCTTATTGCTTCGGGAGAAAGAGCGAATGTGTGTTTGTCTCCTTTCTCTTTTGCTTAACTCAAGCTCTTCCTTCCCTTCTTCTCCTCATCTAACTTTCCTGACTTTCTTGGAGTGTCAGATGATTCTTATTCCTCAAAATCTTCTTCCCTCCTTAGCATATGCATAATGGAGTTGCAGTTTTTCGTTGTCCAAGGCAAACTTGTTGCATGTGCATCTGGAAACTTGCAATGGATGCGAATTTACTTGTTTTTCTTAGAGTAATAATGTCTTTTCAATTAATTAACTTGAAAGTTTACGATCCAACTCAATTAGGCTCAACACAAAGCCAGATAACCATCTACGACTCAGATATTTGGTTTCTAAACTTACCCTCTCCATGACTTGCTTGTCTTAAATTTTTTAAAACCTTTTAACTTCGATACTAGCGTAAGAAATAATCTCCTTCACTCCAGTTTTAGTGTTATTAGGATGTTAGTAGACGGAAAGTTTTGTTTTTTTAAAGACAGCTTCAAGGAATGGAGCTTGTTCAGCTTTGGGCCTAAATTTTACAAACCTGAGGCGACTTACTGCTGCTGAGAACTTCTCTGATTATGAGCTTTGTTTGACAAGGTTGCCCTTGTAATGAAGAAATGAGACTTAGGCTTTATTAACAGTCGTGAAAGCTAATTTTTTTTCTTGTGGAATTTTCTGAATATATGAGTGGTTGACCTAAATTTGGTGACTTCAGTGAACTGTCTCTCATGTTCAGGTAGTTTTGTTTGCATCACATGTTCATGTTCCGGTAGCTTTGTGCCTTTGTTTTGTATCCTTCCTCCAATCGATATCCTTCGCATTTTTAGAACCCCTTTAGGTCAACTGTTGTGAAATACTCCTTGATTAGAAAATATTTGCAGTATTATTCTGTGATGGTATAATTGATAATCATTAAAAACAGAAATGTCGTTTATACTATTTGTTTCTAATACGTGAGAAGAGCATGACTGGAATTGCACATTAGAATGTAGGATTTTTCCAAATATATAATTTTTAGCATTGAATAGATCTATTTCTTAAATTTTCCTATTCTTTCAGGTGTTTTCAGCTTTTGGATTTGTGCACAAAATCACAACATTTGAGAAGACAGCTGGATTCCAGGTATTTATGCTTCAGAAAGATGGATTTGACCAAGCTTGATTAGTCTCAATATGTTTGTTGACCTCCTAATTAACTGACGAGTCCCTCACCTCCTTGAACCCTCTTCAGGCTCTGGTGCAATTTTCTGATGCAGAAACCGCTACTTCAGCAAAGGATGCCCTGGATGGAAGAAGCATTCCCAGGTGATGTTGGATTATATTTTGGCTGGGTTAAGGATCATTTTTGTAGATGTGGTGCATATACATTGGGGCTGGACATCTTTGAGGAGCTTTTTAAGAATTTACTGAAGGGGTACACACATGCTCCTTAGCCCGTTCCATATATTTATATTGACATTTCAGGCACCTTCTTCTTGTGTTCATTTAAGTTCTAGTTAATGGGGGATAATAAGCTTATCAAACTCTGCTTTTTAAATGCTGCTACAGAAGGCATTCATAACTACGACTTTCTTAAGAAAGAGGGCTGATCCTTGTAAAAATGCTTGCAGAAAAGATGATTGTTTGGTCTTCCCGTTTAATTTAGTTGGCTAAAATTCAGATGGTCGGCCGGCTGCTTAAATGTACCTATGCTCAGAGCTATTAGTGGAATTCTGATTTCTATGATCTTGTGAAGGGAAAAATATATGCTCTAAATTTTCATACTATACTCAATTGCTGTTCTGGAGAAATATTTATTAGCTACTTCTTGTTCATGAGGGGCAGTTAACTGATTTTTTCTTCTCTCATGCATTAGTTACTTGATTCCAGAACTTGGACCATGTACACTTAAAATCACATATTCTGCTCATACGGATCTGAGCGTGAAGTTTCAGAGTCATCGTAGCAGGTAAAAATGATCTCCATCTTCCTCCTCTCACGCACATGCACTATTTTTCGGATAAAGTTGCTGGGAAGGAAAACTTCTGTATACAAGCAGTGCACCAAAAAGTAGAGAACCTAATGAAAGACTCCCAATCTTCTATACAAACATACACATTCATAATTGATGACTTGTTTTAATTATTGAAAGCTGTTCATATAGATTGCTTTTGCGCAGTCTTCATCATACTTTATTATATAGTGTATGTGACTTAATTGTTTGGATTTATTATTGCCTTCCTCTCTTTGAATCTTAAATCGTGTATATGGTTCTGATTTAGGGATTACACCAATCCTCACCTTCCTGTTGCTCCCTCAGCCATAGATGCAAGTGGTCAGGTAATGCGTCAGTCACAGCTCTCTCTCTCTCTCTCTCTCTCTCTGTGTGTGTGTGTGTGTGTGTGTGTGTATGCAGGCATCAGTTGCACATAGAGGATTTTCTAGGATTGGTAAATTTTTGTCTTCCAGTTTCCTTGTTGCTGGTGTTGTGCTTTCTGTGGGATTACTTCATGATACTGCCCTTTCATACAGCAGGAATTAACCAGATAAGTTTGAATGTGTATCCTACACTAATATGGGATTGAGGCTTAGTTTATTGATTGGTATGCATGTATGTCTTTACATGGTGTGCAAATCTTTTTCTAGTTTGTGGTTTGAGATATGTTCCTAGGTTGCAAGCTTGTCTTGAGATGCTGTTTGTCCTTTCTTTGAAATTTCTTCCATCCGTGTCACAGTTCAGTTTGGGTTTGGATGGGAAGAAACTGGAACCTGAGAGTAATGTTCTTCTTGCTTCCATTGAGAACATGCAGTATGCAGTTACCTTGGATGTCCTACACACGGTAACATCCCTCTTCAGTTGCTAAAAAAAAGCTTTTGTACATTCTCTTGTGACCTGTTTTCTGAGTTGTTTTATTGCTTCCTCATTTTCCTTCATATGTCCTCAGGTTTTCTCAGCTTTCGGTCCTGTACTAAAGATTGCTATGTTTGATAAGAATGGAGGGGTTCAGGCTCTGATACAGTACCCTGGTAAGATGAAATGCAGCCAATAATTTGCCAGTGTTTGTTCTTACCCTTGCAAGTCGCAAGTCACCACTTTATTGCTCCAATGTTCTAAAAGCATTTGGCATAGTGGCCAAACACTGTTCTCAGCTTCTTGACATTATATTATGTTTTTATTTATGTATGACATTCTATAGTCAAGAAGGCTACTTTCTAGTGAATATTTATTGGGTCATATACTTCCAGCAGTCCTTTTTTTCAACTTTGGTTTTCCTCTCAAGCGTCTTATGTAAAAGAAAATAGTGGGTATTAGTCAAAAAAATGTTTTCTTTTTTTGATAAGGAAATATTTTAGACTGGTTAAAAAAATGTTTTCAACTCTCGTATACTCTGAAGAACACGGTTTCCTCTTGTGAATTGGTGCTGTACAAACTCAGAAGTAATGGATCTGAATTGATTATTCTATACTTAGATGCTTGTGAGTTGAACTAAGCAATAAATTTGATAATTCTACAGATGTACGCACAGCTGTTGTTGCGAAGGGAGCTTTAGAAGGACATTCCATTTATGAAGGTGGATATTGCAAGCTTCATATCACTTACTCTCGACACACTGATCTTAGTATAAAGGTAAAATCAATTTTGTGGAGAAAGCTTTATTAGCTTAATTTTGTGGAGAAAGCTTTATTAGCTTGAGATATTACTCTGTGACGGGAACTCTGTGATTTAGTGTCAACCATCTCTTATCTGCTCATTTCTTATACTCCCCTGCCTCCTTAGCCTTTTTTTTTCCTTTTCCTTGTGAGGGGCCTAAAATGAATGATTATCATTACTGATTTCAGGTTAATAATGATCGCAGCAGAGATTATACAATCCCAAATACCCCTATGTTGAATTCTCAACCTTCAATCTTTGGGCAGCAGCCACCTCAGATAGGAGGTCCAGGTGTTCATCCATACAGTGCCCCTGCCCATTACGCTCCAGCTCCAGGTGTTGCTCCGCCTCAGCATTCTGCAGGCTGGAACTCTGCTGCCGCCACAGCAAATCCAGGAATGCCAATGCAGATGCATAATCACCCTTACATGCCACCTGGTAGTGTGCCTTCACAGATGGGTTCTGCGGTGATTCCAATGCATGGACGGAATGGCATACCGTATTCTACTGCAATGCCTCCTTATCATCAACAGTAGCACTACCGTGAAACAAGCTTTTCATACCAGGGGTCCATAATTTTGTTGCAGAGAGATGTTAGCCAAAATGTGACAAGTCTTTTGGTCCTAACTGCATATCTTGGTTCTTTTTGTCTGTCGTAGCTCTTTTCTTTTGGGGCACTGAATGGTCCCGTTGCTGCTTTTAGACACTGCATTGTACAATATTCTTGATCATCTTTCATCGGTATGAATTATATTATGGAGCAAAGGCTTTGATTCACGCTTGTCTTGTGTGAAACTTATTAGCTCGTCGACTCTTTCCCATTCATGTTAAGTTGAAAACAAAGAGTAAAACAAAGGACCACCAAGTGTGCCAACACATGGAATCTTATGGCGTTTGTTTCAAACTTTGGGTAAACTCAGTTTTGGAAAATTTCTTCTTGTTTTATAACATATTTGTTTGATGTTGTTTTCATTTCTTTTGAAAGTTTTCAAACTCAGGTTTTCGAATTTTGCATAAGCTAAAAAGCAACGTATAAACTTCCCCAAGAGAAGTGAACGTGAAACCAACAAAAGAGAACTTTGGTTGACTCCAGTGGGGTTTCAAGTTCCAGTCCTGAAGGATAGGCCACTTAAAAAGTAATGAACTTTGGTCCATGCTGAGCTTGGTACTTGCACAGTAAATTCATATTTGGCTGAAAAGTATTTGGGTATGAAAATGTCCAAACCGGCTGTTTATATTAACCCCTGGCCCCTGGGAGTTTGGGAACCGGCTCGGCTCCGTTGACATCCTCAAAATCTCTATGTAAGCTAGTAGTATTTTTTTTCTTTCAAAAAATAAGGGTGAAATAATAAAGGCCACAAGAAGAAGAGCGCCAATTTGATTGAGATAAGGTTTTTCTTGTTTGCTCCCTTATTGTATAACATAACAAGAAGCAACCCAATCCTGTGGCTCTCTCTCTCAATCCCTTCAACTAAGTGAGAGCAAGCAAAAGGGAGAAGAGAAGTGCGTTACTCTTCAAGAAACTAAAAAAATCGTATCCTCTTTTTTGCAGTAAAGAATCTTTGAATTGAGTTCAAGGCAAAGTATCTTATTTTTTTCTTCCTTTAAACCCTAATAAACATCTAATCGAAGAAAACAAAGAGAGGAAAGCGATGACTACTCTTCAAGCTTCTCTTATCTTCAAGCCTTTACCTTCTCCTCTTTTCCATTTTTCTTCTTCCAAACCCTTTTACTCCCTTCGTTTATCCACAACAACTGCGTTTACTTCTTTAAAGCCTCGTTTTTGCCGCCACAATTTACTCCTTCACTGTACATTGACTCCTGAAAATGTCAGTTCTGATTTTGCCTTATCCAATAATAATGATAATGAAATTGAACCCCAAGAATTCAATAAACCCCAAGAATTCAATGAGCCCTCCTCCTTTGGTGAGAGCAGTAGTTCAATTGAAGAAGCGAGTAATGTTGTGGAATCTGAGGTATTGGTGGAGGAGAATGGGGAAATGAAGAGGAAGTTGCCTATAGTGGTTTTCTTGATGGGGTTATTTGCTAAGGTCAAGAATGGGTTTGAGAAGATTTTGCTGTCTGATTGGTTTAGTTGGTGGCCCTTTTGGCAGCAAGAGAAGCGTCTCGATAGATTGATTGCTGATGCTGATGCTAATCCTAAGGACACAGCTCTGCAGAGTGCTTTGCTTGTTGAACTCAACAAGCACAGGTATAGCTTTACTTCTCCAAGAAAAGATTTAGCCTTTATCTTAGTTCTGTCTTATGCTTCAGTGACTTAATGTAGAAGAGGTAGGATAATAGTAAAGATTCTTTTTTTTTTTAATAAGGAATATTGTGGTGTTCATTACTGATAATAATACCATGTTTAGCAATCTTTGCCCGTCTTTCAATATAAAATGTTTAATTGGTCATTATCCTCATGGATGCTTTTGATTGGTGTGCCTAATTGCAATTCTCTCGCTATTTTAAGAACAAGCAAAAAATCCCATATGTGAGGTGCCTAATAAAATAAGAATGCAGCTTGTGAGTTCCTGTAAATTACTGTATTCAAGTCTTTCACCTGATCAGTTCGAGTTATTTTTGTTTCCTTTTTTAGGTTTGATAGTCTATAAGTTGCCTTAGCTACACAAATTTGTTTTTAGAGAGTATTCACTGTTCTCTTTATCTTTTCAACCTTAGCCCTGAGTCTGTCATTCGGCGCTTTGAGCAGAGAGCTCATGCTGTAGACAGTAGAGGAGTCGCAGAATATTTACGAGCTCTTGTGGTGACAAATGCTATTGCCGAATATCTACCTGATGAGCAATCCGGAAAGCCTTCTAGTCTTCCTTCACTGGTAATTGTTTGATCATAATACCTTTGCATTTTTTGGTGTGTATTGGCAAATTCCACCTGTGTGGTAATAAATCATTTTAGTGTTTGACATTAAGTAGTGAACATTCTGGGTTCCTGATTATCCCAGTTAGTCTCAGTTCATTCTATCTCCATAATGACACCTAAGTGCTTCTATTTTCTGGAGGGAAGGAAATCATTTTGGACTCTAGATGTTCTGGTCACTCCTGTAATTTATACTGTTCTTGTCTCTTGATTTGGTGCTATTTTTTGATGATTAATGGAATCAAAATGTAGTTGCAAGAATTGAAGCAGCGGGCATCAGGGAACATGGATGAGCCGTTTCTCAATCCTGGCATTTCCGAGAAGCAGCCATTGCATGTTGTGATGGTAAGATACCATGAGCACTGCAGTTTTTGTTGACAAAAGGAGTCTAATGTTCATATTAACCATCATATCTAACACCTGTGAGTCACTAACAGTTAAATATGAATTTGGTTTATGGCTTTTCGTGCTTCCACTGGTTCTGCTGATGATTACGTTATCCATTTGTTGGGTCATGCTTTTGCACATGCATGTGGTTGTTTAACCCAGATTTCATTATTTTCATGTAGGTTGATCCTAAAGTTTCAAGCAGATCATCACGTTTTGCGCAAGAGTTTCTCTCAACTATCATATTCACTATTGCCATTGGCTTGGTCTGGTAAGCTTATCTTCTGGATTTTACTATTCCCTATATACAAAATGAGGCCTAGTAACGTCTCTAAATATACTCTTGCCCTTTCTCCAGAGTTTGTGAGGGATTGGGGTGTACACTGCTTGTTTTTTATGTGATTGATGCCTTGCTAGTTAGCATATTAAGCTAATGTGTCTCTGTCCTACCTTAATTTTCACTCTCTTTCCTTGCTTTAGGTAACTTCTCTTGTCTTTGGTTGGTAGATAATGAGTCTTATCCTTCTTTACTTTTACTAAGAAAAGAACACATTCATTTGTTCAGGATAATGGGTGCTACTGCACTTCAGAAATATATTGGTGGCTTAGGTGGGATTGGAGCTTCTGGTGTCGGTTCAAGCTCATCCTATGCCCCGAAAGAGTTGAATAAAGAAATAATGCCTGAGAAGGTATGTTTTCTTTCTGGAGATGTTACATGAAGCTTGTGTCTTCTGCAACAATCTTCTGATGTATTATGTTAATTAAAGAGATTGGAAGCTAATTTTCATTTATTTTGCTTCTCAATTCTTGTCATTGTGTGAAATGTCTAGTTTGTTTGGCTTCCTCGTTTTGGCATTAGAAAAGAGAACTCTTGTCTCTGGGAATTTCGTCCAGAAACTTGGGATTCAGGAAATTTGGAGGATTGAGACGTCTCATTTGTAATTTTCTATGCTCTTGCGTAATCAGATCTCAACTACTGATCAATTAAGTGTAATCTGGAAAAGGGAACAGCTTCAAGTATCTTTTTTATCCCAGGCTATTCCTACATAACTTAATTCCATATCAGTTTTATATTTTATTAACATAAATGTTGATGCCTCATTGGTCTTGGTTGTTTGATTTTCTCTTAATCTTTCATCTGTTCAGGAGTAACTCTTTGAGCATCCGCTCTCTCGTTAACTAGTAACAACTAACAACTTCTAAGAGTCATACATCATTCTCCTTTTGTATATTAAGGCTCAACCATGTATAAATGCTGCTTCTTATTCTTGCGCACTGTTTTGAAGTTTTTGATAGACAAATAGTTTGGATTATCTACTCGATGGACTTTTTTTTTTGATAAGGAAAAACAAAAAACGTTTATGCTATAGTGCCAGTTCGTTCTAGAGATTCAATTTTCCTTCTGGGGATTGCCCAATAGGGATTGGGAGAAGTATGACTTTTCTTGTTTGTGGATCTTGGATAATTGCAGTAGTTTTTGTTTATTTATTTTTCTTTTGGACGCAGAATGTCAAAACGTTTAAGGATGTCAAAGGTTGTGATGATGCTAAGCAAGAGCTTGAGGAGGTTGTTGAGTACCTCAAAAATCCTGCTAAGTTCACTCGGCTTGGGGGAAAGTTGCCGAAGGTTTGTGCTTATTATGCTTATTTATTCTGGCTTGTCATTGTCAATTTTGCTTTCTTTTATGTAAACCACCCCCTATCCTTTTCATGAAGGAATTATTTATCTTGTTTTTAGGGCATTCTTTTGACTGGAGCTCCTGGAACAGGAAAAACCCTCCTTGCCAAGGTAAGCTGTTGATTACATTTTACACTGAAGTAGTTGTCCACATTGGGTTTTCCATGTGTTGGCTACCTGTGTTCTTTGTTATAATTCCAGATGCACTGCACACTTCCAACTATGCTCAAATTCAGATGAAATTTCTTCTTGTTAGTTGTGAGTCTTCTGATTAGGTCTCTTCTTCACTCTTTCCTCTTCCTATTTGTTGGGAATGTAAGATTTGTTATCCCTTCTTTTTTTTTGGTTGCTAAAGTGAGGTAATTTAAGATTTGTTGTCCTTGCAATTACAAAACATAGTTATTCCTTCCGTTCTTGAATATTTTCTCAAGTGTCTGCCTTGGTCCTTTTTTTAATTATTTAAAGATTTCTCTTCTAGTATCGCATATTAATTAATTAATAGAATTGTTACTTTGTCAAAAAAATAAAAAAATAATCTTGTTCTCTTCCTTGTACAAAATTCTGTATTCGTCCTGCATTCAGAAAACTGCCTTTTGCATTTGTGATTCTTGTATGTCAACATAAGCATATATACTTATGCTAATCATGCTTAATTATCTTGATTGAAGGCTATCGCTGGAGAAGCAGGGGTGCCTTTCTTCTATAAGGCAGGCTCTGAATTTGAAGAAATGTATGTCTACTACTCATGGATAAAATTAAGATTTGTGATCTCCCCTTACTTTCTTGAATGAAGTTTAATTTCTTCTCATGGATAGCAAGTTGCTTGGTGCTTAAAAATTTACTCTAGTCAGTTTTTGTCCATTATATGTACAAATCTTCAGTGATTTGCTCCCATCATCTAGGAAACTGGATGATAACTCTCATTGATATCACAACTTTTTCATGTTAACTCTTAACTGTGAAGAGAGGATTGGTAATGTCTGCACAGGCCTATGCATGTCACGGTGTCTAAATTTGGTCAATGGAGGTCTCAATAGCTATATAGGGTAGATCTTCTTTTCGTGCACATGTGACAAGGTGGATTTTATTGATTTATTCCAGCTCTAAGATGGTACTGGATTATGTACAAAATTACAGTTAGCAACAACTCTTTCCAAATCTAAATACTTATGAAGCTGAGGAAGTCGAGTAAAGTGTCTACTTCATGGATGTCAACCATTTTGTGCCAGATGGCTGTCTAGAGAGTAAATTTGTATTTTAATCTGAAGATAGTGTTGGTGTTGCCCTAAAATATCCTGTGATTCCTTTCCCTCCAAAGTATCCTAGCAAATGCATACAGGAATGGTGTTCTAGGCAGCTTTAGCTTCCTTGCACCCCCCCCCACCCCCCCACACACAAAAAAAAAAAAAAAGAATTTCCTTGTCAAGGCTACCCCTGCTCCAGCATTCTAGCAGCTTCTTGGTTTCTTTGGCACGACCCACTTTACCAACAAAAGGAGTCAAAACTGTGCCAGAGTTGACTTGTGAAGTTGCAATGCAAAAATAAGTGAATAACATCTTCAGTTTCCTTTTCACATTAGGGGCATCCAATACAACCGAGCAAGTCTCTTTGCGGTAACTATGCTGGGTCAAGCATGATCCAGGTGCTGCCGGCCAACTGAAGCAAGCAATGCTGTAGGAGGCTTTAACTTACCATATGGTTCTTCCATGGCCAGGGAACTTGAGGACCGTTTTTATGGGATAGTCTTGTACCATGATTTTACTGTGAAAGTCCATCCTTCTGTTCCTTTTAGAGGATACTGTCTGTTTCGTGCACATGTGATTTTTAAATGCTTGATTTTTTTTTTTTGTGTGGATTTGGGCAAATTTTCCTGTCTTTTCAAGATCTTACTTTGGTTAACCTTATGACCTAATTAACTTGCCTGGGAAATTTTACATTCTTTCAGGTTTGTGGGAGTTGGTGCTCGACGTGTTAGATCTTTGTTTCAAGCTGCTAAGAAGAAGGTTGATTGACTATACGCCACTTACTTATTGTGGTTTCTAGAGAAGATCACTTTTAACTATCAGATGTAAAATCATGTGAAATGTACTAGGTAGACTCTGGGCTGAAAATTTTCAGTCAATGCTGAGCTATGGTTGAAAAGATCTCACTTGAGCTTAAGTGGTCTGGCTGTGACACAATGTGTTTTCTGAGTGCATAGAGAACCAACTTGCATGTATCATAACGTATTCATGCCTACTAATCTCTCAAATAAATTTTGGTTTGAGTTACATAGTAATGAAAGAAGTGGGTGGAGATCACTCATAATTGGTTATGAAAGTTTCCTTTATGGCTTTGTGAAACTGCAGTCTCTTTAATACTTTCATGTCTGTAATCATTTGGCATACTTTCTATTTGGGCCGTCCATAAGAATGCGCTTTCATCAATGGGTTAAAGGAATTTTCATCATTCTTAAACCAAGAGTTTGGAGGGAACAAGGGATTCAACTAATGTGAGAGGGGTTTTTGTGGTAACTCCAAACAAACCAGTTGTTAGAAATTCTGTTTATTAATATTAGGCCTTGATGTACTAGGAAAGTAACTTTCTGGTTTTCTTGGAACTAGTAAAACTTGATAAGGGGCATGATGCCCTAGCATCTGCTTTGAATTTATGTTGTCGTCAAACTTGTTATTCCTGCCCGAAATGCTAAAATAAATAGAACTCCCAATTTTGCTAAAGCTGTTAAAACCTAATCATAAGTCCCCTTTCAGCTCCATGTGTCTCTATCATGTGAGATAATCTGCTTTGTCCGTTCCTTGTCCTTGTACTTGGAATAGGAAGGGATTTGATGTCCGTTTCCCTTTCTGAAGAAGCTCAATCAGTTTCTTGGAACTGCTATCTAATTTTCATGTGTCTTCTCTTTTTTAGGCTCCATGCATCATATTTATTGATGAAATTGATGCTGTTGGATCAACTCGAAAGCAGTGGGAAGGTCATACTAAGAAAACACTGCATCAGTTACTTGTTGAGATGGATGGTTTTGAGCAAAATGAGGTAAATGGCTTGAAGTTAAAGTATCTAGATCATGATTCCTCTCTGAACTTGAAACTGGAGTGTATATTTGACTTATGCAGGGAATAATATTGATGGCTGCGACCAACTTGCCTGATATACTTGATCCTGCCTTGACAAGACCCGGTAGATTTGATAGGCATGTAAGTGTTTTGGAGCTTTTCCAGCCTGTTTGATTGCTTTTCTACTTCCAAACTTAAAATGTTTTTTTGAAGGAATAAATTTGGGGTCTTCAGTAGTTTTCTCCACTGTGTTAACGAGAGTATTTTGAAGGCACTAATTGGAGTATTTTTTTCTTCTTTAACACTTGTCTGCTGACAAGTAGACCGGTTGCTTATCATGAATTTATTTACCTGAGAAAGTTGTGTCACACTATCCTACTGATTTAACCTTTTTTCAAATTGACTAACTTCACGCTGATAGTTGTGCATGGGGTGGTGTCGTGCAGCTTCGTCACACTAAAGCTATGCCTTAAGTTTGAATGTCCATTAACAACTCCATGAATTACATTTGGAAATCGGAACAAGAGCAAATTTCAAGGGAGCATTTTTTGTCGTGAAATTATACAGTATATACTAAATTTGAGTTAATACATTTCATTATCCTGAGATGTCAGACTAAGACAGAATTTTGTTGGAGGACTTTTGATCCTTCTGCTTTTGGAAAACACATTGTAAGCTATGAATGTGAGGAATAGTTAAATTGCTCTTTTCTTATATAATAATGGTCCATCATCAGGCTGTTAACATCAAACCTACATTTTCTAGATTGTAGTTCCAAACCCAGATGTGCGGGGCCGTCAAGAGATCTTAGAGCTTTATTTGCAAGACAAACCAGTTGGTGATGATGTCGATGTGAAAGCGATTGCTCGTGGAACACCAGGATTCAATGGA
The DNA here is from genome assembly GCF_000393655.2 of Nicotiana sylvestris. Taxonomy (NCBI): domain Eukaryota; kingdom Viridiplantae; phylum Streptophyta; class Magnoliopsida; order Solanales; family Solanaceae; genus Nicotiana; species Nicotiana sylvestris. The sequence goes on along the minus strand of NC_091059.1, from coordinate 143,230,264 downwards.
GCAGGTATGTACACTGCTCATTTTACTTTATGTTCATTTTCTTTTGCTTAAGTTTCCCATTTAATCTGAATCGTTTTTATCCTAAAATTGGTGTCTAATGAGATGTTATACTACCTTCTCAAGCTTGAAATGGAGGATCCTCATAACGTGGACTCTATCTATGATCTTTTAAATATATAGCAAAAGAAGATTGGATTTGTGAAGATGGCTATATCATATATCCAATCGGCTGGACATGGTTTACTCTTCAAGATAACTCTGGACGAGTGAAAGGAAAGTTAATGGATATGCGCGATCCACAAAAGCAAATATTATGCAAGTTCATGGGCCAATTACATGAATAAAGCCCTAACTTATTCTCCCTCCAGTCCAACTTATGTGACATAGTTTGAGTTAGCATGAAGTTTAAGAAAGAAATGAAAACTTATGAAATTTGTGGTTAAAAACATGCCCCAGCATTTGTGTGCTTATAACTTTTGAAACTTGTGGAATTAAACACGCCATGGTTATAAAAATTTTCATTAAGGGTACAACGGGAAGTGTAAAGTTAATTATTTCAAATTTAGTGTGTCATTCTTTTTGGAATGGCCTAAAAAGGAAAGCGTGTCACATAAACTAGAATAGAGGGTGTAACTATTTTTTCAGATTACTGAACTAGATTACATTTTGAACAAAGATCTTGTATTATTGTATCCATTGCTTTGTGCGTTATCTCTTCCTTGGGATAGCAGTTCTCTATGAACTTCTTTTAGTATTCAACATTTGACTAATGTCTGAGATTTCTCCTAGATACATCATTCCACTGTTAATTATAAATGGAATAGTGATGTCATTGATACATCATTTTCCCTAATAATGGCATACAAGAAACACCTATTTATAGGTGTCAAATCCAAGACTCATATGATATTTGTTCCATATGGGACGATATCTAACTAATAGTATAACTCTTTTAACAGTGGTGGAGCCACCTTATAGGAAGGGGTGTCAAACGGTACCCCTTCGCAGAAAAATACATTGTGTAGGTAGGTAAAAAGAAAATTTTATATGTATATATACTATGTATTGACTCCCCTTAATTTTCTGATATGTTTACTTTTGTATATTTTGACACCCCTTAATGAAAATTCTGGCTCCGCCACTGTCTTTTAAGATTACACTTAATATTGAACTTACATTCTAATTCCTTTCTAGGAACACTGTTGATCTGGATATATTATTCTATCATTTCTGTTTGAAACAGATTTGGCAAACCTTGTGAATATTGCTGCCATTAAGGCTGCTGTTGAAGGTGCTGAGAAGCTAAATGCATCACAGTTGGAGTTTGCAAAAGATAGAATAATAATGGGAACAGAACGCAAAACCATGTTCCTGTCAGAAGATTCAAAGAAGGTATTCTGCTTTGTTATGAAAACTATGTTCACACTTGGATCCTGTACCCTGCTCTTGCAAGTTTGATTTGATTTAACATCAGGCATTGAATTTTTGTATCTATGTCATTGTTTGATTTTACATGTTTACGAACTGGCAAAATTATTTAGAATGAAAGAACTTATTTGGCCTCAAAACATCAAGCTGTGTATTTTATGAATGCCGTGTAGATTCTAGGTCAACCCCTTGTATAGTGAATGAAACGAATGTCAGAATGTTGCCATAGTGTACCAACAACTTGTTTTCCACCTGTTCATGATTTATGGTGGCAATATTATGATATCCAGGCATGCTAACCATTGTGGTAAATATATTCTTTTTCAGCTAACTGCATATCACGAGAGTGGCCATGCAATTGTTGCCTTGAATACTGAAGGTGCACATCCAATCCATAAAGCTACAATCATGCCACGTGGATCTGCTTTGGGAATGGTTACACAGCTTCCTTCAAATGATGAGACATCAATCAGCAAAAAGCAGTTGTTAGCACGGCTTGATGTTTGTATGGGAGGAAGAGTAGCTGAGGAGCTGATCTTTGGTCAAGACAATGTAACTACCGGGGCTACTAGTGACCTTCACACAGCTACAGAACTTGCTCAATACATGGTACAATTTCGCTACTTAGTAACATCTGTTATAGTGAAAGAAATAGCCAATACATGTAGTAGAATACTTCTTCTCTCTTCCCTGTCTATTTCTCTAGCTTACTTAACAAGAATTATTTTTCAGACACCTTCAAGACTACATACGGTTTAAAAGTACATAGATCATCATGAATTATAAATATTAGCTATGATAAGAAGTTGTTTCCTTGTTTCTTTTTTACTTATCAACAGTTATTTACACTCCTATACATTTCAATGTATGCATGCAGATCAAAATATAATGTTCTTACTGACTGCATGATATTCCTTTTAAGTGCTCATTTGGCTTTTAGCTGCATTGATATGCCAGAATTTGTTAACCGAGGTAAAGTTGCTGTCATGTGACCACGCGGTCACGGGCCCTATTGCAGAAATGTAGGGTAAGGCTCCGTATGATAGACCCTTGTGGTCCGGCCCTTCCCCTGACCCCGCGCATAGCGGGATTATTACTGGGTTGATGTTGTTGAGAAAGTATTGTTTTCTCATCAACATTATGAGACTTGAGTTTCTGCTTCAGAAATAGTGAAATTGTACAGGGCAGTGCTTATTCCATTTTTGATTTCTCGCCGGTAACTGCAGAATGAAAGTTGATATTTATGTGAACATCAAAGAGGAATGACCGTTGTATTGCAGGTTTCCTAAGAAATTACCTAAACGATAATAGGGTGTTGGGAAGAAAAGATTGTCCTATGCAAAATTATCAGACAGATCAACTAAATCTGTGCACTAAAATAACATAAAGATAACAAGGTTGGGATCTCACTCATAGAAGACAATTGAATGACTGGGAGATAACAAGATTAGCTGATCTTTACAAGGAGCTGGAAGCATTTAAAGGAACACAGGAAGGGGTGGATTCACTTTGGTGGCAGACGCACAATAGTGGGGTCTATATGGTGAAGGATGCATATAAGATTTTGAATCAAAATGATCTTCAGATTGGCCATGGAAGCATATATGGAGAATAAAGGTTCCCTATAAGGTAGCATGTTTCTCCTAGCTACTAGCAAAGGAGGCTGTCTTAACACAGGATAATCTCATAAAGAGAGGAATCTCTTTGTGTTCAAGATGTTATCTATGTGGGGAAAATGCTGAGACGGTTAGCCATTTATTCCTACAATGCAAGATAACAGACCATCTGTGGAAAATTTTTATTAGTCTCAGGGGTATTTTTTGGACAATGCCATACAGGATTAATGAAGTTCTTTTTAGTTGGGAGGAAGCGGGAGTTCAAGCGAATAACAGAGACAGATGGAGGATGGTCCCAGCATGTATCTGGTGGTTTGGAAGGAAAGGAATGCTAGATGTTTTGAAGACAGAAGCAAGTCAGTGCAGAAGATCAAACTTAATTGTATTCTTCTATTTTGTTTTTGGTGTAAACAGATCTACACGGAAGTTACTATGTCAATGGTAGACATACTAGGATCTTGCTAGGATAGCACATCGGTTCTTCTGGTAGTAATCTACATGTAAATTGGGTTTCCAGTCCAACCTTTGTACTGTTTTTATTAATATATACAAAAGTTAACAATTCAAAAAAAAAAAATAGCATAAAGATCAACTAAATCCGTGCTTTTTGAGGCTATGCTGGGCACAGAAAATTGAGTCTGCCGATCTGAAGCTTCAATGTTCTGAAGTCATTTTGCTTCCTTAGTTTGCCCTCGAACTTTTCTCAACCCAAAGGCACAAGTGCCTTGGAAAATAGAAATAGAGAAAATAGGATCACCTTTAGTTCCTTTTCCTCCATCTACTACTATTTGTCAATGCAAGTAAAAATTAGCAGTTCTCTAATCGAGGCATAGCCGAACATGATGGAAACAGAAAAGAGAAAACAAACATAACCTCTCATTATCTGTGCCGGCAGTATTTGGCAATCTCTAGACATGAGTCAGAAACAACTTAGGTTTTCCCCCATATGATTTGCTGCAAGAGTAGCTTCCCACAGGCAAAAGCTGGAAGATTTCTCTCCAGATCTGCTTCATAGGAAGAGTCAAAAGAGTCGGTCTGATATTGTTGTTTCTTCATTTTCTTTGTCTGTGTTATGTATACTATAAGCTGTGAGTAACGTTATTACTCATTTGTTAGAATGAGCTTTCTGTTACACGGGTATGACAGTGTCACATTCTTCTGTAGGTATCGTCCTGTGGGATGAGTGATGCAATTGGACCTGTTCACATCAAAGAGCGGCCAAGTGCTGAAATGCAATCACGTATTGACGCGGAGGTATGTGCTTAGCCCGACAGTTTTTTTTTTAACTTTTTATGTTCTTACCTTTTGTAACAAGTGGCCTGGTGAAAAATTTCTAGTTCACTATATTGTGTTATCTATAGTTTTTATTTGGGTTGGTAAGCTCTTATAAATTTGTTCGTTTGATGCACAGGTGGTTAAACTTCTAAGAGAAGCTTATGATCGTGTAAAGGCCCTCCTAAAGAAGGTTTGTCTTACATATCTTAATGAATGATCATAGAGCAATACTACCTTCCATCCTTTTACAACCATCTTCTTGCTCAGTATTTGATAGTATCTTTCCTTCCATCCTTTTACAACCATCGTCTTGCTCAGTATTTGATAGTATCTTTAGAAATCCAAGTAGATGCATAGGTTTAAGTACTTCAGAGTGTATGATAGCGTGCAGACAATCTTAGTCTTTTCAATGGGTTGACATTATTTTGGTCTCTCAAGACTCTGGCAACTTCCTATGGAGAAGGTGAATTATGAAGTACAATATAGGTAACGAATGACTCATTACTCTTGAATAACAATTTCCATGCAAGGTTGTTTCGCCTAAAGCTAATGAGGGCAGGTGGAAAAATCAATCCCCAATTACATGGAACCGTTTTCAACATACAGGAAAATACTTAATTTCCTATTTAGATAAATAGAAGTAACGGAACATTTATCTCAGCCTATGTTGCTCGGATTCATTGATTACTGCCCGTGTCGGCATGACAAGACACCAGCAGGTATGGGATTCGCACCAACATTCGGTGGATATTTATGAGACAATTCTTTTTCTATTTTGAGATGCCCCTAAATGATTGACATACTTCTGGAATTAACATACTCTATATGACAAAGTTTCAAGCAAATTTATTTAACATTAACAGTTCGTTACTTTCTTTTGAGAAGGAACATCAACGATTCATAACTATAAAAAACAACCAAAAAAGAAAATGTGATCCAGACTCAACTGTTGAAAGTTGCGTAAAATATTATTAATGTAGAAGTATGTGAAACATTTTGGAACATCTTAAATTGAAAATTGATAGAGCAAGTAGGGGACATATTGTAAAGAAATAGTAAAAGGAAAATTTTTGCCTTACAACTTTCAGATTTTAAGTTTGTACCTAATTCCTAACACTTTGAAGGTACGGCAACTATCAGACATTACTTTTATGATTCATTCAGACAAAATAATTACTTTTATTGGATATTGTTGCTCCCTGATGGTTACTATTTGATGCTACTTTTTCTCCTCTTTGCTTATCGCCTTTCTCCCCCCTCCCCCCTCTTTCCTTCTCTTCTTCTCCCCTATTCTTCCTTTTCACCTTTTCTTGAGCCGAGGGTCTTTCAAAACAGCCTCTTCTTCTCCCCTATTCTTCCTTTTCACCTTTTCTTGAGCCGAGGGTCTTTCAAAACAGCTTCTCTACCTCTCCAGGTAGGATAAGGTCTGCGTACTCACTACCCTCCCCAGACCCCACCCGTGGAATTATACTGGTATGTTGTTATAGTATTTATTCAGACAAAATATCTTTATAGATGTGTTAAAAAAGAATTGTATAGATGTGTTAATCGAATCAAGTATTTGGTTTTAAGGAGATTATTTTGCCATTGAAGCATTGTAGCTATATGATTTTTATCCCTAATGGCTGGTATTGTGCCATGTTTATTTAATGAGCAAAAGCAGTGAAAAAGTTTAAGCAGCCCCTCTGCGCCCCATAAATCCTCACTAGTGATTAAAAAGATGCGTCCTCATTACATGAATTTGTTTTAACCGCGCAGCATAGATTGGAAATATTGCTCTAAACTGTGTTTCTTTTATATTGCAGCATGAAAAGGCTCTGCATGCTCTGGCGAATGCACTTCTAGAGTGTGAAACGTTGAGTTCAGAAGAAATAAGGCGAATTCTTCTCCCTTTATCTGAAGAACGGCTCTCTGAACAACAGCAGCAGCCACAAGACGAAGAAGCACTTGCATTGGTTTAGGTGTCGCTTTCTCTTCCATGGGTGATCATCTCAGCTGGTGTAGGGAGCTAATGTACAGTTTATACGAGACACTAGTCTGATTATTTCATCTACAGATCATAAAATTTCTTTTTCCTCACTGTTGTAACATATTTATAGGACTTTCATTTCCTGGCAGCAGACAGAACAGGTAGCTTCAGTAGAGTATTGTAAGCCTTGGTAGGAATTCAGGATTTCTTTTTCCGTTTTTCTTTTTCAGCCACTTTAAAATTAAAAATACCCTGTATTGGGTAAAATTTTGCATGTAAACTGGGGAATTGTATATCAATTTTTTGAAAATAAGATGTCCTATTTTAACATCATACTTTACTAACTCTCTGCTTCTTTCAGAGAAATGTCATTCCCAATGTAACTTTGCAGGAAAAATAATAAAGATGAAGGATAAAGAGGAAGAAAAAAAGATGACAGACTAGCTACTTTGAGTTGTTCTTGGATCCTGATACTTCTGGAGATTGATTTACTCAGCTATTTTGCATCGTTAGTTACTACTCAAATTGATATTCAAGGCAAGGGCCAAACACAATGTTCCGGTAACCCATACACTAGTATAAATAAGACATCGTATTATTCAACATCAAATCCAAGTGAGTATAATATAGTAATATACGAGCTCTCGAAATCTTGTCAATAAGCACATGTAAAATCAGCAAATTTACGAGAAATTAGCGGCAAAACTTGTAAACCTTCTGTATATCCTCGTGTTGTATGACTGTCCAAGAGCAGTTGGCGAAGTTTATATGAGATGGGAGTAATGCATAGAATTCCCTCGAACGATTAACTCAAGCCTGACCAACAAGAACATCCTTATAGGGAGTTGGGGCAACAGTAGTTGATGTTGTTCCCTCCTCGGGTGAGTTTCTCCTTCTCCTTTGCTCTTCTATAATTAGTGGCATTTGCCCTTCTCTTTCTTGCATTAGTCGTTCCTGTGCTCCGCCTCGTAGCTTCTCTAGCCTCAATCCACTCATTTGTTGCATCTTGAACACTTTTACCACGTTCATTAGTCCTCCAATGAGAAGCAATAGGCTCCCAAACATTCCCAACCACACCCACTCTTCACTCTGCATCATTTCAGAATTACTCAATTACTTAATCAAACTATGCAAAAGGCAGTGCAACAGATTCTAGTACCCGTAAGCATTCAAACAGTGTTAATATGTAAAAGCCTATAAATAGTAGGTGACAAACCGAGTAAAAAAGGAAATCAACCAATAAGAATGCCTTACACACAAGTTGGATTGGCTAAATGAAGTGTCTGTATGACGTCGTTCAATACGCACTATATTTCGCCAATCAGACTATTGCTATATAAATAACATTCCAGGTTAAAGATGACTTGTGGAAAGTTTCCAAAAATGAGGTTTTCCTCTCCTTCCTTTCTTTTTGATGCTTGGTTGACAAGGTCAGGCAGTTTCTCGCTATGCACATCTGATATTCTAATTAAATTACTTCCTTATTCTTAATTAAACCATTTCCTCCACTTTCTCAACTGAAAGATAGAGATCATGCTCTCCAAATGAGCAACTGTAAATGAGTGTCTTTACAATCAAGAGAACTAACTAAAGAAATATAGCGTTCTTCTCAAGAGAGCTTTCTGCGGGAAAACTTGCAATTATAGTTCAGGGAGATGTGGGACTCAACCTTACCTTATGTGTATTTGGCCAACAAATGTCCTCTTTCTTTCTACAAGTTTATACTTTAAGGGGTCGTTTGGTTGGATGTTATCTCAAAATTAATTATCCCGGGATTCTTATCCCACCCTCCCATAGGTATAAAATTAACACTACATTAGTTATACCATCCCAACCAAACGTGGGATAAACTCATCTCAAATTTAATCCCGAAATTAATTATCTCTTATCCACGTACCAAACGAGCCCTAAGATCATAGGTGATACGATCATATAGGTAGTATGAGACTATGAGCGAGTTAAACACTACATCCATAAAAAGATTTTCCATATCGATAATTTGTAAGATGTTGGATTACTTACTAACAATTTCAAGCCATGGTGGACATGTCCTGATTGCTCTCTCCAATTGAGGAGTGCTCCTACTAGAAACAGTAAACTGCCCAACAAGAAAGGAATGTTGACGCTTTGTTGCAAGATTTGAACATGTCCATCTGCTCTTTCATAAATCTGACACGAGTTATGAATTGAACCAAGCAGCCACAGAGCAGGGCCAGCAATAAGTAGATTCACAGCTTGCTTCTCCACTTTGTAATTGTCATACCCCTTTTCTGCCTACATTAATTTTATAAAACATAATACATCAGATAAAGAATTCAGGAAAAACAGTACACTCATGAAACTACATATATATCCAAAATTTAAAATTTAGCCAGCAATGCTTAGAAAGGATGCCTTGGCGTAACGGGTAAAGTTGCTTGGCGTGACCAGAAGGTCACGGGTTCGAGCCGTGAAAATAGCTTCTTGCAGAGTCAGAATTTTCCCCAAGGAGTGTCAAAATATAAATAAGCAAGCATATGAAAAAATTAAGGGGAGTCAACACATAGTATATATACGTAAAAATAAAATATTTAACCTATTTACGCGGTATGATTTTCGAACGAAGGGGGTGTCAATTGACTCCCCATGCCAATGAGTGGCATTGGCACCGCCACTGGGTAAGGGCCACTGGGTAAGGGTGGGTACAATAGCCCGGCCCTCCCCACCCGCGGATAGCGGGAGCTTAGTGCACCGTGCTTCCCTCTTTTTAGCCGCAATATGCTTAATCACTATGCAATTTAAGAGTTTACGCTCTATGCGCTAACAATATAAAACATACTACACACTTAGGTTACTTCATAGATATTATAGGTAAATCAATATGATAAAAATGGTAACTACCTTGTTATCACGGGTCACATACACCGATAGTAAAAGGAATTTTTACACTGAATTTATATAGTTTAAATCCATATTTTTAATACACAAAGTAAAGCAGAAAGAAAATAAATAAAGGACTTACCTTAGTGAAGAGAAAAAGAATTCCTAAGAAGTAAAGAAGAGTTCCCAAGGATTGAACTACAGGTACAGCAAACTCAACAAGGGCAAGCTGCGGGTCAAATCCGAGCAACAGAAATCTATAGTCAATAGCAGCAAGATGAGCCATAAGATCATGCACATTCACTACAATGATCTCTCCCAACGCTAATAGCAACAGAACCAAACCGGACAAGGGTTCTTTGGAAAACTGAGCCGCGAACCCACCTACGAGCAAAATCGTAGAGAACATGTATAGACCCGCGTTGATGTACTCGAATCTGTTTCGGGTCAACCTTGGCCCGTACATTCGGATCTCGCGTGCTGATGCTAGTTTCACCATTATTGTTGAAAAAGAAGACGAAATGATGATCTCTCTACAGTTAAGAAAGCTAGTAAGTAATTGATGAGGGAGAGAAGATGGAGATGTAGGAAGCGGGGAGTGTGGCCTCTATTCTGGTCAGGGGGTTACGTGTCCTTCTGCATGCAGTTGCATGAAGCAGTCAACGGAAACAATTGGTTGACACGTGTTGATAGAGCAACCCCTGTGTGTTTTTTCCTTTCATGGACATATTTAGGTATCCAATTTGAGATTGAGAAATAATATTGGTATTGTTGTATAGACATATTTAGGTGTAGTAGTTTTAGTGTACGTACGTGTTTTTATATTTATTAATAAAAAGTGTATAAAATTTAAAATAAGAATAAATTATGTGTAATAACAGTTAACATCGAGATAAATGTAATATTCATATAATTAAGAGTAAGGAAAAGGGGTATTATTACTTTTAGCCCACGTCACAAACTATTTATATTCGGTAACTGGAAAAGTGTATAAAATTTATATAATTTTTGTATATAACATATAGAATGTATATATATACAAAGAATATATTTTTCGTGTCATGACCTAAACCGATGGGCCGCGACGGGCACCCAGTACCTTACTCAACCGAGTACCAACATAACGTATCTTTTTATGTCATACTATCATAGAATACTGAGCCGGAAGGCTGCCGTGAGATAAGTAGAATACAACACGTGATACCAACTTATACATAAGAAGTACGGGCCTATAAGACCAAAATAACCACTCGTATACTGAACATAGGCCGACAAGGCCGTACAATCTTTTACGTACATGACATCTGTCTACAAGCCTCTAAGAATACATAATTTTCATAAAGGTCGGGACAGAGTCCCGCCATACCAAACAGTACACGTCTAAATCATACTAACCAAACAAGCAACTCCGAAGCAAATGGAGCGCACCAACATCTTCCGCTGAGCTGATAGCCTACTTGGAGAGCTCTCAACCTTTCTATCGGAACCTGCGGGTATGAAACGCAGCGTCCCAGGAAAAAGGGACGTAAGTACGAATAATGTACCGAGTATGTAAGGCACATAAATAAGTACATAACAGACATGGAAGAAATATAGAGTAAATGACTCAACCTGTAAGTCTGAATAACTTTGTAATTCATGAAATAATTATAGTGTCATGCATATGCATATGAATGTCATGTCGTACATAGGTACATGTGTTCATAACATCATCAAGCTTCTGAGGGCATCCCATCATATCATCTTGGCCACTATGAGCAAAATCATCAACGTATACCAGCTGATCAGGTGGTGGTGCGTGTATGACACCGTAACATTTTTCCCATATCCCATATACATATAATATACATATATACGCGTATATAACGTCTTCTGGTCATGGGTCAATGTGCATGTATAAATGCATGAAATGCATATGAAATACGTTAATAAAATCTCTTGGTACGTCATAAGACCATTATGCCTTTGATTAATATCATGAAATAAACTTTACCAACTTACATATTTTTGAGACCCATGAACAAATGATAGAATAATATGACACATGGAAATTCAAAAACATAGACACCTCTAATACTTCTATGAATAGAATCATTTATGAAAGTTGTGCATTTTCTCATTTCGTTCATATCGTATAGATCATGCCAAAAGAAAAAAGAGATAGCCTTAACATACCTGAACCGATTCTCTTTTGCAAAAACATGTAACGACGAATCGAAGTAGGAAAAAAATTCGTATGATATTCTTGAGAAATATTATACCGTGCTTCCTTAGAATTGCATCTTTCGCATAATCAGATCTTGTATGAATTTTTCCAAAGCAAATTTCATGTTCCATCTCTTGCGTTCTTGGTCACTACTGGATTTGGTCTTGATTACAAGACATCATCTTTTGGCTTGGAAGAATCATTAATTTGGAGTGCTTTTTGATGCATAACTCAACTATCCAACTTTCATGATTGGAAAATACACTTATTTCCAATAGTTGGTCTAGCAAAATGAATCTTATATTCAAGTTTTGGTTATATTATGCCACCACCTACTTAGGCTATGAATTGGTGGCAATGTGCTGCCATGTTTACATATCCCCACGTGGATATTGTCCTCTCAATAATTATCCAACAATTTCACTTAAATATTTATTTACAAATTCAATAATTAACCAATTACCCACATAATTAAGAATTATCTCACTTTACTTAAAATACTACTCACTTTTAACACTCTATACACCTTACTATCATGGCCATGTGGTACCTTGTATGGTACTAGTCCATAAATACCGGGTATTTTAGCTCGGGCCGTATTTTATCCTAAAATGCCAAATTTCAATGGAATTCATCTCCTTCGATTTGCTTACCCTCTCACCTTCACGAATTTACTCATCACTTGTTTGAAATAGTATAATCATTATAATCTCTAAATAATCTTTTCCTTGGACTGATGTCAATTACCTTATGACAAATTCAACGTACAATACTACAGGGTGCAACATCGTCGTAATTTAATACTGCGAAGTGTAACATTATCGTAATGTAATACTGCAAGGCATAACATCATCGTAATATAATACATTAAGGCGTAACATCATCGTAATATAATACTGCGAGACGTAATATCGACGTAATATTGCGGGGCGTAATATCATTCCCCCCTTTAGAACATTCGTCCTCAAATGTTGACTGATGCTCTTATCATTTTCATAACTTATAGCTCTTGTGAATACCTTAATGCTCCACTTGCCATTTAGGTAATTGTTCTATGAAATCCAAAGGCCAAGGTATTTCCCCCTTTAGGCCTCTTTCTCACTCCACGACTTGTGGCAGAATCTTTCCAATCCCGTAACTATTACTACATTCTTTCATGCAGACTGTACGACTCTAACCTTGTAAGTACGCCTATGCAATCCTCTCTCCTTTTTACTCCAGCTTTTAGCCAATCTTTAGACCTCACTTTGTGAACATATACAGAGCTTGATAAGATGTCCCTCTGGGCATCTATAAGTATACTGACGTTATTTGCTCGATACTTTGTCGAATTTACGAATATTGATTTATCTTATTTCATAGACTCGATTATCCATTTGTATGACTTTACTGCATCTAAGTAGGTTAGTATACCATCTCTCTTACTTCAATTTGTCGTTACTGAGGTCTGCTACCAAGCCCCAGGTTACTCTCGTTGCTTATCCTATATGTACAAATCTAAGTCATTTAATGCTTCTTCCTTACCGTTTATCTTAAGAATGATTACCTAATCTCATCTCATACTTTGTGACTTTTGTCCATCCATTATGATTTGCCGCAATATTGACCTACAATATATCACTGATACCTTGAAACTTCTTACATAAAACCTTGTCACTAGGGCTTACATTGCATCGAGGAATATTTGAAGTGATTTCCATAATCGTATTTCATAGTACCTTGATATGATTCACCTTATGGGGCTATTCTAATATCATACCGTCCACGAAATCTTTTCTCCTTCTCCTTTTTTTTCCATCAAATTATTATTCAATCGAAGGCCCAAACGTCATCCTTTATCTCACACAATTACACCCTTATTCTACTACCAGGGCAACATTCCATTTCTTATAAATGCTACTAGTCTTAGAGTCCTTGGGTTCATTCAGGCTATACTGAGCTTTGTATAACTTAGAGAAACCACTAGCTCTCTTGTTTTCATGTGCTTAATCTCGAGGACTTATCCATTTTTGTCAACTTTTCATTTGCTTTTTCTTATCCTTACTCCTATTTTCCTAAAACCTTGTTGATCTACCATATTTTAGCTTGTGTCTGATCCCTTTATGCTTTTCTGAAACATTGAGTGAGACATCACATCATCTCAAACTCTTCTTTATTCTTTTAACTAGACCTTTCGGTACTTAGAAACCATAGGCTGGAAGATATGCCACTGATGACGCTGCTATCATTCCTGGATACTGAATCCCAGCGCTTCTAGTCTTTTACCTGAAGTATGGACCACTCTCATCCTTCTATACTTGAGTTTTTCGTACGTTGTTTACCTTTACCTTACTTACTTTTAAAATATCACCTCACATTCTTCTATCTCTCTTTCATAACCTCTCTCCCACAAAGGTATAAATCACATCCACCATTTGAAGCTCTATTATAATACTTGCACCTCTGGTGCCTATACAGTCCGATGTGAGCTTCGTACTGACATCTTATGAGGCTGGTACTACCGGATTTATCGTAGGGCCATTATAGAATATGGTTGTTATACTATCCCTTTGGTACCTCTGATATTAAGAGTGACCCTGTAATGTGCTCAATTACGATTTCTATACTTTTCTGGGTCTAATAATCAGATTCCTGATTTACCTCGTTGATGTAACTCTTTAGTTTCCTCCTCCTTCTGATCAGCCTTTATGTAGGCTTACGCTATCTCCTGATCTGCAGTTCATGGTATTAGTTATTACTTTAGTCTTTCATAGACGCTATGTAATATCCGTGATACCATCATCTAACAATTCAATCCCTTGTCTATGACCCGAACTCAATTCTTTCTTTTAACTTATACCAGAGTCTCCTACGACCGTATTATTGTCAACATAGATGCTGCATAGATAATACTCCAAACACTTATGTGTGTTCATAATGTAACTAACTCTAGATTATTGATCGAATAATTCCCTCTTTTCCTTTTCAGCTTTCTTTAAATGTAAGCAATTACTTTTCTTGGTCGTTTTGCCACTTGTTGCGTACATACTTAACTTATCTTAGTGCCCATACATATTGGAATTCCATACAACTCATATCATCTTGAATATCACTTTTGATTACTTCCCGTCCATTAGCCGCGGTAGGTGTCACTTCCTTATGGAATGCATACAATATTATTGTGAGATTGTTATTATAAGATCACTTCCTCTTTCGGTCACTAAGCTTAGGTTGACACCTTCCTCCTTACTTCCTCAGCTAGTCTTTCATTGTAGTGCTTAAGGAGGACTCTCTGACTCTTGTAATGTTGCGAGCTCGTTATATTGTATACCCTAAGAAGTTTTCGATGTTCTTACTCGCCTATAAATGTCCGTAGTTACTTATCTCCACGCCCATGTGCTTGTAGGGTTACTTCTGAACTAATATTCAATTGACTTCCCAGTGGTACTATCTTTTATTTCCGTAGCACTCATACGGTACCTTTAACTACCCCAACTCCTATCTGAATATTTCTCAAGTATTACAAGGACATTACTGCGAGGCTGAATTCACTATATTGAGTTTTACTATCTTTAGCTTGCACAATCTACTAACTCATATTTGACCTCCTATTTAGCCATAACTAGGCTCTTCTCGAATCAGTTACTAACTACTCGTTAGCCCATTATCATATCAATATTCCGCTTAATCTTTCTTGGGTTATTTCCTTGTCTTAACTTACATCTCGCCTCGACTCCTTATTCATGAATAACATCCCGGGATGGAACCCCTTACTTCCTTTCCTTGGCGTCGTGCTTGCTTAATGTTCTGGAATCGTAGCATATATGTAGGCTTGGGATAATTGCAATCTCATTCCTTTTTCATTTTTTTTTGCATTCTTCCTTTACCATTCTATAATTACTAGAACCACTTAATTCTGGCTTAACGCCACATCATTCCATATTCCCCCATTTTGGGGAGTACTAAGAGTTGGAGCTACGATGACCTATCTATAGATGTTTTACCTCTTCATCTTTGGCATCCTTTCACATCATCGATGACCCTTACTTGCCTTGCGGTAATCCTCCCGTACCAAGGATAGTAAAATTCTACTGATGAGGGTCACACTTAGTATAACTGGCACATACACTCCCTTAAGCTGAACTTTGCTCACATTTCTTGCTTTAGGGAAGCGTTTTCCTGAATGACCATTCTCTAAATTTCTTATGAATCTTTTTTTGTCGTCTATTCTATTATTGCCGGAGCAAAATATGAAATTCTTATGATGCTGACTATTATCAATCACTTAGTCTATAATTCATGTTTAGTTTATCTTGTTCACAAATCCATACTGGTTCTATTACTCTGGGGTCTAACTTTTCCTCTTGGTAATCGCACTAGAGTTACGAACTTATTTCTCGAAATGAGGACATGACTGTATAGCCTATACTCTTTTGTTGTCCTAAGGCCTTTCACCTCTTGTCTCTTCCTTCACTTGATTATAGATTTTGTAATACTGTTATCTTTTGATCTACCGTTGTCATCCATGTATCACATCTTACTCATAATGCTTCATTAACTCTTTTCTTATTTCCCGCTAACATTTATGCCTATCACTTTATTCTGAAAACTTGAACAAGATATTCCTTTGCTCTTAGCTTCCCTTTGCTCTATCTAGTGGCTTTTCAAGTTGCTTAACATTCTCGCTTTACTAGGGGCGCGAGCTACACTAAGGTAATATTTATCCCTTCAAGGCTTCTAGTGCATGTCTTTGTAGTACTCATATCTGGCTGTACTATTTTAGAGTGTACCATCTGGGTGTCTCACAAGGAGATCTATTAGCACACTTGAAATATCCTACGGAAATATCAACTAACGCAAATAATCCATTCATCATTTTGGGTTACTCTAACCCCAGCCAGATCCTGATATTTGTCCTTCTCTTATACTACTTCTGTTAGCCCCCATTGGGCATAAATGAGATGGGTGTGACCAATTATATATACCTATGTTATTGTTGAAGGTAACTCAAAAGGCTTATATTCCTCTGCATAAATTGTAAATATCGACAATCTTCATTAACTGGGTGCCTCGTACCCTTCTTCACCTTGCTTCTTTTAGTTGCTGAAACTTGTGTCTCCCTCCTTATTCTTTTTTACCGTAAGAGTGGATAGGTATTCTTGCCTTAGGGATTCTTATCAAGAAGCTTACACATCTTAGTATAAACATGACCTGCTCAAGACCTCACATTACTTATTATAAGCATGATGCAAAGTCGAGTTCCTCTGATTCAACTCTTCCATAGCCACATCTCTTACCAACAGTCTTTCTAGATGTAGGTATTGTCGTACTATAAGTAAGATAGAGTTTAGAAAATTGAGTTCTTACAACTGAGCTCTACAACACGATCTAGAGTAAGAAGAAAGAATGACAGTCCTAAATGCCCTGTAGCCTTCTACTTATAAGTGTGGTCCACGACACATCCATAAACAAGACTCTACTAGACACGACTTGTAGACTCCCTAGGACAGAACTACTCTGATATCACTATTGTCACGACCCAAACTGATGGGCCACAACAGGCACTCGGTACCTTACTCAATCGAGTACCAACATAACGTATCTTTTCATGTCATACTATCATAGAATACTGAGCCGGAAGGTTGCCGTGAGATATGTAGAATACAACATGTGATACCAACTTATACATAAGACGTACGGGCCTATAAGACCAAAATAACCACTCGTATATTGAACATAGGTCGACAAGGCCATACAATCTTTTACGTATATGACATCTGTCTACAAGCCTCTAAGAATACATAATTTTTATAAAGGTCGGGACATAGTCCCCCCATACTAAACAGTACATGTCTAAATCATACTAACCAAACAAGCAACTCCAAAGCAAATGGAGCGCACCAACATCTTCCACTGAGCTGATAACCTACTTGGAGGGCTCTCGACCTGTCTATCGGGACTTACGGGCATGAAATACAGCAAAAGGGACGTCAGTACGAATAATGTACTGAGTATGTAAGGCACATAAATAAGTACATAACAGACATGGAAGAAATATAGAGTAAATGACTCAACCTGTAAGTCTGGATAACTTTGTAATTCATGAAATAATTATAGTGTCATGTATATGCATATGAATGTCATATCGTGCATAGGTACATGTGTTCATAACATCATCAAGCCTCTGAGAGCATCCCATCATATCATCTCGGCCACTGTGGGCAAAATCATCAATGTATACCAGCTGATCAGGTGGTGGTGCGTGTATAACGCCGTAACCTTTTTTTCATATCCCATATACATATAATATACATATATACGTATATATCACGCCTTCTGGTCATGGGTCAATGTGCATGTATAAATGCATGAAATGCATATGAAATACGTTAATAAAATCTCTTGGTACGTCATAAGACCATTATGCCTCTGATTAATATCATGAAATAAATTTTACCAACTTACGTATTTTTGAGACCCATGAATAGATGATAGAATAATATGACACATGAAAATTCAAAAACATAGGCACCTCTAATACTTCTATGAATAGAGTCATTTATGAAAGTTGTGAATTTTCTCGTTTCGTTTGTATCGTATAGATCATACCAAAAGAAAAAAAGGGATAGACTTAACATACTTGAACCGATTCTCTTTTGCGAAAATACGTAACCGTGGATCGGAGTAGGAGAAAATTCGTATGATATTCTTGAGAAATATTATACCGTGCTTCCTTAGAATTACATCTTTTGCATAATCGGATCTTGTATGAATTTTTCCAAAGCAAATTTCACGTTCCATCTCTTGCGTTCTTGGTCACTACACGATTTGGTCTTGATTACAAGACATGATCTTTTGGCTTGGAAGAATCATTAATTTGGAGTGCTTTTTGATGCATAACTCAACCATCCAACTTTCATGATTGGAAAATACACTTATTTCTAATAATTGGTCTTGCAAAATGAATCTTATATTCAAGTTTGGATTATATTATGCCACCACCTACTTAGGCTATGAATTGGTGGCAATATGCTGCCATGTTTACATATCCCCCTCGTGGATATTTCCCCCTCAATAATTATCCAACAATTTCACTTTAATATTTATCCACAAATACAATAATTAACTAATTACCCACATAATTAAGGATTATCCCACTTTACTTAAAATACTATTCACTTTTAATACACTCTATGCATCTTACTATTATGGCCATGTGGTACCTTGTATGGTACTAGTCTATAAATACCGAGTATTTTAGCTCAGGGTGTATTTTATCCCAAAATGCCAAATTTCAACGGAATTTATCTCCTTCGATTTGCTTACCCTCTCACCTTCACGAATTTACTCATCACTTGTTTGAATAGCATAATCCTTATAATTTCCAAATAATTTTTTCTTTGGAGTGATGTCAATTACCTTACGACAAATTCAATGTACAATACTACAAGATACAACATCGTCGTAATTTAATACTGCGAAGCGTTTCATCATCGTAATGTAATACTGCAAGGCGTAAAATCATCGTAATATAATACGGCAAGGCGTAACATCATCGTAATATAATACTGCAAGGCGTAACATCATCGTAATATAATACCGCGAGACGTAATATGAACATAATATTACGAGGCGTAACATTTCAGTTATTATTTTTAGAGCGGCTATACACTGTCATTTTTCCTAAGAAAAATTTCTCTATTTTTTTTAATTAAGATGCTAAAATTATACACAATTAAGATAGTAGTTCATTGAAAATTTAGAAAATAAATTGAAATATCCAACATATAAAATATTAATGCCAGTTATCATTATACCTAACATAGAATGTATATTTCTGTTGATATATTTACTTCTCATAATTGTATAAATATTTACCACTAATAAATGTATTCTAACATAATTTAAATGATTAATTATATTTAAGCAAAAAAGAAAATGTAGACAAACCTAACGTGCACTTTGTGCAAATGGAGAAGTTTACCATAAACTGATATAATGCCATTATTTTTTTATTAATGAAAAAAATCATAAAATTTAGAAAATGTTAAGGACTTCTTACCTAATTCAAATAAGTTTTGATTTCGTAAAAAAGAAATGGCTTGATTTTAAGGTATTAGATATTAGGAAAGCAATTTAAATTGCAATTTTATCCAATGTAAAACTTATTTTTAAAGGATAAAAAAAGCGAATGACATTTCGCTAAGGGCCTTCGTGCTTTAAATATAGCACTAGTCACTAGTACGCGCGTTGCGCGTGTACCTTATCTAAATGAGTATAAAGTTTTTAAAAAGATTATAAAATATTTTGTCTAAAATTAAATTTGAGTTATAAATAAAAGTGTTAGGCCTGAAAATGAGGGCAAGCAGGTTGAGATGAGTATCGTGTTTGATCCTCAGACGGGCGGATTGTCCGAACGTACCATTCAGATTTTTGGGAAGATATGTTGTGGGCATTCTCTCTGGATTTCGGGGGTCAGTGGGTGTCACGACCTAATTTCCCCTATGTTAGGTTTCGTGATGGCACCTAGTCTTAAGGACTAGGTAAGCCTAATATTTACGGAAGAACAACAATAATAAATAACATCTTAAAGTTTTCTGGAATGAATCCTTTATACAATGAGCATATTCCCAAAACCCGGTAGTACAAGTCATAAGCTCTACAGAGTTAGCTACCACTTCTATATAAACTTTTTGGAAAAGAGTGAAAACAGTTGAATACAAGTAAGAAGGTGACTCCGAAGCCTGCGAACGCAGCAACAGGTTTACCATGAGTCTCCTCAGCAATGATCCACACAACTACTAATGATCGACACCTGGATCCGCACAACAAAAATGTGCAGAAGAGTAGCATGAGCACATCACAGCGGTGCCTAGTAAGTATCAAGACTAACCTCGGTAGAGTAGTGATGAGGAAGAGTCAAGATACCTACCGGTCTAATAAACTGTACAAATATAAACATAGGAACAACAGAACATGATATATACATATAAAGACTACACGCTAT
Source organism: Nicotiana sylvestris (assembly GCF_000393655.2). Lineage (NCBI taxonomy): Eukaryota > Viridiplantae > Streptophyta > Magnoliopsida > Solanales > Solanaceae > Nicotiana > Nicotiana sylvestris. The sequence continues at coordinate 143,209,925 of NC_091059.1, read as the reverse complement.
GGCTAACAATACAACAATCACAGTAAGGGAAGAAAAACAACAAGTAATAACGAAAATACCATAATAATGACATAGAAGAGCGAGCGAAAACACAAACCCAAACCCAAATTTCTCAAATACAGTAAAGGTAAGCAATAACCCAGAGCCTACGACAATGTTCACATCAGGTCTTAGCCAACAAACTCCACGAAATACCGAATCTCAGAGAAATTGCAACTCACAGGTCTCAATACCTGAACCCTAATACTTGGCATCCTGTGCCCTCATCACACCTCATGGTTACGCTGACAATTCACTTTCTAACTAGAGCTACTCTCACATATATGACAAGTAAACGAGGGTATGCATCTATACTCAGCTATATCAGGAGAACTTCATATCCAATGGGAGTGTTCAACTACGTGTATGCTTGTGCAAGGCTTTAACATAGTTCCTACCAGCTAATAAGCAAAAGGAAAAGAACGGACGACACGTAAGATATTTTCTCACAACTTCCACGAGATAAAACTCATACATGTAAGCATACCACAACACACTATCAAACAACAAGAATGCCCCCAGGCCATCACAAATCATCACAATTAATCCTTGACATAGCCAACCTTGTCTCGCCACGTGTGCACATAATAACATAATAAGTGCCTGCCTTGTTTCGCCACATGTGCATCATAATGTTCCCACCTTGTCTCGCCACATGCGCAGCCTACATATAAGCATATATATATATATATACACACACACACACATCCTGCCTTGTCATGCCGCATGTTCAATATGTCAATAGTAGCAATAGCACGGCAGAAACCTCGTGCAACCCCATAACAATAACCGCACGGCAAAAACCTTGTGCATGACATTATCAACAACCGCACGGCAAAAACCTCGTGCACCGCCACAATACGTACCACAACAATAATGACAATATAAACAAGAACACGACAAATAAATCAACTCGAGAACTTTAGATCACAAGGAGACGGTAAAACTAGCTCACAAGGAATAACCACAATAGAGAATACTAAGCGTAATAAGAACAACTCAACAAGGAAAAAAATAATGTGAAGCAACGATCCCAAAATATGTAGTTCAACAAGAAGGAAGCTAACACGAATCAAATAATTCCAAATAAGAAAATGTCAACTAAATATAGGATACCTAAACTTCTTTTAAGGTCGGGCAAATTACGAAGAATATACAATAATTTTAATTAAGGATGAGCAGCAGGAAGATAATCATAACCTCAATTAAGACTAAACAATTACAGGAGAGATAACAATAGTTTCCAATAAAGACAAGCAGTTATGAAATATAACATGACAATAGAAGAGGTAAAAATCTTTAATTAAGCAAAATAAGAATCAAATAGGCAATACGAATGAATCATAAAGCAATTAATTCCAATTAAAGCATGTAGAGGTGAAACTAGTAAATAGAAGCTCAATCATATCAAGAACAATTTCATACTTAGTGAATACAAGGACCTAAGAACTCTAAAAGATCAACTTTCCACAAATAAGTCCAAACACGCACTCGTCACCTCGCGTCCACGGACTACAATCAACATAGAAGACTCAAATCCTAAGGGGAAGTCCCCCATGCGAGGATAGGCAAGATACTTACCTCAATCCGGCCAATTGAATACTCAATTTAGCTTTTTCTTTACCAATTCATCAACGCTCGAATCAATCTAGCCAAAAACGACTTGAATACATCAAACAATGCAAGAAAAAACAATTTCAATTAACAAAACTATAATTCTTATACAATTAGAACAAAGTCAACAAAAGTCAACTCCCCGAGCCCCCACCTCGAAACCCGACAAAATTTATAAAAACTGAATACCCATTCCGATACGAGTTCACCCATATGAAAATTATCTAATTCCGACACCATTTCGTCCCTCAAATTATCGTTTTACATTTTTGAAAGATTTCACAATTTTCCCCAAATTTTCCTCTAGATTCTCATAAATTTGATGTTAAATCTATGATATAATCATAAAATATAGTTGAAAATTGATTAGGGACACTTACCCAATGATTTTGTATGAAAAGTTTCTCTCAAAATCGCCCACTCTCGGAGTTAGGGTTCAAAGAATATGAAAAATGAACAAAAACTCGAGTTACACAGGTGAAAACAAGCTGCAGATATCGTATTTGCGATCCAGGGTTCGCAATTGCGAACCCTCGCAAAAGCGAAGAAAGCCTTCGAAATTATGTACAAGGAAGGGATGGAAAAGGTCGCATTTGCGACAAAAATTTCTCAATTGCGAACTGGGCATCGCAATTGCGATGGATATGTTCGCAATTGCGACCATACCAGAAGCAACGATTTTTCCCGACACAAAAATGAGCATAACTTCCTCCTACGATGTCCAAATTCGATGATTGTTTTTGCTATGGATCCATAACTACGATACGTATCTAATGGTTCAATAAAAACTGAATTTGGAGCTCATTTGCTTAATGTGGTACCCTTTATTCCCAAAGAAACGACGTTGAAACATCAAATAAGAGTGCAATACAACCCGAAACACACCCGAGGTCCCCGGGACCCCGTCTAAACACACAAACAAGTCACATAACCTAACACAGACTCGCTCGAGGTCTCAAATCACATCAAACAATATTGAAATGATGAATCACACCATGAATCGAACTATGAACTTCTAAATCTCCCAACTTCGAAAACTTGTGCCGAAGCCGATCAAATCAACCCAGAATGACGCCAAATTTTGCAGTCAAGTCCCAAATGACATAAAGGAGCTTCTCCAACTCTCGAATCATATTCTAACCCCGATATCACAAAAGTCAACTAAGGGTCAAACTTCTCCATTTTCCAACTTTCACCGAAACGCCTCAATTTACCCTACGGACCTCCAAATCTAAATTCATACGCACACCTAAGACCCAAATCACAATACGGAGCTATTGAAATCACCCAAAACCCATTCCGGATCCGTTTACTCAAAAGTCCAATTCCGGTCAAATCCTCACCGCTTAAGCTTCCAAAACTAGATTCCTTCTTCCATTTGGACTCTGAATCATCCGTTAACTGAATTCAACCATGAACGCAAGTCGATACATATAATATGAAGCTATTCAAGACCTTACACCTTCGAATAGAGCTTAAATTATCAAAACGACCATCCGAGTCGTTACATCCCCCCCCTCTTAAAACCCACGTTCGTCCTCGAACGTGCCAAGATTTGCCTCGAAGTCCTCAAGTTGCTGAATGCACGCTTCCACATACACCAGCGGGTGATCCCACATCACCCCAATCCACATAAACCTTACGACATCATCTCAACTAAAATTTAGCCTTTCTAACAATACCAATAAGCCTTAGAGCCAAAATTCTCACCTTCCATCCATTTCCAAAGACCCGATTCTAAATCCATACCTGGTATCAGTCTCAACCACTTACATCAATTCATGCCAACACCCATATAGTACAACCTTACAACATGACACATCACATATAGGCCCACAATAACGTTGTTGATCACAATATCCGCCCTAAATCAAATCCTATACCGGCCATAAGCCTCATATTCACTAGGGACCTTGTTTCAATCCTCCACAACAATGGCGATGATACAATAACCATGAAAGCCCCATAACTAAACACCTGAATCACCAAATCACAGCTAATACCAAGGGAACACACCCTACAAGCTAAAACTCAAGAAGCACAGAATGAAAATGACTGAATATGGAAAGGGAAACACATAAGGGAACTATCAATCAAGCCCGACAAGCACAAATTTTTCTATAAATACTAATCTATGAAGCAATCTAACAAGAAATATTTAAAGCATATAAAAGAATCACAAGGATAACATACTGATATAACTCCCACCGTGGTACACAACCCGGTCTCAACACATCAAATCACATAATCATAAGGGTCCCGCCTTTAATTCTGAATCACAAGTAGGGTACACATCAAACCGGCTAGAAATTCTCACTAGATCAATTCCGTCATAATTTACAACAAGTACTGGCTCCCACACCGATGGAGCATAAACATCACGGCTCGTAGCAAAAAATAATGGGAATTTACTACTAGTCATATAACTCTCAACAATGAATTAAACAGACGATAGACACGTGCTATTACTCATAGACCTCTTAATAGGGCAACACATAGCATAGTGCCAATCATGAAACACACCCATAAGTGGAGCAACAGATAGGGGAACTCGCCCCGATAAGCAGAACTATAATGAACTACGGATGGTGCTCCTCTATAACAAACCAAAAACATACCTGAATGACATCATCTGGTGCAGCGGCCTCAAGCCTACTATGTGAAACTCATCAACGGGCCAGGCCTCTCCCTTTTGGGCGCCCTCTACTCACCTGAATACCTCACTATGACACATCGGCCCAAAGTCTAGGACAATCTCTCACCATATGTCTAGTATCTCCACACTCAAAGCAACCTCGCTGCTGACGTGGTTGTGGGAACTATGCGGTACGGGTACTCCGAGACCCATGAACACCTAAGTCACTATGCGAAGCCTGAAGCGCGAACTGAACTGACTGACCCACAAAACATCTACCATGTTGCACCCTACCTCTAAAATAAGGACCAACAGATCTTCCCAGTCTACGGGGCCTCCTAGCCTCCTCAAAATCTCTCTCCTGATCTCGTCTGCCCTCTCTCTCATGGCCCCACCTGTCCTCTCTCTCCTGGACTCGCTTGACCTCTCTCTCTCGAGCCAGCATGCCCTCCACCCTCCTAGCAATACTTGCGGTCTGCTGGTACGAAATATCTATCTCCAACTCTCGAGCCATGCTAGTCCTGATGCTGGGATGGAGTCCCTCAATAAATCGACGGTCCCTCTCCCAAATAGTAGAAACCAAGGTCGGTGCATGTCTTGCCAAATCACTAAATCTCACGGTGTACTCTGATACTGACATAGTGACCTGGTGCAGCTGCTCAAACTCTGCGCGCCATGCATCTCGAAAGGACTGAGGTACAAACTCTCTCAGGAACATTTCTGAAAATGGAACCCATGTAAGTGAAACTGACTCGGCCAGGCTACCCAACTCATATGCCCGCCACCACTAATAAGCCGCTCCCCTAAGCTAGAACGTAGTAAAAGAAAACCCACTCAACAATACCCATAGTGCGGAGAATGCGATGTCACTCCTCCCGAAAACCCCGTGCACTCTCTGAAGCCGAACCACTTAATGTAGGAGGGTCGTACTTCTTGTACCTCTCAAGCCTAAGCTGCTCTTCTTCAGATACTGCTGCTCTGACTACGGGCTGAGCTAGAATCACAGGCTGCGCCACCCTGATGCCTGGAACCTGACCAATATGAACTTGCTTGCTCTAGAGTGTGGGCGGTGGGAGTCTGAGTCCCTACCCAGGCATGTGAAGTAGCTGGTGCAACCAGAATCAACCCTGCCTGAGCCAATGTACCAAACATGCTCAGGAACTGTGCTAAGGTCTCCTGAAGTCTGAGGGTAACAGCAGGCACCTCCGGTACCTGCCCCCCAACTGGAGCTACTGACAGCTCCTCAACAGCTACTCTAGTAGGTGCTTATCATGACCCTAAAATCAACCTGATCGTGATGGCGCCTATCGTGAAACTAGGCCAGCCGACACAATTCCCGAATTAACCATTATTTGATAAAAGTCCTTTTTAGCCTTTAATTAATCAAATATCTCATAATGTAAGTCTAAATGAATAGTGTGAAATAAATACACAAGCCCGGTATCGGAGTGTCACAAGTCACAAACATCTAATAAGGTCTGAATAAAATGAAGAGTCTGAAAATATACTAAAACAATCTCAGGAAGACAAGAACCGCCTCCGGTACCTGCCCCTCGGGCTACCTCACAATCACTCGTAATCAGCCCCTCGGGCATAACATGAATCAAGAACTGCCCCTCGGGCAAACATGGATCAAGAACATCCCCTCGGGCAAACATGGATCAAGAAACAACAATAGCTCCTCGGGCTACACATATCACTCACACTGGGTACCCGCGCTTACTGGGGGTGTACAGACTCCAGAAGGGGCCCCTTACGGCCCAAGCGCAATAACAAGCCATATAGTGGCATAAGCAAACATGCTCTAGGCCTCATATCAAGCCACCTCATGGCGTAACAAATCAGTCCCTCGGCCTCATAATCATGAATCAACACAACACTGTTGCGACACGCAGCCCGATCCCATAATATCCTCACAATACAAGCCCTAAGCCTCACTCAGTCAGAAATCTCTCAAGCCACTCGGGCAACAGTAAAACATGATGCTCAGCCCAAAATATCATTTAAATTATCAAAATGGAGTAAATATGGTTGAGTTATGAAAAAAACAGAATACAACATGACTGAGTACAAATATGAAGTCAAAACAGTGAGGAAAAGTAGTAAAAATCCCCTAAGGGTCCAAAATAGTTGGCACGAGGCCCAAATATGGCATTCAACCCAAAACATGATAATACTTTCCAAAACACAATGATATCAAACAAGTTTTAATCATATATGCGACTTAACAGTCATACGGGACGGACTAAGTCATAATCCCCAACGGTGCACGATCCCACGCTCGTCATCTAGCGTGTGCGTCATCTCAAAGTAGCACAACGATGTGAAATACAAGGTTTCATACCCTCAGGACAATATTTACAATCATTACTTACCTCTATCCGATCTAAACTCTAGCCCGCGATGCCTTTGCCTCTCGAATCGACCTCCAAATGCTCCAAATCTCAAGATTGCCCATGACTTCTCGCTCAAAAATCGCCCCAAGCCACGTTCTTTTCGGCGAAAAATATGGGAATGAGCTAAAACAAAAGACAGGTCAATAAAACACGTTTCTGGTCGCTAAAAGCCCCATTCCCGTCGCTAAAAGTGCCAAATCTGGTCGCTAAATGTGCGCACTAGATCCTGCTGCACCAGCAATATTTATTTTCACTAAGAAGGCTCTAACTCCACCATACGAACTCGGAATTCGATGATTCTTGTTCCTATGAGTCACAAAAAATAATATGAACATAGACCTTAAATCAAAACTCAATGTGGAGCTCATTTCCTCAGTGCAATACCCATTTCGCTCGTTAAACAATTAACTCATGTTTCACGTCTAAAACCCAATCGCGACTTGATGAATTAGACCAAACTTTCCAGATCACTCCTATAATTCATTATCAAAATTCGGAAGTCTCAAAATCAAATTTCGATCTCTAGAACTGAAAATGGACATTTGGATCATTACATGCTTATGCTCAAAACGGCAAAATCTTCCAAAAACTCTTCCAAAACTTATTCGAGCCTCATGGGACCCCGAACAAACATGCCAACACACCCCATAATATCATTCAAACTTTTTCCAACCTTCGGAACATTCAAAACAACATCAAAACATTGAATCACCATCGGATTCATGCCTAAGAATTCCAAAACTTTTGAATTTCGAAGTCGATCAAAAAGTCTATCAAACTTCATCCGTATAACCTGAAATTTTGCACACACGTCACAAATGACACAATGGACCTACTCTAATTTTCGGAATTCCATTCTGACCCAGATATCAAAATTTTCGTTGTCGACCGGAAAACGCCAAATTTTCAATTTCGCCAATTCGAGCCTAAATCTACCACGGACCTAAAAAATACATTCCGGACGTGCTCCCAAGTCCAAAATCACCTAATGTAGATAACCAAATTCAAATTCGAGATCAAATGCTAAAAAGTCAAAACTTGGTCAAATCTTTCAAATTTAAAACTTCAAGCTAAGAATTGTTCTTCCAAATCTATTCCGTTATCATGAAAACCAAAACCGAAGATTTACATAGGTCATAATACATCATACGGGGCTAGTCATACCCGAGAACTGGCGAGCAAAGTACAAATGCTCAAAATAACCGTTCGGGTCGTTACATCCTCCCCCACTTAAACATACATTCGTCCTCGACCGTGCCCAGAGTTATTCCAAAAACCATCAAATTGCTGGGTAACCTTACCATGCACATACCGGGGGGGTGATCCCATGTCACCCTATCCCATATAGGTCCGGTAACACAACATAACTAAAATTTCACAATTCACCATAACCCATAACCTTAGAACCAATTTTTCCACTTCCGAAATTATATATAAGATCAGAATCTCACATCTACAAACTGAATAAGTCTGAACACACTGTATCAAGCCATAACCGCAATCCAAGATGAAAATCACATGATATACCACAGAATTCAGACACTCATAGCGATTAATTCTAATCACAGTAGCTGCTCAAACAAACCAATTCCGGTAATAAACCTCTTATCAAACCAAAGCCTCATTCCAACACTTTCGTATACTACCAATGATGAATGAAACATGCAGAAAGTCATAACCATTCCTCAGATCAACCAGTCATGGAGCTCCCTCTCCTTCGGCAAGGACCATAGTAAATTTTTAGGCCAAATCCCGATATTATCCTTCCAACATGCTGAAATCGAATTCGATAGTATTCATTCTAGATCTCAATGACCTCATCTCATCCAACACGACTACCCTAGTGACATGACACATCGATACAATCTAAAGCCACAACCCCTGCGACTCGTGCACCAATAAGCAACAGTCCAAATGTACTCAAATCATGGAAAAAAAGACTCAAATGAGAGAGCTGTACCGCAAGATCACTAGTACCACCACAACACAATGCTGAGAACCCATCACCCTTTGTAGAACCAGAACACATGAATCTAACCTAAAGGATCATACCTATACATAACTTCGCTGCAATGCGCGGCCCTATCCAAACACTGGTCCACATGAGACACCTCAAGTCACCATGCTCAAAATCATCAACCATGTGCAATTTGATGTCTAGTACCAAAAGTAAATCACCAAATCCACGGAGAAGTAAATGACGCAATGCTATGTCAGCCCGAAAGAACATATCCAATGCGCATTCAGTCATGCAACACCCAAATATCCGTCTCACTCAAATTCCGCTATAAAGCCCAAATAGAAAAAGCACCATATGTGAATATAACCAACAATCACAACTCCTCGCAACATAGAAGGGTAACTCATAGATCACTACAGAACACGAATAAGCTCAATGACAATCGAATGGCACATCCCTCAACAATAGCAATTTGGAGTCAACAATTCCGATACGGTGTAGAACACACATCTATACTAGGCCTACTAATGAACCCTAAATCAACTTTGGTCACCCGCAACAGATAGATAACTCTCCGAAAGTTCACAATGACTGAATCATGGCACATACTAACATCTGACTAGCTTTGCTCGCATATTCACGGTCCACAACCACAAAATAACTTGTTTATGAGAACTCCCAGTCTCAAAATCCATAAAACACATAAATTACCATATCTGATCCCAACTCCACCGCTCGAATATATAACAAACCTCTAATATTGAATCATTCCATGAGAGGTACTCCTATAATTCTTCTGTGCCACCAAGCAAACTCGAATATCGGTAGTCGATCCAACAAAAGAGTGTCGCAATACTAATGAAGTATCCTCAACTCAAATACATCGCCCTTTTTAAAATGTATACCCTTATCAAGCCGCACAAATTAGTGATATCATTCATCTGAAACTGACCATGCTACCTAAGAATTTGTGACCTTCCTTTTAAACTGAACCATGACCTTACACATGCAAGTCTCAATCCTATACAATATAACACATATACAATACCATCCTAGGATAAACATGAGAACTTTTTATCCCTTCCGAGCCATAAGCAGCTACGTACTCAACTAGCCAAAAACTTTCCATTGATCCCATCTAGAAGAAAATCACTACACATCCCATGCTCCTCACGCTAGTAGAAAATATACATCTCCAACCATAGTAGAAATCATCAAGAACCCTCAGAATCCCCTTTGCACAAAACCAAACCAACAGTACTAACTCCTTCTAACTCAACCAAGCTATGGAAACCATCAAAACCTAAGAGCATTTCCACGAAGCACCTGTAGAAACTCATTATCTCATAAACACCCAAAGAACTAATCGTATCCCTTACCATGCCAATCCGACCTACTACCAAGCTTTCCTATTTATCCAAGTTCCTTCTGGATTACCTTCGAATTAATACTTCTTCTTGCCATAATACCGCAATTCTCAACTCAGACTCATTACACGAGACCCTAGCATAAGACTACACCGTCTAAGGCTCATAAGCCGCTGAATACTCTCTCAAATATCCCCACAAGCACTACTTTCAAAATACTTACCCTGAAGAGACTTTAATCTAAAGCCATTACCTTCACCTTCATGATACTGATATGTAGAATCCATAATGATATAGAAATACCACGAGTCTTGACACCCTCTAATGCAAACCTTAGTTTCTAGCCAAATATACAACCTGAAAATCTTCAAATATTACATGTAAAATCTTGAACCCATTAGAACCATTCTCGAGAGTCATCCACTCTACTCAAACCGCAATTAGACCGATCAAACAGACCGATGACTTGTGCTCCATTAGCATTTCGAAACCGCAGAATGTGACCTCACCTTAACGTAACCAAGCAACTTCCTATTCTATGCACAATACCTCTTTTACCAATAACAACTCAAGTCATTCTGTGATTCTCATACACCCATAAAGCATAACATAACCTATATTGAAATTTTCTTTACTCGATCCATCCTCACTCTCAACCTCCATAAGCCATAACTGATTCACAAGTATGACTCAAACTGGAACCAACATGGCATATAACCGTGCAATCAACTAATCAATAGCACACTCCCCTACTTAGCTTAAAGCCATAGTTCAAAACACACAATAACTCATAATGAATATACTCTATTACTACCATAATACTTAGTGAGATTAAACTCAATCCTTTATAAGCTCGTGCAACACAGACCATCTAGTACTTCAAATCTTTTGCAAATCTCACATTCATCCTCATAACAGTCAAGCCCACTCTCTTAAGCAACCCAAATTCAAATTGCAACACATATATTTCACTGGTAAAAGAGATCTTCCAACAAACAACATAAGGATCACACAAACTTCAGAACACTCCGCAGGAGATAACCCACATGTTCCACCTCAAACTAACATCTCTTTATACCCTTCCATCGTCATAAACATTACGCAGTCACTTAATCTTCCTGAGTCTGAACTCATATCACAACGTGAAATCTACTTCACTTCCCAACTAGGCAACATGAAATGTCCTTTAACACACCTACAACTCGGGGCTATACATCAAATCACGATGGAAATCAAGCACTAGATAGTTCTTGCTACCCCCAAGCAGACCCTTCTCACCTCATTCAATTCATATGAATACATCTCATAGTCACATTACACTCATCACGTAACTATCCAGTCATCACTTCCCTTAATAGGGATACTATCGAACATATAAATCCAAAAACACGCGCTCGCACAATCAATAGCTCAGAGCTCAAGCTACAGGCAAGGCCCAGCCTCAATTCCTCCAGACTGGCCCAATATCAACACACAAAAATCACATCTCGCCCCTCGATCGGGGAATCACAAGCCGTCGACGCACAACTGATACCGAGCGCTCATACATGCATACGAACGCGTGGAAGGAATCCATAGAGTTACATTTCAAGCTGAATCAAGGACGCACAATAAGAATTTAAGAATGTGAAGTTTTTCCTAAAGGTTCTGCAGCCTCCCGAGGATAAGTATAGGCGTCTCCGTACCGATCCGCGAGACTCTACTAAACCTGCTCATGACTCGTGAGACCTATGTAACCTAGGCTCTGATACCAACTTGATACGACCCTAAAACTGACCCGGTCATGATGGCACCTATCGTGAAACTAGACCAGCCGACACAATTCCCGAATTAACCATTATTTAATAAAAGTTATTCTTAAGTCTTTAATTAATCAAATATCTCATAATGTAAGTCTAAATGAACAGTGTGAAATAAATACACAAGCCCGGTATCAGGGTCTCACAAGTCACGAACATCTACTAAGGTCTGAATACAATGAAGAGTCTGAAAATATACTAAAACAATCTAAGGAAGACAAGAGGGAGAAGAGCAGGTCTGCGAACGTCGGGCAACTACCTTGCTAACTCCAATGACTCTGCCACTGAGCAACCAACACCCGTTAGCGGGTTCAAAAATACCTGAATCTGCCACATGGTGTAGGGAGTAATGTGAATACGCCAACTCAGTAAGTAATAAAAGTAAATGAAAGTTGACCAGTAAGAAAACACGTAAATCACGTCAAAATGCTACGACAAATGCGGGACATTTCCAATACAATACGGAAATCATTTACTTCGTAAATCATGCTCAGTTTCGATAAAGCCTTTTAAAACAATTTTCAATAATTTCAAACGAGTGATAAAATAGTGAGTAAACATGATAGAAATGTAAATAGCCCCTCGGGCAAAACATGTACCATAAACTGTCTCTCGGGCATAATACCAACAAAACCAGCCCCTAGGGCTACCTCACAATCACTCGTAATCAGCCCCTCGGGCATAACATGAATCAAGAACCACCCCTCGGGAAAACATGGATGAAGAACAGCCCCACGGGCATCAATATGAAACAATAACAGCCCCTCGGGCTACACATATCACTCACACTGGGTACCCGCGCTCACTGGGGGTGTACAAACTCCAGAAGGGGCCCCTTACGACCCAAGTGCAATAACAAGCCATCTAGTGGCATAAGCAAACATGCTCTCGGCCTCATATCAAGCCACCTCGTGGCGTAACAAATCAGTCCCTCGGCCTCATAATCATGAATCAACACAACACTGCTGCGACACGCAGCCCGATCCCATAATATCCTCACAATACAAGCCCTAAGCCTCACTCAGTCAGAAATCTATCAAGCCACTCGGGCAACAGTAAAACATGATGCTCAGCCCAAAATATCATTTAAATTATCAAAATGGAGTAAATATGGTTGAGTTATGAAAAAAACAGAATACAACATGACTGAGTACAAATATGAAGTCAAAACAGTGAGGAAAAGTAGTAAAAATCCCCTAAGGGTCCAAAATAGTTGGCACGAGGCCCAAATATGGCATTCTGCTCAAAACACGCAAAACACAATGATATCAAACAAGTTTTAATCATATATGCGACTTAATAGTCATACAGGACGGACTAAGTCATAATCCCCAACGGTGCACGATCCCACGCTCGTCATCTAGCGTGTGCATCATCTCAAAGTAGCACAACGATGTGAAATCCGAGGTTTCATACCCTCAGGAAATATTTACAATCATTACTTACCTCTATCCGATCTAAACTCTAGCCCGCGATGCCTTTGCCTCTCGAATCGACCTCCAAATGCTCCAAATCTCAAGATTTCCCATGACTTCTCGCTCAAAAATCACCCAAACCGCGTTCTTTTCGTCGAAAAATGTGGGAATGAGCTAAAAAACAAGACAGTCAATAAAATACAATTCTGGTCGCTAAAAGCCCCATTCCCGTCGCTAAAAGTGCCGAATCTGGTCGGTAAATGTGCGCACCAGATTCTGCTGCACCAACAATATTTATTTTCATTAAGAAGGCTCTAACTCCGCCATACGAACTCGGAATTCGATGATTCTTATTCCTATGAGTTACAAATAATAATACGGATATAGCCCTTAAATTGAAACTCAATTCGGAGCTCATTTGCTCAGTGAAATACCCATTTCGCTCGTTAAACAATTAACTCATGTTTCGCGTCAAAAACCCAATCGCGACTTGATGAAATTAGACCAAACTTTCCAGATCACTCCTGTAATTCATTTTTAAAATTTTGGAAGTCACGAAATCAAATTTCGATCTTTAGAACTAAAAATGGACCTTTGGATTATTACATGCTTATGCTCAAAACGGCAAAATCTTCCAAAAACTCTTCCAAAACTTATCCTAGCCTCATGGGACCCTGACCAAATATGCCAACACACCCCATAACATCATTGAAACTTGTTCCAACCTTCTGAATGCTCAAAACAACATCAAAACATCGAATCACCCTCGGATTCAAGCCTAAGAATTCCAAAACTTCCGAATTTTGAATTCGATCAAAAAGTCTATCAAACCTCGTCCGAATGACCTAAAACTTTGCACACATGTCACAAATGACACTACGGACCTACTCCAATTTTCGGAATTCCATTCTGACCCTGATATCAAAATTTCCACTACCGATCGAAAAACGCCAAATTTTCAATTTCGCCAATTCGAGCCTAAATCTAGCACAGACCTCCAAAATACATTCCGGACGCGCTCCCAAGTCCAAAATCACCTAATGGAGCTAACGAAATCTTAGAAATCCAAATCCAAGATCGAATACTAAAAAGTCAAAACTTGGTCAAACCTTTCAAATTTAAAGCTCCAAGGTGAAAATTGTTCTTCCAAATCTATTCCGATTATCTTGACAACCAAAACCGAAGATTTAGATAGGTCATAATTCATCATACAGAGCTAGTCATTCCCAAGAACTGGCGAGCAAATTGCAAATGCTCAAAACATCCGGTCGGATCGTTATAGTGCTCTAGCTGTGGCACGTACTCCTTGTCGATCTCTGTCTCTGCCTCCAGCGACCCCTGCTCCGGGAGCAGTGTTATCGGTAGCTGCAACGCGTGTCCTCACCATCTATGAGAGAATGGAATGATAATAGTTCAGACACCGAGATCAATGAGCTTGAACGATAGGAATGAAAGAAGTGAGATTGTCTTAATAGTTCCGTAGCCTCTCGAAGATAAGTACAGACGTCTCCGTACCGATCCGCAAGACTTTACTAAACTCGCTTATGACTCGTAGCACCTATGAGCTTAGAGATCTGATACCAACTTGTCACAACCCAATTTCCCCTCCGTTGGGTTTCGTGACGGCACCTAGTCTTAAGGACTAGGTAAGCCTAATATTTACGGAAGAACAACAATAATAAATAACATCTTAAATTTTTTTTGGAATGAATCCTGTATACAATGAGCATATTCCCAAAACCCGGTAGTACAAGTCATAAGCTCTATAGAGTCAGCTACCACTTCTATATAAACTATTTGGAAAAGAGTGAAAACAGTTGAATACAAGTAAGAAGGTGTCTTCAAAGCTTGCGAACTCAGCAGCAGGTTTATCTTGAGTCTCCTCAGCAATGATCCGCACAACTACTAACGATCAACACCTAGATCTGCACAACAAAAATGTGCAAAAGAGTATCATGAGCACACCACAACGGTGCCCAGTAAGTATCAAGACTAACCTTGGTGAAGTAGTGACGAGGAACAGTCAAGACACCTACCGGTAACTGTACAAATACAAGCATAGGAGATAATGTAACACCCCATACATTCGGACTAGGTGTGGATATGTTAAATGGGTATTAATTTGATATTTTAGACATATGAAGTCTTATAGGGATGATTATTGGTGAAAGTAGTTGTTTCGGAATCAAGATGGAGAGTGAGGTGCATAAGATTCGACAAAATCGTATAAGTTTACAAAGTCCGTCTTCCAGTAGCAGTTAGTGAAAATGTGTAAGGAATTTGGAAAAACTCAAAAGATAAAAGTTGTAGGCCTTTGAATATCTTTCCAACAATATATTGTGGAGCCCAAACGGAGCTCTGTGAAAAAATGTTATGCCTGTTTTACAGAACAATGTGCAACAACCGTACCCGGACCGTGACCGCGGTCGTGAGGCAGTGTTCTTGCTATTTACCACGTTCGGGCCGCGGTGGCGGACTTTGGAAGTTATGTTTTAAGCCCTATTTCGTCCCCCACAACACCAAAACTTAAAAACTTGATCTAGAAAGGGAAGCTCTCAAAAACCTAACTCCTTAAAGGTCCCTCCACCATCCAAGGTAAGTTCTAATGGTGATTCTAAGTTAATTTCAATTTTCCAACATCTTATTAACATGTGTAAACCTTCCATATCATTAGATATTCGATTGGGTCATCATTGTTGAGAGAAGGAACGCTAAAACTCGAATTCAAGGGGATTGAACTTCAAAAAGGTAATGTCTTCACCCTCTAATTGATTCTATCATTGAATTAATGGTTATAGACTCTAGTTCATGAGATATGAGTTGGTGGATTTGATAGAAAAGCATGAACAATTATAGGTTTGGGTTGTTGATTGTTGATTATTGATTAAGGGTGTTGTTTACCTTATGGGTGATAAAGAATAATGTTGGTTATAATCATTTGAGACTTTAGAATTTATCTAGGAGCAAAAGAATGAGTTATTGGGTGTAGAAACACCATTAATAGGGATTATGAAGCTTTATACTCACCAAGTGTTTGATAAAATGCCTAAGTGACCAAAACATGAGTATTGTTGCTAATTTGGAATCCCTTTGACTTGTATTGATATAGATTAAAGTTGAAAGGATTGACGAATGTTGTATTATGATCAAGAGCAGGAAGTTAAGGTATGTGAGGCTAACTCTCTATGTTTGGGAATGTTAATGATTCTCCCTACACTATGTTTCTTTTATGACGTTACTAATTGACTCAAAAATAGAGTTTAGCCTAGTTCCTTGAATAGTTGTAGAACTTCTGTTCTCTAGCTTCATAACTCGTTCATGACTTTCATTCTGAATGTTGTGAGCTCAGTACGTATTCAACATAGACTTGGGTTTGATGCCCCCGAGTCTTAGTATAAATTATTAGTATGCCATAAATAGTTGAAATTTCAGTGTTCATAATCAATTCAAGAATACATGTCTCAGTCTAGTCATATTCAGTATTCCAGTATTATGTAACTCAGTGTGATTCAGTATTTCACTATCATGTATTGCAGTATGATTCTCAATTCCTGATTTTAAATTCCTGAATGTTGAACACCTGTATTTGGGCCTGAGGCCGTAGCTTATATGCTTTATGTATACTTGGGCCTAAGGCCGTAGTTTATGCTTTATGCATGTTTGGGCCTGAGGCCGTAGTTTATGCTTTATGCATTTTTGGGCCTGAGGCCATAGTTATGTATACGTATACTTGGTCCTGAGGCCGTAACTTGTGCACATATATATTGGGCTCGAGGCCGTAGCTTATTCAGATAAATAGGTTGTTCATCATTCAGAAGAAGGAGTATTCATATCCTTACTTCCTTTGTTCAGTTCAGTAATCAATTATCAGTTATCTTTTCAGATCAGTTCAGTTATCAGTTATCACTTCAGTTTCAATAGTTATCATTTTTGTTATCAATTATCAATTCTCAGTTATCAGCTTAGTTTCAGTTTTAGCATTTATAATTCTTTCTTTTAGTTGCTTTACATACCAGTGCAATTCAAATGTACTGACGTCCCTTTTGCCCGGGGCCTGCATCTCACAATGTGGTAATGATTTATAGGTTGATGATTCAGAGCGCTAGAATTCTTGTACCAGCTATTTGGTGATCCACAGTTCTTTCGGGGCATTATCATTACCTTACTATCTTTAGTATTTTCAGATAGTCAGTGTTTTCAGTACTTTATTAGAGGCTTCATAGACTAGAGCAACAGTTAGACAGAGTCGCAGACTTTTCATATTAAGCTATGTTGGCTACAAATATGTTTCAGAATTGTATTAGTATTTCCGCACTTTGATTTATATCATTTAGACTTTCAGTATATTAGCATGTGTTAGTTTATCTTCCGCATTAAGTATGTTATGATATCACATGTTGATTCAGCCAGCTAGTTGGTTCGCTCAGTCACATGTAGTTAGGCATCGGGTGCCGTATTACGTCCAGGCCCAGGTTCGGGGCATGACAATAGCAGAACATGATGTATACATATAAAGACTACACACTATGGCTAACAATACAACAATCACACTAAGGGAAGAAAAATAGCAAATAACAACGAATATACCATAATAATGACATAGAAGAGCGAGCGAAAACACAAACCCAAATTTCTCAAATACAGTAAAGGTAAGCCATAACCCAGAACCTACGACAGTGTTCACATCAGGTCTTAGACAACAAACTCCACGAAATACCGAATCTCGGAGAAATTACAACTCACGGGTCTCAATACCTGAACCCTAATACTTGGCATCCTGTGCCCTCATCACATTTCATGGTTACGCTGACAACTCACTTGCTAACTAAAGCTCCTCTCACATATATGACAAGTAAACGAGGGTGTGCATCTATACTCAGCTATATCAGGAGAACTTCATATCCAATGGGAGTGTTCAACTACGTGTATGCTTGTGCAAGTGCTTTAACATAGTTCCTACCAGCTAATAAGCATAAGGAAAAGAACAGACGGCACGTAAGATGTTTTCTCACAACTTCCACGAGATAAAACTCATACAGGTAAGCGTACCACAACACAATATCAAACAGCAAGAATGCCCCCAGGCCATCACAAATCATCACAATCAATCCCTGACATAGCCCACCTTGTCTCGCCATGTGTGCAAATAATAACATAATAAGTGCCCGCCTTGTTTCTCCACACGTGCATCATAATGTTCCCACCTTGTCTCGCCATATGCGCAGCCCCCCATATATATATATACATATATACATATCCCGCCTTGTCACGCCACATGTGCAATATGTCAATAGTAGCAATAGCACGGCAGAAACCTCGTGCAACCCCATAACAATAACCGTATGGCAGAAACCTCGTGCATCACAATATCAACAACCGTACGGCAGAAACCTCATGCACCACCACAACAAGTACCACAACAACAATGACAATATAAACAAGAACACGACAAGTAAATCAATTCGAGAGCTTTCGATCACAAGGAGACGGTAAAACTAGCTCACAAGGAATAACCACAATAGAGAATACTAAGCATAATAAGAGCAACTCAACAAGGGAGAAAATAATGTGAAGCAACGATCCCACAGTATGTAGTTCAACAACAAGTAAGCTAACACGAATTAAATAATTCCAAATAAACAAATGTCAACTAAATATAGGATACCTAAACTTCTTTTAAGATTGGGCAAATTACGAAGAATATACAACAATTTCAATTAAGGATGAGCAACAGGAAGATAATCATAACCTCAATTAAGACTAAACAATTACATGAGAGATAATAATGGTTTCCAATAAAGACAAGTAGTTATGAAAGATATCATGACAATAGAAGAGGTAAAAATCTTCAATTAAGCAAAATAAGAATCAAATAGGCAATAAGAATGAATCATAAAGTAATTAATTTCAATTAAAGCATGTAGAGGTGAAACTAGTAAATGGAAGCTCAATCATATCAAGAACAATTTCATACTTAGTGAATACAAGGACCTAAGAACTCTAAAAGGCCAACTTTCCCCAAATAAGTCCGAACACGCACTCGTCACCTCGCGTACACAGACTACAATCAACATAGAAGACTCAAATCCTAAGGAGAAGTCCCCCACACGAGGTTAGACACGATACTTACCTCAACCCGGCCAATTCAATACTCAATTTAGCTTTTCCTTTACTAATTCATTAACGCTCGGCTCAATCTAGCCAAAAATTACTTGAATACATCAAACAATGCAAGAGAAAATAATTTCAATTAACAAAACTATGATTCTTATACAATTAGAAAAAAGTCAACTCCCCGAGCCCGCACCTCAGAACCCGACAAAATTTACAAAAACTGAATACCCATTCCGATACGAGTTTACCCATATAAAAATTATCTAATTCCGATACCATTTGGTCCCTCAAATTATCATTTTACATTTTTGAAAGATTTCACAATTTTTTCTCAAATTTTCCTTTAGATTCTCATGAATTTGATGTTAAATCTAAGATATAATCACAATATATAGTTGGAAATTGATTAGAGACACTTACCCAATGATTTGATATGAAAATCTTCTCTCAAAATTGTCCGCTCTCGGAGTTAGGGTTCAAAGAATATGAAAAATGAGCAAAAACTCGTGTTACACAGCTGAAAATATGTTGCAGATGTCGCATTTGCGATCCAGGTTTCGCAATTGCGAACCCTCGCAAAAGCGAAAAAAGCCTTCGCAATTGCGAACAAGGAAGGGACGAAAAAGGTCGCATTTGCGACAAAAAGTTCTCAATTGCGAACTGGGCATCGCAGTTGCGATGGATATGTTCACAATTGCGACCATGCGAGAAGCAACAGTTTTTCCCGACACAAAAATAAGCATAACTTCCTCATATGATGTCCAAATTCGATGATTCTTTTTGATATGGATCCGTCATTACGTTACGGATATAATGGTTCAATAAAAACTGAATTTGGAGCTCATTTGCTTAATGTGGTACCCTTTATTCCCAAAAAAACGACGTTGAAACATCAAATAAGAGTGCAATACAATCCGAAACACACATGAGGTCCCCGGGACCCCGTTTAAATACACAAAAAAGTCACATAACCTAACACGGACTCGCTCGAGGTCTCAAATTATATCAAACAACACTGAAACGATGAATCACACCATGAATCGAGCTATGAACTTCCAAATCTTCCAACTTCAAAAACTTGTGCCGAAACCGATCAAATCAATCCGGAATGACGCCACATTTTGCAGACAAGTCCCAAATGACATAATGGAGCTGCTCCAACTCTCAGAATCGTACTCCGACCCAGATATCACAAAAGTCAACTAAGGGTCAAACTTCTCCATTATCCAAACTTAAACTTTTTCCAACTTTTACCGAAATGCCTCAATTTACCCTACGGACCTCCAAATACGAATCCGGACGCATGCCTAAACCCAAATCACAATACAGAGCTGTTGAAATCACCCAAAATACATTCCGAAGCCATTTACTCAAAAGTTCAATTCCGGTCAAATCCTCACCGCTTAAGCTTCCAAAACTAGATTCCTTCTCCCATTTCGATTGTGAATCATCCCTTAACTAAATTCAACCTTGCACGCAAGTCGATACATATATTATGATGTTGTTCAAGACCTTACATCGCCGAACGGAGTTTAAATTCTCAAAACGACTGGCCGGGTTGTTACAGTGGGGCCGATTCCTACCTATAGTGGAGTTTACCTACAATGACAGCTATCAGTAAAACATTCATATGGTTCCGTATGAGGTTTTATATAGGAAGTGAAAAATTTATTCTATTTAACTAACTCAATAAGGGAAAAACTGCCACATAGAAGTTCTCAATTGTAGTTAATATATTGAAGAAGAAAGAATCATCAATCAATATATAAAAACTAAACTATACTAATTATCATGATCAAGTAATAAATTAAAGTGAGAATGCGTAATAATTATATGATTTAATAATAAGAATATAAAAACATGTGTCTTAAATTTAATATATGTCGCAACATTACAAATCATATTGATTTTATGCTTTATTACCAAATGTATAGAGGTAGTTACGAAAATGAAGTTCTTGTTTATATAGACGAAACCTTTTGCCTATTATATTTATGTTTATATATTTTATTTGTATTATATGTAGTTATTTGTATCGTGCCGATGATTGTTTAGTTGTATTGCATTAATGATAAATGCCGCTGATGATTTAGTTGTCTTGCATTAGTGATAAAATTATGATTACGACTATACTATTGACTAAAAGAAAAAAAAGTTATTTTTATTGTAAAGGAACCTTGGGTATTAGATTTTTTAGAATTCATAGAATAATATAAAATAGTACTATCTTAAAATAAAGGAGATCCTTTCCGTATTTGAAGTAAATCTCAATTGGATTTAAACTCTTAAATATTAGTACCTAATTCAATAAGGAAATATTTAATAACCAATATTTAGTTGATTTAAAGTCCTAAATGTTAGAAAAGTAACTTAAATTACTATTTTGTTCATTATGAAATCAATTTTAAAGGGGTAAAAAAAGCGAACAACATTTCGTTAAGGGTTTCATACATTTAATATAGTACAAGTCTTTAGATAAGCGCGTTGCGCGTATACCCCATCTCAATGAATATAATTTTTTTAATATCACGTAAATATTTTATTGATAGTTGTGTTTGAACTATAAAATAAAAAATTACGCAAAAGCCGTAAGTTAAATGACAAATTTGATCATATTTAATTAAATATATAGCAATTTTACTAATTTAATGTCACGACCCAAATTCCACTAAGGGTCGTGATGGCGCCGGACACCGCTGTTAGGCAAGCCAACCAAAATACTTAGTTAAATTCTCGTTTTAATAATTTTGAAAACTATGATTTTCCTTCAATTTCACTAGTAAAAGATAATCTTTTCAAATCAAATATGAATGTTAAGAGGTTAATACAAGATATCCCATAATCATCCCAGAACCCGGTATCACAAGTGCATGAGCATTTACTAGGGAATGAAATAAAATACAGTAACTGTCTGGAATACAAGATGGACAGAAATGAAAACACCGTAAAATACTCTAAAGGGGACTCTGCTGGCTGCGGGTCGTCTCGATAAATGCAGCTCACCTAAGTCTCCGTATCAACCATGCCGCTATGCCATTAAGCCACTAGCCACATATGAACCTGTGCAACAAAAATGCACAGCAAGTGTAGTATGAGTACGAAAACAACATGTACCCAATGAAGATCCCGTCTAATCTTGAAGAAGTAGAGACAAGAGGTCGACTTCGACACTTACTAGTGGTCCAATGATAATATAGTAAAAATGTGAGGAGATCAAGGAATTTTATAAAACAACAATTATAATTCATAAAGCCAGATAACAGGTAAACAACTTCCCAAATAATAACGGATTTCCAAAGATTTACTTTTCATCATCTTTATCAATTTATCTCCGGCCAGGAAAAGCAAATGTCAACATTTATAAATCTCAAGCAACAATATAAGCATGCGCATATCATGCCGAGGTCATACGACCCGATCCAATATAAGTGTAAAATGTGCACTGCCGAGGGCCGAACGGCGCGAACCATAGATGCATCTATTACCCTGCTCGCGAATCAAACATGCGACACGGTCAACATAAATAAACCAACACCCTGCTCGCGAATCATACATGCGACGCAGGTACACATAAAAATACATGCTCAAACAGCAAATTAAGAATTTATCGGGGAACATTTATCCAAATAAAAGCCAATTATCTTTTAGCGATTTAAGAAAATGAAGTTTAATCCCTTTTAGAAATTCATTTACCAATGCGATAAGATTTAAACAATTCAACTCCGAACAAGATTACAGATATTCCAAGTATAGCATGCTTTTGGGTCCTAGGCTACCCGGACTTACATATAATCGTAGCTACGCACGGACTTTCGTTATATCGTGCATACGTAGCCCCCGCAAATAGGAGCACATAACCAATTAACTCACCTATGGGGACAATTCCCTCTTACAAGGTTAGAAAGGAGACTCACCTCGCTCCGAAGCCTATATTCCGACTCAAGAACGCGCTTGTGATGACCCGGCCCATCGTCACGTGAGTTACTGCCCCGTTTCCCCCATTTTATGCTTCTTCATGTTTTGTTATCGGTATTCGGTGTGTTAGAGTTAAATCGGATTGGTTTTGATAGGAAATGAGACACTTAGTCTCTTTAAGGAAGTCTTGTTTTGGAAAAGTCAACCGGATGTTAACTATTGAGTTAGAGGGCTCGGATGTGATTTCTGGTGATTCGGTTAGCTTCGGGGGTTGATATGTGGCTTAGGAGTGTGATCGAAATTGATTTTGGAGGTCCGGAGTAGAATTAGGCTTGAATTGGCGAAGTTAGTATTTTGGCAAATTCCGGTTGGTAGTTGAGATTTTGATACGGGGGTCAGAATGGAATTCCGAGAGTTGAAGTAGATTTGTTAGGTGATTTTGTATGTGTGTGCAAAATTTTAGATCATTCAGAGGTGTTTTGGTTGGGTTTTTGATCAAATGCGTATTTCGGAAGTTTTTAAGAAATTTAGGCTTGAATCCGATGTAATTTGATGGTTTTGGTGTTGTTTTTGGTGTTTTGATGATTGGAACAAGTTTGAATGATGTTTTACGATGGGTTTGCACTTTTGGTTGAGGTCTCGGGGGTCTCGGGGTGATTTCGGATGGTCAATCGGACCAATCTTGGTTTTTGAAGTTGCAGATTTCAGCTGAGTGTTGCATAACATTTTTGTTCTTTGCGATCGCAGGAGTGCAATTGCGATCACATAGAAGTCTTGGGGAAGGCTGTTCTAATTGCTCAATGCGATCGCGGAATAGGGTATGCGATTGCATAGGTTGAGGAGGTTGTTCATTGCGATCGCATGAGGAGTAATGCGATCGCGTAGTGTTAAATGGACCTGAGGTTCTGAGGGGTACTTTGTTCAATGCGATCGTGGAGTAGTGTATGTGATCACGTAGGTTTGATTGGTGAAGCAGTGCGACGCAGTTAAGGGGTCGCGTTCGCATAGGACATTTTGGAGGCCTGGGAAAGTTGAGCTAGGCGATTGCATAGAGTAAAATCTGGGCTAACAGAAGGGTTTTAATAAACATTTCACCCGCGAACCAAGTCCCATTTTTTCCATTCTTGAGTAACCTTGGGAGATTTTGACGAGTATTAAAGAGGGTTTTGACTGGGAATCGATTGGAGGTGAGTCCTATGGCCTAGAAACGTCATTTAATTGTAGATTCAACATCTAAATTCATGGAAATTTGATTAAAAAGGGAAGAATTAGGGCTTGACTTTTGAAATAGAAATTTGGGGGTTTGAGGGAGCATTTGAGCTCGGATTTCGGTAAATTTGATATATATAGACTCGTGGCCAGATAAAAAATCTGGTGATGTCAATTTTCTTATTTTTCGAGAAGTGGGCCCGGGGCTCGGGTTTTGCCAACTTCATGATTTTCGATATTTTTCGAGTCTTTTCGATTGGGTTGTATTCCCTTAGCCTATTGTAACGTATTACTTGTGGTTTTGGTCAGATTCGACGCTCGAGGAGGTTGATTTACGAGGCAAGGGAGTAGCGAGCTAGGATTTCGGCCTGCTTGAGGTGAGTAATGGTTATAAATGATGTTCTGAAGGTTTGAAACCTCGGATTTGCACAACGTGGTGCTATGTTGAGATGAGACACACGCTGTATGATGAGCGTGGAGTCTGTTACTCCTGGGGATTTGGACTCGGTCCATCCCGTTTGATGACTCTACTGTACTTTTGACTGAGACTTAATTAATATCATTATATTATGGGCTAGTTGCCATGTTTGGGGCCTTGTGCCGATCTGTAGAACCCTTAGAGGGCATTTGTATTGGTTGACCTCACTTTTCTTGTCGAAATCATACCCTCAGTCATGTTCTTAACTGATAAACATAATATGAACCAACTTTAGAAATTGTTAAATCCTAATGAGAGTAACGTGTGGGTTGAGAACTCCATCTTATCTTAGTGTGCTCGAGAGGCCAAGTCTATATTGACTGAGAGGGGTCAAGAACCCCATTGTGAGGGTATTTGATATGCTATGGATCGGGATGCTTGCCGCAGCAATGTATATATTTATGCGGATCGGACTGCACGCCGCAGTAGTATATTATATGGATCGGACTGCACGCCGCATTAGTATATTATATGGGTCGGACTGCACGCCGCAGTAGTATAGCGCTTGGGCTGAAGGAGCCCCTCCGGAGTCTGCACACCCCCAGTGAGCGCAGTCGACTATTCTTGGATTGGGCTGCATGCCGCAACAGTATATATATATATGGATCGGGCTGCGCGCCGCAGCAGTATACTATATGGATCGGGCTGCACACCGCAGCAGTACAAATATGAATTCAGTTATCGTGAGGAGTAAATGAAATGAATACTGGCTTAAAGGACTTTTAACTGACTTCTTCATTCAGTTGCTATTTTTGATATTCTCACTGTTTTAATATAGAACTGCATAGTGTTTTACGAGTTTTCTTTCTGTCAGTCATTATTTATTGCTATTACTCACTGAGTTGGAGTACTCACTATACTCCCTGCACTATGTGTGCAGATACAGGGATCCCGGAGGAATAGTTTGAGCTTTCTGCTGCTGTTCATCTTATTCCGGAGTCATCGAGGTAGCTGCATGGCGTCCGCAGGACCCGATTTCTCCCCTTATACTCTTTATTTTCCGCATTCTAGACAACTCTATATATAGGTTGCTACACAGACTTGTATTAGAGGCTTTTGGCTCGTGACACCAGATCAGTGGGATTTATATTGATATTTTATGTATTTTTCGTACTGTTTATCTATTGCTACAGAGTTATAATCATGTTAATTTGGCATTAAATCCTATTAATTGGTAATGAATTCTACATAAGGTATTGTGAGTGATGAATTGGTCGGGCTTGCCTAGCATCGTGTTGGGCGCCATCACGACCAGGGATTGGGGCCGTGACAGCGCTCAAACCCCCAATTTGGAGCCAAACGATCCAAAACTATTCAAATAGGGTAAGACCTAGTCAATACATGCTCAAAAGTTCATATTCTAATCATTAAATCAATTTCCCAACCCTAAATGCAAGGTTCCTAAAATTCATCCGCGGACCTACGTGCCCGGATTCCGGAAACCTTTGAAGAAAATTGGTACCCATAACCCAAGGATCAAGAATATATAATTTTTACTCCATTCCCTAACAAATTTCGTGGCTAAATCTTGTTTTTAACAAATTCTAGGTTTTTCATCTACAACCCTTGATTTTCCCTAATTTTCACATGTTAATCTACCCATAATCCATGAATTTAACTCATGATGTGTAGAAATTACTTACCTCTTTGATGATCATGGATTCCCTCCTCAAATGCTCTCAAAAATCGCCTAAGGCCAAGTGGGAAGTGAGGGAAATGGGCTAAGTTTCGGAATAAAAAGCCACTGCACGAGACGCACAAGTCGTATTTGCGACTCCAGGCTCATAATTGCGATGTAGCATTTGCGGCAAAAGCACCGCAAATGCGGAGTCCAGCCTCCCCTGACATGGTCGCATTTGCGACAGAATCCTCGTAAATGCGAAGAGGACAGCATCGCAAAAGCGATGGCCCCCTCGCAAATGCGACCCCCACTCAGCAGCCCCAGGTTCGCAAATGCGAGCGTCCCCTCGCAAATGCGACGTCGCATTTGCGACCAAAACAACGTAAATGCGGTCATACCAGTACCAGTAGTCCCATTTCTTAGCAAATCACTCCGAAGCTATCCCGAATCTCACCCGAGCCCCCGAGGCTCCAAACCAAACACCCGTACAAGTCTAAAAATATAACAGGGGCTTGATCGAAGCCTCAAATTACATCAAACAACGCTAAAACTCTGAATCGCACTCCAATCCAAGCTTAATGAACTTTAGAATTTCAAACTTCTACATTCGATGCCGAAACCTGTCAAATCACGTCCGATTGACCTCAAATTTTGCACACAAATCATATTTGACATTATGGACCTACTCCAACTTCCAGAATCGGAATTCGACCCCGATATCAAAAAGTCCACTTCTGGTCAAACTTCTTAAAAACAATTAAATTTCTATCTTTAGCCAAATGACTCCAAAATGACCTACGGACCTCCGAATTCACTTCCGATCATGCTACCAATATCAGAATCACCATACGGAGCTATTCCCAGACTCGTCATCTCAAACATACAATGATAACCCTAAAATGCACTTCAATCCAAACTTATGAGATTCTTCCAAAAATGCAAACTTCCACAATAGGCGCCGAAATGTTCCTGAGTCTTCCAAAACCCAGTCTGGACATACGCCCAAGTCCGAAATCATCAAACGAATCTGCTGGAACCTTCGAATCCCGATTCCGAGGCTGTTTACTCAAAAATCCAACCTTAGTCAATTCTTTCAACTTAAAGCTTCCGAAATGAGAATTCTCTTTCCAAATCAACTCTGAACATCCCGGAATTCAATTTCGACCATGTGCACAAGTCATAATACCTGAAGTGAAGCTGCTTGTGGCCTCAAACTGCTGAACGACGCGCTAGAGCTCAAAATGACCGGTCGGGTCGTTACATTCTCTCCCACTTAAATATACGTTCGTCCTCGAATGTGCTGAGAACTGTAGCAAAGTTGTCTGAAATCACTGTTTAACACCTCGTGAACCTACCCGTGCTACCATAACTCAGTCGAGCACATTAGCTCGATCAATCTGAAGATATTCTCTTTCCTTCAAGCAAATAAGCTTAGAGCCAAATTCCAACATCCGAAATTCTCTTCTAGGACTATTTCCAACATACGATCACCATATCAATAACTCACGTTGTACCCAAACATGAATGCACAATTTTTACTGAATTCACACCTTGCACCATTTTACTCACAGGACCACAATAACACTTTCTGATCAAATTAGTCGAAATTCCACGAATCTGATACTCCCATTGCACCTCATGACATACATAGGTCTTGCTCTAACTCTTACAATACCGCCATAACGGAAGAGATGTGTAGAAATTCATAACCAGCTTCCGAATCGACAAATCATTGGGTCTATACTTCTGACAAGAACCATCACCTTATTCTGAACCAAATAATGGTCTTAGTTTCGTAATATACTTCATATAATCAGATTGCACTGATCCTAAATCCCATGATCTCCTCTCACCCAGTACGAACTGCTCAGGCAATAAGCCACCCAGACATGACCAAAAGTCTCATATGATGCCACAATGTGCCAATAGGCTACCAATTCGAATGCGATACAAAATGAAAACGAACTCTGAAAAGGAAATCCAATTACTCCGCTCGCGAATCACGTATGCGACGCGATCAACATAACTAAAGAGACATCCTGCTCACGAATCATACATGCGACGTGGGCACATAGCTAATATAAGCTTTCCTCAGAGAAAAAGGAAACAAAACACATAAAAATAGATACGGGGAACTGTCCTCAACATCACACTATTGCGGCGCACAACCCGATCCAAACAACATACCTATGGCGGTGTGCCACCCGATCCACACATAAAATTCACATAAGGAGATACACACCGAGCCAGATTGCTCATTACAACAAAATACCGAATGTCGGTCACAAGCACGCTAAGTGTATAATACCATCCGTGGGGAGACATATAACGCCATAAGCTACAAAACTCAAGCACAACTGAGGTGTGATATACGATCTGAATCTCAAGAGTCATTCTGCTCATATAACATCATCCCTACGTGGAACCTCAACACATAAGAAATTCACCAAGCCGTATCACAACTCACACGGCACAATATATCATTACGTGAAATAGCTGCCAACAAAATAACACCCCAACTACCCTTCCATAAGGAGCGCATTGTTGAATGAACATATCTGGCCTGATAAAGAGCCCACATTAAATCCATCCACAGACCTCAAGCTGATTTCGACCGCACTGAACCAGGCTAATAACCTTTCAAAGGTCTATAATAACTCCCTTTTCCTCATAACACAGAGGAACAACCATCATACCTGGAGTAATCCTCCACGGTCCACAACCCAATAAATCGAGTGCCCTCAAGGTATCAATTCTCAATTTAATGACATCATTTCAGTCTTCATACTTGGTTTAACTCTTCAATCAATCAAGTGGCTACCTACCACACTTATACAACCTTCCCGTGGGGCACGCTCCCACAACCTTCCGTAACAGATAACAAGTTTGTGCATCCAAACCACCGGCCGCACTAACACTAAAAAGCGATCAAAAATCCTTAACCATGATGCAAAGCCCTTTTTTTCTTCACAAAACACCAATCTCAGGTGACGCTGAAGACAATACCAACTTACTTTAAACATCCAAACTCCTTTCCTGCTCATCCGAGCTCGTGACATCCTTGTCAACACCGAACTGCAACCTTGATCCTCACTTTAAATTCTATACCACTCACTACACCCGACATGCCAATATACGATAGAACACGGTTTTCATCATAACTCCGGAACCACTAATAGATTAACACTTTATCATATAAAAGCATTTCACTTAACTCTCTTCAGGAGAACCATAGCAATACACAGGTGAATTCTCATAACCGTAGAATATACAAACCTCTAAGTAATGGTCTAAGCCACCATAGCCTTTCCGGGATCCGCCTATACATAACAGGCCATATCAGAAGAATATTTCTGAATAATATCAATAACGGAGGCTGGCAAGCCTCACACGCACCGTCACAAATCACTTGCATAACTTGATCACACTGAAGGAACTGATCACTACCAGCAATATGCCAATTCAACTATGGCTAACCAACCTATCTTCTTTCCAATTTATCCTTGATTGCCTTAGAAATGATAATAACTCCATTCAACACATACACACTCCATCCGCACTTATCCCAGTTGACCTTGAATCACGAGACCATGTTGTCTCAAATCCCATGAACCATTTCATACCTTCCAAATGCTACACTGCAAGTCAAAATATCATAGAACATTCTAGGTCTCTTCTTATAACTTGCTACAAAGCTTGATTCTTAACCGAACCTATAGGCTCAAAATCATTAGGCACCACACTTTACCACTTTGAATCCACTAGGACCGTAGTTGAGAGCCACCCGCTCTGACTTGGCCCCGAATATAATCGACTCCATGAATCTTCTAGCACATGAATTCCCTCCCGGCGAAGCACCCGGCAGAATCACTTCCCTTAGAACCCGCATCTATACAAGGAATAAATCCTGAATACCTGCCCAAGTCTGAATATGAGCCAATAAGGACGACCATATCACACCTTTAACAATTCTTTTTAGATTACCACTTATGTTCTTTTCCCGTAGCTGAAATAACCCATCAATAGGCTAGTAACCAGAAACCTCGCAAGTAGTTAACCATGCAACCCAGTCATAGGTGGTGGGACTCTCCTACTTAGCTTGAAGCCACTATCATACAACTCTGGAATTCACCGAGATTCCTTATCTCTTCTTGACGTAACCTTGCGCAATCAACCGCCAAAATTCTCGGAATCTTTTTGTAAAACCCATTTTTATACTCTGAATCATTAACCACATTCACACGACCGATCTCTTTGCTGTATAACCAATAGAATTCTTCGCAGAAGCTTCGCCAACCATGCGACCACTGGTCTGCTCACCGGAGACAACCCACTTGTGGAATTTACATGCTGACATCTTCCAATGTTGCTGCACGGATACAATCACTACGACATCAATAACCCATCCTAAGTCCGAGCTCACTCTCTAGCTGCACAAGTTCCTTCACCCCTCGTGGACGTCAATTAAATGTGCGGCAACATCCTTCCAATTTAAAGTTATGTTGTATCCTTCTTCATTTCAAGCAGCTCCTTTCCGTTATCTCAAATCTCCTGCTACATAATAGCCCATACTCCAAATTAAATCCGTAGACCCCAATCACCAATCACTAAAATTTCTAAATCATTCGAAACTCTCCTTAAGGTAGATAGTCATCCTACCACAAAGCCCATATGCAACTGCGCCACTCTCCCACTTTGGCGGAACTCACCTTTCTAATCGACCTTTGCTTTTTATGCTTAGCCTTCTAGAAATTTTAACCACCACCTAACACTTCCCACATGTCCTTCTTCATCCTTTGCTGCTCAGTCGTTGCCTTAAATAAAATCTATTTTTGTAGAACTTGAACCCATAAATTGCTACTAACTTTAAACCTTTCCGAAGATCATCTTTCTCGAGCCGTCAACATTAGAAACACCGATTCAATCCTGAACCACCGTACCCCACGATCTCTGACATACGTTTCTCCAATATTATTTTACAATATCTTACCCCAAAGGCGAATCACAGAAGACCATAACACCGACGAACTTAACACATACAATTGAGGACGATGACACTACATCGCAGATGAAAATTCCACCACGGTCGAAAATACCAAGTCTCGTTACTTACTCTACCCAAATCTGGACATTCATAGGCCAATTGCTTTTCCTCCGCCAGAAATAAAATATCAGATCTCTGAATCGTGCATTGAGTAGACTTCCTTTCAAATCATTCACCGCCCCAATACATAGGCAAGTACCCTACCATCAAGTCAATACTGTGCGATAACCAATCATGAGCATCATAGCAACCTGTGTATAGCCTCCAAGCTCTTAGAAGCACAACTACTGAGCCGAAACGATAGAAAAATCCTTTCGCAAGGCGACGACAATAGCCCAACCAACTATACCGGGAGGAACATCCCGCACCACATATGTAGTACCATTATGATTCTTCAATTCTCGATTTATAATAAGCGCTTCGCGTCGCGTAAGATTGAGTAGGAAGGAAACAAGGGCATAAGCCTCAAGGAATCAAACCGCACGATGAGGAATCAAGAAGGGAAGTGCTCCTAACAGCCCTGTAGCCTCTCGAAGATAAGTACAGACGTCTCCGTACCGATCCGCAAGACTCTACTAGACTCACTCATGACTCGTGAGACCTAAGGGAACCTAGTGCTCTAATACTATGTTGTCACGACCCAAATTCCACTAAAGGTCGTGATGGCGCCGGACACCGCTGCCAGGCAAGCCAACCAAAATACTTAATTAAATTCTCGTTTTAATAGTTTTGAAAACTATGATTTTCCTTAAATTTCACTAGTAAAAGATAATCATTTCAAATCAAATATGAATGTTAAGAGGTTAATACAAGATATCCCATAATCATCCCAGAACCTGGTATCATAAGTGCATGAACATTTACTAGGGAATGAAATAAAATACAGTAATTGTCCGGAATACAAGGTAGACAGAAATGAAAACACCGTAAAATACTCTAAAGAGGACTCTGCTGGCTGCGGGTCGTCTCGATAAATGCAGCTCACCTAAGTCTCCGTATCAACCATGCCGCTATGCCACTAAGCCACTAGCCACATATGAACCTATGCAACAAAAATGCACAACAAGTGTAGTATGAGTACGAAAACAACGTGTACCCAAAGAGTATCCCGTATAATCTCGAAGAAGTAGTGACGAGAGATCGACTTCGACACTTACTAGTGGTCCAATGATAATATAGTAAAAACGTGAGGAGATCAAGGAATTTTATAAAACAACAATTATAATTCATAAAACCAGATAGCAGGTAAATAACTTCCCAAATAATAATGGATTTCCAAAGATTTACTTTTTATTATCTTTATCAATTTATCTCCGGCTAGGTAAGGCAAATGTCAACATTTATAAATCTCAAGCAACAATACAAGCATGCGCATATCATGCCGAGGTCGTACGGCCTGATCCAACATAAATGTAAAATGTGCACTGCCGAGGGTCGCACAACGCAAACCATAGATGCATCTATTACCCCGCTCGCTAATCATACATGCGACACAATCAACATAAATAAACAAACACCCTGTTCACGAATCATACATGCGACATAGGTACACATAGAAATACATGCTCAAACAACAAATTAAGAATTTATCGAGGAACATTTGTCCAAATAAAATCCAATTCTCTTTTAGCGATTTAAGAAAATGAAGTTTAATCCATTTTAGAAATTCATTTACCAATGCGATAAGATTTAGGCAATTCAACTGCGAACAAGATTACAGATATTCCAAGTATAACATGCTTTTGGGTCCTAGGCTACCCGGACTTACATATAATAGTAGCTACGCATAGACTCTCATCACCTCGTGCATACGTAGCCACCGCAAATAGGAGCACATAACCAATTAACTCACATATGGGGACAATTCCCTCTTACAAGCTTAGAAGGGAGACTCACCTCACTTCGAAGCCTATATTCCGACTCAAGAACGCGCTCAAACCTCCAATTTGGAGCCGAACGATCCAAAACTATTCAAATAGGGTAAGAACTAGTCAATACATGCTCAAAAGTTCATATTCTTATTATTAAACCAATTTTCCAACCTTAAATGCAAGGTTCCTAAAATTCATCCCCGAACCCATGTGCCCGGATTCCGGAAAATTTTGAAGAAAATTGGTACCCATAACCCAAGGATCAAGAATATATGATTTCTACTCCATTCCCTAACAAATTACGTGGCTGAATCTTGTTTTTACCAAATTCTAGATTTTTCATCTACAACCCTTGATTTCCCCTAATTTTCACATGTTAATCTACCCATAATCTATGTATTTAACTTATGATCTGTAGAAATTACTTACCTCTTTGATGATGGAATCCCTCCTCAAATGCTCTCAAAAATCGCCTAAGGCCAAGTGGGAAGTGAGGGAAATGGACTAAGTCTCGGAATAAAAAGCCACTGCACGAGACGCACAAGTCGTATTTGCGACTCCAGGCTCATAATTGCGATGTAGCATTTGCGGAGTCCAGCCTCCCCTGACATGGTCGCATTTGCGACAGAATCCTCGTAAATGCGAAGAGGACAACATCGCAAAAGCGATGGCCCCCTCGCAAATGCGACCCCCACTCAGCAGCTCCAGGTTCGCAAATGCGAGCGCCCCCTCGCAAATGCGACGTCGCATTTGCGACTAAAACAACGTAAATGCAGTCATACCAGTACCAGCAGTCCCATTTCTTAAGCAAATCACTCTGAAGCTATCCCGAATCTCACCCGAGCCCCCGAGGCTCCAAACCAAACACCCGTACAAGTCTAAAAACATAACACGGACTTGCTCCAAGCCTCAAATCACATCAAACAACACTAAAACCCTGAATCGCACTCCAACCCAAACTTAATGAACTTTAGAATTTCAAACTTCTACATTCGATGCCGAAACCTATCAAATCACGTCCGATTGACCTCAAATTTTGCACACAAGTCATATTTGACATTACGGACCTACACCAACTTCCAGAATCAGAATCCGACCCCGATATCAAAAAGTCCACTTCCGGTCAAACTTCTCAAAAACCATCAAATTTCTATCTTTAGCCAGATGACTCCAAAATGACCTACGAACCTTCGAATTCACTTCCGATCGCGCTTCCACTACCAGAATCACCATACGGAGCTATTCCTAGACTCAGAATCTCAAACAGACATTGATAACCCTGAAATGCACTTCAATCCAAACTTATGAGATTCTTCCAAAAATGCTAACTTCCACAATAGGCACCGAAACATTCCCGGGTCTTCCAAAACCCAGTCCGGACATACGCCCTAGTCCATCATACGAACATGCTGGAACCTTCGAATCCCGATTCCGAGGTCGTTTACTCAAAAATCCAACCTTAGTCAATTCTTTCAACTTAAAACTTCTGAAATGGGAATTCTCTTTACAAATCAACTCCGAACTTCCTGGAATTCAATTTCGACCGTGCGCTCAAGTCATAATACCTGAAGTGAAGCTGCTCGTGGCCTCAAACTGCTGAGCGGCGCGCTAGAGCTCAAAACGACTGGTCGGGTCATTACATTTAACTTTTAATACTATTTTATAATAAATTTTCTATATTTTATTATTTCTTTCAAATATGATTCTCTTCTTAAGGGAGAAAAATTATGTAAATTATTGTGTCAATTTGAAAAATAAATTACTTATATGATGAATTTGTAAAAGAATTGAATTAAATTTTTTTGTTAATCAATTAATTTAACCACTCTTTTCTCTCTCCCCCCCCTCTCTCTCTATCTCTCTAATATTCTTAACTATTTTCTTAGTTATTTGATCTAATTATTGAGAATAATTTTTAAATATTATACAAAAAATTAATAAAAAGATAACATTGATTGAATAGGAAAAGGAGTTCAAATTAACACGCAAATTAAATATAGTTCATATACATAATGATATTAGTATTTTAAAATCCAGATGACCTAAATATTTAAGACTTTAAATTATACTATAAATTTTCTACTTTGACTTTTGTAGAATTTGTTTCGCCTTTCCAATAAAAAAATATAAGAACTCTATGCCCTTTTCCAAAAAAAAAAAAGAAAGTCTATCGGCGGTAAGCATGCCCACATTCTAATTCTTAGGAAGTTAAAGGTTCTTATTCAGGATTTTTTCCTTCCTGTACAATATTTGAAACTTATTTACTAAAATTATCCATAATTAATATATTACCCACCCTAAACAAGTTTTTCTTACCATTTATATACAATTCATTATTAGTGCCTTAAATTAGGGGATTTAGTTACACTATTTTCCTTTTTTTTTCACTCCTCCCCTCAATTTCCCTATTCTCTACTATCTCTCTCCACCCAAAATTCCCTATTCATGATTGATCTCGCTAAATCGTTGAAAGGAAAAAGCAACAGTATGCTCCGTAGGCAAATACTTTCCTCTTTATTTCTTTCTTATTAGCTAACTAGTGCTTACAAACAGATGAAATCACTAGTGTCAAGATTCTATCTTTGTCCCTCATCATTCAACAATTTTTTTTGTTTTGTTCTTATATATGTTTCAGATAATCACAAAATGTACAATTCTTCTAAGAATGGGAAGGACTCAACAATAGCCATGTACCCAACCTGAATTACAATAGATATCTATTACCATTTCTTATTCTCCTTTTGACACAATTTTTTCGACTTTATTCATTTTCATGCTTCCTCATTCCCTTATCTCAAGAATTAGGCCCCAATTTTATCTCTCAAACTTCACTTCTCCTTTCAAGACCTTTTCCTAGGTTACATGATTTTTTACTTCAATATCCAAACCTGAAGTTCACCTAGCATTTCTCAATTACATGTGCATCATACACATTCAGCTCAAGGCAACAAAAGGGCTCTGAATACCAGCTCGAGAAATTATAAGGATTTTGAAATGTTAGATGAAAAAAAAATTCAGACAAATAACTTAGTGCAACAAAAGTGAATGGCGAATATCGCAAATAGGACATATATAACAATGATCTCGAGATTAATTGGAGTTGAAGTGTAAGTAGAACAGAGAAGATAAATTTGTATGGTACAACAACATACAAATTAAAAAAGAAATTTCGTACAAATTTGATACATCTACAACATCATATAAACTGAAAATAAATTTTATACAACTAATTATATAATATACAACTTATTTATAACTTATTTACAACTTATTTATAACTTATATACAACTTGCATACATACTAAAAATAAAATTCATACAACTAATTATACATTATACACTTATTTACAACTAATCTACAACTTATTTACAATTTTCATACATTATTT
Organism: Nicotiana sylvestris; assembly: GCF_000393655.2. Lineage (NCBI taxonomy): Eukaryota > Viridiplantae > Streptophyta > Magnoliopsida > Solanales > Solanaceae > Nicotiana > Nicotiana sylvestris. The sequence goes on along the minus strand of NC_091059.1, from coordinate 143,173,059 downwards.
TTACTTGTTAAAATCCATCTACAACATCATACAACTTAAACACAATTTGTATACAAATTTCATACAATATGTCTTTTGTATATTTTGTATCTGATTTATACATAGTAAAAACAAATTTCATACAACTAATAATATATTATACAACTTATCTACAACGTACCTACGATTTTCATACATTATTTCTACTAGTTATATATAACAACAATATCATCCAACTTAAATATAATTTTTATACAATATTGTTCAACTTTCATACAATACTTAAATAAAAAAAAATATAAATAACAGAATATAATTTTACTACAACTTTACTACAATTTTTGTAATATAATGTATGTCATGTCTTCTTCTTCTTCTTCTTCTTCTTCTTCTTCTTCTTCTTCTTCTTCTTCTTCTTCTTCTTCTTCTTCTTCTTCTTCTTCTTCTTCTTCTTCTTCTTCTTCTTTGAGTTTCAATCTGAAATTCAGCCAAAATCAGGTCTAATCTTCACCAAAACACCCCCAAAATTGAGATATAAACTTCAAACCATATTCCCAATTGTTTGCAACAACACCCAATTCAAACAAATAATGATTTTTGAAAACCCAAATTCGAATTCAAAGCTTCAAATCTTTTTAATGGTTGTCAATGGTGGAATTGCTGCTCTCTTTTCCTTTGTTTTACATTACTAGAATTAGGGATTGAGAGATAGAGAAAGACGTTGAGAGAATTTCTAATTGTTTGCAATAACACCCAATCAAACAACTAATATTTTTTGAAAACCTAAATTTGAATTCAAAGCTTTTTAATGGCTATCAATGGTGGAATTGCTGCTCTCTTATGCAAGATACGTGAGGGGGTGGGGGGTGGGATGTGGAGAGAGACGAGAGTAAAAGCACGAAGGGTGATGCCATGCACTTGTCTTTAATTTCCTTATTCTTGCTTACAGTTGAATTTTCGTGTTCCTTTCACTTCCTTACTGAGATTTTGTTTGTACATGATAATCCCCTTACCATATTTAATTGCTAGTTTCTGTCATTATTACTTGCTGTATATGATATAACTGTACAGGTTTATTTGGTAGTCTTATCCTAGCCTCGTCACTACTTCGTCGAGGTTAGGCTAGGCACTTACCAGCGCATGAGATCGGTTGTGCTGATACTACACTCTGCACTGTGAGCAGATCTCGGTGCTGCAGCTTTTGGACCACTGTGAGGTTGCTTCCTTCAGTCCGTCAGGCGACCCGAGGTAGTCCTACAGGCGTCCGCAGGCCTTGGCATCTCCTTCTATCTTTCCATTCTGTTTCTTTCATGTATTTCAGAGACAACTTTGTATTTATCTTTCAAACCACTATTTGTAGTATTCTTAGTTAGTCTGTGAGACTGTGATACTAGTTCTGGGTGGCTTATGTTATGGAGTTGTACCGGTATTAGCTTAACTTGTTAAATTTCATTCTTCCGCTTTAATATTTTTGCTATTTATAAGTTGTTAACTCGCAATTGTTAATGGATTAAAAATAAAAAGGGTTAAATAATTGGAATAATCGGCTTGCCTAGCTTTCACTAGTAGGCGCCATCACGACTCCCGAGGGTAGGAAATTTGGGTCGTGACAAGTTGGTATCAGAGCTCTAGTTGCTTAGGTCTCACAATTCACGGAAATGCTTAGCAGAGTCTGAGGGATCGGTACACAGATGTCTATATTTATCCCTCAGAGGCTACGGAGTTTAGAAAAAACTTCACATCTATTCTTCTTTGTCGTGCGATTTTGTTCTCGCACTGCTAAATTGAACACTCTACTCTTGTTCTTTCACGAATGGTGAGGTTATGTACTGCTTCTTCAGCCAAGCAACAACTCAGACCGGTGATGGATCAACTACGTCTTCAGGTGCCTTGTGGAGGTTGGACAGGTTCACCAAGCTTTTCACTACTACTTTTGGTAATACATCTTCTGAGGATCCCCAGGATTATTTGGACAGCTGTCATGAGGTTCTTCGGAACATGGGGATAGTGGAGACCAATGGGGCCGACTTTGATGCTTTTCATTTGTCTGGATCCGCCAAGACTTGGTGGAGAGATTATTGTTTGGCAGACCAGCTGGGTCACCAGCTTTGACTTGGGATCAATTCTCTTAGATATTTCTGGAGAAGTTTCTTCCTATCACTCAGAGGGAGAACTATAGGAGGTTGTTTGAGCGTCTCCAGCAGGGTTCTATGACTGTTACTCAATATGAGACTAGGTTTATTGACTTGGCCCATCATGCTCTTCTTATACTTCCCACTAAGAGAGAGAGAGAGAGAGAGAGAGTGAGGAGGTTCATTGAGGGACTCGTTCAGCCTATTTGATTGCAGATGGCTAAGGAGACAAGGAGTGAGATTTCTTTTCAAGATGCGGCCAATGTGGCTAGGAGAGTTGAGATGGTTCTATCACAGGGGAGTGGTCAGGGGTCTGACAAGAGGCCTCGTCATTTGGGCAGGTTCAGTGGTGCCTCATTTGGAGGCAGAGATTCTTTTTGTAGGGGCCATCCTTCCAAGCCATTTCATTCAGCACTTCAGGATTCTCATGGTGCTCCAGGTGGCCGTGGTTCTCATATGCAGTATTCAGATCAGTTGCCGTATAGTGCACCGCCAGCTCCTATCAGTTCACCTCCACTCCAGAGTTTTTAGATTGGTTATTCAGGCTATCATGGTTAGTAGTCTTAGCAGTTGAGGGCTTGTTATACTTCTGGCGATACGAGGCATATTGCTAGATTTTACTCTCGAGCACCGAGCAGCTCTCAGCATCAGGGTTCCCATACCATGGTTCATGCACCGAGTGTTCCACCGCCCGCTCATCCAGTTAGAGGTGGAGGTAAAGGTATTAGAGGTGGAGGTTAGGCCGCTAGAGGTGGAGGCCAACCAATAGGAGGCCGTCCCAGAGATGTAGTTCAGAGTGGTGGGCCCCAGCCTCGATGTTATGCTCTTCTAGCCAGGCCTGAGGCTTAGGCTTTCTATACAGTTATCAAGTACTATTCTGGTTTATAGTAGAGATGCTTCAGCTCTATTTGATCCAGGAACTATATAATCCTATGTGTCATCTTATTTTGCACCATATCTGGTCATGCCTAGTGATTCCTTGAGTGCTCCTGTATATGTGTCTACACCGGTGGGAGATTCTATTATAGTAGATCGTGTCTATCGTTCATGTTTAGTTGTGATTTGGGGTCTTGAGACTCGAGTAGATTTGTTACTTTTGGATATGGTTGATTTTGATGTCATACTGGGATGGACTGGTTATCACCTTACCACGCTATCTTGGATTGTCATGCCAAGCTGTGACCTTAGCCTTGCCGAGTTTACCTCGTTTAGAGTGGAGAGGGACTCCTAGTCATTCTACTCATAGGGTTATCTCATATATGAAGGCTCAGCGTATGGTCGAGAAGAGGTGTTTGGCCTATTTGGCATATGTTCGTGATTCTAGTGCTGAGGTTCCTTTTATGGATTTTGTGCCTGTCGTTCATGAGTTTCCTGAGGTATTTCCTTCAGACCTGTCGGGTATGCCACCCAACAGTGATATTGACTTCTGTATTGATTTGGCTCCGGGCACTCAGCCTATTTCTATTCAGCCATATTGTATGACCCCGCCTGAGTTGAAAGAATTGAAGGAGCAGTTGTAAGACTTGCTTGACAAGGGCTTTATTATACCTAGTGTCTCGCCTTGGGGTGCGCCGGTGTTGTTTGTTAAGAAGAAGGACAGATAGATGAGAATGTGTATAGATTATCGGCAGTTGAACAGGGTCACAATCAAGAACAAGTATCCATTGCCGAGGATTGATGATTTATTTGATCTGCTTCAGGGTGCCAAGGTATTTTCAAAGATTGACTTGAGATCTGGCTACCATCAGTTGAGGATTGGGGCATCCGATGTCCCTAAGACAGCTTTACGCATTCGGTACGGGCATTATGAGTTCTTGGTGATGTCATTTGGTTGACAAATGCCCCAGCAGCTTTTATGGATTTGATAAACCGAATGTTCAAGCCTTACTTGGATTCATTCATGATAGTTTTCATTGATGATATTTTGATCTATTCCCACAGCCAGGAGGAGCATGAGCAACATCTGAGAGTTGTTCTTCAGACTTTGAGAGATAGTCAGTTGTATGCTAAATTTTCGAAATGTGAGTTCTGGTTGAGTTTAGTTGAATTCTTGGGTCACGTTGTTTCAGCAGTGGGTATTCAGGTGGATCCGAAGAAGATAGAGGCAGTCAAGAATTGACCTAGACCCGCGTCAGCTACAGAGAGCTGGAGTTTCTTGGGTTTGGCAGGCTATTACTGTCATTTTGTGGAGGGGTTTTCATCTATTGCAGCCCCGATGACCAAGTTAACCCAAAAGGGTGCCTAGTTCAAGTGGTCGGGCGAGTGTGAGGCAAGCTTTTAGAAGCTCAAGATAGCTTTGACTACGGCGCCGGTGTTGGTTTTGCCTATAGGTTCAGGGCCACATACAGTTTATTGTGACGCATATCATATTGGACTTGGTGCAGCGTTGATGCAGGATGGAAAGGTCATTGCTTATTCTTCGTGACAGTTGAAGGTTCATGAGAAGAATTATCCAGTTCATGATTTGGATTTAGCGGCCATTGTTCATGCGTTGAAGATTTGGAGGCATTATCTGTATGGCATGTCATGTGAGGTGTTCACGAATCGCAAGAGTCTACAATATTAGTTCAAGCAAAAGGAGCTAAATTTGATGCAGAGAAAGTGGTTGGAGCTATTGAAAGACTACCATATCACCATCTCATATCATCCGGGAAAGGCCAATGTGATGGCCGATGCTTTGAGTAGAAAGTCAGACAGTATGGGCAGGCTCGCGTATATTTTAGTCGGTGAGAGACTGATTACTTTAGACATTCAGGCTTTGGCCAATCAGTTTATGAGGTTGGATGTTTCTGAGCCCAGTCGTGTATTAGCTTGCACAGTCGCTCGTTTTTCATTATTTGAGCGTATCCGAGATCAGTAGTATGATGATCCTTATTTTCTTGTACTTAGAGACACAATGCGGCACAGAGGTGCCAAGCAGGTTACAGTTGGAGATGATAGAGTTTTGAGGATGTATGGTTGTATTTGTGTGCCTAATGTGGGCCCGGGGTCGATTTTTGACTTTTTGGGAAAATCATTGGACCTATTTTCATGCATTAGAATTGATTCATTTAGCATTTATTGATATTGTTAAGTAAATTATGGCTAAATACAAGTGAATTGGTGGTGGAAATAAGAGGTAAAGCGGTAGTTGAGGCTTGAATTGTGTTCGTGGCATCGAAGTAAGTGTTTGGTCTAACCTTAGCTTGAGGGATTAGGAGTTGTGTCCTATTTGCTATGTGTTAATTGCTGAGTACGACGTATAGGTGTGGTGACGAGTATCTATATATTGGTGTCAATCATGCCCGTGAGTCTTATACTATGATAAATATGACTCCGTTTCGTATTGCTCATGCTTTATACGATGATTTTTATTGTTAAACAAGGCTTGTGGAAGTATTATTGGTAATTGAACATTGTAGAGCGTTGGCTCACGTTGAGAAATGAGTTGTGAGGAAATTGTGGAAAAGAGAAGATGTTTATGATATTGTTTCCCTTGCCGGGATGCTATTGCTTTTGATATTATCTCCCTTGCCGGGATATTATTGCTTTTGATATTATCCCCCTTGCCGAGATGTTATTACTCATGATATTGTTTCCCTTGCCATTGTTATTATGCTATTGTTCCCTTGCCGAGATTTTATTGTGATATTATTGATTCCCTTGCACAAATTGCTTTGTGATTGTTTCTTGGGTGGGGAAGAGTGTAAAGCACGAAATGTCAAGCCAATATTGTAAGGTAACAGCACGAAGGGTGATGCCGTGCTGATTATGTTGATTCTTATGGTGAGGACGAGAGTAAAAGCATGAAGGGTGATGCCGTGCAGATTATATCTATTCTTATGGTGAGGACAAGAGTAAAACCACGAAGGGTGATGCCGTGCACTTGTCTTTGATTTCCTTATTCTTGCTTATAGTTGAATTTTCGTGTTCCTTTCACTTCCTTACTGAGATTTTGTTTGTACATGATATTCCCTGTAACATGTTTCCCCTTCCCATCTTTAACTACAAGTTTCTGTCATTATTACTTGCTGTATATGATATAACTGCACAGATTTATTTGGTAGTCTTGTCCTAGCCTCGTCACTACTTCGCCGAGGTTAGGCTAGGCACTTACCAGTACATGGGTTGGTTGTGCTGATACTACACTATGCACTGTGTGCAGATCCCGGTGTTGCAACTTTTGGACCACTCTAAGGTTGCTGCATTCAGTCCATCAGGCGACCTGGGGTAGTCCTGCAGGCGTCCGCAGGCCTTGGCGTCTCCTTCTATCTTTCTATTCTGTTTCTTTCATGTATTTCAGATACAACTTTGTATTTATCTTTCAAACCACTATTAGAAGTATTTTTAGTTAGTCTGTGAGATTGTGACACAAGTTCTGGGTGGCTTATGTTATGGAGTTGTATCGGTATTAGCTTAAGTTGTTAAATTTCATTCTTCTGCTTTAATATTTCCGCTATTTATAAGATGTTAACTCGCAATTGGTAATGGATTAAAAATGAAAAGGGTTAAATAATTGGAATGATCAGCTTGCCCAACTTTAACTAGTAGACACCATAATGACTTTTGAGGGTGGGAAATCTGGGTCATGACAGACACGTGAGGGGAGTGAGATACATAGAGAGAAACGTTGGGAAGGGGGGGGGGGAGTGATTGTAGGAATTGATTAATTATCCTTAAATCCTAAAAATATACATAATTGGTAATTTTGTATATAGGAGGTAATTAAGGTGAAACTTGAGTAGGGAGGATAATAAAGTTTCCAATAGTGTATAGGTATGTAAAAATCTCTTCTTATTCTTATATAATTTGAAATTGTATTCTTTTTGTCATACTTCCTTTTTCCTACCCCCGTAAGGGTATAACAGAATTTTTTCAAATTTAAGTGACAATCGAAAAGGAATTATTTATTTAAAATTTAGAATCACCACTTGGGATAATTTATGGTGTCCCAAGTCACCGGTTTAGAATCCCGAATCGAGGAAATTGACTCTGTTATATAGTCTGCGAACACAGAAATCCGGGTAAGGAATTCTATTAACCCGGGAGAAGGTGTTAGGCATTCCCGAATTTCTTGGTTTTAGCACGGTCGCTCAACTGTTATTATTGGCCTATTTGTTTGATTTTAAAACACTTTTTAACCTATGTGCATTTTAACTATTGAAAACCGCTTTTACTTATTTAAAGAGTTAATTCAAGGTTATTTAAAACACATCGCAAACCACGCCACATGAAATGCACCAGTGAGTCACAACGCATTCTATTTAACCTTGTTGGAAATTAGAATCAGGTCACATGAAATGTACACCCGTACTTATAACAATAACCATGATAATTATAATTAACGCGCCTAAAGCAAACTTCGAAGTTCATTTTTAATATCTAAATTATAACATGTGTGAGGGCCATGGATGATTTAATTGCTTATGGCACACCTCAAATTTATTTCTTCAAATGATTTCTTAGTCTAGTCTTATGAGGGCCATACATTACTAGTTTCGTCGATATGACACACCCCAATCTAATTAAAAGAGTCATTCTCAATTAAGCCCAATGATATTTGCATTCACAAAAGTTCGAACTTGGAAATGATTAATAACCAAGAGCATATGGGGAAACATATTATTCTAATGAAATGGACCAATGTTTAGTCCTTTGGGGCCGTCAAAGTCCAAAAGAAAACTACTGAAGAAAACAACGTCAGGGCTCTCATTAATTCAACAATGCGAAGGCTGAAGATTTGCGAGCCTGGCTTGGGCCCAACAATCTCATTTGGGCCACTTAAATGGCCTGATTAGTCCCAAGGGTGAGGTTCTGCATCTCACGCATTTTTATACCTTGATTATCCAAGCTTCAATTTACATTAAACTAACTGATTTCGTCAAAACCAAATAAAATTCAACACCTAATTTAAATCTCAACTGCAGAACATTAGACCACTACCACTTAGTGAATACTGAAACCGCATGTATGTTTAAAAGATTAAAACCACCACTAACTGGTGATAAATTCAATATATATAATGAAACCAATAGTAGAATGTTCCAAATATTCACACCTGATATTACAATGCAACAGTAATCTCTGAATCCATTCAAACACTGAAAACCGAATTTTAACGCAACACAGTCAATGATGAAAGCTGACCTGAACACAACGTCATCACTAAACTAAATATTATTCACCAAAATTTAGTCCATACCATGATAGTCCATGATCAAATACACAACAACAAGAGTCCAATTGACAAAACTGAAGTCTAAATATAATGTAATTGACTGGAAGCCTAAACCCACATGCTGAATTGAAACTTAACACAACTCTTAGAAAGGTACTGCCAATAGCATAGGCAAACACAATAGGTCATACAGTACAAAAACAATGTAAAGCAGAAAACAAGGCTAAATTTTAAACCAAATCAGTTGATACTATGCTTAAACTCCACATTTTCAATTACACGCTTCAATTTTGAGCTTCACATTGAGTAGAGTCCAAGGAGGTACCTGGATATCCAAATAAACCAAAAGAATGAAGATTTCAGCAGTAGTAACAGAGGAAATGGATCAGCAGATCCAATCACATATAATCTCAACTTTCCTAGACCATTTGTAATCCAGACAAACAGAAATTTTTTGAAAGTTTCGAAAGTTCTGGCTAACTATGAAGATCAAGAGAAGAACCCAAACAAGTGTTAACAAAAATGCAAGAAATTTTTGAGTATTTTTTTAGAGTGTAAAGGGCTCAGTCGTTTGTGCATTCTTAGTCCTCTTAATCTCTGTTCATTCTCATTGAAGACAAGCTTTATATAGAGGGCTTTTAAGGTAGCAGAAATGATTTTACCAATTTAACAATTACTCCTTCCTCAATTTTCATTTTTTTATTTTAAACCCTAATTTTCTAGCCTGTTTGATAAACCAATCCCTTTCCCCACTTTCCTAGCAGCTTCCTTAGGCAGTTACAAAAGATTCCCCTGCCCAATTTTCCTAAACTAACCTTTGAAGATTTACTAACTACCAAAACAGGCCTTTGAGCCAATATGTACTCTGCCTCTTGGGCTTCTGCGTTAGCAGACTCTAACACCTTTGGGCTTCTTGCACTAGCAAGCCTAGACTTCCAATGACTCACAAGGGGTTCCAGACCCTTTCTCTCTTTTTAAAAGAAAATCAAGTGAAAAGGACCAAGGCAAAAAGACGAATGAAATTAACTACTGCTAACTAAACTTATTAAATTAACCAATTCTAAATTAGATGGCCTATCATGCAAACAGACACGAATTTGAACAAGAAAGAAAGAAAGGAAGAGGAACACCAGGAGAGGACGAAGACAGAAACACACAAACAAAAGAAAAGAAAGAAAATGAATGACTAACCACATCAAAAGAAATAGAGATGAACGACTAGCCAACTTGAACTGCTTCATCAAGGGTGGGAAACTCACCTAATGAACTCCCTCAAACAAGAGTGCTATGTCAAGGCGAGCTTCGAACCCCGACGAGAAAAGAACTTCAACTAGACTCCAATTCTAAAATTAGGTTGAGCCCTAGATTCCAAATTCGATAAACTCTAGGGTTCATTTGGGAAAATTGTTCGGAGTTTTGGGTTTGGGGAGATATAGTGACTGTAGGGTGCAAATTTAGGCGAATTTGGGTAGGTTAAGGTTCGAGTGTCCAACCTTCGATCTCAGATTCGAAGAGTTTGATGGCGATTCGAAGGGAATGGGTTGTGGATTTGGTATGAGAGGACAAAGAGGATTCTATGGCGTGATTTTAAGGCGGGTTGGAGTGGTGTAAAGCTGCGCCGCCACCAGAGATGATGATGAGTTTTTAGGGCGGCGCTAGGTTTCCTAGTCTCTGAATAGAGACGATGAGGGAGAAACTGAAGAACATCCTAAATTGTTCTGAGGCTTTTTTTTCCGGACAGTTTTAATTAAAATGGGGGAAGCCTTAATGGCCGTTCGATGAAAGGAGATGAAGGGCCCAGATTGGCTTAACACACTTGAACTCAAAACGATGTAGTATTGTCCCCATACTACGTCGTTTCGAGGGTCTCAACACTTGAACGAATTGGACCGGGTACGGGACTTGAGGCAGAATTTATGTGGGGTTTGGGCTCAGTTGAACCTTTGGCCCAAATTGCCCCAATTCTGATTCTCTTTCTCTTTTTTTACTTCAATTTCCCAATTTCTCTTTTTCTTTTTAAATTGATTAACAAAACAAAATAACTCTTAACTAAAAATAATTTACCGATTTAAACTAACTACTCATCATAGTATTTACAAAACTTAAATAACTCCTGAATTAAAAGAAGAACTATAAAATTTAAAATTAAAAGGTTGAAAAATGCAAAGTGAGCTATTTTTTGATTTTCCCATTTTTATAAAACAACTAAGTTACTAATTAACCTGAAAAATGTAAAAATAAACCCCAAATACAATACAAGGTATTTTTTGTAATTTTATGATTTAAATAAACATTAAACATGCACAGAAAAATGCAAATGTTTAAGAAAATTCTACAAAAATTCCTATAATAGCAAATAATTAAAAGAAAAATCTATTTCCTTGGAATTATGTATGATTTTTTAATATATAGCAAAAATCACCTGCACACAGCTGCTCTTCTTTTCTCGAAAACACGAAAAGTTTTCGTGTAAAGATAAAGTGAGCGGATACGAGCGATTTTTGCCCGTTTGAATACTTCGTGGGAAACATTTTTGAAAGATTTGACCGCACCCTGCTTCCGAGGTTGCCTACATATCCTTGGCTATAAAGGAATCAGGTCAGTGTAGTTCGAAAAGTTTTGGTAGCTGGGACTACCAGGAAGTTGTGATTTCACTGTTGCTGTTATTGCTACTGCTTGTTGAACTCCTTATTACACCAAGACAAAATAAAAGAAGCTAGGCTAAACTATGATCTATGAATTACAAGAATCCTATCTATATCTTCAAACTTGCACTTGCAGTTCCTGTTGCTCTGTTGACTCATACTCTCCAGGTGAAATTCCTTTGTTGCTGACTTGAATTGTAATCTGAGGTGCTTTCCCTTTGTTTTTTTAGGCGGGCACCTGATTGCTGAAGTTGAATCGTCTTCCTTCGAATGTTGCTGCTTTCCCTTTGTTCTCCAGGTGAACGCCTGACTACCAATATTTGAATTATCTTCCTTTCCTCTGACATTTGACTTGTTTTCCCTTTGTTTCCAGGTGGGCGCCTGATTGCCGTACTTGAACTGCTACGTCCCTTTGTTCTCCAGGTGGGCTCTTGATTACCAACACATGAATTGCTCTCCCTTTGTTCTTCAGGTGGGCTCCTGATTACCAATATTTGAACTGCTCTCCCTTTGTTCTCCAGTTGGACTCTTGATTACCGACACTTGAATTGCTTTTCCCTTTGTTTCCAGGTGGGCTCCTGATTACCAACACTTTGAATAGCTTTTCCCTTTGTTCTCTAGTGGGCTACTGATTACCAATACTTGAATTGCTTTTCCCTTGTTCTCTAGATGGGATCCTAATTACCAACACTTGAATTGCTTTCCCTTTGTTCTCCAGGTGGGTTCCTGATTACCAATACTCGAATTGCTTTTCCCTTTGTTCTCCAGGTGGGCTCCTGATTACCAACACTTGAATTGATTTTCCCTTTGTTCTCCAGGTGGGCTCCTGATTACCAACACTTAAATTGCTTTCCCTTTGTTCTGCAGGTGGATTCCTGATTACCAACACTCGGATTGCTTTCCCTTTGTTCTCCAGGTGGGCTCCTGATTTCCAACACTTGAACTGCTTTCCCTTTTGTTCTCCAGGTGGGCTCCTGATTTCCAACACTTGAACTGCTTTTCCCTTTGTTCTCCAGGTGGGCTCCGAATTATCAACACTTGAACTATTTTCCCTCTGTTCTCCAGGTGGGCGCCTGATTTCCAAAACTTGAACTGACTCCTCTGAAACTGCTACTTTCCCTTTGTTCTCCAGGTGGGTGCCTGATTGCCGAACTCGAACTAATTCCTCTGAAATCGCTACTTTCCCTTTGTTCTCCAGGTGGGAGCCTGATTGCTTGAGCCTGAACTGCTTTCCATTCTCGAAACCCGTGTTGTCTTTACTTGTTCTCTAGGTTGGTGCCTGATTTCAACAAAACAGACGAAACAAATGAAATTTTCTGCCCCAGTTTGGTAGCTGGGCACATCTGTGAGTGTTAATTGAATCATGCTACCAGAAAATCACAAAGAGTTTAATAGTTAGATCCCATTATTCAGGAGGGTCCTGAAAAATCCTAGTTAAATGACAGTTTTAAAGCTAGGTAAAGGTACAACTTCCGCTAAATCTTGTTATCTATGAAGACCTTAAAACTAAATCCCATTATCCAGGAAAGTCCTGTAATTTAAAGTCAAATATCATCTTAAGGGTGAAAATTTCATAGCTAAATTCAACTTCCTAATGGTGAAACTTATGCTAAATCTCAGCATCTAAGGGAGGTCTTAAACTAAGTCCCATTATTTAGGAGGGTCCTGAAAATTTCAAATTGAATCTTATCCTAAGCATGAAAACTTCAAAGCCAAACTTATATTTCTTCAAGGTAGAGCCTATGCTAGATCTTGTTACTCATGAATGTTTTGAATTTTAACTAAGTCCCATTGTCCAGGAGGGTCCTAAGGATTTACGGTCGAACCTGTTCGGTACTTGCTTTCTTTACGAAAGGTTTCTCCGAAACAAACTGAATTTTATGCCCCTGTTTCAAATCAAAGAAAAATCTTTTCAGTTTAAAATGTGGTGGTTAGTTTGTGACATTCTTGCTGAAAGTGGTCTCTCCGCTGCCGTGCTTTGCTTTGACTAGTTGCCTTGAACTAGCCAAGAACCGTTTGACTTTCTGACTGACTCTCAACCGCAGGACCTTGGATGACCCGAGTGTTCTACACCCAAACCATTGTTTTACATTTCTGACCTTTCTACCTGAACCTCTGTATCTCCCACCAGATTACTAAACCCTTCGACCAATGGAATTTTCACTGACACCTTATTTCCCACTTCACATCATGCTATCTCTGGTATGCTTTGGCCGCACTATGCTTTTGCATTTCTGGAAGTTGGTAATAAGCTTTGAAATTCTTTCTTACTTGCTTAAACAAAACTAACATTGGAGAAATCTTAGACAAATAAACCAAAAAGAAATGAAATGCAATGACTTTGATAGTTAGGAATAAGGAAGAAAATCCAAAACTGGATGACTATTTGAAGGGGAAATAGAAGAGACTTATTTGAGTGGAACAGCTGGCACCAATGATCATGACATGCATTTCAGATTAATTAGCCCAGCCTATTCAACCAATAACCTTTCAGTTGTCATACTTTACACCCCGAGATCTTCAAAAACCAATTTCTTCGCCAAATCACTGACCTTGTTCGGCCTGCAGTGCCCTGAAGGGGTTTCACCAACAAATCTCTCTCATTTGTTCATATCTCAACTCCCGTCGCCTTACAGTGCCCACGAGGGTTTTCACTAATAAGACTCTCTCATTTTAATTTCTCTCATCTTCCCATCGCCTTACGGTGCCCCTGAAGGTTTTTATCAATAAGACTCTCTCATTTTTTTAATTTTCCTGCTTAGACTGGAGTGTTGCCTCAGATATGAATCACACCTCTACTTTTTCGACTTGGCATCTCTCAAAGACTGGTCCGAAGGTCTTTCTTTGGATCGTAATGTGGACTTTTGGATAGGGTTAGAAAGAAAGGGTATCACAAAGGCTCAAAACATCTTGAATGAGTTCAAAATTACAACTTTTAGAATCAGATTTCTTACAACAACCATAACTTTCTGCCCCAGTTTCTTTGCTTGGGGACTTTTGGATTTTTATTTTGATGGGACCAAACCGTGAGGCTGCCTACGTATCCTTAAAAGGAATCAGGTCGAACGTAGTTCATGTCATAGAAATTACTTTGTTCTTGTGATTTTTCTCTTTCTTTCTTTCTTTCTCTCTTTTCTTCTCTTCTTTTTTTCTTCTTCTTTTTGTTCACTCCTTTTCATTCTCTTCTTTCTCTTTTTCTCTTATCTTTTTCTCTCTTTTCCTTTACTTATCTTGTGCGTTCATGTTTCTGAATTTCGTTACTGATTCCAAAAGAGGGGTGTGAAAGGAAATAAATAAGGCTCAAAGGGGTAACAAATAATAAAGTGTTTAGATAGCAGAACAAAATGCCTTCGTCATTCTAATCTTCAAAACATGCCAAGTACAAGCAAACACAATTTAAGCCAAAGAAATCATACATAATATCTTTTGACTGTATCAGAATTGATAGCCATATCTACACATTTGTCTTCTATATCTGTTAAATACAAAGCACCATTGGACAACACTCTCGTTACGATGAGCGACCCCTGCCAATTTAGGGCAAACTTGCCTTTTGCTTCAGCCTAATGTGGACGGATGCGTTTCAATACTTGTTGACCCACTTCAAATTTTTGGGGACGCACTTTCTTGTTGTATGATCTTGCCATTCTCTTTTGATACAACTGGCCATGGCATACTGCTGCCAATATTTTCTCATCAATCAAACTCAATTGCTCTAGACGGGTTTTGACCCACTCATCATCATCAATTTCGTGTTCAGCAATGATCTGAAGGGATGAAATTTCAACCTCTGCGGATATCACTGCTTCTGTGCCACATACAAACAAATAAGGAGTTGCACCTACTAAAGTGCGAACAGTAGTGCAATAACCCAGCAATGCAAAGGGCAACTTCTCGGGCCATTGCTTGGAACCTTGCACCATTTTCCGAAGTATCTTCTTTATATTTTTGTTGGCTGCCTTGACTACTCCATTCACCTTGGGGCGATACGGGGTAAAATTGCGATGCGTGATCTTAAACTGTTGACACACTTCTTTCATCAGATGACTATTAAGATTAGCCCCATTATCTATGATGATCACCTTTGGGATTCCGAACCGACAAATGATATTTGAATAATCAAAATCGACCACTGCCTTCTTGGTCACAGACTTGAAAGTTTTAGCTTCAACCCACTTGGTGAAATAATCAATGGCCACCAGAATGAACCTGTGCCCATTGGATGCTACCGTCTCAATTGGTCCAATGACATCCATACCCCAAGCAACAAAGGGCCATGGTACGGACATTGTGTGCAATTCAGATAGCGGAGAATGAATCAAATCTCCGTGTACTTGGCATTGATGGCATTTGCACACAAAACTGATACAATCTCGCTCCATGGTGAGCCAATAATAACCTACTCGGAGAATTTTCTTTGCTAGAACATACCCACTCATATGCGGTCCGCAGACTCCGGAATGCACTTCGGTCATGATGGCCGTGGCTTGTTTAGCATCTATGCATCTTAACAATCCGAGATCTGGAGTTCTTTTGTACAAAACTCCCCCACTGAAGAAAAATCCACTCGCTAAATGTTGAATTGTTCTCTTTTGATCCCCCGTGGCTTGTACCA
This sequence comes from Nicotiana sylvestris, assembly GCF_000393655.2. NCBI lineage: Eukaryota > Viridiplantae > Streptophyta > Magnoliopsida > Solanales > Solanaceae > Nicotiana > Nicotiana sylvestris. Next base: position 143,157,531 of record NC_091059.1, on the reverse strand, counting down.
GATACACCCTCATCCTGATATACTCCCTGATGTCATGAAACCATGGTTCACCATCAAGTTCTTCCTCAATCACATTACAGTAAGCATGCTGATCACGAACTTGAATATGCAGCGGGTCAACATAAGCTTTGTCTAGATGGTTCAACATTGACGCCAAGGTAGCCAAAGCATCAACAACCTCATTATGGATCCTTGGAATATGCTTGAACTCTACTGATCGAAACCGTTGATAAAGATCATGCAAACATTGTCGATACGGTATAAGCTTTAAATCCCATGTCTCCCATTCTCCTTGAATCTGGTGCACCAGAAGGTCTGAGTCTCCCAAGACCAAGACTTCCTGGATTCCCATATCTACAGCTAATCTCAAACCCAAAATGCACGCTTCGTACTCGGCCATGTTGTTGGTGAAATAGAATCGTAGCTTGGCCGTAACAGGGTAGTGATGCCCTATTTTAGATATAAGCACTGCCCCTATCCCGACACCTTTCATGTTAGCCGCTCCATCAAAGCAAAGTTTCCAACCTGGGTTTTCAACCTGCTCCACCTCATCAATATGCATCACCTCTTCATCGGGAAAATAAGTCCTTAATGGTTCATATTCCTCATCGACCGGGTTCTCGTCTAAATGATCGGCCAATGCTTGGGATTTCATCGCTGTCCGAGTCATATATACGATGTCAAACTCTGTAAGCAAGATAAACCACTTTGCGACCTGTGGGCATGGGCTTCTGAAAGATATACTTCAAGGGATCCAGGCGAGAGATGAGGTAAGTAGTATAGGACGACAAGTAATGCTTCAACTTCTGTGCTACCCAAGTCAGGGCACAGTACGTCCTCTCAAGGGGAGTATACTTAACCTCATAAGATTTGAATTTCTTACTGAGATAGTAGATGGCTTGCTCTTTCCTGCCAGTGATGTCATGCTGACCTAACACACAACCAAATGAATTATCCAAGACCGTCAAATACAGAATCAAAGGTCTTACCGGTTCCGGCGGGACCAACACAGGTGGATTAGACAAGTACCCTTTTATCTTATCGAATGCTTCCTAACACTCGTCAGTCCACTTGATCACAACATCCTTCTTTAGCAACTTGAAGATGGGCTCACAAGTTGTCGTGAACTGACCAATAAACCTGCTGATGTAGTTCAGCCTCCCTAACAGACTCATCACCTCGGCTTTGTTCCTTGGTGGTAGTAATTCCTGGATAGCCTTGATCTTTGACGGATCCAATTCAATACCCCGCCGGCTGACTATGAATCCCAAAAACTTCCCCGATAGAACACCGAATGCACTCTTTTCAGGATTGAGCTTAAGATTGTACCTGCGGAGCCTTTGGAAGAACTTTCTCAAATATCATGTCATGGAATATGGTTGTCATTGCCCTCATGTAAGTTGCTCCAGCATTTTTCAAACCAAAAGGCATGACCCGATAGCAGTATGTTCCCCACGGCGTTATAAATGCCGTCTTCTCCGCATCTTCCTCATCCATTAAAATCTGATGATACCCCGCATAACAGTCCACAAAAGATCCAATCTCATGCTTGGCACAATTATCTATCAGAATATGGATGTTTGGAAGTGGGAGGTTATCCTTTAGACTTGCTTTGTTGAGATCACGGTAATCAACACATACTCTGGTCTTACCATCCTTCTTTGGCATAGGCACAACATTGGCTAACCACGTGGGATACCGCGTGACCCGAATGACCTTCACATCAAGCTGCTTTGTGACCTCTTTTTTAATCTTCACACTCATATCAGTTTTGAACTTTCTCAACTTCTGCTTAACGGGAGGAAATTCTGGATCAATTGGAAATTTATGAACCACCAAATCGGTACTCAAGCCGGGCATATCATCATACGACCACGCAAAAATATCCTTATACTCAAGAAATGCTTTAATTATCTCTTCCCTGATTTGAGGTTCAAGATGGATGCTTATCTTAGTTTCTCTAACATTATCAGGATCCCCTAGATTGATTGCTTCCGTTTCATTCAGATTAGGCTTGGGTTTTTCTTCAAAATGACTTAGTTCTTTACTAATCTCTTCAAAGGCCTCATCCTCATCATATTCTGATTCATCATCACACTCTATTTCTTGAATTATTATTTCAAAATTAGATTGACTGTTAAGACTGGGCCGAAGATTCCTCATGCATTCCATGTTATTGAAAACAGCATAAAAAGAATTGCACAGAGAAGAAAAGAAAAACAAAAATAAAACTATCAGGAGTGATAGAAAGGGAAATTGCATTTCATTGAAAATAAAGGAACAGGGTTTGTACATCAACAAGCGGAAAATAAAAATCTGGGTCACAACCCTGGAATGACCCAAATAGAAAGGAAAATAAAACAAACTACCAAGACTTCTTCCAGGTAGGGAGAGGAGTAGCCTTCCAATTGTTAAGCTTTACATTCGGCCCGACGAACTGCACGTCCGCTTTTCTAAAACCTTCTCCCAATTCCACCATGTTCACATCATCAAACAACCTCTGGAAACTTTCAATTAACTCCTCATCAATGTCGACCACAGAACTTGGAACTATCATCACTGGGCGTTTCCTGGCATCGGGCTTGACAAAAGACCTGGAGAGACGTAGAATAGGCTTTAGAAGTACCCACGCCTTCTGTTTTAACCTTTTAACCCTTTTCACATCTACCACTGTAGGTTTGAATCAAAGACCGAACGTACCCAAATTTTCAAGGTGGGACACTGGCGGTATGATACCCTGTAGAGATGCACCAAGACCTTTACTGGAATAAAGCCATTTTTCAGCATTTCAAAGGCCACCATGACTGATGTGGAGGTTATCTTTGGAATTGGAACACATTTTCCTTCTGAAACTTTCTCGACCGGCACTGTTTCAAAAACCTGACAGACCCAAGGCCCTTTGTCATCTTCAACCTCAATGAATGGGACAGAGGCATCACAGTGAGCATACAAATTATCTTCGCCATGCACGACGATCTCCTGCCTATCCCATTCGAACTTGACCATCTGGTGTAGAGTGGACGGGACTTCTTTAACGACATGAACCCAAGGGTGACCTAATAGCAAATTGTAGGAGACAGACACGTCCAACACCTGGAACTCAATGGTGAATTCCACCGATCCTATTGTCAACTCAAGCACTATATCACCGACCGAGTCTTTTCCTCCACCATCAAAACCTCGGACGCATATGATGTTTTTGTGAATCCTCTCATCATCAACTTTCAACTTGTTCAGAGTAGAGAGTGGGCAGATGTTTGCACTGGACCCATTGTCAATTAATACCCTAGTAACCATAGAATCTTCACATTTTACCGTAAGATAGAGAGCTCTATTGTGTTCAGTACCTTCCACAGGCAACTCATCATCAGAGAAGGTGACACTGTTCACCTCGAATATTTTGTTGGCGATCTTTTCCAGATGGTTCACTGAAATTTTGTTGGGAACGTGAGCCTCGTTCAGAATTTTCATCAAGGCTGGATGATGTTCATCTGAGTGGATTAGTAATGACAACAATGAAATCTGAGCAGACGTCTTTCTCAACTGCTCCACGATGGAATAATCTTGTACCTTTATTTTTCTCAGAAACTCCTCCGCCTCTTCCTCAGTCACTGCTTTCGTCACTAGAACTAGGTTATCTCTGGATGTTTTAGCTTTCCTTAACTCTTTCGGGGCAAAACATCTCCCCGAACGAGTTAATCCCTGGGCCTCATTGACTTCTTCTTTCACTTCCTTTCCCTTGTAGGTCACTATCACCCATTCATAGTTCCATGGGATGGTCTTAGTGCTGATTATCGACAACTGGGTTACAGGCTTGATGATGACAGGATCCGTACGGGCATCCTCTACAGTTATGATAGGCTCGTTTTCCACTCCTGGCGCAACCACTTTTGACTTTTCTTGCTTCGCCGCAACATCACTTGGGGATCCTTTCTTGACTACCGCAGATGGTTTGCCATTTGTCCCGCTCAACTTGTTCACTGATCCTTCAACCGTGGGTTTTTTGACTGGCTTGACCTCACTGGACCGAATCATCATGACAGTCTATGAAGGTTTCTTGGGCTCCCCTCCCTTATGCACTATCTCAATCATATTTGTTTCCTGATGGGTTGGTAATGGGTTCTTGTTGATGTTGGGTGCCTCTGGAGTTTGGACTTCAATCCGGTTTGTGTCAATGAGCTCCTGGATGGCATTTTTCAAGTGCCAGCACTTCTCCGTGTCATGCCCCGGAGTTCCATAACAATATTCACAACTTACAGAGTAATCAAGATTCTTTGGAGGAGGGTTTGGCAATTTCGACTCAGTTGGCCTCAGCATATCCAATTTCTCCAATCTGTGGAACAAACTGGTATGAGACTCCCCCAACGAGGTAAAGGTTTTCTTCCGCTGCATCCTCTCATTTTTAAATGCTAGATTGGGTCGGAAACCTGGGCCGGCATGGTTTCGGTAGGCTCGTGGGGGTGGGTAAACATTTTGTTGAGCTGGGTAGGTATTTTGGAGGGCTGGGGCACGCCATTGTGCGTAAGCAGGAGGTTGAGTATATGTCTAGGCATGGTGGACGGAAATATGAGGGTCTAGTGATGGGAAGTAATGCTAGAGTGGATTATACGGGGTTTGGGTGTAGGCTTGTGGTAGGGTCGAGGCTGAGTATAATGGTGTGATGGGCCCCTGGGTCCAAACCATGATCCTAAATCAATTGTTGCCATATCTTCTTTCTTCTTCTTTCTGATCACTCACCTCGTACCATTTTGAATGGCTTGGGTAGTTGCTATAATGGCCGAGTAACTTATGATTTTGTTTGATTTAATCCCCTCTTCCACCATGACACCCATGTTCACTACCTCGACTATGGCCGATACCAGATGGACGAAGTAGGCAGGCTCTAGAGCCTGCAGAAAATAATCCACCATTTCGCTTTCCTTCATCGGAGGGTCAACTCTCGCCGCTTGTTCTCTCCAACGAAAACCGTTCTCCCTGAAACTTTCACTAGGCTTCTTCTCAATCTTAGTCAGAGACAAATGATCTGGAACAATCTCGAGGTTGTGTTAGAAATGACAAGCGAATGCTTCAGCCAAATCATCCCATGTATACCATCTGCCGTGATCCTGACGAGTGTACCACTCCAACGCCGCACCGCTCAGACTCGGGCTAAAGTATTCCATCAATAGCTCCTCTTTCCCACTAACGCCTCTCATTTTATTGTAGAATCCCCTCAAATGGCTATCGGGTCTCCGTGCCCGTCATATAGATCGAATTTAGGCATCTTGAATCCACCGGCAGTTGAACATCGGGAAATAGGCACAAATCTTTGTAGGCCACGCTCACTTGGCCTCCCAATCCCTGCATGTTCCTGAATGACTATTCCAGGCTTTTAGCCTTCCTGAACATTTCTTCCTGTTCTAGATTTTTAGGTGATTTCTTAGTCTCAACGGGGAGGTCGAAACGAGGAGTGTAGGAGTAAGGTTCCGGGGCCTTGAAAGTAGGCTCTAGGGGATAGTATTGGTTATCTTGGGTCTGGAATAAAGGCTCACTGGAGGATTGGTAGAGTGTAGCGGGTGGGGGTTCCATGAAAACAGGGGTAGCTGGTGGAAGAGGGTATGGAACTGGTTTGGGTGGTGGAGCTTGTGGTGTTTGGGAAGTAGTGCCCTGGTAGTGGTGGTAAATGGGGAAGCCTGGAGATGAATCAACAGTGGGAGGTTCTTAGGATTGAGACAGCAACGGGACGAAAGCAGTGTTGGCGGGGTAGGATGGTGGTGGATGCCCTTTTACCCATGCTTGGTACATCTCTTCCATCTAGTGTTTCAACTTATACAACTCCTCTTTCTGGTGTTCCATATGATGTTACCCCTCTCTTGATGGGTCAATAACACTTGCATCCAGTTCTTGGTTAACCATGATCAACTTTTCTTTGGACCTGGTGTTGTACGGATGAGTTGCTAGAATGCCAAACAAACTAACCACCTACCTGAACTTGATGACAACAACAAACTTGTTAGTGATTAGGGCTCGAAAGATAGGCAACCGCATGTTGGGGATGTAATGCACCTAAGCAGTTAACCATTTCTATTATGAATTTGATCGGCTGCTTGCGTCATCCCGGCTTTCCCTAATTTCCATTTTGAAACTTCTATTTTTTTCCTGCCTTTCTTTGCCTTATTTCTCATTATTCTTTATTCTCTCATTCTTTCTATCTTGTTTTGCCATTGTTTCCTTCCCACAATCTCCTATTTTCTTTTTTTCTCTTTTTTTTCCTTTTTCTTTTCTGGTTATGATCGAATCCTATGGGGATTGCCTACGTATCATGACATCACATGAATTAGACCAAGCGTAGTTCTAGGAATAAGTGTAAAATAAATAAATAAATAAAAGCATTTTGGGGTTTTCAATTTTTTCATAAACGTCTTGATTACAACGACTCATCCTGCAAAATTTAAACTAACAAACTCGAAAGGGGGGACTAGCAGACTCCAATAGAAAGATGAAAATACAGACTCAAAAACAAACTAACAGACTCCAACAAAGAAAATGAGAATACAGACTCGAAGGAAAATCATGAATACATCAATGCCTCAACTGCTCTAGGGGCCCGTGGGACATCAGCCGGTCTCGCCATGAGCCTATGCAAGATCTCCTCGAAGACGCTCCAGGCCATTCATTATTTGGCGAACAAAGGTCATTACTGCAACAAAGAAGGTGGTTGTAGTCATCTCTTCACATTCATGGCACTTCATGACGATGTAGTCGACGATGGCTCTAACCGTCTCCCTGATGATACCCTTTTCTTGGAGCAAACGCCCTATTTGCTAAGTCCTAGCTTCTAGCACCTGGGCATCACGATGGTTTTGACCTTGCAACTGTTGCATATCTTCCTCCAACTGGGTCATTAATTCATAGCAATGTTCCCTTTTTGATTTAAAGTTCTCAGCTTGCTTGGCCATCTCATTTTCGAGGGTAGTTAGCCTTTTCTTCAAATTGGTGGCTGTTCCCTCGTATTTCCTCTTCAAATGTTGGACAAACTCTGCTCGCCTCTCTGCGTTCTTCACTAACTGTGCGGGGGCTTTTGCCAGATTACCCTAAGATTTTTCCAGATCATCCTCACACTCAGCTATTTTCCTCTTGAGACCACTTATGAGTCTTTCATCCTTCCGGCTTCTTTCCTGATTTTCAGAAGCTATTCTCATTTTTTGGATATGTGCTCGGAGGGCCTTGTTTTCTTGAACCAATTTCTTCTTCTCCCCTTCATTGGCCACGGCCTGTACACTTTTGTCAAATTTAAGATCCCGGATCTGTCCCTCCAATTTGCTTATGGTAGCTCTGTAGTTTGCCTCTTTTGCCAACCAATCCCATTGCTCCTCACTCCATCAGTGAATTGTTGGACATGGGGCCTTTTTGCGAGCCGTTCGAGCTCTTGATGGATTTGGGACCTTTTGCTGTACCAAGCTGTGTAACTAGGCTCCAACTAGCCACTGGATAGATCTCGTACCTGAGTCTTTGGCTCTAAGAACCTATATTGATGCCAAATCCGACACACTCTTTCTTCTGGAAAAGCAGCTTTTGGTTCCAATTTGATAACTTGCCGACTCAAGTCCTCATCATGTGGGATAGTCTGGTACCTGCCTTACTGGCGTAGAACTCTGTGCGGGGCATAAGACTGAATGCTCCAGAGACCCATCAATTGAATAAAACACACCTCGAAAGACATATAAATGACTTCACTGACCGAGAGCCACCCGAATGTCCATTCAATCTTGTTTGCAGTCAGGGAGCTCAAGTGTGCAAACCATGCTTCTGTACCATCCGGGAACTCATATCCCTCCACCCGTTGTTCATGTTTTTAATACATTCAAGACCGATCATGCCACAGTTCATGTACCCCGGACGGTGGCAAAGGTGTTCCTCCATCCAGAGTTGTAGAAGCATATTGTATCCTTTAAAAAACTTTCCCCCTTCTCGGCAGACGGTTAGAGCTCGATAAATCTCCGCCAAGATCAACGGTACAATGGTGCCATTTGCCTTTTTAGTCATGAAGTCGACTATTCCCACAAGCCCCAACTCTATGTTTCCATCCTTTCTTGGGCAAATCAAAACACCCAAGAATGCCACTATAAAAGCCAATCCCTGCCGAGCTTCCTACTTGTCTTTGTTCCCCGAATGAGTAAGGCCGGTACCTGGCATCTCAAAACTGCGGGGATTCCCGTAACGTCGGTACAAGAAATAGAATGTGCAGAATCCCTTGGCCAAGTTTTCGTCTTGAACTTCCCGACTGATGCTTAGTATATCCAGAAACTTATGAGGAGTCACTGTTCTAGATGCCACTGGGTATTGATTTATGAGATTCTCACTAAAACCAGCGTAGCCCGCTATTTCCTCCAGCGTAGGAGTTAGCTCAAAATCAGCAAAATGGAACACATTATGTGCTGGGTCCCAGAAGGGTATCAAAGCCTCAATTATATCCTTCCTCGGCTTATCTTCAAAAGCCCAACTAGATCACCCGAAGCTTTTATCACAGTTTTTCTACTAATTTCTCCCAAATCATGCCACCACATATGTAGTTCTAACGGTATTTCCTCGTGGACTATAAAAGGTTCATTTTCAATTGTGCTCATTCTGCATATTTATTTAAGGTGACTGATTAAAAGACTGTGATTTACTTTGACTCAAGAGAAAAACACCCATTTTCACAAAATTTAGAACAAAACATTCTTGCGAATACAACCCATCAACACCTCAAGATAAAAATAAAAAATAATTTTAGGGATGTTTTTGTTAACCAACCAAAATTTTGAAAAAGGACCCTAGGTGGCTATTCTTGCAAAAACAGCCTTCCGACGCCTTTTGGGGAATTTTTGGCTATTTTGGGACAAAAATGATGCCACCTAATTTATTTATGACAACCAGCGACACTTTCACAATTTTTAGATTATTTTTGCAAAAGGAGTTGGACCCGATGAGGGTTGCCTACGTATCCCACATCCAGTGAGAATTAAAATTGCATAGTTTGGCCAATTTGACGTAACAGAAAATACAAACTTTTGAAATAGTTTTTTTTCTAAAAATTTTGGCAGAATTTTGGGGTATTTTGGACACCAGGTTTTTCACAGGAGGGTAATTTCCTCTCTCTCACTTCAATTTGGTTTTTCTCAATTTTTCCCTTATTCTAGAAGCCGGTCAATATGCAGTCCGAATCAAATAAATGCTCAAGTAGCAAGCAAAATGCATTAGGATGGTCTTTTGATTTCAGGTGCACCTGTCCTAGACAGACCCAACCCCTGTGTTGAGTCTCCAAAGTCACAATGCACATGATGCAAACAAGCGCTCCTACTAGGGATCCGGCATGAGGCTATGTTATACTAGGTTTGAAAACTTGGGTTTATTTGTTCTAGACCTAGCTTATCCGAGCGGATAGCTCAAGCCGGGGGGGGGGGGGCAGCGTACCAGGAATACAGAAGCTTCGCCAGCTTTGCAACTTGTCCGAACCTCGTTCTAAAATTGGGATATGACTCTAACAGAAAAGAAGTCACACGAAGTGCACACTTCCCAGATGATTTAGAAGATTCAGAGAGAGGAGGGATTCGTAACAATTTATATACAGTTCAACAATATCAAAGCGGTAAAAAGCAACATTTAGCACATTAGGCCCAAACATGTGAATAAAACCAGATAATAAATAAAACCAAATATAACAATTCCTTTCAGATTACCACTTATGTTCTTTTCCCGTAGCTGAAATAACCCATCAATAGGCTAGTAACAAGAAACCTCACAAGTAGTTAACCATGCAACCCAGTCATAGGCGGTGGGGCTCTCCCACTTAGCTTGAAGCCACTATCACATAACTCTAGAATTCACTAGGATTCCTTATCTCTTCTTGACATAACCTTGCACAATCAACTGCCAAATTCTCGGAATCTTTCTGTAAAACCGCTTTTTATACTCTGAATCATTAACCACATTCGCACGACCGATCTCTTTGCTGTATAACCAATAGAATTCTTCGCAGAAGCTTTGCCAACCATGCGACCGTCGATCTGCTCACTAGAGACAACCCACTTGTGGAATTTACGTGTCGACATCTTCCAATGCTGCTGCACGGGTACAACCACTACGACATCAATAACCCATCCTGAGTCCGAGATCACTCTCTAGCTACACAAGTTCCTTCACCCCTCGTGGACGTCAATTAAATGTGCGACAAAATCCTTCCAATTCAAAGTTATGTTGTATCCTTCTACATTTCAAGTAGCTCATTTCCATTATCTCAAATCTCCTACCGCATAATAGCCCATACTCCAAATTAAATCCGTAGATCCCAATCACCAATCACTAAAATTCCCAAATCATTCCAAACTCTCATTAAGGTGCGTAGTCATCCTACCACAAAGCCTATATACAACTCCGCCACTCTCCCACTTTGGCGGAACTCACCCTTCTAATCGACTACTCGACCTTTGCTTCTTATGCCTAGCCTTCTATAAATTCTAACCATTGCCTAACACTTTCCACATGTCCTTCCTCATCCTTTGTTGCTCAGTCGTTGCCTTAAATAAAATCTATTTTCGTAGCACTTGAACCCACAAAGTGCTACTAACTTTAAACCATTCCAAAGATCATCTTTCTCGAGCCGTCAACATTAGAAACACCGATTCAATCCTGAACCACCGCACCCCACGATCTATGACAGCCGTTTCTCCAATATTATTTTATAATATCTTACCCCAAAGGCGAATCACAGAAGACCATAACACCGTCGAACTTAACACATACAATCGAGGACGACGACACTACATTGCAGATGAAAATTCAACGACCAATGCGATAAGATTTTAACAATTCAACTGCGAACAAGATTACAGATATTCCAAGTATAACATGCTTTTGGGTACTAGGCTACCCGGACTTACACATAATAGTAGCTACGAACGAACTCTCGTCACCTCGTGCTTACGTAGCCACCGCAAATAGGAGCACATAACCAATTAACTCACATATGGGGACAATTCCCTCTTACAAGGTTAGAAGGGAGACTCACCTCACTCCGAAGCCTATATTCCGACTCAAGAACATGCTCAAACCTCCAATTTGGAGCCGAACGATCCAAAACTATTCAAATAGGGTAAGAACTAGTCAATACATGCTCAAAAGTTCATATTCTAATTATTAAACCAATTTTCCAACCCTAAATGCAAGGTTCTTAAAATTCATCCCCGGACCCACGTGCCCGGATTCCGGAAATATTTGAAGAAAATTGGTACTCATAACCCAATGATCAAGAATATATGATTTTTACTCCATTCCCTAACAAATTTCGTGGCTGAATCTTGTTTTTACCAAATTCTAGGTTTTTCATCTACAACCCTAGATTTTCCCTAATTTTCACATGTTAATCTACCCATAATCAATGTATTTAACTCATGATTTGTAGAAATTACTTACCTCTTTGATGATGATGGAATCCCTCTTCAAATGCTCTCAAAAATCGCCTAAGGCCAAGTGGGAAGTGAGGGAAATGGGCTAAGTCTCGGAATAAAAAGCCACTGCACCAGACGCACAAGTCGCATTTGTGACTCCAGGCTCGCAATTGCGACTCTAGGCTCGCAATTGCAATGTCGTATTTGCGACAAAAGCACCGCAAATGCTAAGCCCAGCCTCCCCTGACATGGTCGCATTTGCGACAGAATCCTCGTAAATGCGAAGAGGACATCATCGCAAAAGTGATAGCCCCATCGCAAATGTGATTCGCACTCAGCAGCCCCAGGTTCGCAAATGCGAGCTCCCCCTCGCAAATGCGATGTCGCATTTGCGACCAAAACACCGTAAATGCGGTCATACCAGTACCAGCAGTCCCATTTCTTAGAAAATCACACCGAAGCTATCCCGAATCTCACCCGAGCCCCCGGGGCTCCAAACCAAACACCCGTACAAGTCTAAAAACATAACACGGACTTGCTCCAAGCCTCAAATCACATCAAACAACGCTAAAACCTTGAATTGCACTCCAATCCAAGCTTAATGAACTTTAGAATTTCAAACTTCTACATTCGATGCCGAAACCTATCAAATAACGGTCGATTGACCTCAAATTTTGCACACATGTCATATTTGACAATATGGACATACGCCAACTTCCAGAAATAGAATCCGACCCCGATATCAAAAGTCCACTTCCGGTCAAACTTCTCAAAAACCATCAAATTTCTATCTTTAGCCAAATGACTCCAAAATGACCTACGGACCTTCGAATTCGCTTTCGATCGCGCTTCCAATACCAGAATCACTATACGGAGCTATTCCGAGACTCAGAATCTCAAACGGATATTGATAACCCTGAAATGCACTTCAATCCAAACTTATGAGATTCTTCCAAAAATTCTAACTTCCACAATAGGCACCGAAACGTTCCCGGGTCTTCCAAAACCCAGTTCGGACATACGCCCAAGTCCAAAATCATCATACGAACCTGCTGGAACCTTCGAATCCCAATTTTGAGGTCGTTTACTCAAAAATCCAACCTTAGTCAATTCTTTCAACTTAAAGCTTCCGAAATGAGAATTCTCTTTCCAAATTAACTCTGAACTTCCTGGAATTCAATTTCGACCGTGTGCTCAAGTCATAATACCTGAAGTGAAGCTGCTCGTGGCCTCAAACTATTGAACGGCACGCTAGAGCTCAAAACGACCGACCGGGTCGTTACATTTAACTTTTAATACTATACTATAATCAATTTTTCTATATTTTATTATTTCTTTCAAATATGATTCTCTTCTTAAGGGAGAAACTTTATGTAAATTATTGTGTCAATTTGAAAAATAATTTACTTATATGATGAATTTGTAAAAGAATTGAATTAAACCTTTTTGTTAATCAATTAATTTAACCACTCTTTTCTCTCTCTCTCCCCCTCTCTCTCTATCTCTCTAATATTCTTAACTCTTTTCTTAGTTATTTGATCTAATTATTGAGCATAATTTTCAAATATTATACAAAAAATTAATAAAGAGATAATATTGATTGAATAGGAAAAAGAGTTCAAATTAATATGCAAATTAAATATAGTTCATATAGATAATGATATTAGTATTTTAAAATCCAGATGACCTAAATATTTAAGACTTTAAATTATACTATAAATTTTCTACTTTGACTTCTGTAGAATTTGTTTTTCCTTTTCAATAAAAAATATAAGAACCCTATGCCCTTTTCCAAACAAAAAAAAAGTCTATCGGCGGTAAGCATGCCCATATTCTAATTCTTAGGAAGTTAAAGGTTTTTATTCGGGTTTTTTTCTTTCCTGTACAATATTTGAAACTTATTTATTAAAATTATTCATAATTAATATATTACCCACCCTAAATAAGTTTTTCTTACCATTTATATACAATTTATTATTAGTGCCTTAAATTAGGGGATTTAGTTACACTATTTTTCTTTTTTTTTTTCACTCCTCCCCTCAATTTCCCTATTCTCTACTATCTTTCTCCACCCAAAATTCCCTATTCATGATTGATCTCGCTAAATCGTTGAAAGGAAAAAGCAACAGTATGCGCCGTAGGCTAATACTTTCCTCTTTATTTCTTTCTTATTAGTTAACTAGTGCTTACAAACAGTTTTTTTTAAGGTTAATATGAATTTTATATATAAACTACTTAAGTAGAGTTTTGCATATTACAAAGGGCTTCACCCAAGGTGAAGTAAGGGTAGGGAGAATGGTGTGTTAACCCTTCCTTCATAATGTTTTGATTTTCTATAACATATTACAAACACTGCTTGGTAGTTTCTTTGACAAAGTATGTTCACCGCTCATATCAATTGTAAGCATTTTTTCCACAAAAACTGACGGTGACACTAATATTCTAACTTCTTCATGCATGTATTTGCTATCATCTTGGTTTTTTGCTTCCTTTGCTAGTTCATCAGCCACACTATTCCCTTGTCTGAAGTTATGCCTCAGTAATAGGCCCTTCTCCTAGTGCATTAATGACCTGCAAGAGTAAATTACGTTGTTTAGTATGGCATGACCATTGTTAATAGCGTTGATAGCCTCTGTGGAGTCAGTTTCAATTTTCAGTGGAAACAGATTAAATCTATGAGCTAGTTTGAGCCCTTCATGAAGTGATTGTAAATCCGATGAAGAGGGCATATGGCATTGGAATTTTTTTGGAAGCCAATTATCCACTTTCCTTTGCAACTTCTGAAAACCCCACCTATGCCGCTTTTGTGTTCTTCATGTGCTCCATCGATATTGAGTTTTATCCAACCCTTTTGAGGAGTATGCCATTTAATATTGATGGTTTCCATTTGGGTAATAGGGTTGTTATTTGATGTCATAAAGTGGTATTCCGTTGCATGATTTACAAAGCTGTTGATGGAGGGCGTATGGTTGTGTTGTTTATATTGTTACTATTCCTATTTAACCAGATTCCCCATATTACGAACGGAAAAAGGTGCTGTCAGTTGATGAAAGCAGTACAAAAGTTAGAAGATTGGTTTTTAAGCTGAAGCAGCCAGTGTTCGTTTGAGTTTGGGGGGATCATTATCCCCAGATGTGCCCACAGGCTTTGGACAATGGAGCAAGTGAGGAAGATGTGCCTTGGAGATTCCTCTTTATTATGGCACATGGCACACATGTTATCGATGTTGATTCCAATGTGTTGGAAGTATTGTCGGCATGGTAATCTGTTGTGTAGACATTGCCAAAGGAAGTATTTGATTTTATTAGGGCATTTGAACTCCCAAATCCATTTAAAGTCATATTGCTGAGGTGTTTTTTCCTGAAGGATCCGGGCACAAGATTTGGAAGTGAAGCTTCCATTGGAGGATAGTGACCATATGGGATGTTGGTTGTAATTTCTTTTGGAATATTGAAGGAAATGTTTGAGAGGTTCCATTGTTTGTGAACATATATATCTTTGATGGTCATGGTAATCTCTTCCCGAGTGAGTGGACCATGAAAGGATTGTTGAAGAGATTTACAATTTAGAATCCAATTAGATGTCCAAATATTGAGTTTGAATTTTCACTAGGTATCCAAGTAATACCCTTGGAGCAAATGTACCATCCTTTTAGAATACTTTTCCAAACGAAGGAGCAGTTTTTGCAGGTTTGCATTGGGCATATTTATGAATGAGAGTACTTGACCAGGGGCAGTTGTATTAGTGAGGAGTCTCCATGCAAGATTAGAAAGGGAGATTAGATTTTTATTATTGGCCGTAATTAGTTCTAAGCCTCCTTCTTCTTTAGGCTTAGTAATGTTATACCAACTTATGTAATGAATTTTTTTTAAATCACTATTGGTACCCCATATAAAGTTTCTTTGAATGCGGTCAATTTCCTTCAGGG
Source organism: Nicotiana sylvestris (assembly GCF_000393655.2). NCBI lineage: Eukaryota > Viridiplantae > Streptophyta > Magnoliopsida > Solanales > Solanaceae > Nicotiana > Nicotiana sylvestris. The sequence continues at coordinate 143,142,195 of NC_091059.1, read as the reverse complement.
TTTTATTAGGAAGAAGGGTATAGTGCATGGCATGACTAGCGATTGCATTAAGAGTTGAAATAGCTAGGTAGTTCTTCCTGCGATATTGAGAAACTTTCCTTTCCAGGCCGACAATTTTCTTTGCATATTGTTGATAATGTATTGGTAGTCCTTTGGGGAAGGATGATTGTTTAGGATTGGGTATCCCAGGTACTTCCCAAAGGACTTATCTATTTTGATATTAAAGTAAGAGGCTACCTCTTGAGCTGTGTTGGGATGACAATTCTTGGAGACTAAAATTTTAGATTTATGGATATTAATATTCTGCCCTGATAACTTGCAAAAGAGGGAAAGGCTGTTCTTTATTATTTTGCAAAACTTCTCATTGAGTTTGGACATTAGAGTCAGGTCATCGACAAAGAAAAGGTGGGATATACCTGTGTCTCTTGGACTGAGGTGGATTAGGTCCCATTGACATATATCCACTTGGTAGAAAATCAGACGGGAGAACATTTTCATAAATAGGATGAATATGTATGGCGATAATGGGCACTCTTGTCTTATACCCCTACTTGGACTGAAGAAATCAGTCATGAATCCATTAACTAGGATAGCAATTCTACTAGAGCAAATGCAATTTAAAATTAAGGTAGAAATAGCAGGTGAAAAATTGAAGAACTTAAGCATTCTGTAGATGAAAGACCATTCAAGTCGGTCGAATGCTTTTTCCAGGTCTAATTTGAGAATCATACTGGCCTTTTTTCCTTTCATTTTTTTAAAGTGATTGATGATTTCTTGGACTAGTATAGCATTGTCACTTGTTCTTCTACCTTTGATAAAGCTAGCTTGGAAGGGACTAATTAGCTTATTCAGGAAGGATTTAATCCTATTTGCGATGATTTTGGTAATGATTTTGTAAAAGGTGTTACATAGGACAATGGGCCTAAAGTTTTTTAGGTTGTTAGCATTGCTGATCTTTGGTATTAGGCAGATATAAGTATCATTGATCTCTGGAGGAAGGGTTTTGTCTTTGAAAACTTGATATCAACCCTTGATGACTGAGGGCCCGACAATGTTCCAATATTTCTGATAGAAAAAAGGATGGATGCCATCCGGGCCTGGAGCCTTGAATGGTTTAAAGGAGAAGACTGCATTGGTGATCTCTCTAGGCAAAAGTGGGTGTTCCAAACTATTGAGGGTTTATTTGTTGTGGACTGATAGTTCTAGATTAAAGTCTGCCCAGTGAGTAGATTCATGGGAGGTGGTGAAGTCATTCTTGAAAATTTTTTTGGTGTGGTTTAGAAGGTCTATTGGATTATCAATCTAGTTGCCTTGGTCGTCATTGTAGTACATGATTTTATTTTTCCTTCTATTATTGGTAGCCATAATATGAAAAAACTTAGTATTGGCATCTCCTTCTTGTACCCAAGAAATTCTAGCCCTTAGTTTCCAGTAGTCGTCTTCAATTTTTAGATAGTTATTAAAGTCTGTTTGAAGGGGCCGTTCTAAATTTTGAAGGAAGATGCTATTATGATAGTTGTGGGATACTTGGATGCCTTTTAGTCTAGCAAGAATTCTTTTTTTTTCTTTGCAGATATCACCAAAAATATTGTTATTCCAATCTTTGACCCTACTGATAAAATTGTTAGAGAATTCATGGTAATCTACACCCTTCCAGTTTTCTTTAACAAGGTTAGGGAAACTGAGGTGTCTACACCAGAAGGATTCTAGCCTAAAAGGTTTAGGAAGTCTATTGGTTTGGTTAGACATTAATTGGAGTAATAAGGGATTGTGATCAGAGTGAGTTTTGGGTAGATGAGTGACAGAAGCACTGGGGAATGCACTGATCCAATTGCTATTTGCTAGAATTTTGTCTAGCCTTTCCATGATGAGACCTTTATTTTTCCTTCTACGATTGGACCAAGTGAATTTGCAGCCCTTGTAACCTAAGTCTGTGAGGCCACATTTATTAATACAATCCCATAGGAATTTTGTACGTTTGCTACTAACCAAGTTTCCTCCTAATTTTTCATTAGAGTCTAGAACATAGTTAAAGTCTCCCCTACTAACCAGGGACCCTTAAAGTGATCATGCGTGCAAATAAGATTTTCCCAAAGCTAATTTCTTTCTTTTACCTTAGTACTAGCATATATAGAGGTAAATAACTAAGTAATGTTAGTAGGGATTACCTCGATGGTTGCACTGATTTCTTAGTTCCTTCTAACAAAGCTGTGCACATTAACTACAGAGTGATTCCATAGAATTACCATATCCCCTGATTGACCATTAGCCGGAATTTCAATCATATCAGTGAATCCAAATGGATTAAGAAGAGCCATATGATTATCCATACGCGTTTCCAGCAGTGTAACCATGCTAGGTTTGTGGGTGTCGATCATCTCCCTAAAGTGGAGCCTGAAAGTATCATTGTTCCCCCCTCGAATATTCCAGATAATAAACGAGATAGGCCTATTCATGTTTAGATTCCAGTTGTGGAGATCCCCATTCTCCAGAATTCGTGGGGCATGGACTGGGTTCTGTAGACATATGATTTTTGACCCTCCCCAAGATTTTTTATATTTTAGCATGTAAATATATAATTTAGGCCTAATATAGCTATTTCAACTAATTTTGACTTTTTTACTTTATTTCGTCACAAAAAATGAAAATTACAAAAATATTTTAGTTTACGCATCTTTCATAAATTTAAATAAAAAATATACAAAAATAGTAGCTTATTTTTATTTTTATATATAATCTTGAAAATACAAAAGATAGTCTCATATTTTAATATAGTTTAGTTCAATTAATTAAAATTAATTTTATATTTTTTTAATTATAATTGTATATAATTTTAGAAGGAGGAATTAGTTTTGGGTTGGTTTACCCCGTCTTTATGAATCTTGTAGTCCATTTTTTTTAGTCTTTGGCCCAATTTCCTAGCCTATAATTTTCAAGCCCATAACTCCTAGGCCCATATCCCTAACCTAAACCCTACCCCTGTATAATAGTACCTACACCTAAATACACACACATAAAAATAGGGAGGACAGTGAGCAACAACGGATAAAGGGGAGAAAACAAAGAAATTTTCCATACAAATGCACTATAATTTCCACTTCAAAATGAGAATTCACTCAAGAATACTTTGAAGGGAAAAGATCAAACCATAGCTTCTGAAGCAGGTCCCTACTGTAGCTCCACCCATTTCGTTGTCAATCACCAAAACCAAATTCACCACCGTCGTCTTTTTGCCGGAACTAATTCACTCACGTACGACACCGGACGGAGTCGATTTGGCGTCTTAGTCAAGCTGAGTTTCAGTCCAAGTTCTTCCTCGTACTTGACAAGTTGTCGCACTTTGAGTCGAACGACGAGGTTTTCGATCCGGATTCCATTGATGAAATTTCACTTTGGCTGTCAGAACGATACTGTGTTGTACAAATTCGCCCTTTTGAATATTGAAGAAAGTTTATTGATTTGAGGTTCGTTCTTATTTTATTTTTCTCTTTTCTTCAATTTTTATTAATCAACATGCCTATAAGTTATTGTTAGATATTTGCCGAGTTGATAATTTTATAGTTTCTGTCTGTTTAAGCTTTCAAATGCACGCATGATTAGTTTATATAAAGCTTATGGAATCTTGTTTAAATTTTTGAATATTGCCTTGGTTTTGTATGCTAAAAGTTGTAATTCACGGGAGATTTTTCCATGCCATTTTGCTTACTGCCTTTGTCTATGCTTACTAAGACTTATATTCTTTTTATAAGCTTTAAGTTCCTTTTTTTTTGCTAACTACATTAACCGGATAAGATTTTTTTAATTTAGAATTAAGGAATTCGTTCATAATAATGGGCTAGTATTTGATCTTGCTCCTTGCCTCACAATAATCTCAAAGTTTGGGAAGAATTATAAATATGTTTAAATTTATCATCGTGATTGTGTACATGTTCGCGTGACATAATTATGATTTTTAAAATAAATCGAGGTATGCGTTCGTGCAACTTCAACCAAAGTTTTTTAATATTAATAAAGCGTTATTAGTTATGGACACGTACGCGTGACATGATTCTTGACGCGCCAAACGAAATGAGTACACGTACGCGTGACCCGTTTCAAGATAATTTCTTAATTAAAAGAGGCAAATGCACAAAGGTTCTAAAATGAGTAATTAGACAATTTAATAAGCCAAGTATGATCAAAGCGACTGTGCTAGAACCACGAAACTCGAGAGTGCCTAACACCTTCTTCCGGGTTAACAAAATTCCTTACTCGGATTTCTGGTTCGCGGACTATAATACAGAGTCAACTTTTCCTCTATTCAGGATTTGAACTAGTGACTTGGGACACCATAAATCTCCCAAGTGGCGACTCTGAATCTTTAAATAAACAAATCCCGTTTCGATTGTCCTTTAATTGGAAAAACTCCCCTATATTTATACCCTTTACGGGGTGTAATAAAAAAAGGAGGTGTGACAGCTCTAGCTACTCTGCTGGGGATCAAACCCAGAATCTATGGTTCAGGGTTCAAGAATTCGAGCTTGTTAATGATTTTTACTTGGCTTCATTTATTGTTAATATTACTGTATTCTGTGAATCTTTTGTGCTAAATGTTATTTGTTTACTGCTTTATTATTGTTTGAATTGTATATAAATGTTTTATTACGCCACCTCTCTGAATCTTCTGAAAATGGTGCACACGTTCGCGTGACCCACTTTTTCTGTAGAAATTTTACCAAATAGAACGAGGCTGGGCTAGCAACAAGGCCGGGTAGACTTCAGTGTTCCCAGTACGTCGCCCCCTCTTCGGCCCAAGTTGTTCGCTCGGGTAAGCCAGGTCTAGAACAATACACCCAGGTTTTAAACCTAGAATAACGTAGCCTCATGCCGGATCCCTAGTAGGAACGCTTGTTTGCATCACGTGCATTTGACTTTGGGGACTCAACACAGGGGTTGGGTCCGTCTAGGACAGGTTTACCCAAATTAAAAGACCATCCTGATGCATCTTACGTGCTACTTGCGCATTTATTTGTTTCGGCTTGCATGTTGACCGGCTTCTAGAATAGGGAAAGAAAATCAAAAAGAAAAAAAAAGAGAAAAAAAAATAGAAAATCAAAGAGTGAGAGGTAGGTATTGAGAAAATTTTGAAAATCTGCCAAAATTTTGAAAAAAAGGTCATTTCA